>NC_133126.1:111446673-112130006 GCF_048418815.1 Hemitrygon akajei
TATTCTCATCCTCTTGAAATGAATGCTAACATTGTGTTTGCCTCCCTCACCGCAGACTCAACCTGTATACCAACCTTTAGGCAATCCTGCACAAGGACTCCAAATCCCTTCACACCTCAAATTTCAGAATTGGCTCCCCATTTTAAAAAATAGTCTATGCCTATACTTCTTCCACCAAAACTCATGAGCGCACACTTCCCCACATTATATTCCATCTGCCACTACTTTGCCTATCCCCTAATCTGTCCAAGTCTTCTCCAGACTCCCTGCTTCCTCAACACAACTTACCCCTCCACCTATCTTTGCATCATCCACATCACTGTCTGGTATGGAGGAGCTACTGTACAGGACCAAAAGCTGCAGAGGTTTGTAAATTTAGTCAGCTCCTACAAAGTACCCGAGTCATCTTCAAGGAGGGGTGTCTCAGAAAGGCAGTGTCCATTACTAAGGACACCAGCACCCAGGGCATGCCCTCTTCTCACTGTTACCATCAGGTAGGAGGTACAGAAGCCTGAAGGCACACACTCAGTGATTCAGGAACAGCTTCTTCCCCTCCTAAATGGACATTGAAGCTGTGAACACTATCTCACTTTTTAAATATATATTATTTCAGTTTTTGCACGATTTTTAATCTATTCAATATACGTATAGTGTACTTGACTGACTTACTATTAGTTTTTCTTCTTCTATATTATGTATTACATTGTACTGCTGCCTAAGTTAACAAATTTCACAAAACTTGCTGGTGATAATAAACCTGATTCTAATTCCCGTCCTCAAAGCCATCAATTCTGTCCTCCTGATCAGTAACCTACATCATGAAAAGCAGCAGACCCAACATCAACCCCTGCAAACACCACTAGTCACCGTAGCCAAACAGAAAATGCCCAGCTTTATTCCCACTCTGCTTTCAGCCAGTTAACCAGTCTTCTGAACATGTAAGCACATTACCTGCAATGCCATGGGCACTAATTTTGTTTTACATCTTCATGCATGGAACCCTGTCAAAGGCCTCTGAAGATCCACGTAAACAACATTCTCTTACTTTCCTTTGTCAATTCTGCCTGTTATTCCCTCAAAGAAATAACAGATTAGACCTATGACACACTGTCGTAGGCTGAATCAAAGGTGGTGACGAATCAGCACACAGGAGGGAGAGTGAAGATCTGGCGGAGTGATGTCACAACAACAACAACCTCTCACTCAATGTCAGCAAGACCAAGGAGCTGATTATTGGCTTCAGGAGGAGGAAACTGGAGGTCCATGAGCCAGTCCTCATCAGAGGATCAGAGGTGGAGAGGGTCAGCAACTTTAAATTCCTCTGTCTTATCATTTCAGTGGATCTGTCCTGGGCCCAGAGCGCAAGTGCAATTACAAAGAAAGCATGGCATCATCTCTATTCCTTAAGAGTTTGCGAAGATTCAGCATGACAGCTAAAACTCTGACAAACTTCTATAAATGTTTGGTGGAGAGTATATCAGACATCCCACCCTGCAAAAACTCATTACCGGGAGGTAGCACCCTCGCCCTCCGCAACCCCATATCCCCCCCTCCGCCCCCGGGCAACCTCCAAGGGTGTATGTAATACTTTGTTTAGTGATTTTGTCTAATCTGTAAACCAAGTTGGGTATATGCAGAAAATGTGACATTAAAATATGTACTTATATTATGGAGTTGTGTTTTTATTCTATTACAACTTTAAGCAAGTCTACAGGGAGTTTGGGCTCATCACATAGGACATGAATAGAGTAACTCCTTAGCAGCTGGCCAGCTAGTTTAAATAACGTTAGCTATTCTAATGAATGAATGACACCTGTTCAACTCACCTCAACATGTCTTTTACAGTCATTTACCCCACCATGGGCAAAAGAAAAGTCATTGTTGCAAACAGTGCAGCAAGCAACACTGTTATTATTTTTGACCCCTATTAGGCAGGGGTACACTTTAGTGTCGTTGGGGTAAAGTACGTTTTATATTTTCTTTTTTTGGAACATTCTGCCATGGCACTGCAGGACACTAAACTGAACTGATGGACAATGAAAGAGAGAGAGGTCGACTGAAAGCTCACCCACAGAGAAAAGTGATAGATCTACTTAGCACAAAGAATGACCAATCAGGATGCTCCTTCTCATTCTTCCTCTCCTCCCTCTCTCAAAAACAATCTATTTCCGGGATATTGTATATAATTTGCAGGCGTCAGGGAGCCACTATCAATATGCGGGAGACTCCCAGAACTTCTGGGAGAGGTGGGATGTCTGGTATATTGACTAGCTGCATCACAGTTTGGTATGGAAACACCAAGGCCCTTGAATAGAAAATCCTACAATAAGTAATGGATATGGCCCAGTTAATCACAGGCAAAGCCCTTCCAACCATTGATTACATCAATACAGAGCACTGTTGCAAGAGAGCATCCATTATCAGGGACCCCCACCACCCAAGTCATGTTCTCTTCTTGCTGCTGCCATCTGGAAGAAGGTACAGCAGCCTCAGGACCCGCACCACCAGGTTCAGGAACAGTTATTACCCTCAACCATCAGGCTCCTGAAACAAAGAGAACTTCACTTGCCCCATCATTGAAATGTTCCCACAACCTATGAACTAATTTTCAAGGACTTTTCATCTTGTGTTCTCGATATTTATGACTCTTTCTTTTTGCATTTGCACAGTTTGTTCTCTTTTGCACCCTGGTTGAATAGAGTGCAGTCTTTCAATGATTCTATTATGGTTATTTCTCTATTGTGGATTTATTGAGTATGCCCGCAAGAAAATGAATCTTAGTGTTGTATATGGCGACATACAAATACTTTGACAATAAATTTAGTTTGAACTTTGAAAGAATTCCAACAGATTTGTCAGGCAAGATTTCCCTCAAGGAAAACAAACTGACTTCGGCCTATTTTATCATGAGCCTCCAAGTACCCAAAGCATCATCCTTAGTAATGGACACTAACATCTTGCCAAACAATAAAGTCATGTTAACTGACACTTGAATTAACTGGGATTTAACTAAACCTGACTGTCATGACAAGCACTTGAATTACTGGGAAATATTGAATCAATATAGGAATCTCAACATAAACCAATGTTATTACATAAATTGTCATATGTCAGCAGCAAAGAGAGTTGGGATTAGTCAAAGATAGCATGATTTTTGTTCTGTATAATCTATTGCGATGTATTTTCCATATTGGATTGTTTTGTACCTATTTATTAGAACAGAAAAGGAACACTTTCAGCTTATGGGTCTATATGCCAACTTCAATCAGAACAACCCAATCAGTTCAATGCCTTTTCCTATTTCCCTATAGCCCATCGATTCCCCTTTTGGGTCAGTATGCCAATACTCGTAGGACAATCTACAGGGCTCAAAAAAAACCTACCAACCTTTGGAATATGAGGAGCAGCCAGAGCATCTAGAAGGAAGCAACACACGCAAAGTGCTGGAGGAACTCAGCAGGTCAGGCAACATCTACGGAAATTAATACACAGTCGACGTTTCAGGCAGAGACCTTTCTTTAGGGCTGAGAGGGAAGGGGAAGGTTTATTTTATTTTTACCGGAGGGAGAAATTAAAATTTACGCCATCAGGTTGGAGGCTACTCAGATGGAATACGAGGTGTTGCTCCTCCACCCTGAGGGTGGCCTCATCTTGGCACAAGAGGAGGCCATGGACTGACATGTCAGAATGGGAATGGGAATCAGAATATGTTTGGTCACAGGGAAGTTCTGTTTTTGGCAGATGGAGCAGTGCTTGAATGAAGCAGTCCCCAGTTTGCGACGGGTCTCATCAATGTAGAGGAGACCACATCAGGAGCACTGGACACAATAGATGACCCCAGCAGGTTCACAGGTGATGTGTTGCCTCACCTAGAAGGACTGATTGGGGCCATGAATGGAGGTGAGGGAGGTGGTGTAGTTCTTGGGCCACTTGCAGGGATAAGGGCTGGGAAGGACATGGGGGGGGGGAATGAATGGACAAGGGAATCACAAAGCGAGCGATCCCTGCGGAAAGTGGCGAGGAGCAAAGTAAAGATAGATAGATAGATAGATAGATAGATACTTTATTCATCCCCATGGGGAAATTCCAACTTTTTTCCCATGTCCCATACACTTGTTGTAGCAAAACTAATTACAAACAATACTTAACTCAGTAAAAAAAATATGATATGCATCTAAATCACTAATTCAAAAGCATTAATAATAGCTTTTAAAAAGTTCTTAAGTCCTGGCAGTAGAATTGTAAAGCCTAATGGCATTGGGGAGTATTGACCTCTTCATCCTGTCTGAGGAGCATTGCATCGATAGTAACCTGTCGCTGAAACTGCTTCTCTGTCTCTGGATGGTGCTATGTAGAGGATGTTCAGAGTTATCCATAATTGACCGTAGCCTACTCAGCGCCCTTCGCTCAGCTACCGATGTTAAACTCTCCAGTACTTTGCCCACGACAGAGCCCGCCTTCCTTACCAGCTTATTAAGACGTGAGGCGTCCCTCTTCTTAATGCTTCCTCCCCAACACGCCACCACAAAGAAGAGGGCGCTCTCCACAACTGACCTATAGAACATCTTCAGCATCTCACTACAGACATTGAATGACGCCAACCTTCTAAGGAAGTACAGTCGACTCTGTGCCTTCCTGCACAAGGCATCTGTGTTGGCAGTCCAGTCTAGCTTCTCGTCTAACTGTACTCCCAGATACTTGTAGGTCTTAACCTGCTCCACACATTCTCCATTAATGATCACTGGCTCCATATGAGGCCTAGATCTCCTAAAGTCCACCACCATCTCCTTGGTCTTGGTGATATTGAGACGCAGGTAGTTTGAGTTGCACCATATCACAAAGTCCTGTATCAGTTTCCTATACTCCTCCTCCTGTCCATTCCTGACACACCCCACTATGGCCGTGCTAAGATATACTTAGTGATGGTATCCCTTTGGAGCTGGTGGAAGCTGCGGAGGATGTTGTGTTGGTTGTGGAGGCTCATGGGGGGGTAGGTAAGGACAAAAGGAACTATCCGAGTTAGGGTGGCTGGAAGATGGGGTGAGCGTGGATGTTCAGGAAATGCAGGTGAGGACAGCATTAACAGTGGAGGAAGGAAACCCTGTTCTTTAAAGAAGAAGCCACATTTGGAGAATGCACAAACTTCAAAGAGACAACCCCAAGATGAGGATCAAACACAGAACACTGAAACGGAGGCAGCTGTTCAACTAGCTATGCCATGCAGTCACTGTTCTTCACATTGCTCCCACACAATTGATTTACTAGATGGAAATATCTTCTCTCACTGTATCTTTCCATTTCTAAACAATCCCTGCTCTCTCTAATAAAGAGACAGAACTTTATCTCATACTTTGGGATTGTGGTACATTTAAGGTTCCACTCTGAAAACCCTATAGGGATATGAAACATTTCATGAAAGATGTAAATTTTTGCTTAACCTGCTCTGAAGGCCGATAATGAATCAGTCAGGCACCGCAAGCAACTTCCAAATAAGCATGCAAACCCATCCCTGGCCTCACCTTTCGACAGTCTTCTTCATCTTCATCTGCCCTTGTGCTGCCAACATCACTGAGGATCGGGCTTTGCAATGGAGATGGAATCTGAGGAGGCAAATTCAGGTTAGACATCTGGGATCCAGGAACCAATACATTGAGGGTGCTCCTTGTAGCAAGAGGGGATAGCTGAAGACTGCCACCCAAACCACCTGAAACAAATTAAAAACAAAGACAAAATAAAATAGGACACCTTAAGACTACTAAATACGAATGAGCTGTAAACCTATAGGATGGAGAGCTGGTCATAACTGAGTATGAAGATGTCTCCTGGTTGAAGATTTACCTTGTAGGAACAACTTCGGGATCACATTAAAGATGATGGTCCCGAAGCAATTTTGGGGAATGTTACTACAAAGCGCACTATTCCAAAACAGATTGGATTGAAAAGGTGACTTTTCCTAACAAAGCTCACTTTGTCTATCATCTACTCTCACTTCCAGATTCGAAGCAATTCCAATATTTTGCCTCTCGTCTTCTCTGGCAACTTGGTTACAAACGTTTGACTTCATTGAATCACACAGCACAGAAAGAGACAACTTCTGCCCAATGCACCAGTGCTGGCTGTGATGTCTTTCTACTCTAATCATGTTGTCTCCCAATTCTGCACCGTTCTTATCAGAGTACCTGTCCAAATGCCTTTTACATGTAATTGTATCTCCCTCTACCACTTCCTCTGGTACTTTATTCTAGATAACTATCACTCCGTGTGGAAAACCTTCACCCAGAGTTCTCTTTTAAACTTCACTCCTCTCACCTTAAACCTGAGCTCTAGTTCCAGACTCCCATCTATCCTATCCTTTATAAATTTATCTGTCACCAATAGTCATTCACATTTCTAATTCTAATATATTCTAAATTGATGATCTAAAGATATAATAACTATCCCTTAATAGTTGTAATCATGAACCATTGAAGCCATACAGATGAGGTATATTATTACCCAATAACAAAACAATTTAGTTGAGATAATAATTTATCCACACCTTGGTGAACTTGCACACAAATGATATGCAGAGTATATACAATCTCAGGAGTGATATATTAGTCCCTCTCCTGCCAGTATCTTTTCCTTCATGTATTGAAGACTGTCAACAAAGGTCAGATTATTAATGGTTATGTTTGTTTCAAAAATAGTGACGATAGCAAAACTTACAGATATAGTGACCATATTCACTTTTTCATAACCACAATCTACCTTAATCCTTACAATGGTTTTTAAAACTTGTGTAATTGTTTACTGAAGTACCAGAGCTTCCAGCCCTTTAGCATGTACTATCACAGTTCGATCTGAGATATTAACTCTGTTTCTCTTGCCACCTCACTTCCTGTTGTGTTTCAGATTCCCCAATTAGTTTTTACTTTATTATAAAAGTATCACTACTCTGGACAACACCAAGTACAAATTTTGTGGTGATGCAGTCTCCTAAGTGAAAACTACAATAATGTTGAAAATATTAGAAACACGATTATTAAATTTGTTATTATGTATGCAATTATTTGACTTGATTTAATACGATAAAAATTTCATTAACCAAAGGAATTGACATATTTTCAAAACCACATGATCAGTGATTCTTGGGGGAGAAAATGTAACAAATCACAGTGACACAATAGGAACTGCAAAAGGCGACTCTCGACATTAACATTACAGTTCCTTATGATGCAATCTTTTGGCACGGCAGACCAAAACCCAAAGGAGAATCTTGGCAATCTTTACATTCAGGAAATGTTGACAGAACAGCTTTCAATTAATTGGATGAACTGAGCAAGATTTTTTGATGTTATATTCTATCCCCACACAGTTAGGTGCCATGATTTAAATAATCCCACAAAATGTGGTATCGGATTTGAATTGCATGGTCATTTCCCATGCTCAGTCCAATTCTACCTTTCTTGCAAAACACCAGATTTGCTGCTTGACAGCCAGACTTTCTGCCAAGGTCATCAGTGCTACTGCTGATCAGAACTTTGCTTCCATCGGCCTCTGAGCCAATACCAGTTGGCTATTCCTAATTTGTCATGCTGTAACTTAGCATGGACTTGGGCTAACCACGCACCCGACCTACTCTCTGGTTTTCACACACACAATACTCCAAGCCTGCCTCTGCTGTTCCTTCTCTTCAATACTGCAGCTGCATCTTCACTGCCCCTATGCTGCCAGGGTCTCTGCTCATAATCCTCACATCAGTATCCTTACTCCAAACCTGCCAAATTCACCAACTAACAGAAGCAGACTCAAACCACCTCCAAAAATCATCTGCTGCTTTGCTCCAGCAGCTCCAAGCCCTCAAACCACATTGCTCAAGTACTGTCACATTCATGTCACCGCCTCACCCGTACACCCATTATCCCTACAGAGCCTTCCGAAAATCAACTACTCTCAAATGTCTCCCCAAACAGCAGTACCTCCTGTGATTTGCAAATGCTTAAAAAAATAAAAACTGGGAAGGCCTGGTCTTGGACAATCTAATATGTTGGAGGGTGCTGCATTCTGGTGTTGGTACGGACAATGCCTGTGGAGCAACGAGGAGGAGCCATGACTCTGCAATTGAAAATAAAGCCTCCACAATCCAACAGAATCACTCAAATTCAAGCCTCAGACTCACAGACCTGCAAGTAAAAACGAGTCCTTTGAGTTTTCATTTTATGTTACATGCAGCTGATTTTTCTGTTACCGATTTCATGGCTGGACATCTACCTTTTTTGAACTAATCATGATGATAGTCTATTTTTAATCAAGTTCAGTAGTAGCTTAATTTAGATATCTGCCAAACTTAAAATGGTATGGTATGAGATGTTGCTGTTTAATGAATGAGGTGCTCTGGTTGGAAATAGTCCTGCATTGAAATACGTCGGGCTACAAGTCAGTGAATTTAGTTTTACATTTGGTCCAGCAGCATCTGTGGAGAGAAAAGCAATTACCTTTTCAGATCTATGATCCATCATCAGTAGCAGGTTCTGACAGAGGGCTTTGGTCCTGAAATATTAACAATTTACTGCCCAAGTCTCTAACATTCTGTGTTTTAGTTTAAGATCTGCAGAGATGTTGTGGTGTGTGTGTGTGTGTGTGTGTGTGTGTGTGTGTGTGTGTGTGTGTGTGTGTGTGTGTGTGTGTGTGTGTGTGTGTGTGTGTGTGTGTGTGTGTGTGTGTGTGTGTGTGTGTGTGTGTGTGTGTGTGAGAGAGAGAGAGAGAGAGAGAGAGAGAGAGAGAGGCAGACAGACAGACAAACAGACAGACAGAGTTGGCTCTGAGTGGGGATAGGAGAAGTAAAGGAACAGAACAGGGAGGTTGGGGTTCCCTCTGCAGAATGAACCCAGGTGCTCTACAATGCAGTCACCCAATGTACATCGACTTCTCCCAGTGTAGGGGAGACCACATTGTGAGCACTGTATCCAGTGTATTACATCAAGAATGAAAATTAATCACCTGTTTAGGTCCTTGGGCAGAGAAATGAGATTATAAGGTGCTTTGAACAATGCACACAATATTGATGCTTAAATAAGCTTCTGAAGACAGAGAGGCCTGCCCAGTACTTTTAGAAGCCTCTGTTTTGCTTATGCCTGTAATTTTAGTTACTGCCTGTTACACCACTGGTGTTTAGGGCAGCAATGATTTTTTTTCCCCTTTATTGCTGTTTCCATAACAATTTTTTTTTGAGCAGTTAGGTTAGCCCTGAGTTGAAACACCTGGAGGACCAGTGTACCACCCTGAGTGTGGCCTCTATCTGCTCGGCATGGGCGAGACTACCAGGAGTCAAAGCACAAGGCCCTGACTCCAGCCAACATGACTCTCCTGGTCACTGAGGCACACAGGCCTCCAAACCTTATGACATGGTTGTGGTCCTCTTGGAGATATCTCTGTATTTTGGTCTCACAAAAATACTTCCATCTCCCTTTTGCTTTTAAAATTTAACAGCTTACTTAAATGGAGAAAGCTGTTAAATATTCAATGTCATTAGTTTTGCCTCTCATTTTTCTACTCTTAAATTAAAAAAAAAATTTCCTCATTCCCAAACCCCACCACCACCGCTCTCAAATTATAAAGTTCTAACAAATAAAATTTGAATGTGATACTTAATGAATGGACAGTCATAGAAGCATTTAAATATCCAGTACAAGTCTCTGACCATACACTTTTCACTTCCTATTCTCTCCATCATTTGACGGACAATCCCCAGACTAAATCGACTCCTACTGGGCTCAGACATTTCCACATTCAAGTAATCTGATACCTGATTCAGAATTTCAATCCATACATTCATTCTGACCAGCATTCATTTTTATTTGATATTTAAGGTGCAGCAATGTCCCTTTACAAATTTCAGTATCTACATATTCTGAAACCCTACAGGATCTATTTATACCAGCCCACAGCTTTCTGTTCAGTTCTGCCCTTGATCATGGCCGAGCATTTGGTTTTTCATCTTAAAAGCGTGGATGTACTTTTAATGTTCTATGCCAGCAATTTCACTTCATGCCATTGCTGCAGCTATGTTACTAAATCTGTGATGGGGTTTTATTTTACGTCGCAACTGGACAGGTCCCTCACTGCTAAATTCCCAATTTGCTGTTCACTGTTACTGTTTGATAGAAGCACTAAGAAAACAAAAGCTGAAAAGCTGAATAATCTAGCTTTCATTGTGTTTTACTGAGAAAATTACTGACTCAATGTGCATTTTTGGCAGATGAGTACCATTCAAATACATTCCCATTCAAAAAAGACAGCCTTGACAACATTTTCTCAAGCAGTCGGGGTCAATGGATCAGTTCTTTCCCCAGAGCCTATTGTTAAACAGGGTGTCTTGGGCTCTGATCTATAGTCATTTGATGTGAAACATAATAAGATGATGGATCTCAGTAAAACACCACCTTGTTTAAATGTCAGCAGGACAATTCACACAGAAAGAATGAGGAAGATTCTTATTCCTCTCGAACCATGCACAAGCTCAAAAGGAAGAAAATAAAATGGAATGAAAAACATGATTTCTAAAACTATCTGCAATGATATAAAAGGGTCATTTTAAATACAGAATGTTGTATAAATACACATCAGTTAAAAAGCTTCTAGTTGACTTTTCAAGAAGCTTTTAATGAGCCTTATTTAAGTGTCATTCAAATTCATTAAGTGTCATTATACTCAAATACTAAAAAAAAAATCATTGGGCTACTTTACTGAGAAATTACTGTATACAGAGTACGCAGAGCTTCTGCCGCTCATCTGTGGTGACCCAGGTTCCATCCTGATCTCTATCTGGATGTCTATGTGGAGTTTGCATGTTCTCCCTGTGACTGCACAGGTCTTCTCCTGGTGCTCCACCTTATTCCCACCTCCCAAAAATGTGCTGGTTGGTTTTGGGCACTAAGTTACCGCTAGTGTGTAGATGAGTAGTAGAACTCAGGACAGTGTATGATGCAGAAGTTGATGGTGATGTAGGGAGGATAAAGTGGGTTAGGTATAAAAATGAGTACATGGTAGTCAGCAGAAAATGGGAGAAAAATCTACGTTGTCCTTCTCAATAACAGACAAAAAGTCAACATTTTTTTAAAACGTCCCTGCAAGGCAGGAACATTTGTACTAGAAATTATATAAATCACATTTGGAAGAAACATGGACCCAGCACCTAAACAAGCTTAGTTGATCATTTAAAGTGTATCATTCCACTATACCTCTTCCTTTACAAGTTTTCCATCAAAACAAAACTTTATAGCATCCTTCCCTTCCTATTCCACAAGAAAACACAAGCTCTTCTACTAACTTTTTAGATATACGGTTTCATCTCTATTCAATATTGCCATTTTCACATTGACAAAGATGAAAGTAGGGTTACTGGTCTTAAGCACCTGCTCACTTGAATGGCAAAGTACAATTAATCAGTCCTAGTGAAATCTTTCAGAAAAATAGACAACCCTGCATAAAAGCAATATTCTTTATTGAAAAGATAGGGTATTACCCTCAGCTCCAAGATGATACAGTGTTTGCAAGGTTTTGTAAGACTATAATGATCAATATATTGGATCTTGTGCTGCATCTCAGAACTTGACAGCAAAAATCAAAATCCTTTGATCTTTATCTAGGTGGTTTCTCAGTGCAAGCAAAGTGGACAATAGCAATCAATTCGTATTGTTTTCCAATTTCCAAAGTGATTGCACAGCCAAGGCATTTTGGAAATGTATGAAAATGTGCATAATGTACAAAGCAAGCTCCCAAAAGCAATTCAACAAATGACAAGCTTATTTTATTTTTATTTAATAATAATTGGCCTGGATCCAGGAAAATTCCTTTGCCGTTTCTTCCAACAGTTTCATATGATCTTCCATATCCACCCAAAGGCATAGAGACAGCCTCAGATAACTATCTCATTAGCAAACTAGCAATTCAAACAATGCAGCATCCCTTCCATTCTGTACTGAAGTGCCAGTACACAAGATGTGCAAATTGTTTAAAAAACAGGCACTGGATTCACTGAACAAATTCCGACTTGACAGACACTTGCCATTGCCTAATTAACAATTTCCTGAGAAGGGCTGAATTTTTAAATCAAATCACAGAAATTATACTTTAAAGCACATCTTCCCTGCAAAACAAAACAAACAAAAAAAATTAGTTAATAAGGAATGTGTACAAGTGTTGAAGGGGGAAAATAGGCACTCATGTTTCTGGTATAAATGAAATGCAGATGGGTGACAAGCAAGTGTACAGCTTGCAAAGTAAATAAGCGCTTCCTTACTGCACAGTCCTAATGCCAAATGTATATATGTTAGGTGCCACATTAGTGCAGTATTGAAAATAAAGACTCTCAAGCTCCAAATCACAGCCAAATTTTGCAACAGAATGAAAAATAAAATACTGGGATTAAGAAATTGAACCACATTCCTGAAATTTGAATTCAAAAGGATAAAAAGGCAAGACAAACTCTTGTACAAGATTTAAACACGAGAGATTCTGCAGTTGCTGAAAATCTTCAGTGCAGTGACATACAAAAATACAGGAGGAACTCAGCAAGTCTGGCATCATCTGCATTGGGGAATAAACAGGTTTGGGCCAAGGCCCTTCGTCAAGACTGGGAGAATGTTGACCGCATTGCTCAGATTCTTCAATCAAAAATCCAAAGAAAACCCCCTAGTGCAGTTTGTTGACTAGAAAAGGAGGTCAAATCAGCTCCTAAACTTTTTTTTTGGGCTGGGATGAGTCCCAAGATAAAACCTTCTGAAATTCTGTATGACTGTAGAAATTTTTCACTGTACACCATATCAATACAATAATCTTCATTTGGAATTCAGGTTTAGATCAAGTGTTTCTTGCTAGTGAAAATCCAAGAACAGAAGCAAAAATGCTTCTAAGTTCTCAGTGGAGAAACACAAGGACATGCATGAAGGCAGTAGTTTCCATGGAAAACACTTGGATTTCCTCTTCTCTGCATTCCAATAAAAAGTTTTGGCTTTGAACTTTATTGTGACATATGATAGCCAGTTGAAGATGACATAGGACATCAGCCTGTTAAACTGCAAATAAAAAGCCATCTTGAACCCTGATTATTCTTCACCATGTTCCTTCTCTGGCTTATTGTTTTGCCTCAGGCATCTAACTGGCAGCAGAGATATCAAATTACCTGCCCTTTGAACAATGACCTACAGCATATTTAATTCACATGCAATTTTTACTGCAAAACATTCAGAGCAGGGGCAAGTGATGAACTATTTCTTTTTAATGTTCATATCTCATATTAGATGTATACCTATAAAAAACATACATTTATATTTTTACTTGATAATCTCAGCAGGCAAAATTATGAATCATAACCATGCTCTGCCAAAATTCAATGGCTAAATTTTAATGTCTCGTACATTGCTGCTCTAACTGTTGCAAACTTCTGATTCAAATTTGAAATTTGCAGCTTTCCAGCTTCTTATAGCCAAGTTTGGACTATTCCTCTCCGAGCCATACAGCTTTTAAGAGAAATTAGGGTGACATAATATCAAAGTAATCAAAACCAGAAAATAACTACGCACAAATGATCAAATTCACAAACATGCCCAAGGCTCCAAATTTGTAAGCTTAGATTTTTGCTATTACTCAGTCCTAAACTATTACTGGGCACAAATATTTAAAGTTGCAGTATAATCCCCCTGCTTCTGCATTTAATGCCCTAACCAACGAAGACCAATATCAAAGATTCAGATTTGCTAAACAGACTTTGCCCTTGACAAAGCCTTTCCAAGTGATCGTTAAATCTCACCCTCAAAAATTTTTGTAGGGTCTTCCCCACCACTGATGGTAGGGAACTAGAAAGCAAGTTGAATACAGGGCAGTTCAAAACTTAATGAAGTCCCTTGTTTCAAATCAAGAAGAAATGCACCACAGGAACATGAAATGCACCAATAAAGTGGGTTATTTTAGTGCCCAAATTATTCAGAATAATCACTTTAAACACAAAAAGTTGGTGATCATTCTACAAGAATTACTTTAGTATGGACTCCATGGATATGGGACTCAAGAGTGAAACATCATGCAAGCAGGGTCTTCAATCCAACTCACCCATGTTGACATGTTGTCCAGCGATCTAGTCTGAACACCCCACATTTTGCCCATAGCCCTGTATCCACCTACTTATCTAAAATGGCTTTTAAATGTTGCCAATGTTGCAAACCTTGGAACTCAGGAAACAAAAGATTTGTACAGCACACAAGCTTTAGGGCCCCATGGAAACTTTTTTTCAAAAACTGCCAAGTAGATTCTAAAAAGTAACAAATTATGTTCATCTAGAAAGCATGGAAAAGATGCAACCAAATTTGTCATCATCACAACTGTAAGGACACATATGCAAATTACTTAAAACATTTATTTCTTTCAGAAAGTGACATATGTAAAATTACTAGAATTCTAGAGAAACTCTAAATACACTTTTAGATTCTGCCTTCCTGTTATTGCTGCATTCTCTTTTAATGGTACAAGAAAGTCTATAAATATTTCAGCAGGAACAGAGCTAATGAACACAAATGGCAAATTAGATTAAATACACACAAAAAACAGTAAAGCAGAAATATAATTTCTCTTGTTTATTTTGTTGATATATAAAATTACAAAATTATGAAATTCCCAATGCATCTGTGATGCACTCACAAAACCAATTATTTTTCAACAGATAATGAATCTTTGCAGACACCAATTTGCAAACCTGTTGCAATTCATTTTAAATCTGTGACCAATATTCTTACTAGTAATGCAAGAAAAAGGAGCACCAGTTATCAGATTCAGAACAGATGTACACAGTTCTGAGTCGTCCTGTCGCAATGTTCTTCATTTTGGCACAGAAAATTATTGGCAACTGACAAACACAGGTGAAGGTGGTAATTATTTCTCATTAAATAAACTCCTGCTACTTAGTGCTGAATGGCACTAAAGTGGACCAAAAGCACTTGAATGTTTACCACAGCTATAATGCTTCCAACTCAGGTCCTAAACTCAATGACAAAAACCATCCATGTCCATCATCCCTGACTGCATGGAACACAAATAAGGCAATATAACCAGATGCCATGGTGTTGTACCAGCAAAAGCATCAAACTGCAATGTGAAAATAGACAATGATTCCATTCAGTTTCTTCTGTGGGTCAAGTTTAATCCATGTGCCCATTATTAAAGAGCAAGCATTAAGAGAATGGTCTAAAGAGCATATGGGATCCTGATCATTAGAGTACAAGAACCATAAAGTCATAGCAAAACTTTCCAGTCACAGTCTGGTCCAATCTTGAGCATATTTCAGAAAAGGCTAGAGATGGTGCAGAAGAGATTACAGAGACTAGAGTCTTCAATCTTATAGATGAACTGAAGACGGGGTTGCTCCTCTTAGAACTGAGTTAGGAGAGAACTTATGGAGCCATTCAATATCTTGAAGGGACTAGATAGAGAACTACAGAGAAACTGTTCCCTTTGGTTATCGGGACTAGAACCAGCAGTCACTGAATGAAGGTATTTAACAGCAGCAGAAGTGACACAAGGAAAACTACAATTTTCAGCATTGTTAGAATTACTGTAGAGGGAGAAATGGATGCACATTTAATCATGGAGCTGGTAGAGGGTAGGAGCAAGAGATCAGTTGGAATGCTCTTACTTAAAGTCAGCATTGAATCAATGGGACAAATTGCTCCTTCTGTGCTGTAACCTGATACTGATTCATGCTTGTTTCTCCCCATTCTACACACATCCTCCTTTGAGATCACCTTCACTCTACATGGGATAATTAAGGAAGTTGCATACGCCAGTGCTGAGGAATAATTAACCTATTCAGTTTTCCCCACTCTAACCCAATTCATTACAATTTCATGTAGTGATTTCTTTTTAAAAATAAAATGCAAACCTCATTAAAACATTAAGATTCCATTTTCCTAGCAACCCCAACCCACGGCACCCAATTAACACTTGTATACAGATCGGAGAGCATATGGAAAGAACGTGGACTTATTGAATATAGGACTTGAATTATCAGAACTGAACAGAAATCAACTTCAATTTTATTAACAATGTACATCTAGTTAAACTCAGTTTTGCACTACACACTGTCATTCAGCCACTGCTTCTGTAAAATGACCCATCTTCGAAGCTCTTACAATCTCTATTGATCAAGGCTTCTGTAATGTTTTAGCCAACTTGTTAGCCATTGAAATTCCAGTTGCTGAATGTCAAATACCAGCAATGTACTGACAACTGTAAAGCTAAATCCAAGCTCTGCAGCAAATTTTAATCATAATTAGATCAATATGTTAAAATAAGAATTACCTTCTCATACCCACCCCAATGACAATAATGAGAATGAGATGCCATTTAGATTTCATCCACTTCATAAAATTCATGAACTATGTTTGTTTTAATACACCAATTAGTATTCAATAATTCAAGCCAGCAATTGCACATAGAAATTTAGTTTAATAAAGATACATATTTAGACAATGCACTGGGACATCCTGTACCCGTACAGGTTGGTCCTAACATCTATATAGGGACAAGGCACTTTGAGAAACACAAATGACTCATAGCTTTAAATTCAAATGCAGCTGTTCTAAGTGCCACAACCAGTTGATATGTTCTTAAGGAGCCTGTAATTGGTCTGAAAGGGAAGACATGGGATTTGGCACTCCAAGAATAGGTGTGATGTTCTAGTGATTTAAGATGAAGAGCAGGAGGAAATAAAGAAAATGGTGTTGCAATCATTCAATGCCCATCACCAAGCAGCACTCCTATTGGTACTAATTAGCCTCAATACTCAATCACCATAATGGTGGAGTGGAGGTGGGAGAGAGAATCACTTATTGATGCAAGCATTAGTCACACATCAGTACTAAAATGGTTGGGCATCTAATGCCAGTTTTCAGTGAGACTCTTCCAGTAAAGTCCTGCTTACTGTATATACTTAACTTCTGTAAGCCTGGTTGATCCTGACTATATAAAATAGAATCTCTTCACTTTGTGACACAGATACAATTAAAACAAATGCACATAAGTGGAAGACAAAAAGGGAAATGACAACCCACTCGGCATCACCAATTCCAAATTTCAGCAACGGTTCCTCATTCGATCTTGCACTTTACTGCAGACTGGAGCATTTGCCTTCACCACACCACCAAAATGTTTAATGCTCTCCACAAATTACTCAACCAACTTGTAGGTCACATCTACTCATTCAACACATTAACGTCTATGCCAAAACTGGAAAACTGTAGATTTATTGGTCTCCCATTAACATTCTAAGCACTGGTGTGAGCACCTTCTATACATTATTTGATAGTATTTATTCAGGATGCTGTAGTGTCCTTTAGCAAGAAAACACAAGTACTTTGCTCAAGTATCATGTCATTTGCTTTCTGGTTCAGGTCAATATTAAATGATTAACTATCACAAAAGGCATTTTTGAAGCTGCAGGTATCAAATGGAAAACCACAGTTTTCTTGTAAACATGTTAAAGTGCATTAAAATGGAGCTTTTACCAAGAAACCCTTGGAAATAAAATATTCCCAGGCATTATTTACAGTACCATTTAAAATATTTTAAAAAGTGCTTGGGGGATGCAATAAAGGGTAACAAAACAAATAGACAGAATTTAGCAAAAGATTTCATATCACAAAGCTTTATAGTTTAGAAATGATTAACAGTAGACTTCATGGAAGTAAATGCAATAGAATTAATTCCTAACAGCTAGTTAATTCCAGAATAAGGAAAATGGACTTGTATTTAACCTACAGATTCAAAATGTTTGGAAAAAATCAACAAGTTAGATAGTACAGATTAAGAATATTCTAACTACCCCAGAGCACTGTGTGTCAGAAACCTTGTAAAAAATCAAATGGGCTCAGACACCTTTTCTCATTTCAGGAAGTGTGGTTCAAATCACTGGAACTTGAGGCTCAGGGATCCTTTATACCTTCCCCCTTCTGTGGCTCTTGATATCCAAATGGATCTTCTTTTCTTGCTTTACAGGACAATGTAGGTTTGGTTCATGAGTCAGATGAAGCTTTCTTCTTAAAAGTCCTTAATATCACCACAGTTCTTGGTGCATTTCCTTTCTCGGTTAGCAACTACCATGACACAACTTTAGTGTGATTTATGTTCATTCGTGGATAAGCACAGCTCAAATGCCATCTAAATTCACAGAAGACACCATGGCTGGTAAAATCTCAGATGGCAATGAGGAGTGAGATCAGCTGGTTGAGCGATGTCATAACAACAGCTTGGACATCAGCAAGAACAAGGAACTGATTGTGGACTTCAGGAAAGGATAGTCAGTCCTCATTGAGTGAGCAGCTTCAAGTTCTTGGGTGTCAGCATCTCAAAGGATCAATCCGGGGCTCAACACATTGATCCAATCACGGCATAATAACAGCTCCACTTCATTAAGAGTTATTAGAGATTTGGTACGTCAAAGGCTCGTGCAAATTTCTACAGATATACATGGAGAATATTCAGACTGGTTGCATCACAGCCTGGTATGGAGACTCCAATGGACAGGATCAAAAAAGGCTTCAGAGGGTTATGGACCCAGCTAGCTCCATCATGGGAACAACCCTCCCTCTGCCCCACATCAAGGACATCAAGAAGTGGTGCCTCAAGTAGGTGGCATCCATCACCAGGACACTCCCTCTTCTCATTACTACCATCAGGGAGCAGTAGGCAGTACAAGAGCCTGAGACCTATACTGTGATTCAAGAACAGCTTCTTCCCTTTCACCATCAGATTTCTGAACCCATGAACACTCTCTCGATATTTTCTTGTATATTTTATTCTGTAATTTTATGTCCTTGCACTGTACTGCTGCTGCAAAACAACAATTTTCACATTATGAAACTGTGATAATAAACCTGATTTTGGAATGTGGCCATTGCTGGTAATATCAGCATTTTTTATCCATCTCCAATTGCACCAAAACCTGGGTCAAACATATTGTTGGCTCCAAGTCACATATAGGCCAGATTGGGGAAGGGCAACAAGTTTCCTTCTCTGAAGATCATTAATGAACCAGATGGGGTTTTATGTTAACCTTTCAGAAGAACACAGCCCAAATGGATTGCTACCAAGTTAAATCAGTTCTATCATCAATACATTTCCAAGCAACTCTGAACAAACTTCCGTAGGGATTGCACTCCTTGTCAATACCTTGGAAATAAGTTCAAACGTTGGTGTCAATACATACATCTTTTACTTCTGACACTTAAGGAACAAGTAATGCAAAAATCACAGTTGACAAGACTGGTAAATGATCTTTTGCAGTCACCGACTCCTTCTAAAACAGCATTTTCATTCAACCAGTTATGCTACCAACCAAAATTAACTAGTGCTTAGAGGATTGCATCACCCAAGTGTACCCTATGACAACAGCAGAACTAAGAACTTGCAAGTACCTTTAATGTAATGAACATCAAAGTGGTCCGTATTAAAGATAAATAATGAAGGGGAAAAAAGAGCTTAGGCTGTACCAAAGAGAAAAATGACTAGAATCTAAAACATTGATGTTTTTAAAATGTAGAGAAAAATCAATCCAGAGGAATGGAGAGAATAGGGCAGAGATGGCTAAATAAGTGCCACCAACACTGGAATGGAGAGACCATAAATGCACAAATAGAGTCCAAATGGCAAGGATATAAGAAGGGACAGTAGCATAAAATACCAAGGTTCATATGCCAAGTTTACTAGTGATCAGGAATGAATGGCAAAAGAATCAGCACTAGTGAATTAGAGAGAATTTCAAACACCCAAGTTAGAGGCCAGGAAGAAGAAACGAGACAAGTAGCAAAACTGCAGAATTTGTTTAGGGGTAGGCACCTACTGCTTCACTGCCACAGATAACCAGGGGAACCATTTTGCCTTGTATCTATGACCTGACATTAGACCGATGGGCTCGGAGTTGAAGTCATGGAAAAAAGCCACCATCTCACAGCGAGCTTCCATCTCATACAAAATATTTAACTTCCTTGGGATATTCATGTTCCCATCAAGCTTTCTACACGTTAGAGTTCCCATCTACTTGTATCACATATTAATTTTCCCCACTTGATTTGTAAGAGTGCTCCACAGGTTTTATCAATGTTAGTCAATTCCCCATCAGTTGCATCATTACATAAACAGGAAGATACTTTGCTTTTAGATAGTTTAGCTTGGGTAAATCAGTTCCACAGAAGTCTATACAACAGCCCATTACTACTGTCTATTAGGTTCTGTGTGCCCCCCGAGCTCCACCAATACAGCACTTCCCACAGACAACTTCACAGCATTGTGGATGTATTTTGCACTTTAACAGAAAACTATGCCTCAGTGTTGGTTGGCATCTTTAAAGAAATAATATATCTATATAATTATATAAAGAACTCATTTGGTTCAGAGTATAAATGCATATACATAGTGTCATTGTTCCAGTTACTAAGGCACTGGAAAGTCCACTGGGCCTGTTGCCAAAACCTTACATGAACAGAATACTTCTATAAATTTTGTGCAAAAGGCTGGCCCAAGTGTTCAAAACTTTCAAACATAAAGTGAGCAGAGTTATCTAGCATGGGAATGTTTATATTTTAATACCATCCTTTTGATATTCATAATGATTTTTAAAATGCTGTTGTCACCCGAGCCATTAAAGTGAAATTAGCAGATCAGTAATTCCCTACACTACATGTGCATCATTGTAGAGGAAGAGTTTCATTCAGACTGCCCTTTTCCTCCTGCTCTCCTAGTGTACATCCATTAACCTCATTCTTGAAATTGAATGTGAAATTACTTGTGGCAACCTGTGCGAAGGGGTTACTGTAAAATAAACTGCTGTCGAGAGGGGCTCCGCTATCTGAATCCCATGATCCAAACTCACTACTCGAGTCTTCTGTTGTGGTGGGAGGGTAACTCAGCTGCTCAAGCTGCTCAATCACATCACCAAACTGCAAAGCAGAACTGGACTCAGAGCGTACAGAGTACGTGGGAAAGTTCACCATTGAACTGGCTTCGGACTGATTAGCCGAATTGGCCATCCTAAACGATGTTGTGTCAGGTAAGCCATTGAGCCCAAGGTTGGTCAATGAGCTGCTCTGTGACTGATTGTTCAGTAGAGAGCTTGTCTCAGATTTGCTGTAGCACTCATGTAGCCGATTGGCTTGTGCCTTTACCTCAAATAAGTCCACTGAGTCAATCGGTCGACCATTGCCATTGAGATCACTCTCACCTTCAAATTCAAGGTCACCCTCTGAACCCCGATACATATTATCATTGACATAGTTACTTGATTTGTGTTCACAGCTTAGATTTCCCAACCTAGCGTTTACCAAAGGTGAAGCCACTAACGGATTGTAACTAATGGATCCCTTTGCACCATTCCCCAGCCCATGGTAACATGGTGAAAATGCCTCTGAGCCACCAGCAAAAAAAGAAATCTCAGCCGGGTCATCATCAATGAACTCTTCAGTAAGCTGCAACTGAGTGTTTGTCAATGTGAAAACTGGCATTGCCCTTCCCTGA
The DNA here is from genome assembly GCF_048418815.1 of Hemitrygon akajei. NCBI lineage: Eukaryota > Metazoa > Chordata > Chondrichthyes > Myliobatiformes > Dasyatidae > Hemitrygon > Hemitrygon akajei. The sequence goes on from NC_133126.1 coordinate 111,468,214, forward strand.
AGCTGGTTAATATTGTTCTCAGTAATAAATATATCTCTGGCACAGTCATCCTCATCATTGTCATTTCTCTGAGTGAGCTTCCAATTACTAACATTCTCTTTAGTTAAACCACTACCCTCATCATAACCCGACGAGGAGCGACTGCAGCTGCCTGCAGCTTCAGCAACAGAACCTTGAAAGGAGATTGGTGAAGGCTGACTGGAAGTCTTCCATGTTTCTTCCATCGTTGGACTCATCTTCATGTCCACTGGAGATTTCTGAAGAGTATTCTTATTGATCAGGAGCATGTTGCCATCATCTCGGTGGATGGACTGGCTGTCTGTAGCAACCTTACACGCAGACTGGACGGACTGAAAGGAAGCAGCAGCTGAGAAGGGAGAGCCTGGAACCTCTACATCTCCGGTGAATGACAAGCTCTGGTGGGGTGAAGAAAACAAAACAACTATATTTGTATACCGCAGTGCATGGCAATCAGTATTTTTCCCCACTTTCAAACCAATCAGAATTATTTACAAAAGTGAACACTTTCCACTTCTCACTTCAGTGTGCTACCATGTAAAACAGACCATACAGATAATGAACTTATTGATCCATTATATTAGAACACAAGAGATTCTGTATATGCTAAATCCAGAGCAAAATACCGGAGGAACTCAGCAGGACAGGTAGCATCTACGAAAATGAATAAACTCTCAATGTTTCAGGCCAAGACTCTGCATCAGGACTGGAAAGGAAGGGAAAGAAGCCAGATTAAGTAGGTGGATGGGGGGTTGGGGAGCAATACAGGCTGACAGATGATCAGTGAAGCCAGGTGGTGGGGGGGAAGGTGGGTGGGGGGAACGGGGGAGCAGTACAGGCTGACAGGTGATCAGTGAAGCCAGGTGGTGGGGGGAAAGGTGGGTGGGGGGAATGGGGGAGCAGTACAGGCTGACAGGTGATCAGTGAAGCCAGGTGGGGGGAATGGGGGAGCAGTACAGGCTGACAGGTGATCAGTGAAGCCAGGTGGGGAGAATGGGGGAGCAGTACAGGCTGACAGGTGATCGGTGAAGCCAGGTGGGGAGAATGGGGGAGCAATACAGGCTGACAGGTGATTGGTGAAGCCAGGTGGGGGGAATGGGGGAGCAGTACAGGCTGACAGGTGATTGGTGAAGCCAGGTGGGGGGAATGGGGGAGCAGTACAGGCTGACAGGTGATTGGTGAAGCCAGGTGGGGGGAATGGGGGAGCAGTACAGGCTGACAGGTGATTGGTGAAGCCAGGTGGGGGGAATGGGGGAGCAGTACAGGCTGACAGGTGATTGGTGAAGCCAGGTGGGGGGAATGGGGGAGCAGTACAGGCTGACAGGTGATCGGTGAAGCCAGGTGGTGGGGGGGAAGGTGGGTGAGGGGAATGGGGGAGCAGTACAGGCTGACAGGTGATCAGTGAAGCCAGGTGGTGGGGGGGGAAGGTGGGTGGGGGGAATGGGGGAGCAGTACAGGCTGACAGGTGATTGGTGAAGCCAGGTGGGGGGAATGGGGGAGCAGTACAGGCTGACAGGTGATTGGTGAAGCCAGGTGGGGGGAATGGGGGAGCAGTACAGGCTGACAGGTGATCGGTGAAGCCAGGTGGTGGGGGGGAAGGTGGGTGAGGGGAATGGTGGAGCAGTACAGGCTGACAGGTGATCAGTGAAGCCAGGTGGTGGGGGGGGAAGGTGGGTGGGGGGAATGGGGGAGCAGTACAGGCTGACAGGTGATTGGTGAAGCCAGGTGGGGGGAATGGGGGAGCAGTACAGGCTGACAGGTGAGTGGTGGATCCAGGTGGGGGGAATGGGGGAGCAGTACAGGCTGACAGGTGAGTGGTGGATCCAGGTGGGGGGAATGGGGGAGCAGTACAGGTTGACAAGTGATCAGTGAAGCCAGGTGGGGGGAATGGGGGAGCATACAGGCTGTCAGGTGATTGGTGAAGCCAGTTGGGGGGAACGGGGGAGCAGTACAGGCTGACAGGTGATTGGTGAAGCCAGGTGGGGGGAATGGGGGAGCAGTACAGGCTGACAGGTGATTGGTGAAGCCAGGTGGGGGGTGGAGGAGCAGTACAGGCTGACAGGTGAGTGGTGAAGCCAGGTGGTGAGAATGGGGGAGCAATACAGGCTGACAGGTGATTGGTGAAGCCAGGTGGGGGGAATGGGGGAGCAATACAGGCTGACAGGTGATCAGTGAAGCCAGGTGGTGGGGGGGAAGGTGGGTGGGGGGAATGGGGGAGCAGTACAGGCTGACAGGTGATCGGTGAAGCCAGGTGGGGGGAACGGGGGAGCAGTACAGGCTGACAGGTGATTGGTGAAGCCAGGTGGGGGGAATGGGGGAGCAGTACAGGCTGACAGGTGATCAGTGAAGCCAGGTGGTGGGGGGGGAAGGTGGGTGGGGGGAACGGGGGAGCAGTACAGGCTGACAGGTGATCAGTGAAGCCAGGTGGGGGGAATGGGGGAGCAGTACAGGCTGACAGGTGATCGGTGAAGCCAGGCGGGGGGAATGGGGGAGCAGTACAGGCTGACAGGTGATCGGTGAAGCCAGGTGGGGGGAACGGGGGAGCAGTACAGGCTGACAGGTGATCGGTGAAGTCAGGCGGGGGGAATGGGGGAGCAATACAGGCTGACAGGTGATTGGTGAAGCCAGGTGGGGGGAATGGGGGAGCAGTACAGGCTGACAGGTGATCAGTGAAGCCAGGTGGTGAGAATGGGGGAGCAATACAGGCTGACAGGTGATCAGTGAAGCCAGGTGGGGGGAATGGGGGAGCAGTACAGGCTGACAGGTGATCAGTGAAGCCAGTTGGTGGGGGGGAAGGTGGGTGGGGGGAATGGGGTAGCAGTACAGGCTGACAGGTGATCGGTGAAGCCAGGTGGGGGGGAAGGTGGGTGGGGGGAATGGGGGAGCAGTACAGGCTGACAGGTGATCGGTGGGGGGGTGGGGGAGCAGTACAGGCTGACAGGTGAGTGGTGAAGCCAGGTGGGGGGAATGGGGGAGCAGTACAGGCTGACAGGTGATCAGTGAAGCCAGGTGGTGGGGGGAAGGTGGGTGGGGGGAATGGGGGAGCAGTACAGGCTGACAGGTGATCAGTGAAGCCAGGTGGGGGGAATGGGGGAAGGTGGGTGGGGGGAATGGGGGAGCAGTACAGGCTGACAGGTGATCAGTGAAGCCAGGTGGTGGGGGGGAAGGTGGGTGGGGGGAATGGGGGAGCAGTACAGGCTGACAGGTGATCAGTGAAGCCAGGTGGGGGGAATGGGGGAGCAGTACAGGCTGACAGGTGATCGGTGAAGCCAGGCGGGGGGAATGGGGGAGCAGTACAGGCTGACAGGTGATCGGTGAAGCCAGGTGGGGGGAATGGGGGAGCAGTACAGGCTGACAGGTGATCGGTGAAGCCAGGTCGTGGGGGGGGAAGGTGGGTGGGGGGAATGGGGGAGCAGTACAGGCTGACAGGTGATCGGTGAAGCCAGGTGGTGGGGGGGAAGGTGGGTGGGGGGAATGGGGGAGCAGTACAGGCTGACAGGTGATCGGTGAAGCCAGGTGGTGGGGGGGAAGGTGGGTGGGGGGAATGGGGGAGCAATACAGGCTGACAGGTGATCGGTGAAGCCAGGTGGTGGGGGGGAAGGTGGGTGGGGGGAATGGGGGAGCAGTACAGGCTGACAGGTGATCAGTGAAGCCAGGTGGTGGGGGGGAAGGTGGGTGGGGGGAATGGGGGAGCAGTACAGGCTGACAGGTGATCGGTGAAGCCAGGTGCGGGGTGGGGGAGCAGTACAGGCTGACAGGTGATCGGTGAAGCCAGGCGGGGGGGAAGGTGGGTGGGGGGTGGGGGAGCAGTACAGGCTGACAGGTGATCGGTGAAGCCAGGTGGTGGGGGGGAAGGTGGGTGGGGGGAATGGGGGAGCAGTACAGGCTGACAGGTGATCAGTGAAGCCAGGTGGTGGGGGGGAAGGTGGGTGGGGGGAATGGGGGAGCAGTACAGGCTGACAGGTGATCGGTGAAGCCAGGCGGGGGGGGGAAGGTGGGTGGGGGGAATGGGGGAGCAGTACAGGCTGACAGGTGATCAGTGAAGCCAGGTGGTGGGGGGGAAGGTGGGTGGGGGGAATGGGGGAGCAGTACAGGCTGACAGGTGATCGGTGAAGCCAATTGAGAGAGAAGGTGTGTGGGGAGAATGAAGTGAAATGCTAAAGACCTGAAGAACGCATCTGGTAGGAGAGAAGAGTGGACCACAGGAGAAAGGGAAAGAGTAGGGGCAACAAGGGAGGTGATAAGCAGAAAAAAACCAGTGAGTGGGAAGCCAGAATGAGGAATGGAAGAGAGAAGGGATGGGGGGGAATAAATTACCAGAAACTAAAGAAATCAACATTCATGTCATCAGGTTGGTCACTGCCAAGATGGAATATTATGTGTTGCCCTTCCAACCTGACAGTGACCTCATCACGTCAATAGAGTAGAGGAGGCCAGGGACCAACGTGCTGGAATTGGAATGGGAAGCAGGATTGAAATGTGTAGCCATCAGGAAATCCTACCTGTCGCATTTGGCCATAATGAGGCCATTCTCAGGTTGGAGGAGCAACACCTCATACTCCATCTGGGTAGCCTCCAACCTGACCACTGATTTCTGTAATTCTCTCCCCTGCCCCTTCTCTCTTTTTCAATTCCCTTTTCTGGCCTCCACTCTTAACCTTTCCCTCCTCCTCACCTTCTGGTACCTCTCCCCCTTCCCTTTCTCCTCTCCTATCAGATTCCTTTTTCTTTATCCCTTTACCTTTTCCATCTATCACTTTCTCCAAGCTTCTCACTTCAACACCTCACCTCCACATCTATCACCTGCCACATTGTACTGCTTCCCCTCCCCACCCCAACTTCTTATTCGGGCTTCTTTCTCCTTCTTTCCCAGTCCTGATGAAGGGTTTCAGCCTGAAACGTCGACTGTTTATTCCTCTCCACAGATGCTGCCTGACCTGCTGGGTTCCCGCAGCATTTTGTGTGTGTTTCAGTATATTATTCTTGTGAGATAATTACAAGGGAAACCAACCAAATGACACCAGCTGTTAACAGGTAAAAACAACAGCATTTAGTGCCTATACTAAGGTGGTAGAGTGTCGTTGTCTTCAAGCATTGCAGTGCCAATGGTAAAAGCAACACACACAAAATGCTGGAGGAACTTAGCAGGTCAGTCATCATCTATGGAAAATATAGATAGTTGGTGCTCTCAAATTAATATTAGATGGAGGTTTACTAGATCATTATCCAGACAGTAGTGAAAGAACAGGGATCCATTTCCACGCTTGGGTAGTGTGCTATATGGAAGATGGTGGTGTTCCCATGCACCACTACTGCCCTCGTCCTTCTAGGTTGTACAGAATGGAAGTTTTAAAGGCGCTCTCTAAGAATTCTTAACATGCTGCTGCAGCATACACTTAGAGAGTGAACACTGAAATGATAATAGGCTGCTGGTAGAGGGAGAATGTTTAAAGTGATAGATAGTGGCCCTCTCAAGCAAGGTACTGGACTCCATAATGTCCCTAATGTATTGAAACAAAAGGTCAAAGGGTCTAATTATCTTCCACTGCCTCAACTTTACAAGAGTTGTGCACTTTCAACTCATGAATACAAGTGGCATGTTCATGGGAAGAGATGATGTTATTGGGAAATGAGAGATGTTTTTGGATGAAATATCAATTGGTCCCATTATTGGCTTACTGATACAAAGAATAAGAGAGTAATGAGGGTAAATCAATAATTATGAGAATTTCAATCTACATAAAGACTGGGAAACCCAAATGAATGACAATAATGTGGAGGATAAATCCACTGATGAAAATTTATGCAGCATTAATAGTGTTTTCTGGAGCAATGGATCAATGCACTGGAAAAAGTTATTTGATGATAATGGACCTGAAAATATCTTTAGGGAAGGGTGGAAAAAATATGATCAAATGTCACCAAAAAAAAAAAGTGGTTTAGTCATGGCTATCAAGATAACTTAAAAGGTGTTGTCACTATAAAAGCACCAAGCCCAAAGATCGGGTGAATTTCAAAATCTGGGTCCCATACAGACTTAGAAACTACATGACATTTTGTATCTGTCTTAAGGGTAAAAAAGCTTTCAAAGCTCAAATCCACAATGAATGGGCTGAAAGAAATAATAAACTAAAAACAAAATCTGTACTGATGAATGGGACTGAAATGTGATAAATCACCTGTACCTGATAACACTAATGTATTAATAGGATTGGATAGGTCCTACATGGACTTGAGAGGGAAACCAAGTTCTATAAATAATTTAAAGTTCCTTAATGATATAACTAGTGGAACAGATGAAGGTCAACTTGTTGATGTTGTAATATCTGGTATTTCAGGTCTTCGATAAGGATACACACAAGATCATTAAAATTGGAGCACGAGATTTGGAGTAATATACAGGGATGAACTGCTAATTGGTTGTAGGGTTCTCAGAATATTAACTGTAATGTTAACTGCTAATAATAAAATGGCTTCTCTGCAGTGTTAACGAATGAGGTAATGTTTTTCTGTCGCTGCGATGTTTGGGTTATAACTACTGATAACAGGGAACTAACCAATGGAAGTCATGTTATTCTATCTGTACGTGTGGGAACCGGGGTTGGTGCATGGGGAGATTGGCGAGGAGAGGCAAAGAGGGAGGATGAGCAGGAAGCGCTCTAGTAGACCATCACAGTTGATCCCAGTCAGAGGGTCATGGAGTTTGGAGGAAATCGAATGGTGGATCAAAGATATTGCATGAGCTCCAACGTTGTGCACGAACTGTATAATCCCTATTCTTGGCGCCTTTTTATTATATATTTTTGTTTCTCTACTAACCCCATAGTCACAGTAAAATTTATAAAGTGTAATCGTTTAAACATACATTGTGTACTGCTTGATATTTTACATTGTGGGTTGTACCGGGGGTCATTACACGGCATCTACGCAAACGTGAGACACAGCTTGGCGGGCAGACAGTGGTTTCCCCTAGACTAGTGGTCGCCAACCCATCGATCACAACGACTGGTCAATCTTTGAGACTTTCTCAGTAGATCCCGAAAAAGAAAAGAAAAATAAATACACAAATACTGTTGAGAGATTGTTTCCAGGTTGCGGCGTTTACGTTTCGTTCTTTCTGCCCAATGCATGTGTGTAGCTCCCCCGCCACACACTACTTCAGTGGTAACAATACGATTTGGCGATATGAAACGATATGAGTCAGCTGCACCTTTCCTCATTCCCTGTCACGCCCACTGTTGAACTTGAACGCACACGAGGTCATCAGTTGCCTAAACGCAGTGACACCCTCGTGCCAGGGATCACTGGTTGGCCTGGAGCGCAGCCGGCAAGAAGTGCCGTTGCTACTGCCCTGGAGTGCTGACAGATGGGCACCGCCTCTAAACCTGTTTAGCACACCGAATGTTCATGGGGAACCCGGTGCTAAAATATTCGCAGGCCACCTAATTCGGGCTCAGGGTTCCGTAAGCATCAGAGCAGCTACCTCGCTGCGATCTACTGAAAGTCATCCCTCGAGCCAAACCTTTGTTGGCCGATAGATCTTACAAGGGGAGCGGACATGTGCCCTGTCGCACTTCTCGCTCGGTCGGTCGATAGCTCTCTTTGGACTGCGACCGCCGTGGCCCAGGTACGGGAACAGCCGCACCTGGCCAAGGTGTCTGGCGGCGGGTGGGCAGGACTCAAAACTGCTCCGGTACCCTGAGTCCAAGCACCCTGCACTTAAAGACAAACCCGCTGAGCTTTTTCCAGCAGAAAAACGTGAGCAAGTGGGGCAGAAGCTAAGTGCTGAGAGCCACGAAAACTAAATTGCAGAATAGACTGGACATATGGAACCTGCTTCAAGTATCGCTGCATTCCGGTCGTGTTTAACATCCCCACCTCCTTTGGCCAGTCCGCAAGAATATTGTCAATATTAAACCAGTCCGTGGAACAAAAAAGGGTGATGACCCCTGGTGTTCATCCATTATTTCTACTTCCAGGTTGCAGGGTTTTACTTCCGGTCTTTTCTGCCCCGGTGCGCATGCATGTAACTAATTGATTTGGGGTCGATCTTGCCTTTCACTAAGGCCGAGGTAGGGGATCTTGGGCTTAAAAAGGTTGGTGACCACTACCCTAGACGAACGTGGTTTAATAGAGCTGAGTGTTACATGGTTAGTGGATAGAAAACAGAAAATAGGAATAAAATGAGTCAACTATTGTATTTAGAGGCTATTCTGCAGAGTTCTGTGTTAGGGCCCTGTCTGTTCATCATCTATAGCAATTATTTGAATGAAACATAGAAACACAGAAAACATACAGCACAATACAGGCCCTTCAGCCCACAAAGTTGTGCCGACCATGCCCCATCTTAGAAATTACTAGGCTTACTCATAGCCCTCCATTTTTTATTTGAAATGAATCAAACTTAGCAACAGCAGATTTGCTGACGATACAAAGGTGTACAGCAGTGCAGACTGCCACAAGACTCAAAAATTAAGATTAATGAGCAAGAAAAGGGTAGCACTGTACTGCCGCTGCAAAACAACGAACTTCACGACATATGCCAGTGATACTAAACCTGATGATTTTGATTGTGATTCATCCATTTGGTAGGAAAAGTAGAAAGTCAAAAGATTGGTGCTCAAAGGCTTCTAAGGTGGTGCAATATCCATTCAGGAAGGCAAGTGCTATGTTAGACTTTATTGCAAGAGGGCTTGAGTTCAAAAGTAGATAATTACACTGGGCCCCACTGAACTGCACCTGGAATACGGTTTACAAGTCAGCCCTCTCCATGGAATGATAATTTGCATCAGAGGGGAATACAGCCAAAGCCTGCCACTTCACTAGTTGTCTAAAGGTGAGATCAAGCATGCAAGGACTAGGTTTAAGATTAAAAAAATATATAGAAATGATCTCATTGAAATGTTAAAATGGATTCAATAGAGTAGATGCAGAATTGATACATTTCCCTGGCTGGGACAATTTGAAACATGATTCAGAGACTCAAAATTAGTGGTCAATTGTTCAGGATAAAGATCAATCAGATTTGAACCTTTGGAATGATCTCAACTATAGAGGTTTAGTTGTCAAATATATTAAAAGCAGATAATGATAGATTTTTTATATACAATTGGAATCAAGGGATATAGGGTTGTGAGTAGTAAAAGAACAGCTACTATCTTACTGAATGACAGAAGAGCAATAGAAGTCAACCCTTGCTTCCATTTGCTCTGTGCTTATGTTACAGCACTAACTAGGTCATTGTCAATATTGCTTACTATTGGAGTGCCAAACTCAGCAGGTGGAAGGAAGAGGTATATAGCGGGTACCAATAGTCAATGTAACACTATGGGCTGAAAAGCCAGCTCCTGAGCAGTATGACTCATACTGATTGTGAAATACCATGTGTGAAATCAGTTAGTAAGCATACCATTATCAATATACACATAAACACCAAGCAGACACCTACCCCCACTCCCAGCCACCAACACCCCCGAATGTTAGAGCATCACAGGACTGACCTTTTTTGGCACGTCTTTGGTCATAATCTGAGCTGGGCCTCGTACTCTGCTGTGCCGCCTAAGAAGTAGAGAGTATTCAGTAAGGACCCAAAGAGAAGAAAACTACACCAGACAGTTTTTCTTTTAAACAAAATACAATTGTGTGACATATAAGGAGAAAGTAAAAGTCAACATAGTGAAGCAGACATGCTGAAGCAACAATATCCTCTCCTCACAAGCTGCATTGTACACTGGACTCACTGCCAATCTGCTCCACTGCTGACAGAATTGATTTTACTTTCAAATGGGTACCTAATGCTTGAGAGATGGATTTCAGCTCGATTTTTCTAAATACCAAAGCCCATCTAATCTTTTAACTAACTTTTAAAGTCTTAATATAATCTGCTTCCTGCAGTAGATCACTTATATGTACATATAAACTTGTTTATTTTAAGTGGATTTGACATAATGCTACACTTTTATTGTTACACCAATGCTGCTGACAATGCCTAGCCTTAACTACCCCCAAAATAAGGTAGCTAAAAAGTCTATCACATTAATAGGTCTGAAACTGGTCAGATGCAGAGCAGACGAAAAGACATCAGTGAACCAGATAAGCTTCTACAATTACTATTACTGAGACTGATTTTCAAAATATATATTTTTTACTTAATGTCTCAAGGAGATTTGAACTCATTACAGCCCAAAATTCTGGCTGCTAGTCCATCAATCACAAAGCTACTATATTGCATGTACGTACGACATGCCCAAATCATCTTGCCCTACAATCACTTACTTCCACTAAAAATACTGTTATACTTTGCAAGGTATCTAAGATTACCAGGGCATTCCAGGAATGATAAAGGGCCTCAGCCCAAAACTTCAACTGTTCATTTCCCTCCATAGATGCTGCCTGATTTGAGGTGTGTGTATTACCTAAAACTGGCACTTACCTAAGGTAGTGCTAGTCTCCAAGGATGGAGAATGGTAGAATGAAAGTTGATCTTCTAGCCATGTATAAAATCACGAGGGGCATAGATAGGGTGAACGTGCACAGTCCTTTTGCCAGGGTTAAAGAATCAAGAAAGAGGACATGGGTTTAAGGTGAGAGGGATAATTTTCTTCACCCAGAGGATGCTGAGTGTAAGGAATGAGTTGTCAGAGGAAGTTGGTGAGGCAGGTATGTTAACATTAAAAAGGTACTTGAGCAGGTCCATGGACAGGAAGTGTTTGTAGGGATACAGACCAAATGGGACTAGCTTAGATGGGAATCTTGATCAGTACAGATCATTAGAAAATTACAGAAAATTAGGAACAGCTTACATTTTAATCAAGTAGCAACTGTATACCAATTCTTCCACAGAAGGTTGTAGGTTGCTACAGCTAACTCTAAAACAAACACACTCAGTAGCAAACTATCAGCAGCAAGTTCTGAGCTGCTTTTGGAGATTTTTTTAAATTCAGTCGCCCAGGTTTTGATAATTTGGTGGATAATCTGCTGAACTAACAATAGAATTGCTTGGTTACACAGAGGAAAGATCATTGTAACACAACCACGATCAAGGTCAACCACAAAAGAAGAGCTCTCAGGAAAAGAATTAATGAGTCACTGTATCTGCACAGGGCACCCAAACAGGTTTTACAGAATTAAATAGGTTTAATTACATTGAGGAAAAACAAATGCTGTTCTGAGATTGAAACTTATTTGGAGATAAATTCTACTAAATCACTAAACACTAAGCATGAGAATTTCAAATACTGCCTGATCTCCTGGTGTACTCAGCAATTTTTGTATTTATTTCTAATATCCAGCAGCACATCTCCTTCAGTAATATGGATTGTAGTTCGATCGTTATGGCTTCTACAGGGACAACCCCAAAATATTATTGTCCTTTGTAAATGTAATTGTTTATAACCACAAGACCCAGCATAGCATTAAGTATAGATCTACCCTGTCAGCAAGTTGTTCATTGGTGGAGAAAGTGAAGGAGCTGGACAGTATGGATTATGTTACTGCCTGCATCTGAGAGGCAGAGAAGGAGCTGGTGTGAAGGCAGTGTTCAGTGTAACAGTCGTCGCTTTTCTTGCGATCGCAAGACCCTGTTGGACATTGTTAATGTGGATGCTGCAAGTCCGATTTACTGACAGATGTTGAGCTACCTGCCCTCAGTCGTAGCGAAGACTAGGCCTCAAGCCACAGTGTCGCCTGTTTACAGTCTCCCAGGAGAGAGGCATCGGAGGTGGTGCAGTGCAGAGTACAAGCTGGAGTCAGTGCTGCCCCTACTGTTCACTCAGCAGAAGACTAACTGTGTTATGTTCACCTGCAGACTGCTACATGGACTCAGGGTGTCGGGTATTTTTTTTTGTGACTGTATTTTACTGATACCTTTTAGTGCTTGCTATCTTTATGTACACAATATGTGCCTTGCACTTTGTGTGACTGTTGCTACTGTGTTTTGTACCTTGACCCCCAAGTAATGTTGTTTCATTTGGCTGTATTCATGTACGGTTGAATGACAATTAAACTTGAACTTATTACTCGCTTCATCTAGACACGTGTACTCTGAGCAAGAGAACCTGAAGACCGAAGATTATTGCAGGATGAAGAAACCGCACATACTACATCACCACAGAGCCATCCTCAATACTAGGATGAACCCTGACATCGCACTGATAGACGATGCCACAGTAGTGTAGTGGGTTAGCACAATGCTTCACAGTTCTAGCAACCCAGGTTCAATTCCCTCTGCTGCCTGTAAGGAGTTAGTAATGTCTTCCCTGTGACTGTCAGTTTCCTTTGGGTGCTCCAATTTCCTCCCACAGTCCAAAGATGCAACGGTTGGTAGATTAATTGGTCACTCCCTCCTACAATTTAAAGTGGTCCATAGGGCTCACATGACCAAGGATAAGCTATCTCACTTTTATTCAAATATATCTCCCTATTGTGATAGATGTAACAATGGAGAGGCTGCACTAATTCATATGTTTTGGACATGTCCGAGTCTTGAAAAATAGTGGAAGGAAGTATTCCAAACTTCCTCTGTACTTTTCAAAGTAAATTTTAAGCCTAACCCTTTGACTGCCTTATTCGGTATTGTTGGAGGACAAGATATTATTTTGGAGACATCTGATTTGCACATTTTGGCTTTTATTTCTTATAGCTAGGATGGCACTCTTACTTAAATGGAAGGATGCCGTTCCACCTACTCACGTTCAATGGTTACGTGATGTTATGTCACGCTTAAATTTAGATCAGATCCGTTGTTCAATTTCTGAATCTAGTCAAGACTTTCAAACATTGTGGGGACTATTTTTGAACTATTTTCAAAACCTTTGATTTGCTCTTAAAGTACAGATGTTGGCTAATAACATATTTCACTATATGATAAAGATTTTTTTCCTTTTTTCTTTCTTTACCAAACAGCTTCTATTTTGGTAGTGGGCTTAGATTCTTTTTTGGTATAATAAAATTATCACATTTCAATATTACGATTTAATTTAATTTACATTAATATAGGGTAATGAGATTGCAAGTGTGATTTAAATATAATGTATTTGGTATTATTTTATCCATTTTTTTACTTGTATATCTTATTGTACTCTGTATGCTTCTTTGTAGAAATTAATAAAAATATTGAAAGAGGTAAATTGTCCCATGATTAGCTAGGATTAAATCGGGGCGGGAGGGAGAGGGGTAACTGGGTAGCATGACTCCATGGGCCAGAAAAGCAGATTCCAGGCTGTAAGACAATAAAATAAAAATAAATATATGAATTCTATTGGGCAATATGGTGTGAAAAAAGACAGAACTTTTCATTTAAAATAGGACAAAATGGGTAGAAAGAATAAAAGGAAAAAAACAACTGGTGAAGTTTTACCTTTCATTTTACACCTGTAAGGGATTCAGCATCTAAAACTAACTGATTCAGGATCTAATACTTTACAGAGGAGCTGGGCTTGGTATTCTTTGGAATAAGCATTCAGATCAGGTATGAAAAGTAGGAAGTGGAAAGATGATAATCAGATGAACACAATCGCCAGCCACAGAATTTCAATCTAAACAGGTTTGAGATTCCATTCTTCAATCCATACTTAAGGTGCTCAGGGTGGGGGAGAAGAGTGGAGGTTGTGTGGTTTGGGAAGTCATGGGGAAGGAGGAGGAGAAATAAGCCCTCTAGGATGTTAGTCACCAAAATAATGGCTAGGTGTCTGAGGTTGTCTTAACCTTTTTATAGGTTCAACATTTAAACATTTGCACAGCTTGAATGTGACAAAGGCAATGGAATAAGTATATCCCTGAATATGAATCAAGCATCCTATTCTACAACAGGATATGATATGTGGCCTTCATATCTCAGTATGGTATTTGAGAAGCACAAATTATTTGGAAGCTAAAGGAAATCAGTCATTCATGTTCTCCGATCTCAGCAATCTGGACAGGTGGAAATGTGATTTAATAATACTGGTATTAAGCTACGAAGATTTAAAAGGCAGAAAGAATGTTATGTGGCCATATTGGTAGATGGTTTACTTAAAACATTAATAACATACAAGAAAATTTACTGGAACTCAGTTGAGGAAATAAAGTTTACATCCCAGGATATGTCAATTTGTATGGAGTGTTACACAGTTCTAGCTTCCCAAGGTACTGTGTTCACACTAGTTTTACTGGGGAGATATTAAAGGGAGTGTTAAATTAGTAAATAATCAACAAACTGAATTTTAAGACAGTAGAAAATACAAAGTATGTTGGGGATGATCAGGGAGTGCACAGTGTGGGCAAGTACTCAAGATTCTGATAGCAAAAGACAAGTCAAATTCTTGCAATTTATGCAATCTCAAATACTAAGAGGGAAATATACAGGTTTAATGTTTAAATTTATAAAGGGAGTGGTGAACACATAAAGCAGACAATCTGACGAGGCTGTGAAATGGAATAGAGATTATTCTGAACTATAGGCAATGAACAAGACTGAACTAAATATAGAAAACAAATGTGGAAAACAAAATGAACAAGGCTATAAATAGTAAATATTTTAATAATAGATTGCAGTGGCCTGTTCTGGTATACAAAATGAAATACATCAGACGTTTCACTCTTTAAACATTCACAGTCAAACAAGGCAGATCCATCGAGGTATTCCATGTCAGTTTTTTAAAAAATAGTGAATGGAAAGCACTGGGTCACTGCAAAGATATTTATCCATGTCCAAGTTAAAGTCATAACAGCCCAGCTTCACCATATTATTGATTTATAACAATGCAGATTTTAGCAGACAGAAGCCATGATTTCATTGCATGATGCAGAGAGGCTTCCATTCCAATATCAATCTCTATATATTGATCCAATATAACCAAATAGGTCATATTGGAAAACGCTAAATTTTACAAATTTTGCTATTAACAGAACAACCCTGAAAAAATAGAAACCGAACATGCCAAATTATTAACAAAGATTACCTCTGATAAGGGAGAGTCTTTGTCACACTCTCACGCATGTAGTCAACCAGCTGTTTCTGCGTCCTTCCACTGTAGAGGAAAACAAGAGATTAACCATTAACCCCACTCAATTCGCTATTAGAAACCATCTCCAACACTATTATAGTTCACCACAGTAAGTTATCAAGAAGGATGTTACGCACCCCGTAACAGGTTAAAAAGGACCAGCAGAAGTGAATACACCTGGAGTCCGAGTCTTCCGTTATAAACACTATTTTATTAGTAACTACATGATAAAGTAATATAAAACAAGATAAGGCTAACAGGTTAGCAGAGTATATGCATATATAAGTGAGTAAGTAAAGCTCCCCCAAACTTCTTCCAGCTCAGGTGGTGAGAAGATACAGTCTTATGATGGTATGTGAGAAAGTTCAGTTCAATGCACGAGGTTGCTGTTGTTGGTAAGAGAGAGAGATTTGTAATCCAAAGGCAAATGTGAGAAGACAATTATGTCGATATTCCAAAATAACAATAGCAGTAGGTTTTATCTCTGAAGTTGTTCCACTCCACACACGAAGTATCACTGACAGTGATCTTCAACGAATATCCTTTCAACACAAGTGGTACCACATCTGAACTCAGCTACGGGTCATCCCAAAGTGGTGGCCACAGGATACTCAAACAGAATCCACGTATGGATTATCACCAACAGTAGTTTATCACTGAGGTACCATCTTCAAGTGGTAAAACTACCAACCCAGGCAAGGACTATCACACACAGGTAGTTTCCACACAAGGTTACCCCAAACACACAACTGTGTTAGCCACTTACCCAGTTCCACGACATACGAAATAACTCCAACAGTGATTTGCCACAGGGGTGCCTTTCTTCAGTGAACTACCACACCCAAACAAGGGTGACACACAAGTGGTAATCACAAAGATACTCCCCTCACCAGAGAACCCACTCCAGTGGATTAACTACATGACAGTCACACCTTCGTATTCGAATGGAACTCAAACTCACCCTTACGGGCTACTTAAGAGAGTGAGTCTAAACAGTGACCTCTTTGTCACTAGGTTTCTTCATTTTCAAACCTTCCTCTCCCCTCTTCTCTTCCTTTAAAGTCACCAAATGTGACCACAAAAAGGAGACCGTCTTCTGTGGTAAAGTTATCAACCCAGGCAAGGGTCGGACACACTGATAACTTCCCACCAGTCACACCTTTCCCACTGATCCCATTCTCCCAATCAATCCTCCAAAACCCACCTTTCTGTGGGCACAACAAAGCTCAGTCCGAAAGCATGTGTGTCTATCTAACAACCAAGTGACCTTGTATTTATCCAAGCATGCTGAACGCCAGCCATCCATCAAATAACGCCGCCCTTGGTCACCAGGGCGATTCACGAGCTGCTCGTTGTCTCTCTCTGTAAGAACTCACAAGCAGGCAGTGTCCTTGTATATTCAAAACAAGCTTTAGAGTTCGTATAAACACCATCTCAAGGAAGGCTTCGTCCCTCTCTCTCTGTAACAGCTCAAACAGTGTCCAAAAGCCAGTCTCATTCTCCCGACATTTTAAAGTGATAGTCCACAGAAAATATCAACCCTAGGGGTACATAACAAGGATCAGACTGCGACTGCATAGGTCACGACAATAAACTACATAAGCCATTGTCTCCCATGCTGGTGCTTAAAAAGGAATAAAGTATTTGGTTACTAGTGAAGACCATGTCTACATAAGGATTTAATGATTTATTTTCATAGACCAATCAGCTTGGGCATGGTGAGTATGCCAGGAAAAAAAATGAAATTGTGATTGTGTTGCAGACCGCATTAGAAGCAATTTTTCAACATAAAGGAAATGACGGCAGTCTACCACAAGGGAATGCAGTTTACTACAGTGCTCAAACGTAGGATTTTTGAAAAATAATTTCAGTAGAATAATACAGCTACATTTGTCTCCATCACAGTATCAAATACAAAATGATGCATTTAATGTTAAACTTAGTTAAGATCCATTTCTTCATCAATATAATCACTATGATCATCAGCATTAGTGCCATTGAGGGCTTTCCTGCCTAGCTGAGAACAGATGAGGATTCAGTTTGATGTCTTAGCTACAGGATGCAATATTATACCCACGTGTTGCTGGAATGAGACTTGAACCCACCTTTCATGTAGAGGACTTAGACACCACCCCCTTACCACCCACAATACCCCCCCACCAAGCCACTCCTATCTACAGGTGTCCCCCATTTTTCGAACGTTCACTTTACATCAACTTGCTGTTATGAAAGACCTACATTAGTTACCTGTTTTTGCTAACAGAAGGTGTTTTCACTGTTACAAAAAAAGGCAATGTGCGATAAAAGGTAGCACTCGCCGAGCAGCCAAGCTCCTCCCCTGGAACTGCATTCTAGCCGGCATTGCTTAAACACGTGCCTGTGAGCATCTGTGCTTTATGTCAATTTATTTTGTGCATCCGTTAGCAAGATGAGTTCTAAGGTATCGGAAAAGAGCATGTAAGGGTGTTTCACTTAGCATAAAACTAGACATAATAAAGCGTTTCGATCGTGGTGAACCAAGTAAGGACATAGTGAGTTTGGCTAAGGGTTTGTGGAAGTTGAAGATGTTGAAGAGGTTTTGGCATCCCATGACCAAGAACTGACAGATGAAGAGCTGATGAAGAGGAAAGGATAACAATAGAAGCCGAATGCAATAGTGAAAGTGAAGACGTCCAGGAACTGAACATGAAGCAATTGCGTGAGATTTTCGCTGCGATTGACAACGCTGCAATGATTGCAGAAAAGTATGACTTTAATTTTGAAAGGGTACGTAGGTTTAGGGCAGGTTTGCAGGATGGTTTGAGTGCTTACAAAGAACTGTATGATAGAAAAATGCGTGAGGCTAAGCAGTCAAGCATAGTCATATTTCAAGCCTTCCACAGCAGACATCAAAACTCGACATTCAACACTGAAGCAGGCAGACATAGAAGAAGGTGACCTGCCTGCCCTGATGAAAACTGACGACGATGAGATGACACCCCAGTGTCCCACCACCCCAACCTCCGATGACTCAGCCTAATACACCATCATCAGTGTCCTCACCATCTTCCCGATTCCGGTAAGTGAAACTACACTGGGCATACATTATTTCTACTTTATATAGGCTGTGTATTTTTATGTGTTATTTGGTAGCTTCATAGCTTAAAGATTACTGGAAAGAGTGCTTCTGCCGGGAGCACTTGCCCCGTGTGTTTCTGCCGGGAGCCCTTGCCCCGTGTGTTTCTGCCGGGAGCGCTTGTGCCCCGTGTGTTTCTGCCGGGAGCGCTTGTGCCCCGTGTGTTTCTGCCGGGAGCACTTGCCCCGTGTGTTTCTGCCGGGAGCGCTTGTGCCCCGTGTGTTTCTGCCGGGAGCGCTTGTGCCCCGTGTGTTTCTGCCGGGAGCGCTTGTGCCCCGTGTGTTTCTGCCGGGAGCGCTTGTGCCCCGTGTGTTTCTGCCGGGAGCACTTGCCCCGTGTGTTTCTGCCGGGAGCGCTTGTGCCCCGTGTGTTTCTGCCGGGAGCGCTTGTGCCCCGTGTGTTTCTGCCGGGAGCGCTTGTGCCCCGTGTGTTTCTGCCGGGAGCGCTTGTGCCCCGTGTGTTTCTGCCTGGAGCGCTTGCCCCGTGTGTTTCTGCCGGGAGCGCTTGTCCCGTGTGTTTCTGCCGGGAGCGCTTGTCCCCCGTGTGTTTCTGCCTGGAGCACTTGCCCCGTGTGTTTCTGCCGGGAGCGCTTGTGACCCGTGTGTTTCTGCCGGGAGCACTTGCCCCGTGTGTTTCTGCCGGGAGCGCTTGTCCCCCGTGTGTTTCTGCCGGGAGCGCTTGTGCCCCGTGTGTTTCTGCCGGGAGCGCTTGTGCCCCGTGTGTTTCTGCCGGGAGCGCTTGTGCCCCGTGTGTTTCTGCCGGGAGCGCTTGTGCCCCGTGTGTTTCTGCCGGGAGCGCTTGTGCCCCGTGTGTTTCTGCCGGGAGCGCTTGTCCCGTGTGTTTCTGCCGGGAGCGCTTGTGCCCCGTGTGTTTCTGCCGGGAGCGCTTGTGCCCCGTGTGTTTCTGCCGGGAGCGCTTGTGCCCCGTGTGTTTCTGCCGGGAGCGCTTGTGCCCCGTGTGTTTCTGCCGGGAGCGCTTGTGCCCCGTGTGTTTCTGCCGGGAGCGCTTGTGCCCCGTGTGTTTCTGCCGGGAGCGCTTGTGCCCCGTGTGTTTCTGCCGGGAGCGCTTGTCCCCCTTGTGTTTCTGCCGGGAGCGCTTGTGCCCCGTGTGTTTCTGCCGGGAGCGCTTGTGCCCCGTGTGTTTCTGCCGGGAGCGCTTGTGCCCCGTGTGTTTCTGCCGGGAGCGCTTGTGCCCCGTGTGTTTCTGCCGGGAGCACTTGTGCCCCGTGTGTTTCTGCCGGGAGCACTTGCGCCGTGTGTTTCTGCCTGGAGCACTTGTGCCCCGTGTGTTTCTGCCTGGAGCACTTGCCCCGTGTGTTTCTGCCGGGAGCACTTGCCCCGTGTGTTTCTGCCGGGAGCACTTGCCCCGTGTGTTTCTGCCGGGAGCACTTGTGCCACGTGTTTCTGCCGCGAGTGCTGCTGAGAGCGCTTGCGTGAAATTTTCGCTGCGGTGGACAGTGCTGCAAAAATTGTAGAAAAGTATTCCTACTTTATATAGGCTGTGTATTTATCAGATCATTCCTGCTTTTACTATATGTTACTGTTATTTTAGGTTTTATGTGTTATTTGGCATGATTTGGTAGGTTATCTTTTGGGTCTGCGAATGCTCACAATTTTTTCCCATATAAATAAATGGTATTGCTTCTTCACTTTACGACATTCTGGATTACGAATCGTTTCATAGGAAAACTCTACCTTCGAATAGCGGGGGAAACCTGTATCATGCTGGTGAATGTACATTCTCTAGGAAATAAAATTAAACACCTCAGAGCAAGATTGCAGAACCAGAGGGACATCAGGGACTGCTGCGTACTTTGCTTCATAGAAACGTGGTTAACATCTGCCATTTTAGATGCAATGCTGCAACCCATGGCTTGACCATTCTCTGCAAGACAGGACAACACAGTCTTTTAAAGGTAGAGGAGGTGGAGTATGCTTTATGATTAACTCAGCATGGTACAGAAAAATAGTGGTTTTGTCTCAAGCCTGCTCAAATGACCTGGAACATCCAGGGGTCAAATATTGTCCCGTTTATCTGCCAAGGCAGGTTTCTGTCACCATCCTGGTACATTCCAACTCAGGCCAACATCAGACAAGCACTGGAGTACACACCATGATTAGCAGTCACAATGCGGTGCACTGGGCGTCTTTCCTATCATTGCTGGGAATTTCAACTCGGCCACCTTGAAGGAGTTTCTATCAGCAACATGTCACCCATGGAAACCGAAGAGCCAGCATATTTGGCCACTGTTATACCACACACAAGAATGTTTACCGTGCTATTCCATACCTACACTTTGGAAAGTTCAATTACCTAGCTGTATTACTTCTACCAACGTATAGGCAGAGGCTAAAGACTGCAGCACCAGCGGTGAGGACCAAGAAATATGGTCAAAGATTCATTACCCATTCAGAATATGATGGCAGAGGGGAAGGAGCTGTTCCTGAAACATTGGGATTCATCTTCAAAGCTGAATGAATTTGCTACAGTTGTCACCAACTTCATCAAGAACTGTGTAGATGAGTGTGAGCCTTTGAGAGCATACCAGTCATACCCAAACTAAAAGCCCAAGATGAATCTCTGCTGAGGGCAAGATCTGAAGCATTTAAGGCCAACGATCCAGAAATATACAAGAAGTCCAGGTACGACCTATGGAAGGCTATTTTAAGAGCCAAAATAACCAATTCTGATTGAGATTAGTGATAAAAATCGGATGCATGTCAGCTCAGGCAGGGTATTACTTCCTGCAAGGTGAAGCCTAACATCACGAATGGCTGTGATGTTTCATGCCCGGATGAGCTCAACACCTTTTCTGCACTTTGAGAAGGAGAATAAGCTACACATATGTGAATTCCTGCACTATCTAGTGACCCTGTGAACTCTGTCTCAGAGGCCGATGTCAGAACACCTTTCAAGAGAGTGAACCCTAGCAAGGCACCAGGCCCTGATGGTGTACCTGATGGGGCTCTGAAAACCTGTGCCAACTAAATGGTGGATGTGTGCAAGGACATATTCAATTTCTCACTACTGCAGTCAGAAGTTCCCACCTGCTTCAAAAGATTGACGGTCATACCAGTGCCCAAGAAGAACAGGGTGAGCTGCCTCAACATCAATCACCTAATGGCACTCACATCTACTGTGAAGTGCTTTGGGAGGTTGGTCTTGGCCAGAATCAACTCCTGCCTAAGGAGCTGGACCCACTGCAATTTGCCTATCACCACAATGGTCCTTAGCAGATGCAATCTCACTAGTTCTCCATTCTACTTTGGATCACTAGGACAATAATATTTCAGGCTGCTGTTAATAGATTAAAGCTTAGCATTCAAAACAATCATACTCTCAATTCTAATCAACAAGCTCCAAATCCTGGGCCTCTGCACCTCCCTCTGCAACTGAATCCTCGACTTCCTGACAGGGACCTAACGCAGTCTGTGCAGATTGGAAATATCACCTCCTCGTCGCTGACAATCAACACAGGTGCATCTCAAGGATACATACACTAGGAAATCTGCAGATGTTGGAAATTCAAACACACACAAAATGCTGGTGAAACTCAGCAGGCCAGGCAGCATCTATAAGGAGAAGCACTGTCGACGTTTCCGGCCGAGACCCTTCGTCAGGACTCAGTGTGTTCAAGGATACATACTTAGCCCTGCTCTATTCTCTCTACACCCACAAGTATGGCTAAGTGCAGCTCAGATGCCATCTATTAATTTGCCGACGACACAACTATTTTTGGCACAATTTCAGATGGTTAGGAGTAGTACAGGAATGAGATAGATCAGCTGGTTGAATGGCGATGCAGCCAGAAACTTGCTCACAACATCAGCAAGACCAAGGTAAGATTGTGGACTTCTGGAAGGGGAAGTCAAGGGAACACACACCAGTCCTAATGGAGGGATCAGCAGTAGAAAGGGTCAGCAGTTAAAGTTTTTGGATGTCAGCACCTCTGAAGATCTATAATATTGATGTTATTATGAAAAAGGCACAACCCCAGCTATATTTCATCAGCAGTTTGAGGAAACTTAGTATTTCACAAAAGGCACGTGCAAATTTCTACAAATGTACCATGGAGAGTATTCTACCTGGTTGCATCACTGTCTGATATGGAGGGGCCATCAGAAAAAGTTGCAGAAAGTTGTAAGCACAGCCAGCTCCATTGTGGGCACGAGCCTCCCCAGCATCAAGGACATTTTCAAGAGGCAACGTCTCAAAAAGGCAACATCCATCATTAAGGACCTCCATCACCAGGACATGCCCTCATCTTGTTGCTACCATCAAGAAGCCTGAAGTCACACACCCAATGTTTCAGGAACAGCTCCTTTCCCTCTGCCATCATATTCTGAATGGGCAATGAATCCTTGAACACTACCTCACTATTTTTCTACTTCCTTTTTGCACTGCTTATTTAATTATTTTTTTTAAATATACTTGTTATTGTTGTTTATAGTTTGTTATATATTGCACTGTACTGCTGCAAAGCAACAAACTCCACAATTTATTGTATGCAGTGATACTAAACTTGATCTTGATTCTAAATTATTCTGTATACTACATGCATTCAAATATAACACCTTCAGTTCTCTATTCATCACCCTTTTCAATTTTGCTCCCAAATTACACTTCAACTCATCCCACTGATGAAGCACAGGCAGATGCTAGGGCAAAATTGCATCAGTCTCACCACACACTAAACCTACTTGCATACCAACTGCCCTATCCTCAGTCCTATCAACTCCAGTTCTCATCCCCTGACAAATTATTTAAAACCCTCCCCAACAGGTCTAGCAAATCTGCCAGCAAAGATACTGTTCTCCCTTGGGTTCAGGTGTAACCCATTTTTTTGTACAGGTCATAACTTCTCCAGATCTCAATGATTCAGTAAACTGAAATCCACCAATTCCTCAGCCCTGCATTCATCGTCAGATTATCCTATTTTACCTTCACTGGCTGCAATCCAGAGATTACTACCCTGGAGGTCCTGTTTTTCAACTTTCTACTTAACTCCCTATATTCTCTCTTCAGGACCTCCTCTCTTTTCCTGCCTGAATTGAAGTAACAATTCTCCTGCTGCATTTCAAATTATTTTAAAACTCATATCATTAGATAGATAGATAGATAGATAGATAGATACTTTATTCATCCCCATGGGGAAATTCAACTTTTTTTCCAATGTCCCATACACTTGTTGTAGCAAAACTAATTACATACAATACTTAACTCAGTTAAAAAAATATGATATGCATCTAAATCACTATCTCAAAAAGCATTAATAATAGCTTTTAAAAAGTTCTTAAGTCCTGGCGGTTGAATTGTAAAGCCTAATGGCATTGGGGAGTATTGACCTCTTCATCCTGTCTGAGGAGCATTGCATCGATAGTAACCTGTCGCTGAAACTGCTTCTCTGTCTCTGGATGGTGCTATGTAGAGGATGTTCAGAGTTTTCCATAATTGACCGTAGCCTACTCAGCGCCCTTCGCTCAGCTACCGATGTTAAACTCTCCAGTACTTTGCCCACGACAGAGCCCGCCTTCCTTACCAGCTTATTAAGACGTGAGGTGTCCCGGACATATAAAACTCTGGTTGCAGGAACTTCATTAGCAGGGGAGCAATCTAGTTTACAGCCAGTGACCAGAAGTATAAACAGAGCAAATGGCAAAATTTGTGAGCACGCATTTTAATGTGAAATATTAATATCTTACATTTTTCATGGTGCTACTCACATCAAGATAAAATAGTGTTGCAGAAAAGCTACTTCTGTATCAACAATTTATTGTAAAGTATGATTTTCTGTAATATTTTCTAACTGTGTTACAAAAGTTGAGAACAAGGTCATTCAAAGGTTGATTGGTATTCAATAGAAATTCAATTGCTGAGTCCCTTGGGAATGTCACAAGTTGCAGACACTGAGACTCCAGTATTTACTATTCAAGACAACACCTGGTAAGTGATTGCTTCTCATAAAGTCTTAGTGTGAAAGACAGGAATGTTTGGAATATTATATATCAGCAGGAGTCTCAATTTAATTCACTTGTAGCTAAATCAGCTGTATTCCAAAGTTTGGTAATTTTTGCAAAATCAATATTAAAACATAACTGTGTAAACAAATACAAAAATTATTTAAAAATATAGCTACACCTACCTGTATCTAAAGGAGGATCCCCGGGTGAATAAAATTGCCTTGGCCTTTGGCTTGGGTTGGTCCAGGAGTCTGAAGAAAGTATGATACTCAACGCAGTTCTTCCAGAAAATCTTACACAGATCACGGTCGGGCAGAAGAAATTCCAACGATTCTTGGTAGGAATCCTGTAATCAGAGCAGAACCGAGTCATTTGTTTCAAAAGTTCCCCAAAAACTGCTGTTTGGATACTCTACAGAATAAAAATCAAGGTATTCAAAAGTGACAAGAAAGCTCCAAACTGAATAAAGTATTTGGGGAACTGGAAGCTTAGGAGAGTAAACATCCAATGTAAGGCTGGAAATAATGGCAAAGGTCAAAGAGACTTAGATACAAGGAGGCTAATTTGACGAGTAACGGGTCAGATATGTGTATGACAACATATGTTTGGAAGTCATGAAAACAAAGCGTTCCACTGTATCTGAATATATGCGACAAACATAAGCCAATTACCAATTACATTGTAGTTAAGTTGCATCCAAATTCCTATAAATAAGCATGCAGTCAACGAGGTAATCCATTTTATTGATGTTAACTGAGCTATAAATGAATTCTGGCTAAAACACCAAAAAGAACTCAGCCGCAATGCATTTCACCTGAAAAGAGCAATATTGCTCTGGATCATCAGTGCTGCACTCATGGCATTGTGACTCTCAGGGGCAGCCGCTACTACTGAAGACAAGAGGGGCACAAGTTTAGTGGAAGGGCCAGAAGGAAGAAGGGAGCAGCTGGATGTTTTGAAAGAATGTGAGATGTATGGATGGTGCAAGATTGTATTAAAATATGTCAAGCTGCATAATCTTACATGTTGTGAAACAGCTGCTCCACCAGCTCTCTGCCTTTGAACTGTGGCATGTGAATGCTGGTATTTAACTTCAACTTGGGAATGTTTGCATATTTTACGGGGTTGACATTCACAAGAGCTTGACATTCTTCATGATTTGCAGCATCCTTGGCCAAATTCTCAAATCGTCTGCACAGCTATTTTATTTTAGAAACCATCTTTTTGTTAAAGCTTTCATTCACTTCTTTCAAAGTACGCTATTGACAGTAATTTCAAATCTTATATCATCAAAATTAAAATAAAACTGTACATGGACCTCTGGGTGGAGCTTGATGAGGAATCTTTTCCTCTTGAAACTAAGCTTCCGGATCTTCGCCCAGTTAAAGGTGTTTATTTTTGTATTGCCCTGGAGATGAGAGAAAAGAGTGAAGGGAAAGAGTGAAAAGGCAAATTAACAATGTAATGAACTTAAACCCTTAAATCAATGAATCTGTAACTGGATTTAATTGTGCAGTTTCCAGCAGCTGGCAATGAAAAAGCATTCTCTAACGACACACATTGAATATCAAGCCACTGGCAAAATCTGCTAAAACCGCCCTTCAAGGCAGCTTGCTGCACTCTGGATAGACTTGCGTAGGAGAGTTGCACCTTGAATACCACATTAGCATATGGCTGACTACAGACAGTCCTTTCCCACCTCCTGCTCTTCCCTCTCCTGGAACCTCAGGTTCTATGTGATACCCCATCTCTACAAAATAGGAGTTAACCAGGTAACATTAACAAACACATCCAATCATGAAAATGGAAGATTATGTCATTTAAAGAGAGAAGTCATAGATACAGAGTTACACAACATGGAAACAGACTTCAGCCTAACAAGTCAACAGCGTCAAGTACCCATTTTTATACTGATCCTCTTTAACTGGTTTCATTCTCCTCATATTTCCATCAGCTCCCTGCCAGACTCTGCCTACATAGTAATGGCAGTAGCTAACCAACCTGCAATTTTTTTGGATGTAGTTGGGAACTGGAGTACCCGGAGAACATTCAGACTCCTCAATAGCTTCAGGGCTCAGGTTTGAACCTTTGCTGCTGGTGCAAACTCTACTAGGCAATGACCCTGCTAGCTATGCCACCATATAAGTATTTCTAATAGCAGTGTGCCAATGATCAGCATTAAATAAAAGTCTGGAATGTCACAGGAAAGATAAGAGAGGATTAGAGAAAATATTAAAACAAAAACTGGAATACCATTAATTTTAGAGAAAGCAGAATGGATTACTTTACAAAGGTGTATCCAGTAACTTGACAAACAGATTTGTGCATCACATAAATAATAGCTACCTGAGCCTACACTTTGATGTCTAACTGCATAAGTTACAAGGATTAGTATACTGAATTTTCTTGGTTTCAGATTCATCTCTACCTGAAATACCAGCACTCCCATGTGGGCTACAGCCAGATTGATTTTCGTCCCTTCTCTGTCAGTGGCTGGATGAAACCGAATTCCATACATCTCGAGCTTCCGAGCTATCTCCAAAACCTGGAAATCTGACTCAGCCGGAGTCTGGCCTCTGGAACACAAACCAGATAGGAGACAGTATAGACTTGTGCCACAAGTCTTCAAAATTCAAACTACACACAACCCTAAGATTCTTTTTCTGCAGGCATACTTAGCAAATCTCTAGAACAGTGACTGCAAACAGTAAACAAACTGTGCAAATGCAGATAATAAATAAATAGCAAAAAATGAGCATGAAATAACAAGAGTCCTTAAATACATGTAGTTTTTGTTCCAGAGAGTGATGGTTAAGGAGTAGTAACTGTTCTTGAACCTGGTGGTGCGAGTACTGAGACTCTTGTACCTTCTATCTGAAGGCAGCAGCGAGAAAAGAGCATGGCTTGGGTAGTGAGATCTTTGATGATAGATGCTGCTTTCCTACAGCACCATTTCATGTAGATGGGTTCAATGGTTGGGAGGATACTAGGCAGACTCCACTACCTTTTGTAGGACTTTCCACTCAGGCTTTGGTGTTCCCATACCAGGCCATAATGCAGCCAGTAAGCACACTTTACACCACACATCTCTTTCTCTGAAAATAGGAAAATTCAGTGCATCAGCTATGCAGATGCAAGGGCTATGGTTAGTAATCCAGACTCTACTAATCCAGCAATTTAGACATGATCAGCTTTGTGCATAATAAATAAACTGGAATGGAAAACAATTAACTATTCAGGACTTTGTAGCACAATAAATATAGGTTCAACTTCCAAGGCAGCATTAAACTACAATGTTAACTGAGTAATACAATTATCAGTCACTTTTGGCAGTGTCTTTGGAAAGCCCTAAATACTCAAACATTCCTTGTTACTTCTCATGAGTTCAGCTACTCTGAAACTTGAACCAGGGATATAGAGAAGGCAGGTCTCAATGTCAAGACAAATCACTAGCTTTCACCCTTCAAATCAGATTAATGTGTGATGAAAATTTTGTTTTGTTTTACCCACCACCTTCTTCTTGATTTCTGATCTACATACTAAATTAGAAGACTCATGTAATTCAACTTTGCACCCAGTCACAAAGACACACTTCACTGCTACAATGACAAACATTTTGGCAGCAGAAGGATTTCAAACTCCATATTGTCTATCATTATAGTACAAGATGTGATCCAAAGACCAGCACCAACATGCAAGAAATAGCTCGAACAACCTTCTGGAACCTCTAATTTTGCTGTTCTAAGGCAGCATCCTATCTTTGTAACACTTGAGGGCGCTGTAAACCACACATCGTATTTTAGAAAATTCATCACCTTCCATGGAAGAGAGTCCAATCATCCAAAAAGCTGAAGCCCTCCCTCCAGCAACATCTGTTAGCCACATGTTAAACTGTATTATCTTCCTCTTTCTAATTTCACTATTATGTAGCACAGGTAGCAATCATAAGATCACCACCCTAGAGGTCTATCTTTTAACTTAACTCCCAACTCCCTGAACTCACTCTGCAGGGCCTCTTCACCTTTTCTGCCTGTGTCACTAGTGCCACCATGAACCACAACCTCTGGCTGCTCACTCTACCCCTTAAGAATGGTATAGACTCTATCTGAGATCAACTTTATCCTCACATTGGGGAGGCAACATACCATACAGTAATCTCGCTCTCTTGCACAAACCAATCAATGCTGACCGCTTCTTCTCCACCCTCCTCCCTTCCCTTCCGAGTCACAGAGCCAGGGACCTGACTGCTGTGGTTTTCTTCTGCTAGGTTGCTCCCCACCACAGTACTGAAAACTTGTTATTGAGGGAACAGCTGCACACACTTGCGACCTATCGCCTTTCCCTCTCCTGAAAGTCACCCAGTTAACTCTGTCCTGCACCTCAGATGTAACTACCTCCCCATATCTCAGGTTAATCAACCTTCAGCTGGATGCACTTCTTGCAAGAGTAGTCATCAAGGACAATACAGGTATCCCCATCTGCCCACATCCTGCAAGAGGACCCACTCTCACCCTGTCCAGTCCAACACTGGACACTCCATTTAAAATAAAAGATCTTTGATTATTGGTAAAAACCGAAGCCAAGGGTTTATGGTATATTAATTTAATCCATGATATAAATTTTGAACTAAAATTAAAATGCTGCATCGTATTAAATAAATATGGCCATTCAACTCTATCAAATGCTTTTTCAGCATCTAAAGAAATGACACATTCTGGTATTTTGGGTGAAGAAGTATAAATAATATTAATTAATTTTCTAATGTTAATAGATGAATAGCAATTTTTAATAAATCCAGTCTGATCTTCAGAAACGATTCGAGGTAATATATTTTCTAATCTAGTAGCCAAAATAAAATGCTTTTTTATTGGCCTTTATCAATTGCCTAATAAACCAAATGATCCCAAGCCCACTGAAAGTTCTGACAGGTCCTACTCATTTTACTATTTTTTAATCTTGTGCTCACTCCTTTATATGTTTGTCTAGCTTCTTAAATTATGCTAGTTACCTCAGCAGTTACCAAACAGTTTCATGCAAATTCAGTATTA
Organism: Hemitrygon akajei; assembly: GCF_048418815.1. Lineage (NCBI taxonomy): Eukaryota > Metazoa > Chordata > Chondrichthyes > Myliobatiformes > Dasyatidae > Hemitrygon > Hemitrygon akajei. The sequence continues at coordinate 111,497,339 of NC_133126.1, forward strand.
CAACTCCTTATGTCAGCTAGATTCATGAGTGGAAATACTTAACATTTATAACTTCATAAACCGAACTTTCCTCACAGGTCCTCCTTTTCCTAGAGAAATAATCCTGGTTTATCCCATCTTTCCTCTTAAGTATAACATCTCAGTTGTTGAATTCTGGCAATATTTTCTCAAGTATCTCTACATCATTTCCATAACATGGAGAACAGAATTTTTCACAATATTTCAAGTGTGGCCTAATTATGATAAACATGAGAAAAGTATGAAAAATCTTTGTCATTGGGGTGTAAAAAACGCCAAATTTCGAAAATTGCTGAATCAGTCATAAAGGAGTTGATAAGAGAGGCCGATTTATTCAGAAGAACTTGGGTGGGCTTGGATCTATCCATCGAAGGGTTTAAACAACAGTTAAAATCCCCACCCATTATCAGTCTGTACTGATTCAAATTGGGAAAGGATGTAAATAGACACTTAAAAAATTCAGGACAATCAGTGTTTGGAGCATAAACATTAACTAAAACAACTTTTTGATTAAAAAGTAGACCAGTAATAAGCAAAAATCTACCTTGTGGGTCTGGAATTGTTTCATGATGTATAAAGGAGGTTGAAGAATCTATAAAAATGGAAACGCCTCTTAAGAACTTGAGGCGTTCGAGTGATATTGTTGACCCTTCCAAAACCTAAAAAAGTGTCGACTATCCACCTTCCTTACATGAGTCTCTTGTACAAAGATAACATTAGCATTCATTCTATGGAATACTTTGAATATTTTTTTCCGTTTGATCGGATGATTTAAACCATTAGTATTCCAAGAAACGAAATTAATAATCCTATCCATATTGACAATATTTATTACAATTAACACATAAGGTTAAAAAAAAGATGAACTCATGAACCCGGAAGAAGGAAGTAAGTTCAAGGAGAAACCGGAAGTCACGACACTGCAACCATTTTTGTAGTTTCATATGAGCCCATGAAGTAAAACTAAGCATAAAGCAAGCAAAAAGAAAAGAAAGAAGAAAAATCCCCCTCCCTCCACCCTCAAAACCCCAGGAAAAAAGCCAAAAAGAGGCAAGCAAGTAATCCAACACTAAAATTACCCCCATGTCTCAAGACGGCAACTCAAACAAAAAAAGTTGAATAAAAGATACAAACGACCCATATTATAAGAAAGGGTTGGTATAACAAAAATTAAAATATAAAATTAGTATTATATATATAAAACAAAATGATTTTAAAAAAATTTAAATGATAAAACCCATAAATGAATAATACTGAATTAGTGTTTTAAAAGAGAGTTTAAAACTTATTCAAAAACACATCAAAACGGATGTGACGTTCCAAGCACTAAAGCCTTTCGGGAAGAAGAAATGACATTTTTTTTTAAATCTTAATATTTAAACGTTAAAAATATTAAAAAGTGTATATGAACTTAAAAGAAAACCCTAATAAATTATTTTCAAAACTAACAGATTAATAATATGAAAAAATAACAAACTCAGAATAAACCAAAAACCAGCTTTTACCATGTATAAAAAATACATGTAAGCCATACATAAAAAAACATCATTTTATAAAAGATCCAAATCTTATAAACTAATTATTACATTGCGTTACATTGCATTACATTGCGTCTCAATATCACCAAGACCAAGGAGCTGGTGGTGGACTTTAGGAGATCTAGGCCTCATATGGAGCCAGTGATCATTAATGGAGAATGTGTGGAGCAGGTTAAGACCTACAAGTATCTGGGAGTACAGTTAGACGAGAAGCTAGACTGGACTGCCAACACAGATGCCTTGTGCAGGAAGGCACAGAGTCAACTGTACTTCCTTAGAAGGTTGGCGTCATTCAATGTCTGCAGTGAGATGCTGAAGATGTTCTATAGGTCAGTTGTGGAGAGCGCCCTCTTCTTTGTGGTGGCGTGTTGGGGAGGCAGCATTAAGAAGAGGGACGCCTCACGTCTTAATAAGCTGGTAAGGAAGGCGGGCTCTGTCGTGGGCAAAGTACTGGAGACTATAACATCGGTAGCTGAGCGAAGGGCGCTGAGTAGGCTACGGTCAATTATGGAAAACCCTGAACATCCTCTACATAGCACCATCCAGAGACAGAGAAGCAGTTTCAGCGACAGGTTGCTATCGATGCAATGCTCCTCAGACAGGATGAAGAGGTCAATACTCCCCAATGCCATTAGGCTTTACAATTCAACCGCCAGGAGTAAGATATGTTAAAGTGCCGGGGTTGATTGTATTTAATGTATTTAAGTAAACTACTTAAGAACTTTTTAAAAGCTATTATTAATGCTTTTTGAGAGAGTGATTTAGATGCATATCATATTTTTACTGAGTTAAGTAATTAGTTTTGCTACAAGTGTATGGGACAGTGGAAAAAATGTTGAATTTCCCCATGGGGATGAATAAAGTATCTATCTATCTATCTACATTAGTCAACCCGATAAAATGTTATTCTTCCAGAAAACTTTGAGCATCCGCTGGAGATTTAAACAGCCGATAAGTTCCGTCTTCGAGAGAAACTCTCAAATGTGCTGGAAATAACAGCGCTTGCTTGTAGCCTTTCTGATGAATTTCCGACATAACCGATTTAAAAGCCATTCTTGCCCTTAAAACTTCGGGACTGTAGTCTTCCAGAATACGGAATTTAAAATCTTGAAAGCTGATCATACCCTTTTTCCGTACAGCCCGAATCAAACGCTCTTTGGTATGAGGATAATGGATCCGGAGAATTACTTTTCGTGGTTTCAAACTTGAATCTGAATGAAAACGAGAAATGCGATGTGCACGGTCGATTATTAGAGGGGAATCCAGTACTTCTGAGCCAAAGACATCCATTAAAAATTTGGAGAAAAAAAACAGTGAGATCGCCATTCTCAAATTTTTCTGGAATCCCAATTAACCAAAGATTTTGTCTTCGAGAGCGGTTTTCAAGATCAGTAATTTTAGATTTATAACGATCCATCTGTTGAGAAGTCGAAGTTTGCTGTTGTTGCAAAGTTTCAATTATACGATCTCTCTTGCGAGCGGCTTCTTCAAGAACTAAAATATTTGCTTGTTGTTTTTGTGACTCCAGTGTAAGTGCTTGAAATTTTGCGTCAAATGTCTTTAAAATTTCATCGAACGTAGAAAGCTTTGCGGTTAATTTACTCTCCAGTTTTCCAAGTCTGTCGTCCATAAGATTCGCAATTGCTTCTAAAGTTACCGGTTCTTTCGTCTGTTTCGATTCCTTTGCTTTAGACATATCAGCAAGTTGAAAATGATTCAAACAGTTGAAAAAAATTTCATATGTTTAAACCCCTTTAGAATAGGTATAAAAAGATCAATTAGGGGGTGTTTGTAGGTTAAAAAAAAGTAAAGGTTTGGAGCAAAGCCTAAAACCGCTTCACTCCATAAGTGCCATCTTGAGACCCCGGCATCTTTTGATTTCAATGCCCAACTAGTCATATAAATGGTGAATCCTGGGCCCACCATTCACCAGTTCAATGAACCATCTGTAATCCCTGCTCTGCTTTTGTAAATATTTGGACTTTAGTTTATATTATGACCCATGGTTTGAGTCATAGAAAGAATTTCAAAAATGAAACAAACTACAACAGTGTTTAGTTTGCAACTGCCATTTCATTACAAAGGTTAGCCTGGAGGTTGAGAAGTACATCCCCTACGACCTGATATGAAATTGGCTTCAATTTAATGCCCCTTTCCCAGAACGTGCAGTATAGATATTAGGAAATAAAACTACCCTAACCCTATAGATCCACACTGAAGGCTTTTCATTTGCAACAATTTTCACGGAATAATTCAAAACTAATAGGAGATATGGGATGTCATGCACATTATCCAACAGATCATGCTTTACAGCAACATCAGAAAAACTCTTTACATCACCTGATTCTAAATAGACAGTCCTAAGTAATTGGTGGATTATACAGCAGAAATTAAAATACTATCATACCTGAGCCACGCAATGTAGACATATCAGATATCACCCTTTAATAAGAAGATAGATATTTTATTGACCCCAAAGGAAATTGCTGTAGCATTACAAGTGCACAGATATACAAACATTAGAAAAAATAAAAAATAAGTTACCTTAAAAATAAGATGTACAAGATTTACACATCAGAAATTGCAAGATTACAAGATTTACATGTTCACACTGATGACAGTGCAAGAATTACCATAATATTATATAGTAATGGGTTCACATCATCCAGATAATAAGTGATGGTACTGCACAGGATGTCCATGATAACAGTGTGTGGTAAACAGAAGTTAATAACAGTCTACCAGGAGGGGGTCATCACTTCCCCGGCTATAGGTTGACTCATTACAGAACCTAATGGCCAAGGATAAGAAAGACCTCGTTTAGCGCTCTTTGGAGCAGTGCAATTATCATAGTCTATGACTGAGAGTGCTCCTCTGTTCAGCCAAGGTGGCATGCAGAGGGCAAGAAACATTGTCCAGAATTGCCAGGATTTTCCGTAGGGTGCTTTGTCCTACCACAGCCTCTAGTGTGTCCAGTTTGATACCTATAACAGAGCCAGCCTTTCTAATCAGTTTATTGAACCTGCTGACATCACCCATGTTGATGCCATTGCCCCAGCACACCACTGCATAGAAGATTGTACTGGCAACAGGAGACTGGTAGAACATGTGAAGGAGAGGCCTGCATACTCCAAAGGACCTCAGTATCCTTAGGATGTAGAGACAACTGTGGCCCTTCTTGAACATAGCTTCTTGTTGGTACTTGAATCAAGTCTGTCATTCAGGTACACCCCCAGGTATTTGTAGGTCCTCACACATCCACGTCCTCACCATCAACAGTCACAGAGAGTAGTGTAGGCTTGGTCTTCCTAAAGTCCATCACCATCTCCTTTGTCTTGCTGCTGTTGAGCTGCAGATGATTCAGCTTGCACCATTTGACAAAATCCTCCACCAGGGCCCTGTGTCCATCCTCCCATCCTCCCTTTATACACCCAACTATTGCTGCGTCATTAGAGAATCAGTGTTGTGTATGAAGTCCAAGGTGTACAGGGTAAACAGGAAGGGAGCCAGTACAGTCCCCCGTGGGGCCCCAGTACACAGCTCTGAAGCTGCACAAACTGTGGTCTGCCAGTCAGGTAGTCCACTATCCAGGATACAATGGAAGTGCCAACCTACATTGAATGGAGATTTTCCCCAGCAATGAAGTCTGCATGGTATCGAAGGCACTTGAGGGATCAAACAACATGATCCTCACAGTGCTGGCCTGCTTATCCAAATGGGAGTAGGCTGTGTTCAGCATGTAGAGGACAGCATCGTCAACTTCAATACATTCCTGGTCGGCAAACTGCAGGGGATCGAGGCCTGATCTGACTAGGGGTGAAAGGTGAGCCAAGACCAGCCTCTCTAGGGTCTTCATGATGTGTGAGGTCAGGGCCACTGGACGGTAATCATTCAAGACTTCTGGTCGGCCATTCTTGGGTACTGGGAAGACACACATGATGTTTTCCACACAGTCGGGACCCTTTACAAGCTGAGACTCAGATTGGAAATGTGCTGGAGAACTCCACACAGATGTTCAGCACACTCCTTCAGAACACTAGGGTTGACACCCTCCGATCCCATTGCTTTTCTGTGTCCGAGTTTCCCCAGAACCCTTCTCACTTGCTCAGTAGTGAAGTAGTCCATGATGACTGGGGAGTTGGTGGAAGATAGGCGCTGGGAGAAGTGAAGATCGAGACGATAGCAGTTGGTATGAGAAGTGTGGATGGTAGGTGCAGGGCAGGGAGGGGATGTAGACAGTGGTACCCTGTGTTGTTCACCCACGTGTTGAATAGGAGGAGGGAAGAGGAAGGCGTTGGTGCTGAGGGAGCATTGGGTGCCTCGACACCTAGACTGTGTGCTGAGGATGTGTGAACAGGAGGGCAATTGACAAACCTGTTTACGAATTGGTTTAACTCATTAGCCCATTCATGGCTACATTTCAAGACTCTACAGATAAGCTGATTGAAGCCAGTGATGTTCTTCATGACTTTCCACAACTCCCGTGTGCTACTCTGCCCAGACTTGTTCTCCAGCTCTCTCCTGTATTCCCCTTTAGACACCGTGATCATCTCCTTTAGCACCCTCTGCACGTTTTAGTTCCATCCCGTCTCCTGATCTAAATGCCCTCTCTTTGTGTTGAGGTTCAGATCACTGGTGACCCATGGTTTGTTGTTAGGGAAGCAGCAAACAGTCCTTGATGGTATTACGGTGTCCACACAGAACTTGATATAGCCAGTGATGCGATCAGTAAGTCCGTTACTGTCGTCCCCATGTGATCCACAAAGCACATTCCAGTCAGTAACCTCAAAGCAACCCTTCAAGCCTTCAATGTCTTTACTATCTTGGTGGTAGCTCACTGTTGCTGTACTTCGGGCTTATACAAGGGCATGAGATTAACCAGATTGTGATCTGATCTTCCAAGTGGGGGGAGAGCTGTGGAGCTGTATACATCTTTAACATTTGCCTACACGAGATCCAGTGTTTTATTTTCTCTTGTATGACGCTTGTCAAACTGATTGAAGGAGGGTAGTGTTGTTGAGAAAGAAAGATGATTAAAGCTTCCCAATACTGCAGTGAATGCATTGGGGTGTTGAGTCTGGAGTCTCGTGATGGTAGTGTGTATGAAGTCACACACAGTATCGGGACTGCACTGGGAAAGAGGAATGTAGACAGTGAGCAATATGGAGCATCTGAACTATGTGGTAGATAATAAGGACACAAACTCAAAGCAAGCAGTCCGATGTCGTACTGCAGATTCGCTCTTTCACAGAAATTTGACTAGATTACACAATCTATTGTTCACAAGCACAGCAAACCCATCTCCCTTCCTCCTACTGCACTGTAGATTAACTCTGCCTGCTCATATCATTGTAAGCCTATTCACAGTAGCTCGTGTAGCCATGTTTCAGTGAAACACGTAACCCTGCATTCCCAGTACTCATTCTGTGTCCTCATGAGTACTGCTAGTTACTCCGTTTTTTTTGCCAGCGATCTTGTGTTCCCCACAATGATTGACCGGAGATATGGTTCCTATCTCTATCTCTTGTTGTGCCGCTTTTTTTTTTACATGATCTGCCGCCTCAGTATCTTCGTCTCAACTCGTTAGGAATATCGCGCTTCTGCTGGTCAAACAAAGGCTGCTTCCAGGTTGCTAGTAGTATTGCCTCCGCTACTGCAGTCACAGCACTCGATGGAATAAAGTATCCAAGAGCCAGGATGATGATGAAAATGCTCTTAAACAGAGTGATGTCCATTGTTACACCGCAGTGTTGTTAGCCAGTACAAAAACAAACGAAAGAAACTCACTAAGTAATGTCAAGACAAACTATTACGAACCTCATAACTGGGTTATTTACCAGCAAAGATAGAGACGTCCGTTGGAGTCTGGTGATACTATTTTTAACAGTAAAAATACACAATTTTATTAGCAAAAATACACAAAAATAATATCAATGCAAATATACAGATAATATACGTCGTCAATACTAAACCTAAAAGTGTGGGTATAATAATAATAATAAGAAATAAGCTCTATCGTTGTCTAGGGGATAATGAATTGTCTGATGGAAATGTAAAGTTCGCTGCAGTTCACACAGGCTGCCGTCGTTTGTTTGTCGCTGTGTTGCAATTGTTGGAGAGAGAGAGAGATAGGAGAATGGGAACAGTTACCGCTACGGGTTTTGCCAACCTTCCTTTATGATTTCGATCCATTAGGTGTCTCGTTGTCGTGGCCGTTCAAGTGTGACCTCTCCTTTAGCTAAACCGTTCTTCCGTGGTGAGCCCACCACCCAAGCAAGGGAGGACGCACACGAGCTCCCACCGGCTTTCACTATAAAACGCTGTCACGGGATTTCTAGCGTTTCTCCTGGTGCGTCTAAAGGGGTTGTTCCCCAGACCCCTCTTTTATCCTCACTCACGGGGTCTTAGATGCCAATCAGGTTGGGATGATGCAATCACTCAACCAGACCACTCTGGTTGTCCCCTGAGGGCTTCAACGAATAGTACAGTACTCAATACACAATTCCTTCTCCAAGAGACAATGGCAGTAATCAGTGGTTCTGGTCCGCTTATGTCAGGAGACATTCCAAACCTTGTGTATTCTGCGTCTCTCTCTCTCTCATGATGTGCATCTCTCTCATTTCCTGGGTCCCAGACCCAAAATAATAGCGATCTTGCGATTCTCAAAAAGGAGGGGGGGGGGGGGGGGGCAGGCATTGGCGATTCAGGACCCTTCTGCCCATCAGATTTGCTCCACCTTTTTAACAAAACAAACACACGGAGCTACTGTAACATGCTGCAGCCAGAGCAAAATCAGGATCTAAATATTGTGAGGTGGGGCTGGTTCAGGGGATGAGCCATTCTTGGGGTATTGTGAGGTGCAACATGTTCGAGCCAGGGTTGCAGACGGAGTTGGTGGTATCATTGCCAGAGATGAAGAGAGCGATTTGGAGAGAAGTCGATGCAGAGGAGTATCACTGCCCGTCCACCTAACCCAGATGCGAGGTTGGAACGCTCCGAATGCTGAGCCAATTTGACAAGAACGAGAATGGCTTGAGGTTGACCGAGTATTTGGAAGACATTACACAAATTAACAGCATACTGACGATGTCTCCTTGTATGGTAAGGAAATATTTGCATAAAGATTGCCAAGCTTGGAGGATAACTCAACCCAACCATTAACCACCCAAGCCACACCTTTTCAGAGTTATTTCCATTCTTTACTATCTAACATACCCAGATTCTTAAAAATCACCATCTAATAAACACATGAAAATATCAAAAATCTGCAGGTGCTAGAAATAGGAAATAAAACCAAACACCAAAGGCACTATTTGTGGGGAGAAAGACATATCAACTCACAGTCAACATTTCAGGTACACAATCCTTCATCAGGATGATGAAAATAAGATGGTTCTAAACTGCAGTGGGGGTGGGGGTGGGATGGAAAGATATACGAAAAGAATTTCACTTTGTAACACAGGTCAACAAATTACACTCACATGTTTTGTCGGTGAAAGGCTATAATCTTTTCCTGAAGCATTTGCTGGTTTGGCAAGAGTATGTGATTCTTAAGGTAATCCAAATCCACAGCTTCATCACAATCACCAATTTCAGCTAAAAAGAAAAGGAGGAATGTGATGCACTTTTGTGAGGTAGCAACCTAGATTGACAAAAATGCTACACTGAAAACAAATACCTCATGAATATGTAAATCCTTGTTAGATTATGCAATAGATTCTCATGGATTTGAAGGTCTGCAGGATGATGGAAAGTTACACACGACAAACCAAATTCATCAATTAAGTACACCAAAGGAGAGCAAAACATATGATAAAGAAAACAAAACTGATCCAACATCTAGAATATTTTGTATCAAAGTAATTGAAGGCACCTGTATGAACAACTCACATTTACAATTACTCAGAATAGAATCCATAATACTTAGTTAGCAGCAATTCTATAAACAGAAGTGGATATCCATGATAAAAACATATATAGTTATCATCTTTACCGCCAAATGAAGCAGTGAATGATTTTTCACTACTCAAGAGCAGTGAGATGTTGGTGCCAGCTAGACCACTGTGAGAACACATGGTGTTGGACAACATGTTCTGAAACCCTACATCAGTATTTGAATAGTAAGTGGTTGAGATAGTTGGTATTAGCATCGCTCTGCTTATAATGTTCCATCTGTAATTTGTAAATGAACACTAAATATTCAGTTATAACAACAGTAAATATTGTATGTAGTTTAGCTGCTCTGAATATTTTTCTCAAGATAAACATATGAATATTAATAAAAACTGTTATTTATTAGTGAACAACACACACAAAATGCTGGTGGAACACAGCAGGCCAGGCAGCATCTATAGAAGCACTGTCGATGTTTCGGGCCGAGACCCTTCGTCAGGACTAACTGAAAGGAAAGATAGTAAGAGATTTGAAAGTAGTGGGGGGAGGGGGAAATGCGAAATGATAGGAGAAGACCGGAGGGGGTGGGATGAAGCTAAGAGCTGGAAATGTGATTGGCGAAAGTGATACCAAACTGGAGAAGGGAAAGGATCATGGGACGGGAGGCCTCAGGAGAAAGAAAGGGGGGGAGAGCACCAGAGGGAGATGGAGAACAGGCAAACAACTAAATGTCAGGATTGGGGTAAGAAGGGGAGGAGGGGCATTAACAGAAGTTAGAGAAGTCAATGTTCATGCCATCAGGTTGGAGGCTACCCAGCTGGTATATAAGGTGTTGTTCCTCCAACCTGAGTTTGGATTCATTTTGACAATAGAGGAGGCCATGGATAGACATATCAGAATGGGAATGGGACATGGAATTAAAATGTGTGGCCACTGGGAGATCCTGCTTTTTCTGGCAGACCGAGCGTAGGTGTTCCGCGAAACGGTCTCCCAGTCTGCGTTGGGTCTCACCAATATATAAAAGGCCACACCAGGAGCACCGGACACAGTATACCACACCAGCCAACTCACAGGTGAAGCGTCACCTCACCTGGAAGGACTGTCTGGGGCCCTGAATGGTGGTGAGGGAGGAAGTGTAAGGGCAGGTGTAGCACTTGTTCCGTTTACAAGGATAAGTGCCAGGAGGGAGATTGGTGGGAAGGGATGGGGGGGGACGAGTGGACAAGGGAATCGCGCAGGGAGCGATCCCTGCGAAAAGCAGGGGGGGGGGGGGGAGGGAAAATTGTGTTTGGTGGTGGGATCCCGTTGGAGGTGGCGGAAGTTACGGAGAATTATATGTTGGACCTGGAGGCTGGTGGGGTGGTAGGTAAGGACAAGGGGAACCCTATCCCGAGTGGGGTGGCGGGTGGATGGGGTGAGGGCAGATGTGCGGGAAATGGGAGAAATGCATTTGAGAGCAGAGTTGATGGTGGACGAAGGGAAGCCCCTTTGTTTAAAAAAGGAAGACATCTCCTTCGTCCTGGAATGACGAAGTGAGATGTTTACCCTTTTCAGCTTGCTCAGAAAGTCAGATACGCCAGCAGAAAGTCAAAATGTTGAAATGATAGAAGCAGCTTTGTGTGAAAGACTTGGCGTGATTAAAATGGTGATAACACATTTCACATTTTATGTTCCAAGTGTGCAGACTCTCTCCGTGATGTGCCATTATGAAACTGTTCATAAACTTCTATCACTTTGTGATAAGTGAGAACAAACTGAAACATATTTCTCGAGAACTCAGCAACGAAATAAATGGTCAAATATTTTGATGACATTTATTTCAGATAGTTCCAACTTTGTTGCTGCTAGTTTTGAGATTTCATTGCTCAACATGGAAAAGGACTCAGTGATGGAGAACATGTTAAATAATCAGAGTGTGTGCTCCTTTCCCTTTTGATGGCTTTCCAGAAAAAGAAAACAATATCCAGCTCAGTACGATTTGCCAGTGAGCAGAAACGCAGCAAAAGATAGATTAATGATGGGAACAAACATGGGAGAAAAACTAAGATATTAGCTCAAGCAAATTTCTTTCTATCTGCTTTGATGAGCTCTGATGTTACATCATCAGCTGGGCTACCTATTATTTTGTATTGTGATGAAATATGCAAAGAACTGGTTAACTTGGTAATGTTAGCTGAACATAACGGGTTGAAATTTGTAAGGCAGTAGTAAAGGAACTGATGGTACGCCCAGCATGATTGGTAAAGAGTCAGATTTTGTCAACCTGTTTGCAAAATATGCTGGACATCTACTGATAGGCTTTTACTATATAGAAAATGAGTGGCTTTGTGTGCAAAAACTGGCCTTAAGGAACTTGAAGGAAGGAAAATTGGAACCAAGGTAAATAATTTCTAGGAATACAATTTCAGAATTTACTGAGTGAGGAGAATTTAGTGTACGTGAATGCTTATGTCCAACAATGTTTGTTGGCTCAGTAGAGATTCTGTGTTTCAGTGGATGAAATTCGTCTGTTTTACATGAATGAAAAATGTTCCTGAAGAATTATATATTATGTGGATATGTAGATTAATGTATTTTATAGACTTCTCATTACATTGAAATGACATGAACACCAAATAACAGGAATCTGGAAAACACAATGCTATGTTTGATAATATAAAAGCCTTAAAACACATGAGAGATATGCCACGGTGGAGTGTTGGTTAGCACAATGCTATTAAAGCTCAGAGCATTCCAGAGAGCGGAATTCAATTCCAGCACTGTTCTGTAGGGAATGTGAATGTGAAATTATATGAGGTACAATAACAATATTAGTTAGAAATGTCATTTTTCAATTTTTTTAAGAATTAGTAGTAATTTTGAACAGGTTTTCTTTTTTGATTAAAAAGCAACCCAGTAATAAGCAAAAATCTACCTTGCGGGTCTGAAATTGTTTCATAATGTATAAAAGCAGTTGATGAGTCTATAAAAATAGAAACACCTCTCACTTTGGCTTGCGAATTTGAGTGATACTGTTGGCCCTTCCAAAACCTAAACAACCTCTGACTATCCACCTTCCTAACATGAGTCTCTTGTACAAAAATAACATTCGCATTCATTCTATGGAATACTTTGAATACTTTTTTCCGTTTAATCGGATGATTTAAACCATTAGTATTCCAAGAAACAAAGTTAATAGTCTTATCCATATTGACAATACATATTACAGTTAACATATAGGTTTAAAAGAAAAGTGAACTCATGAACTCGGAAGGGGGAAATAAGTTCAAAGGGAAGCCGGAAGTCACAGCACCGCAGCCATTTTAGTAGTTTCATATAAGCCCATGAAGTAAAACTAAGCAAAAAGCAAGCAGAAAAAAGAAAAAAAAGAAAAATCTCCCTCCCACCACCCTCAAAACCCCAGGAAAAAAGCCAAACAGAGGCAAGCGAGCGATCTAATACTAAAATTACCCCCTTGTCTCAAGACGGCAACTCAGACGTAACAAAGTTAAAAAAAATACAAACAACCCACATTATAAAAAAAAGGGTTGATATAGGAAAAATTAAAATATAAAATTAGTGTTATAAATGTATATTATCAAAAGGGTTAAAAATTAAAACAATAAATGAAGGTTTAACACTTTCGAACAGATCAAAACAGTTATGACGCTACAGACACTGGAGTCTGTCGGGAAGAAGAAACGCCATTTTATTCTTCCAAATCTTAATATTCAAATGCTAAAAATGTAAAAAAAGAGCGTATATCGATTAAAAAAAAGAAAAAAAAAAATAACCCTAATAGGTCATCTTCAACATTAATCGGTTAGTAATATATAAAAATATGAAATCGGAATAAACCCGGTAGAAAAAAGAGAGCTTTAATCGTATATAAGAAATACATATGAACCGTATCAAAAAAGAACCCAAACGTCAATCTATAACAGATCCAAATCTATAGGCTAGATTACATTGATCAGCCCGATCAAATGTCATTGTTCCAGGAAACCTTGAGCATCCGCTGGCGATTTAAACAGCCGAAAAGATCCATCTTGAAGGGTGACTCTCAGGTGTGCTGGAAACAGCAACGCTTGCTTGTAGCCTTTCTGGTGAAAATCCGACATAACCGATCTGAAAGCCAGCCTAGCCCGTAGTACTTGGGGGCTATAGTCCTCCAGAATGCGAAAATTAAAATTTTGATAAGTTTGATAAGTTATAAGTTATCATACCTAACGAATCAGTCGTTCTTTGATGTGAGGATAATGGATCCTGAGAATTATGTGCCGTGGTTTCAGACTTGAATCTGCCCGATATCTGGATACTCTGTGTGCCCGATCGATTAATGGGGGGTTATCCAGGACTTCTTCGCCCAGGACATCCACTAGAAATTTGGAGAAGAAAACGGTCAGATCACCGCTTTCAAATTTTTCCGGGATTCCAATTAACCGAAGATTTTGTCTTCGAGAACGATTTTCCAAATCAGTAATTTTAGCTTTATAGCGATCCATCTGTTGGATCGTCGAAGTTTGCTCTTCTTGCATTTTTTCGATTATACGATCCTTCTTACGAGCAGCTTCTTCAAGAACCAAAATGCTTGCATGTTGTTCATTTGATTCCCGTGAAAGGGTCAGGAACTTATCTTCGAGTGATCTCAAACGATTGTCATACTCTGAGAATCTTCCAAGTAATTTTTTCTCCAATTCATCAAATCTAGCGTCTATAAACTTCACAACAACTTCTAAAGTTAACGGTTCTCTCGTCTGTTTCGGTTCTTTTGCTTTAGACATTTCAGCGAGTTGAGAGTAATTCAGATAGTTTTTAAAAAAATTCTATATGTTTAGACCCCTTTAAAATAAGTTTAAGGGGTGTTTGTAGGTTAAAAAAAACGTAAAAGGTTTGGAGCAAAGCCTAGATGCGGTTTACTCCATGAGCGCCATCTTGAGACTCCTGAACAGGTTTTCTAAAGTACATATATTTAAATGTTATATTTTTATTAATAAAAAAATAATGAATACATCTAAATAAACAGGACTTAGCCTTATCCCGTAACAAAAAGTCCATAATTATTGTTACTAACTCATTAATCAACAATAATCTCTTCTCAAAATTACCATGGCACGTGAGAGAACTTTTTCATATTATCGCCATTTTGAGCACACACTCTCAAGGTTCACCATCCCTGGAATATGATAGAGAGCTCTGAAGCCACAGGCAAGACTAAAATACTCTGATAGGGAAAAGTGAAGCTATGGAGGGCTTCCAATACAAGGACAAGTCACTCCCAGACCAGACCCAATGCCAGTAGTCAGATAGCACAGAGGTGGCAGGGGAACACAGACAGAAATGGATCTCCTGTCCATTACCCAACAGTGCACCTTCCTTTCTAAAATTCAGTTTTGTTATATCCTATACCTCAATATCCCAACTGGAATTTCTATGATACCGCTGTTCCAGTTACTTTACTTTGGCTTGTGTCATGAGCTTGAAGACAATATAGCTCTAACCCTCTGTTACCATGCTAACCATTTTAAGTTGTTGACCACATAACTCCATGTCATGGCTCCCATTTTAGCTATCAATGCCCTCTCATTATCCCTATGGTGCATTAGCAGCTATTGATACAGTCAACTACTTATTCAGATTCCTTAATTTTTTAAAAAGTACTTATGCCATCCTCCTCTGTTCTCTAGCTCTGGTTCCAGTCTTATACAAGCATGGTAAGTAGCGAATCTCTTGCTGTGACATCCTTCCTGATGCAATCCATAGTTCCCCATAGAACAACCCCACACTTTCTCTACTTCACATCTACTCCAAAGACATGAATGACATACTTCTCTCCCAACACCTCCTGTCACTTCAATTCATTGGATGAAGATATCTTCCAACTAAACAGAGGTCTTTATCACAAACACCTGTTCTGCCAGCAATTCCTCATTCGCCTTTAAGGCTCAACTCGTTCTTTAGCCCCAGTTGCTTATGTATTAAGCCCTTAATGAAATCTCTTACCACAATCAAGATTGAGCTTTATATGTTCATTTATAGCAAGTGTTTGACATTGTCATGGCTGTGATTCAGCTGCAACATATGACATTAATGAGCTACAAGTTGTTTATCTGCAACACTCACACTGCAAAATATGAGAGATGAGGAGTGCAGATGTGTTCTCGCTGCATATTATTTTGTTCTCTGCCAGGTCCCGCTTAATCTGCAGTGCAAACAAGTACCTGGAAATAGAAAATGAACACAATTAATAGAAGCTCTACCCTTCAGTTTGAAAACACACCCACAAATGCACCATTGCAGGTGCTTCATTCCTAGTAACACTCTTCTAGTACCTGACATCACAGGACTTTGGGATTCTGTAAACAAATACGATGATCTATAAAACAGTCAAATAAATAGCCTGCTAGGCTCGGTAAATGCAAGAAAACTCACCATGGAGTGATCTAAGTAAATAAAATGTACAGGAGTTCAGCAAAGACCGTGACTTGTGTATGAAAATATAGATTTCTCCATACAACATGAGCCATCTAAGCTTCAACAAACTGAAGCCAAAATTTACAGTGCAAGTCATCAGTCGGCCTGAAATAGCAGTTGTACTTGAATCTTACATGTTTAGTTTTTTTTAACCTCACTTTTTAAGCTCCCCCATTCTTAATCATGTATAATTAGTTAAGAGCTGGGCCAGATTGAAAAGAGCGGGGTGTTGGGGCCAAGGCAAGTGACGGGTCAGTTTAGCTCACTGCTCCGCAAGGTTTACCAGTCTCTGCACTGAACTGAGGCTGTGGCCTGCAACTAACTCACTTTCGTGAACCTCAGTTCTGAATGCTGTTTGCTTACTTTTACTGTTTCCACAATTTGTTTTTCTCCCCCCTCTGCATATTGAACTTTTTATGGTCTTTTGCTTTAATGGACTCTATTGGTTTTTATGGTTGTCTGTAAGGAGATGATTTTCAAGTTTTTATAAAGTATACATGCTTTGATAATAAATGTACTTTGAGTGAACTAAGATTAATAAGAGATCTGGTGGATAAGGATACCAAAGTGAGCAGGTGGCAGAAACCCAGATACAGACCAGGGCAAAATCCTTGGGTCTAAATCCAATGTCCACAACTTAAAAAGGGCCAATTAAAGATATGAAGGATAGCCTAGTGTGGATTGGGAAAACAGAATAAAGGGAAGGTCAGTGGATGGAACAATGGCAGATATTTGAGAAACCATTTTATAGCATTCAGCAGAAATTTATCCTAATCAAAAAAATTCTTGGTTAACAAAAAAAGTGTGAAGAAAATATTAAGTTGAAAACTACATTACAGAGTAACAAAAGCTACCAAAGGCTTGGGAATTTTTTTTAAGAACCACTGGTGGAAAAATAAAAGGTTGACGGAAAGAGGAATGAAGAAAATAATAAGCCAGTGAAAGAACAGCATCCATGGATATATAAAAACAAATTCAAAACTAGGGGCCAAAGAAATAGAATTAAGGAAAGATTTAAAAAGGACCTCAAGGGCAACTTTTTCCACGCAGAGAATGGTAACTACATGGAATGAGCTGTATACTATGAGTTGTAAATAATACTATTGTATTGGTACAATAGTATTATTTAAGATGCACTCAGGCAAGATATGCCAGGAGGGGTATGGGCTGAACACAGGAAATTGGGACTAGCTAAGTGGCCATTGTCAGTATGGACTTGATGGGCTGAATGGCCTGTATCCATGCTGTATTGCCCTATGACTTCTGCACAACTGGAACTGAGAAATACAAAACTCTTGACCCATTTCAAAATCTTTTCATCACTGAATTTAGATTGATCCACCAGCCAGAGAAAACAGAAAACTAATCTTAAACCCTCAAGTCAGTTCACAGGACTGTTGCCTTTAGAACAGAAGGCTAAATTTTCCAACTTCTCTCTATATATCAAAATTACCTCATCCCTTATGACACCAGTCAAACCTACTCTGCATCTTGAGACTTTTACATTTTTCCTCAAGCACTGGCTGCAGAATGGTCGGCAATATTCAATCAGGTCCAAACAATGATTTACACAATTTACAACATAACCTTTCTGCACTTGTAATCAATTTTGAAATTCATGAAATCAATTAAAAAATTTTAAACCACTAACGTGACACACAACTAAAACAATTATGCAAGGATTCTGGTCATTTGCGTTTTTTTAATTTGTGCTAATTACAGCATATTGTCTCACCACTGTCACAAAAGATTCACAAGGATGTACAAGGAGAGTCTAGAAAAGTGTTTGTCCCCCCCGGAGTGTAGGTTTAAAAAATCATGAGGGGCATTGATAAGGTGGTCAATCCTTTTTTCCCCTCCCAGAGTAGATGAATTTAAAACTAGAAGGCATAGATTATGGATGAGAGGGGAAAGATTTAAAAGTGTCCTGAGGGACAAAGTTTTCCATAGAGGGTGGTGGCTATGTGAACCAAACTGTCAGAGGAAATAGTAGAAGCAGGTACAATTACAAAGCTCAAGAGTTATAATGACAGGTCATTGATCTGAATGGTTTGAGGGATTATGGACCAAATGCAAGGAAATGGGATGAGATCAAATGGACAAATAGGTTGGACCAAAGAATCTATTTGTATACTCCAATGCAACATTCACAGTGCTTTATCTACCATAGTCCTATCCATTTCACCAGTGCGTGGTTATAACTTTACTCAACATTGTGTATTATGCCAGCAAGCTTCATGTCTGCTTCATTATGCCATTTCCAACACAAGAGTTTGACTTTAAAAAATTAAAGACCACAAAATTTGACCCATGGGATCCTATCACAAACTAGCCTACAGATGGAAAAATACTCATCTACCACCTTCTGCTTTCTGACACTAACCACTTTCTTATCCAGCATTTTACTTTCAAGTCCCTGGGCTTCTCTCAATTAGCTGGAGTCCCTCAAGGGGGAGTAAACTGGCAGAGTGCACCCATGACAGAACAAGAACGATCTGGAAACTCAGGAAAATGCTGGAATTAATAAAACCTCTCATGAATGAAAACAGGCAAAGCAACATTAATCTTTAATAGGATTTGTCTGTTCTGATCTTCTCAACAGCCTAACTGAAGGCAGCTCCAAGGTTGGATTAGTGGTTTGTAGCTCCAAAATAGAAAATCTAATTCTAAGTACTCAGGATAATAATGTTTTGGGTGTAAACAATCCATAACCCACTTGCCAGAAATGAGTACAGCTCCACAACGCCAAAGAAACTTTTATATAATCCAAGACAATGAAACCTGATTAGCTGACAGTTCATTGCTCTCCCAGTTCCCAACATCAGAATAGGAATGTGTAGTGTATGCATTACAATTACTTGTCCAGTTTACTCCCAGACCCATCACCTTTTCCATCAAGGAGAACACGTTCTCTTCACATACAGGTTTGCTCCCACAATCCTGACTCGGAAATCTATCACTGGTCCATTGCCACCAAGTCCAAGAATTCTTGAATAAACAACAGTCCAGGAGTATTTTCACCAGAAAGCAGCAACTTCCCTCTCCTTTCTCAATGGTAATTAAGGTTGGACAATAAACACTGGCTACTCCAGTGACAAAGATCCCAGAAAAATAAACCAAAAGTGATAAAATACTGAAGTACATGTATATCCTACAGTACCAGAGAGTGTAAGTATTTAAATAATTGGTTCCTTAAGGTTGTCATAGCCAGGAGCGGTAAAGGAACAAGCTCCCACTACCTATTTAATGCTCCCAGTTGCGTGCGTCTCAAATAGCCTCTGACAAACAAGTTCAGTTCTTAGCCTTCATGTGTGGCTTAGCTACTAGGTGTGGTGGAACAGTTTCTACTGACAGGAGAAGAGGCAAAGGTGGCACCTTAAAACCAGTCTCTTCAAGCAGAGGAATCTCATCAACCATCATTAGCAGCTGATCCAGAAGGAAAACTCTGATCGCACACCTCCACTGCCTTGTAGCTATACCCAACTCAAGGGGAATGCTTTGGGAGTAAATCTCAGTATGTGCGGTTGGGAGACTGTAGGTCTGACACGGTGGTCAGCAGCACAGGGGCGCCGCAGGGAACCGTACTCTCTCCGGTCCTGTTCACCCTGTACACATCAGACTTCCAATATAACTCGGAGTCCTGCCATGTGCAGAAGTTCGCTGATGACACGGCCATAGTGGGGTGTGTCAGGAATGGACAGGAGGAGGAGTATAGGAAACTGATACAGGACTTTGTGATATGGTGCAACTCAAACTACCTGCGTCTCAATATCACCAAGACCAAGGAGATGGTGGTGGACTTTAGGAGATCTAGGCCTCATATGGAGCCAGTGATCATTAATGGAGAATGTGTGGAGCAGGTTAAGACCTACAAGTATCTGGGAGTACAGTTAGACGAGAAGCTAGACTGGACTGCCAACACAGATGCCTTGTGCAGGAAGGCACAGAGTCGACTGTACTTCCTAAGAAGGTTGGCGTCATTCAATGTCTGTAGTGGGATGCTGAAGATGTTCTATAGGTCAGTTGTGGAGAGCGCCCTCTTCTTTGTGGTGGCGTGTTGGGGAGGAAGCATTAAGAAGAGGGTCGCCTCACGTCTTAATAAGCTGGTAAGGAAGGCAGGCTCTGTCGTGGGCAAAGTACTGGAGAGTTTAACGTCGGTAGCTGAGCGAAGGGCGCTGAGTAGGCTACGGTCAATTATGGATAACTCTGAACATCCTCTACATAGCACCATCCAGAGACAGAGAAGCAGTTTCAGCGACAGGTTACTATCGATGCAATGCTCCTCAGACAGGATGAAGAGGTCAATACTCCCCAATGCCATTAGGCTTTACAATTCTACCGCCAGGACTTAAGAACTTTTTAAAAGCTATTATTAATGCTTTTTGAGATAGTGATTTAGATGCATATCATATTTTTTACTGAGTTAAGTATTGTATGTAATTAGTTTTGCTACAACAAGTGTATGGGACATTGGAAAAAAAGTTGAATTTCCCCATGGGGATGAATAAAGTATCTATCTATCTATCTAAAGAAAAAAATCCAGATCCAGAGCCCCTAAGGCAGTCCTACGTTGAGTTCAACACTGACTGACAATCCCCGCAACATCATCATCATCAGGTGCCATGCCCAGTTTGAGCTCTGACTGCCATGGCCCACACACTCCTGTTTCAGGTCAAGTGGATCAATTCATTGGTATTCATTTTCAGTTCTCCGGCTGCTGACTTCATCGTCATTTGTCTTTGCCTTCCTCTTGCTTTCTTCCCTTCAATCTTTCCCATAATTACCGTGCATTCTAACTCCTCTTTCCTAATCACATGTCCAATGAAGTTACGTTGCCTTTTCATGACCTTATACATTTCTCTTTTTGTGCTTGCTCTGTTCATGACATCCTCATTAGATCAACACACACAAATGCTGGTGGAACGCAGCAGGCCAGGCAGCATCTATAGGAAGAAGCACTGTCGATGTTTTGGGCCGAGACCCTTCGTCAGGACTTAGATATTAAGTCCTCGTTAGATATTCGTTTCGTCCATGATATTCTTTACATCCTCCTCAAAAACCACATCTCTGCTGCTTCAATTCGCTTCCTCATGTTACTAGATATTGTCCAACATTCTGAGCCATATAACATAACTGGAAAAACGTAACATTTCAGTACTCTGAGGCGGATTGTCATGCCTAGTTTAGTGTTGGTCAGTATGCTCTTCATTCTCGTAAAGGTGTCTTTTGCCATCCCTATTCTTCTTTTGACGTCCATGTCACACCTGCTATCTGATGTCACCCAGCTTCCTAAGTAGCAAAAGTTCTGTACTTGTTTTATGTCTTCCCCGTTTATTTTCAGCCTGCAGATAGGATTCTCCTTCTTTTTGGATATCACCATACATTCTTTTTGCAATTGATAGATAGACCCATTTTTGCACTTTCTTCAACAACTATATCAATTTAAGTTCTGTAATTCTTTCCGTACTTGCAGTGTCATTCATATGTTATTGATGTTTTCTCTGCCAACTTTGATTCCCAGGATGCCTTTTTTTTTTTAAAAAAATATTGTTTCACTGTACACATTAAACAAATCGGGGAGAAAACACACCCTTGTCTAACGACTCTCGATTTTCATAAACTGACTCACTTCTCCATCTATTCTTACAGCGACAGTTTGTTCCCAGTACAGATTTCTGATTAGGCTTTCGAATCTAGATCTAGAGTTTCCTGTCATATTTCAAATAACTTATTGAGCTTCATTTTATCAAATGCTTTTGTGTAATTGATAAAACAAACAAACAAAACTTTTTGCACTTGAATAGCTCCTTTTGATAGTATCCTTAACATCAATATCACGTTTCTTGTACCTTTGTCTTTCACAAAACCACATTGTTCTTTCCCTATTTCAGCTTGTATCTTACTTTTGGCTCTTGTCATCAAAATTCTTAGAAGTATCTTGGTGATATGACTCATTAAACTTATGGTCCTATGTAATTCACATTCTATTGCTCCAGGTTTCTTAGGAAGAGTGATAAATACTGATCTTATTCCATCTCTTCTGGTATTATTCCAGTCTCATAAATGTCATTGATTAAATCAGTAAGTTTTTCAATTCCATTATCTTCAAGGGCAATAATTTGTTCTATTACTAATTCATCAGGACCTGCCACCTTTCCTTTCTTCATCTTATTTATCGCATTACGAACTTCAGATTTTAAAATACTTGGAACTGCAACACAGCTGCCAAACTGTATCAGTCTCTGCCGTTCTTTTGGATTCATCAGCTGCGTGGAGAGAGGGAGCTTGCCACATGGGAAACAGCATACTCAACCCTGGCTTGCTATCACATAGACAGCTACAACGCAATATCCATGGCCAACACCAACCAGCCTCCGACATGATTGTTGCAACCACCAACCTGAATTTACAACGTGAAATAATTGCCTCTCGTGCATCACGGCAGCATTAGAAATCAATTACTTTAAATACATGGATGGAAATTATAATGGACATTTACAAAATGGAGAAGATAACAGCATCTGTTAATCATAAGCTGGAACAATTTGATTCATATTGGGAAAAATGGTTTAACTACATAATGCCTCATAGGCCTGATTTTATTCTCACAAATCAATGAATAGGTTGTAAAAAAAAAAGATCACTCCCTACTTGTACATAGTTCTTTCCTTTCACTTGTTTTTTCTTGCCACTCTTTTCTATAAGTGTATACCCCAGATAAATACTTTGTGGAGATTTTGTGATATATATGATTATATAATATATATGTACAATGTCTGAAATACATCTTATGGAAATGTTTGTTTGATGAACTTCAATAAAAAATAAATTACAAAAAAAAACATTGACTGAAAATGCATCCAAACATCACTCATTACCTTGTGTACTCCTCTAGCAGCTGACCAGGATCTGGGGGGAAAAACTTAACACAAAGCCTGAACAATGTGTTCTTGGGTCCTGTAAAGAATAAAATGTATTTAGTCACATATAGAGGTCACTCCAATGTCAAAGGCACAATTTCAATGAAGGATATCAGACTAAAACAAATAACACCACAAAATCTGAATCAGCAGCTAAATTCAGGATCCTATACAAAAAAATTTTGCCGAATCACAATGAATCTTTTAACTTTATTAACAAACTCATTACCTGTAGGAACAGAATGGACATGAATGGTAAACAGAGGTCCATGGAAACAATTAGGATTTCATGCAGCTGAGATATTCTGACAGCCAAAGGAAATATCGACAGCTCTGTTGTTTGCTTACTGGATCTTAATTCAAGGATAGAGAATCAAATGATAAAAACAAATGTGATCCACCAAGCAAATTAAAAGCAAAAGATTAAGAGAGGCTTAAGTGAAATGAATACAATTTTGATGGACTCTTGGTTTCTTGATTTGAAATAGGCCAGCATTTATCAGAATGTTTCAAATCATTCCAAGCAAAACAGCTCGAGTTTGCATTCTTAAACGGCAATGAGTGTAACCTTTACAATCTCAGCCTGGGTCACACCTATGAAAATGATAAACAAACAGGATTCACAATAGAATAATGGAGAAGGTCATCCTCCACAATGGTATACCTTGCCACTAGAGCATTTATGGATTGCAGACAAAACCTAGTTGCAAGGAGAATTTTGGCGTGATTAAACCATTTAGACACATTCCTACTTCTGTTAAAGAATTTTAATCTTGGAAAAATTCCCATTTTGGTCAAAAACTACAATTTGAACTTGGATAAGTTTGAATACAAAATGAAGGCCGTTCTAAAGTTGTGAAATTACATGAAAGGGCTTGTCAGTAAATGTAATTTTCCTGATTCTGAAATGTTCATTAGCAAACAAATCACAGAAAAAGTGATCCATCCACAAGAAACTAGAGGTTAAGTATTGCGTTAACCTACAAAGAATTGCAACATCCCCCAGGGACTGGAAATTTCATCAGCCAGCAAATGACCAGAGGATTCCAGTTAATTAGGACACATGGAAACCAGTACATTTTGACACAATTAGCTGACGTTTAATGGAAATAGTTAAAAAGATATGAAAAAGACAAACTGCTATTGTTATAGTTAGGTCCAAAGTCCGCATTCAGGTTCTTGATCCGGTCTACGGACTCCGGACTCCATGTCCTTCGACCGTCCCTCATTTCGCCCTGAACTCAAATATTCACACCCGAGGATCATCTTGGCTCGGTTGGGCTCAAGGAGGCGCACCTGATGCCTATTGGTTGGCTGTGAATATAAGGGGCTCTGGGATTGAGTATAGTTGGGGGGGGGGGGGGGGGGGGGTTGTCCTGTCCGTCCCGGCTTGACGTACCACTGTATGATGAATTCTGTGAGTGAGTTATTTATGCACTGGGCTGCTCCGTAGCCCGCCCGAGTCTTCCGGCCACAGTGAGTCTTGAAGTCACCCTGGACCGAGCTCCCTTCTTATTCCTTGCCTCCGTCGAGTAAGCCAGGCCGGATTGCCATTGCCCGGTGGAGGACTCTGCCCCTTCCTATCCCTCGCCTCCAACGGGTTGTGCCCCGCGACCTGCCCAAGCCCGTGTACTGCCTGGGAGGACCAGGTCCTGCCCAGGAGTTCTGTGGCCCGCCCAGGGGGCTATCCTCCCAGCATTCCTAGTCCTCAAGAACCCATCCTCAAGACCTCAGCCCCAAGCAAGACTCAAGAACCCAGCCTCAAGACCACCTTGGACCCCAAGATCTCTCTGAACTCCAAGATCATCCTTGAACGCCACGGTCTCCACGAACGCCATGGTCTCCACACCTTGTCCTATCCTTTAGCTTGTCCCGTCATGCCCTTAGTACTTCAGTGCCCGCGTCCTGCATTTGGGTCCAGTCTCACGTCCCTTATGACAGCTGTTTAACTGTGATAAATTATGTATTTAAATTAAATACAGAACAAGTTAGAAAACTAATACTACTACAGTACTATAAAACTGTGTATTAGTTCTTAATAGTTATCAATGGAGGAATTCATCCAGTGTACACTGCCATGTTCTTTTGATCGACTATAAATGAGCAAAATCAGTCCAGACACCTAGTGCAGATAATGGATTGCCTCATGCAATGCTGTCGATAACTGTACCTCCCAAATTTTCATTTTTATTGTAACATTCAAGAAGACTGTTAATACTTCCAAATTCTTTGCACGGTCATCTCTCAGTATCCACAGAGGATTGGTTCTAGGACCCCCTGTGGATACCAAAATCCGTGGATGCTCAAGTCCCTTATATGAAATGGCGTAGTATTTGCATATAACCTACGCACATCCTCCCGTATACTTTAAATCATCTCTAGATTACTTATAATACCTAATACAATGTAAATGCCATGTAAATAGTTGTTATACTGTATTGTTTAGGGAATGATGACGAGAAAAATGTCTGTACATGTTCAGTACAGACACAACCATCATAGCTCTTCTGGGAATGCCGATGCTGATTCCCCCATGATCTTTAAGTTCTTGAAACTGTAGCGCTTCGCATAGCTAGCCAGCCATCCCCTACTATAGTATACTAAAGTCCTTCCTCTCGCTCACGACACAAGCAGCGAACAAACAAGACACAAGGCGAACAATGCTCAAACAACCAGTGCTGGAGAGAGACTGTGGATCTGTGAAATGGCAGGAGGCTACAGCAGGATATGCCTACACATCATTCATGTGGATTCAGCATAGTGCTCAGCGCATGGCAAATACAAGTTTTGCTTTCTGGAACTTTCTGGAATTTCTTTTCGATCCGCAGATGCGGAACCTGCTGATACGGTGGACCGACTGTAGTTCATATCCTGAAGTAGTGAAATTGTTTCATTTTCACTTCTGGTTGTTTCTGGCATCACCAATCCTGAACACTGAACCTCAATGAGCTAAACAGTTTGGAATTATCTTACTTTTTATTTCTTGCAAACTATCAGTGACAAAATTCACTGCTTTTTCAACATAAACACTGGCAAATAACACTATTTTAAAACTGTTTGCTCTAAGAATGATGTAGCGTCTAATGGCCACACACGCAAACACAACTGACACTCGTTAGAAACTGTTCGGTAACAGTCTTCTGTCCCAAGCAGCAAAGTGTCCCAAATATACAAAGGAAATCAAGGATATTTTCCCAATTAGTTTTTGTTCTTTATGGGTTGTCCCAAATAAGCAACTGACCTAATAGCCAAATTAATCAGAATGCATTGTAATTTAAAAAGATAGACTGTGCAAATTAGCAGATGTCAAACTTTTAGAATTACATGAAAAGTTGCAAAACTAAATGTAGGCCCCATAAGAAGCAAAGAAGAGAGAAATTATAATAAATGGCCAAAACTCCTTTCCAAAAGAGACAACAGTTGGATAACAAGCAATCAAAAAAAGTGGTAAACTTTCTACCTTAATAATAGAGATTATGCAAATACTGCAGAAACATTAGCAAATTTAGATTATTTTCTCAATTGTGGAATAATCCCAACAGATTAGAAGACAACACTGTTACTTATGAAAGTGAGGAGAGAGGCAATAGGGACTAAAGACCAACATTGTCAGGAAAGCAATGCACGAATTTTAAGGAAACAAGATACTGCAGGTGCTGGAACTGGATCAAAAACAAGATGCTGGATGATTTCAGTGGGTCAGGCAGCATCATAGAAGCAAAGAGAAAGTCACGTTTTGGGTCAAGACCCTTCCTCTGCAAAGAAAGAGCAAAAAGCCAGTAGAGTTGGAGCAGAGCAGCAAGCAATAGATGAATCCAGGCAAGGAGGGGAGATAGCATACGGAAGAGGGGGAAAATGGAAATAGCAACAGAACCACTGGGAAGTAATAGGTGGAAGTAACAAAGGACAGAAGCTCAATTCAGATTTATTTTCATGAGCATACATATGCAGGATATAAATGATGTGAAAATTAGCTTTATGCAGTAGCACAATACAAACAACTTGACATATTATACACAATTTACACAACTTTTTCATAACTATTCAAGAACCTGATGGCAGTGGGGAAGAAGCTGTTGTTGAACCTTGAGGTGTGAGCCTTCAGAGTCCTGGAACTTCTGCCTGATGGCAGCAAGGAAAGTGAGCATGGCTTAGATGGTGGTGGTCCTGAATTATGGATGCTGCCTTGCTGCAGTCTCCAACATGTGCTGCAGGGGTCGGTGCTGGGCTTCACGATATACATTAATCATCTGGAAGAGGGGATCGAGTGTAGTGTATTTAAGTTTGCTGATGATACTAAATTGAGTGGAAAAGTAAACTGTGCAGAAGATACGGAGAGTCTGCAGAGAGATATAGATAGGTTAAGTGAGTGGGCAAGGGTCTGGCAGACAGAATACAATGTTGGTAAATGCAAGGTCATCCACTTTGGAAGGAAAAATGGAAGAGCAGATTATTATTTAAATGATAAAAGATTACAGCATGCTGCTGTGCAGAGGGACTTGGAAGTACTTTTGTATGAATCACAAAAGGCTGAATCACAAAACTCTAGCCTTCACTGCTAGAGGGATTGAATTTAAGAGCAGCAAGGTTATGCTGCAACTGTACAGGGTACCACACCTGGAGTAATGTGTGCAGCTCTGGTCTCCTTACTTGAGGAAGGATATACTGGCTTTGGAGGTGGTACAAGAGGTTCACCAGGTTGATTTCAGAGATGAGGGGGTTAGACTCAGAAGAGATTGAGTCGCCTAGTACTGTACTTGCTGGAATTCAGAAGTGTGAGAGGGGATCTTATAGAAACATATAAAATTATGAAAGGGATAGATAAGATAGAGGCAGGAAAGTTGTTTCCACCAATAAGTGAGACTAGAACTAGGGGACATAGCCTCAAGGGGGGAGTAGATTTAGGATGGGGATGAGGAGGAACTACTTTTCCCAGAGGGTGGTGAATCTGTGGAATTCTCTGCCCAATGAAGCAGTGGAGGCCACCTCAATAAATATATTTAACACAAGGTTGGATAGATTTTTGCATAGTAGGGGAATTAAGGGTTATGGGGGAAACATAGAAACACAGAAAATAGGTGCAGGAGTAGGCCATTCGGCCCTTCGAGCCTGCACCGCCATTCAGTATGATCATGGCTGATCATCCAACTCAGAACCCTGTACCTGCTTTCTCTCCATACCCCCTGATCCCTTTAGCCACAAGGGCCATATCTAACTCCCTCTTAAATATAGCCAATGAACTGGCCTCAACTGTTTCCTGTGGCAGAGAATTCCACAGATTCACCACTCTCTGTGTGAAGTTTTTCCTCATCTTGGTCCTAAAAGGCTTCCCCTTTATCCTTAAACTGTGACCCCTCGTTCTGGACTTCCCCAACATCGGAAACAATCTTCCTGCATCTAGCCTGTCCAATCCCTTTAGAATTTTATACGTTTCAATAAGATCCCCCCTCAATCTTCTAAATTCCAGCGAGTATAAGCCTAGTCGATCCTGTCTTTCTTCATATGAAAGTCCTGCCATCCCAGGAATCAATCTGGTGAACCTTCTTTGTACTCCCTCTATGGCAAGAATGTCTTTCCTCAGATTAGGGGACCAAAACTGCACACAATACTCTAGGTGCGGTCTCACCAAGGCCTTGTACAACTGCAGTAGAACCTCCCTGCTCCTATACTCGAATCCTTTTGCTATGAATGCCAACATACCATTTGCCTTTTTCACCGCCTGCTGTACCTGCATGCCCACCTTCAATGACTAGTGTACAATGACACCCAGGTCTCATTGCACCTCCCCTTTTCCTAATCGGCCACCATTCAGATAATAATCTGTTTTCTTGTTCTTGCAACCAAAGTGGATAACCTCACATTTATCCACATTAAATTGCATCTGCCATGAATTTGCCCACGCACCTAACCTATACGTCACCCTGCATCCTCTTAGCATCCTCCTCACAGTTAACATTGCCACCCAGCTTCGTGTCATCCGCAAACTTGGAGATGCTGCATTTAATTCCCTCGTCTAAGTCATTAATATATATTGTAAACAACTGGGGTCCCAGCACTGAGCCTTGCGGTACCCCACTAGTCACTGCCTACCATTCTGAAAAGGTCCCGTTTACTCCCACTCTTTGCTTCCTGTCTGCCAACCAATTCTATCCACATCAATACCATACCCCCAATACCGCATGCTTTAAGTTTGCACACTAATCTCCTGTGTGGCACCTTGTCAAAAGCCTTTTGACAAGGAAAGGCTTTGGAAAGGCTAATGGGTGGAGATGAGTCCATTGCCAAATCAGCCATGATCTAATTAAGCAGGCTCGAGGGGCTAGATGACCTACTCCTGCTCCTATTTCTTATGTTCTTACTGGTGAAACTGGAGTTCGAGGCCTAGTTTTCAGGATCCAGTCTGGCATTCAAGGCCTGGAGATCGACCCCTCATCCAGGATCCTTATTCATCATCATTTGCAAGCCCTGGGTCGATACTGAAGACTGACTGGAGCTCCGAATCAGACCCAAAAGGTCAATCAGAAGTCCACAAATGGAGGCCCAATGGAATTGGGCTTGCTTCAATGTACCATTGTTGCTTGGTACATTCAGTTTTGTGTTCTGCCGAGCATTGAGGGCACGCTATGTTGGTGCTGGAATGTGTGTTGACATTTGTGGGCTGTCCCCAGCACATCCTTGAGTGTGCTATTTGTTAACACAAATGAGACATTTCACTATACTGTACGTTTCAATGTACATGTGCTAAATAAACCAAAATGCGAAGGGCAGAGCTGTACCCATGATGAAACTGGGTTAGTCTCTTGTGTTTCTGTGCATTGGCATCATTATACCAGGTCACACTGCAACACAAATCAGAAAGCTTTCCACTGTACAAGTATGGAAGTCTGTCAGTATTCGATGACCTACGGAATCCCCATGAACTTCTAGAAGTAGTTGGGATGGTTAGTAGGTTTTTTGGTCATTGTAAATTGTCTCCTGAAGGCCGGGGTGAAATAGGCGGGTTGCTGGGCTCGGTGGGCTGGAAGGGCCTATGCCGCGCTGTATCTCAAAATAAAAAGAAATAAAACTAGAGGCAGTGGTGTGCTTTCTTCACAGTTACTTCTATATGCTGGGTTCAAAACAGATCCTCCAAAGTTTTTACACCCAGGAGCTTGAAGATGCTCATCCTTTAAACTGCTGACCATTCAAGGAGGACTGCTACATTTTCTTCTTTTTTAAAAAAATTTTAATTTAATTTTAATCTATAATTTTTTATACACAAGTACATATTAAGATAATATAAAAAGTAATAAGACACTTAAATAGATAATTATGTGCAGTTGTAATTCCACTCTATTACTAAGCAATGACAATAATTGTTAAGAAAAATAGTAATAATAGTGGATTAATAATAATTTCCATGTATCTCTTCTGAACCATTACTTCTGGTCTAAAATATTAGAAGTAACCCTATGTAACTACCATTGTAGGATTTTATATCCTAACTCGTTCATGTTTGCTCCTACCCCCAAACATAATTATCCAATCCCTATGTACTTATTTACTTAATTTTTCCATATTTTTCCACTTTCCCAAATCTTTTCCTTTACTTGTGTTAATTCCCTATTTTCAAAAAAAAAAACAGTAAACAATCGAACCAAGGGTGCTTACATTAGCAATATTACTGTGTTGATGAGAAAAGCTGTACAAATCATTAGGAGAGTCAACCAGAGTCTGCTCGCTTTGGGGTCATAAATTCAATCCATTTATTCCAAATTTTATAAAATTTTTCTTTTTGAATTCTCAAAGAGTAGGTCATCTTTTCCATTTTAAATATTTCCAAATTTATTTCATGTCAATCTTCTAATGTATGTGTATTGGATTTAGCCACTTCCTGGTGAGTGATTTCTTACTTGCCACTAAGAGGACCTGTAGCAGCTTTATGTCTTTCTTCTGATCCAAAAACAGTACATGTCCCAAATAGAGCGTCTCAAAGTTCAGAGGTATCTGGGTCTTAAATACCTGACCTAAAGTTCTATGAATACCTTTCCAATATAAACTTAATTTAGGGCAATCCCAGAAAATATGGAAATGATTTGCCTCCTTGGAGCCACACCTTCTCCAACACGTCACGTTTGTATCTTTATATTTTTCCTGATATGGGGTCTTGAAGTATCTTTTAATATTTTTCCAACAATGTTCTCTCCAAATCAAAGAGTTAGTCCAAGACCACTGAAAGCTGCATATTTCCCCCAAACCTCCTCTGAAAGTACCAACCCCGCTTCTTTCTCCCACTTCTCTTTAATATACAATGTGTTTTCATTTTTAGCATGTAAATTGTGCATTGTATAATCGAGAAATTGATCTACTTGGCATTGAACTGTAAGCCGAATTCAGAATCTTGAAAAATTCTAATTCTACTGTTGATAAATCTGTATATCTACAACTCTGGTTAACATAATGTCATATTTGAAGGTACCTAAAAAAGTCATTATGTTCTAGGCCATGTTTGTCCTGTAAGGATTGGAAACTTAGTAATACTCTTTTCTGTGTAAATGAGAGATAGGTTGTAAGACCTTTCTTTATCCATAGTTCAAATCTTTTATCCACTCTGTTGGGAAGAAATTCGGTATCATATGCACCGTCTATGATATCTAAAAAGTTTTAACATGTTATTAATTCCACATGGATTAGTCACCTTCTGCCATACTTTTAATGTAAGATTTATCCAGCTGTTTTTAGACTTTTCCAATTGGGCTATCAATCCTTTGTCTGCTATTGAGGCCTGCAGAGGAAAACTGTCAATCAATCCAAATTCTATTTCCTTCCATCTAGCCTTATATTCCTTATTACATCAGTATAACAGAGGGGTTATCTGTGAAGCATAAAAATAATTTCTCAAGCAAGGAAGTGTCATTCCTCCTCCTTCCTTCCCTAATTGTAAGGTATTAAATCGAATTCTGGGTTTCTTTCCTTGCCAGATAAAGCGGGAAATCCATTTGTCCCATTCCCTGAATTGATTATCATCCACCTCTACAGGTAAAGTCCAGAAAAGATAGAGTAACCGAGGGAGAATATTCATTTTTATAGTATTTATCCTTGAATTTAAACTTAAAAAGGGTATAAAATTCCATCTATGTATATCTGCTTTTATCTTTGAAATTAATGGTCCATAATTTACCTGTGGTAACGTTGAAAGATCCTTTGGCAGGGTTATTCCTAAATATTTTAATGATTTAGCTTCCCACTCAAGATCATATGTATTCTGCAGTTTTTTGGATACTGTACAATTTAGGGACATAACCTGCGTTTTCTTTACATTTATTTTATAACCTGATACTTTCCCGAACTCATCCAACAGTGTAAACAATCCTATAAATGATTTTTCTGGTTCACTCAGATAGACTAAAACGTCATCTGCAAATAACGCCACTTTCTGTTCAATCCCTGCCACCTTAATACCTTTTACAATTTCGCTCTGTCTTATTAGTTGGGCAAGCGGTTCAATGTATAGCACAAAAAGGAGAGGAGAAATTGGGCATCCCTGTCTAGTTCCTCTCTCTAAAATAAAGGAGTCAGAGAGG
This sequence comes from Hemitrygon akajei, assembly GCF_048418815.1. NCBI lineage: Eukaryota > Metazoa > Chordata > Chondrichthyes > Myliobatiformes > Dasyatidae > Hemitrygon > Hemitrygon akajei. The sequence continues at coordinate 111,529,724 of NC_133126.1, forward strand.
TCCCCATTTATCTTAATTCTTTAATAAACTTTTCTTAAAAGCCAAATCTTCCTAACACTCTATATAGGAATGCCCAACTAACTGAATCAAAAGCTTTCTCAGTGTCTAGCCCCACTAACATTGTCTCTGTCCCACTCTTAGTAACCTGTTCTAGTATGTGTAAAGTTCTCCTTATGTTGTCCTGAGTTTGTCTTTGTTGAATAAATCCAGTCTGGTCTAAGTGGATGAGGCCAGGTAAAAACTTATCCAGTCTGCGCGCTAATATAAATGTAAATAATTTGTAATCCAAATTAAGAACGCTGACTGGCTGGTAATTGCCACATTCTAGTTTATCTTTACCCTCTTTAGGAATAACTGAAATAATCGCTTCTCTTCAGGAAAGTAGAATTTCTCCTCTCTGTAATATCCAATTAAAGGTGTTAAGTAGCAATGGGACTAACTGTGACTTCAGTGATTTGTACCACTCTGAGGTAAACTCATCAGAACCTGGAGACTTTCTGGTCTTTAATCTGGAGATGGCCATGTTCAGTTCTTTGACAGTTACTGTTCTAATAGGCATTTGTTTTGTAAATCTGTGAGCTTGGGTAGATCTAAAGAATTCAGTAAAGTGTCTATATAGGGCTCATTTAAGGCCCGGGGTTGAGAGTACAGTTCTCGATAATATGTTTCAAAACTCTCTTGAATTTTCCTTATTGTGCTCTCCACCAGCTTTGTCTTTGGATTCTTTATTTTGTAATTTGTATTATCTGCTTGTTGTTTACATAACTTATATGCTAATAATCTAGCTGATTTACCACCTACTTCATAATTCTTTTGTCTCAAGTAAAGAAAATTTCTTTGAGTTTTTCCAAAGTATAAATATCATCAATTTCACTTTGCAATTTCTTAATTTCCTGTTTTAAATTAGAATTAATGTTATTGCTATCTACAACTTGAAGTTGGACTGCTACATTTTCACTGACCTCCCTCTTCCTGGTCCACAAATCAGTTCCTTGGTTTTACTGATATTGACAGCAAAGTTGTTATGATGACACCACTCGACAATGAGTCTGCCAACAAGTGGTGCCATCAGCAAAGGTGTAAATGGTGTTGGAGCTATGTTCAGTACACAACCATTGGTAAAAGAGAGAATGTAGCAAGGGGCTAAACATGCAGCCATGAGGTATGCCCAAGATCAGTGAGGAGACAGGTTTCTGGTCTGTGATCTGACCATTGTCTCCCAGTGTGGAAGTAAAGGATCCAATTGCAGAGGTGCAGAGAGAAGCTCAGTGGCACAGGTATTAAATCTTGATGGTGTGTTGAGGGGATGATGGCGTAGAATGCTAAGTGTTACTGAACAAGTCTGACACAAGTGTCCCTGTTACCCAGATGCTTCTTTGCAGAGCGAAGAGGTAACAAGTCAGCCTCTGTTGTAGACTTACAGATCAAAAAAGTGATTTGAAATGGGTCCAGGCCCAGGGGTTGATTCAAGCCATCATTAATTAGCCTCTTCAAGTACTTGATCATAATGGATGCAAGTGCTCTCAGATGCTAGTCATTCAAGCAGGTCATCCTGCTCTTCTCAGACATTAGTACAATTGATGTCATTGTAAAGCAGGAAACTCAGACCACAGAAGCTAGAAGTTGATGTCCTGAACACTCCAGCCAATTAGACTACACAAGCTTCCAGCACTCGATCAGGTATGTTGCCAGGGCTGATGCTTTAAGGTTTCGCTCAGAATGTTCTGACATTGGCCTCTGACACGGAGATCACAGGGTCATTGGATGCTATGGGGATTCGTACTATGGGGTGTACCTTTGTTTTCCCTCTCAAAGCATGCATCATTTCCAGAGAACTGGGAACCAATTACATCTCTGTGAAACATAGTGCACAGCAGTCCCTCATGTCTCCCTGATACAGCAGTCTTGCTTTGAGGCAGAAGCCCCTAAACCTCAGTGCTTCAGTCTTACCTTAAATCCTCCCCAACATCCATGGCTCCTGGTGCAATGGAAGCCTTCCCAATACTACCAGGTGCTAAACTCACCTTCTGGGTGGACTATTTTTCCGTGTCTGTCTGGTGTATCCCAAGATGACTAATGCATTTATATGGTGTAAAACATTGCTTGGTACTGCTGTCATTGAGGCTGTACACTTCAGACTTAAAATTGGATTTGTTGCTTGCTTGGTTGCTACAAAATATCTACTGGTTTCCCTTTCCTAAGAAACCCAAAATCTAGACCAATGACCAAGCAAGATTAACCAGAATCTATAAAGAATATGGACACGTGGCAATGATTTGGACAAGGTTTAATCAATGCCGTTTGTGGACTGAACTCTATTGTTCACGTTATAATCTGTTTCTGGTCTCTCCTTTTTTAGCTACTGTTTTGTACAATTTTGATCGAGGTGAACTAGTGCTGCAACCTACAGACAGCAAGAGATATGGTGCTGGAATGAACTAAACTGAGCTGAACTAAATATCCACAAAATGCTAGTGGAACACAGCAGGCCAGGCAGCATCTATAGGAGAAGCACTGTCGACGTTTCGGGCCGAGACCCTTCGTCAGGACATTTCAGTCTCGGCCCAAAACGTCGACAGTGCTTCTCCTATAGATGTTACCTGGCCTGCTGTGTTCCACTAGCATTTTGTGTGTGTTGTTTCAATTTCCAGCATCTGCAGATTTCCTCGTGTCTGAACTAAATATGCCTGGACCCTTTCCATGCCTTTGTGATTTAGTATTTTGCATTGTGTTTTTCACTTTTTTTTAAATCTTTCTTGATATTTGCATAATTTTGTTTCTTTGCATGTTGAGGATTTGATGTTTTTCTTTAAAAGCGTTCCTTTTTTGTTTCATGGCTGTCTGTGGGAAGACAAATCTCGAGTTTGTATACTGCATACAGACTAATAAAAAACGTACTTTGAACCTTTGATATCAGAAAAACGTTATGAGGTTACATGTCATCTGCAAAACTTTATGCTTAAACCCTGGCACGTTTAACACAATTTGCTGCAAGACAATTTTGTGACCGACACTATTAGCCAAGCTAGAACACAAAATGAACAAATCACATATAAAATGGACATGATGAAAGATTGCAGCCGACATGAAGAATGGAAAATGAGTGAAAAGACTTACTTTGCACTTGTTTCACAATAGGTTTTGCAGGTTCAAGCCAAATCTAAATGAAAAGAAAACATGGAATGAACTAAAAAGCAAATTCAAAATAAAAAAATGAAAATGAAATGCCGATTTTCCATTATCCATTTAGAGGACAGCATATGATCTGATGTAATTTTGTCCTATTAGTGCTTTATGGTATTGCATGTACCATGAAATGTTGAAAATGTACAAACATTATACGTGGAATTGCATGCAACATAACCTTAGCCATGCCTGAAAATACACACTGGTACGTACACAATGAACTCACTGACACATTACATTATCATAATGATGGCAAAACTTAACACCTACCATTAGAGTAAAACGTTCTTTAACTCTGCTGCATGCATAAATGGTGAAACCCAGAGGCTATCATCTATGACAGCAGGAGTCTCCACAACCTGCACTGTTAAAGCATTGGCCCAAAGAAGCTCATCAGAACATTAATTGCCGAACGGTCTGGAGGTAGATGTCACATGGACCAGACGGACTACACCCCAAAAGGTTCTGAAAGAGGTAGCTGAAGAGATTGTGTAAACATTAGTAGTGATAAGACCATAGGATATAGGAACAGAGCGCAGCGAGGAGGTTTCTCACAGGTCAGTAACACTTGTTTGAAAAGTGCTGAAGGGACAGGCAAGGCAGCCATTGTTGGGAGTAGGCCAGTGGTGAGAGTGCCGGCTTTGGCTCGAAAGAGATGTTTGTTGGCTGTGGGTAAGTTTTTGTTAATGTTCCCTTTTTTTTGCTGTACCTAGTGTAGTAAATGGCCGCTGTGTGTTCTTCATGCCGGATGTTGGAGTCTGATGGCTCCTAGCCTGTACACGCTGGAGTTTAGATGAATGAGGAGAGAATCTCATTGAAAACTAATGAATATTGAAAGACCTGGATACAGCAAATGTCAAGAGAATGGTTTGTATAGTGGCTGAGTCTAGGACCAGAAAGCACAGCCTCAGAACAGAAGGATCTCTTTAGAACAGAGATGAGGAGGAATCTCTTTAGCCAGAGGGTGGTGAGTCTGTGGAATTCATTGGCACAGACAACTGTAGAAACAGGATCATTTGGTATATTTAAATCTGAAGTTGATAAGTTCGAAATTAGTAAGGGTATTGAAGGTTATGGGGAGAAGGTAGGAAAATTAAGTTGAGATGAATAACAAGCCAGCCAAGATGGAACGGTGCAGCAGACTTCAATGGGCCAAATAGCCCAATTCTGCTCGTGTCTTTTGGCTTATTATCTTTTTATCTACTGCTTTCACTGTACAAACAGTCATACAGTAAAGCCTTCTTTGAGAAGAGGAATTTTTTTCTAAATAGTGCTGTATGTTCCCTTTGATTATTACAACTTCTATCCAAATCTCATTTATATTTCTTAATCTTTATCTTGATTGGGAGAAATGTGAAAAAAAAATTGAATGATTAAAATCTGCTTGTTACTTCTAGGGTGCTGTGTGTGGCAATTCTCCATTGTGAATGGCTGATTATTACTGTTGCTGGTCACCGGAGACCTCAGTCAGATGCACCTACAACACAACTTTGGCAAAATACCAAAATCTTGTGGACTGTCAGGTTGGAGGGGCAAGTCCCTTATCCAACACAAAAAGCCAATGATTCATGATGTGGCAAGTAGGAAAAAAATGTAGTTACATACTTGAAATTCTTTACATTTGTCATCCCAATCTGCATACAGCACTTAATGAATCACAATTGTTTATAATTTTGAGTTAAAATACATTTACAGCACCATAATAGTGTACTGATAGTGTCTGCTGTTAGTACAGTAGAACCAACCAATAAAATTATGATCGCTTGCATACCTCACAGCACCATTCTGTGCACTCCAGCCTCCTCCCAAAAAATAAAAGTTGGCCAACAGTCATGACTCCAAGCCACCTCATTTAAGGTCAAGTTAGCTAATTCATTTCACTATCACTGAGTGCAATAGTATTGGTCAGAGACAGTTAAAATAATACAAATTACTTAACTAGGCGAAAACACCTTATTGGCTTGGTCCAATACTAAAATTCAGTACAATTAGTAAACAAAAACAGGTGCTAAAACAGGAGTTTGTACATCAAGGAGCAAGACTCGCCCAAAATCGGGTACGTTCTTTTAGTCACCTCTGTCATTGCAACATGACAATATTCAGTGCCACAAAGGACAACAATCAGGAAATGTGTAAGGTATCATGGACCATCTGCAAATAAGAAGGAGCTACAAACTGTACCATTGTACTTCACATTTGTATTCCAAACTAAACAAGGTCCTTCTGGAAATGTATTGTTAGAAAGTCACTTTCTCAGATCTTCAATTATAACTTGGCTGAAGATATTCAAATCCTATGCAAGTCATCTCAACTCCTTTGAAGCATGCAGTTGAAATGCAAAGCCCTGCTTCCCTCCATAGCTTCAGTGATAAATTCTCCTATATTGTGTGCTTTTGTTTTTAAAACAGGTTAACTGCAATTAACTGCAATATCTTCCTTTTTTAAACAAAGGGGCTTCCCTTCTTCCACCATCAACTCTGCTCTCAAACGCATCTCTCCCATTTCCCGCACATCTGCCCTCACCCCATCCACCCGCCACCCCACTCGGGATAGGGTTCCCCTTGTCCTCACCTACCACCCCACCAGCCTCCAGGTCCAACGTATAATTCTCTGTAACTTCCACCACCTCCAACAGGATCCCACTACCAAACACATTTTTCCCTCCCCCCCCCCCTTTCTGCTTTTCACAGGGATCGCACCCTACGCGACTCCCTTGTCCATTCGTCCCCCCCATCCCTTCCCACCGATCTCCCTCCTGGCACTTATCCTTGTAAACAGAACAAGTGCTACACCTGCCCTTACACTTCCTCCCTCACCACCATTCAGGGCCCCAGACAGTCCTTCCAGGTGAGGCGACACTTCACCTGTGAGTCGGCTGGTGTGGTATACTGCGTCCGGTGCTCCCGGTGTGGCCTTTTATATATTGGTGAGACCCGACGCAGACTGGGAGACCGTTTTGCAGAACACCTACGCTCGGTCCGCCAGAAAAAGCAGGATCTCCCAGTGGCCACACATTTTAATTCCATGTCCCATTCCCATTCTGATATGTCTATCCATGGCCTCTTCTATTGTCAAAATGAATCCAAACTCAGGTTGGAGGAACAACACTTTATATACCGGCTGGGTAGCCTCCAACCTGATGGCATGAACATTGACTTCTCTAACTTCCGTTAATGCCCCTCCTCCCCTTCTTACCCCATCCCTGACATATTTAGTTGTTTGTCTGTTCTCCATCTCCCTCTGGTGCTTCTCCACCCCCTTCTTTCTCCTGAGGCCTCCTGTCCCATGATCGTTTCCCTTCTCCAGCTCTGTATCACTTTCGCCAATCACCTTTCCAGCTCTTAGCTTCATCCACCCCCTCCGGTCTTCTCCTATCATTTTGCATTTCCCCCTCCCCCCACTACTTTCAAATCTCTTACTATTTTTCCTTTCAGTTAGTCCTGACGAAGGGTCTCGGCCCGAAACGTCGACAGTGCTTCTCCCTATAGATGCTGCCTAGCCTGCTGTGTTCCACCAGCATTTTGCATGTGTTGTTAACTGCAATTATTCTAGCTTGTCTGCTCCAGAAAGGGTTTGTTCTTTAGCTGACTCTTAATCAGCTAAATGCAACTTTCTAAGTCAAATATTATTGTATGGAAATATTCAGTTGTAAATCCTTAGCCCATACATCAGGTAATACATGCAAATCTTACCATATCAAAAGTCTGATTTGTTGGCAGCACAGGCACAATTATATAAAATTTAAAAGTGTAATGCTGAATGTTTCAGAATAAGCAGAACGAGTATCCTCAAAATCCAACCCAGTGCGTTCAACACCATCCGCCCTGCTCTGCTGGCTGAGAAGCTGACAGTGATGCAGGTGGATTATTGATTACCTGACTGGCAGACCACAGTACATGCGCTTGCAACACTATGTGTCAGACAGAGTGATCAACAGCACTGGGGCTCCACAGGGGACTGTCCTGTCTCCCTTTCTCTTCACCATCTACACCTCGGTCTTCAACTACAACACAGAGTCTTGCCATCTTCAGAAGTTTTCTGATGACTCAGCCATAGTTGGATGCATCAGCAAGGGAGATGAGGCTGAGTACAGGGCGACGTGGGAAACTTCGTCACATGGTGCGAGCAGGATCATCTGCAGCTTAATGTGAAAAAGACTAAGGAGCTGGTGGTGGACCTGAGGGGGGATAAGGCACCGGTGACCCCTGTTTTCATCCAAGGGGTCAGTGTGGACATAGTGGAGGATTACAAATACCTGGGGATACGAATTGACAATAAACTGGACTGGTCAAAGAACACTGAGGCTGTCTACAAGAAGGGTCAGAGCCATCTCTATTTCCTGAGGAGACTGACGTCCTTTAACATCTGCCGGACGATGCTGAGGATGTTCTACGAGGCTGTGGTAGCCAGTGCTATCATGTTTGCTGTTGTGTGCTGGGGCAGCAGGCTGAGGGTAGCAGACACCAACAGAATCAACAAACTCATTCGTAAGGCCAGTGATGTTGTGGGTGTGGAACTGGACTCTGACGGTGGTGTCTGACCTGTCCAAGTTGCATGCCATCTTGGACAATGTCTCCCATCCACTCCAAAATGTACTGGTTAGGCACAGGAGTATGTTCAGCCAGAGACTCATTCCACCGAGATGTAACACTGAGCATCATAGGAAGTCATTCCTACCTGTGGCCATCAAACTTTACAACTCTTCCCTCGGAGTGTCAGACATCCTGAGCCAATAGGCTGGTCCTGGACTTATTTTCACTTGGCATGATTAACTTATTTTTATTTAATTATTTATGGTTTTATATTGCTATATTTCTTCACTATTCTTGGTTGGTGCAGCTATAACGAAACCCAATTTCCCTCGGGATCAATAAAGTATGTCTGTAATTTTGACAAGTTTGGAACATATAGCTCATACCACAATAAGGAGCATGCCACACATTCCAACTGTACATTTCAATACAAACCACCAGAACTATTGTCCACCAACCTGCAGCTTCTTCCACTGCAGCAGTCACTTGCTAGCAATATAGTCACAAGGAGGCACGGTGTGTAGCAGTTAGTGCTGTTGTCTCAAAGGTCCAAGGACCAGAATTCGACCCGACTCCCCTTCTGGTAGTGTCAACTGCTGTTTGCACATTCTCCCTCTGACTACGTAGCATCTCTCCCAGCTGTTCCCGTTATTTCCCACAGCAATGTGCTGAATCATTAATTAGCTACATTAAATTACCTGTAATGTAGGTAAGCAGAATAAAGATCAAAAGGACTTGATGGGCTTGTGAAAGATTACAAGGGTAGAGAAATGCTTGTCTGGCTAGGAACTGGCAGCAGCTCGACAGACTGAACAGATTCTGTGCTACATTAAATACAAGAACAAAGTAAGTAGCAATCATGCAGCCAAGGGAACAAAGTGATAGAACTTTGGTTTAAAACCTATAATACTAAAATTACTTTTCATTTTTATCCAGTCCTAAATCTGAACAAAACAAACTATGAAGCTATGAGACACTATCTTTGGTATAATGGGAAACTACAATTTAAAAATATCGTTTACAAGTTAGATACATAGTAAAAAAAAAAAGTAAACAAGGCCATCAAGTTAAAACTAGAGACATGAGAGGCTGCAGATGCTCGAATCTGGAGGAACAGTGAATCAGGCAGCATTTCGGGGGGGGGGGGGGGGAGGGGGGCAGAGAATGAGGGCAGAGACCATCAATCTTTCATGTCAAAACTCTTGATGGAGACCTAAAGCTAAATAGTATCTAATTGACAAAGAAACTACCATAAGCAGCTAACAGCTGAAAAAGTTTCAAATTCAGAGGTCCAAGGCATTGTTAAGTAGAAGAACGCAAGGGAAACCTGAAAAAAAAATCAAGCAGGCAAAGATTTTTCCAGATATACAAAAACAGAATTAATATGGGCCCTTTTATGACAAGTAGAAGTATTGGGGAAATAAAAAAATACAGAGAAGTTCCCTTCATGAAATAAGACACAGGAAACTTTCCAGCAATAGTGGAGAACTACATACAACAGGAAAATAAGGAATGGAAAGAAATCATCAATTACTAGTACTAAGAATTAATGGATCTGAAAGGCATATCCTGGACCTGATGACCTGCATTCAAGGATTTACGGTTGCAATTTCAGAGATAATGAATCAACTAGTTGTCATCTTCCACAGACTGGAAGATGACAACCCATCCACCAGACAACCCCAATAGGTGGACCGCAGGCCAGGTCCGGACCACGAGAACCAAATGTCTGGACCACGCCGGACCATTGGCACTTACATGAACGCACCTGTCATAACATGTAAATAAAGTGCGCACTGCTCTAATTTATTTTAACCTCATCCCACACCATACACTTGACCTACTGCGCACTCTCTACCGTCCTTGACTAGACAGCAGCATGCACCAGCTACCTGCCGGTCATCTAAGAAGCCAATCTGTTATCTAAAAGTAAATCTGTCATCTAAGCGAATTGTTACCAACAGTAAGTCACAGACCCTAAACCAAGAACAAAATGGCCTCTGTGAAAAAGCGCAAAGTCGACCAGGAAAACCATCAACAAGACAGTGCAACAGCTGCATCACTGTATGTGTCATTGAATCTTGCCAAAGCCAAGAAACCATTCACTGATGCTGAGTTGATTAAATCGTGTGCAATTGATATGGTTAGCAAAGTTTTAAGTCATGATGAGAAAACCAAGAAAAAGGTTGTGGAGCTATTAAAGACAGTGCCATTGTCGGCTAATATTGCGAAATATACCTGACATAATCACTATATATACCTGAAATATAACCACTATGTACTAGCTATTTACTACACTATGTAATCACTCCTATGTACCGAATATTGCTATGTATTATTTTACTAGACACATTTTGCTATGTATCGTTTTACTAGATACCTTGTATTCTCTTAGCTACATACTGTGCCAGTTAAAGAACACCTGTTTAGCTAGTAGCACTAATTAGCTGAAATGTACTCCATGTATTATACTCAGCCTTTGTTTATTAAGAGATAATGGTGGCGGACAGGATGGTACGAGCAGAAGATGTAATGTGAGGGAGGTTAAGGAGGCTGACTGAGAAACAACTTTGGCCAGGAATGAAGCCCAAGATGTGAACTGGAAAAAAATACTGGTGGCGCACCGAGAGCTAGGCAAGAGCGATTGATTAGCTAATGTATAGATGATATGCAACTAAAAATTGATTGGGTATGCTGATGAAACCGAAATGTAACTGAGATAAGAAATTACTATAAGGAATGCTGTACACCGGAGCTCGGGGGGCTTTCGGTGACAAGTTCATTGATTGCCTCAGCCTTTGTTTGCAAATAAAGGTTTAAACTTCTCGAAGAAGAATTGTCTGTGTCTCCAGGTCATTTCAAGTAACCACGACAAAATTGGCGTCACGATCAGGATCGGAAAGAAACCCGCAAAAAAGATTCAGCGGGTTGAGGCCACTTCCCGGTCCCTCGGGAGCCCTCACAGAGCTAACACAATTACGGGTGCACCCAGAAAAAAGGTAAGCGCTTTTTGCGACAATTTGGACTAAAATTCTGTTGGTTTTGGGGGTCTCAGGGACTCAGAAGTGTGTAGCAACTGCCGAAGGGTCTCTCCTATCCAAAGAATCTGGCAGAATTGAGGGTTTGACAGGAGGCTCAGAGGATTGATCGAGAACACTGCAGTGGGGGTAAGTACGAATAAGGTAACAAGAAGTTGAGTAAAGAAAATTCCACGTGGTGTTGGTAAGTCCCTGTGGACACCGCTTCGCACGAAGTGAAGGGCTGAACGGGCAGGGAAAGTGAAGAGAAAGTTCTGTGAGTACTGCCCTAGGTTGAGGGCTGTTCGGGCAGAACGGAATAGAAGGTAAGAAGAATTTGATAAATTGCTTGAACACTGGTAGAATAAACTGTAGGGCTAGGCGTAAAGATAGGATCGGGGAAGTATTTGAACTGTGAGACTTTTTAAGAAATAATACCCAAGAGAAGAAGAAAATAACATGGCAGAAGAAAAAGGAACAGCAGTAGACCTACTGTGCAAGAAAATTCCCGGTAAGTAGAGGTGAGATTACTGCAATTTCAGAGAAATGGGAAAAAAGAACCAAAAACCTGCACACGAAATGGCCACGAAGGGACATTCGATGTAAGCTTGTGTGAAGAGATGGAGGCACGAATTAAAAATCATAAACCAAACGATAAGTCCAAGAAAAGGGAGGAAAGGAGAGAACAGGAGATGGAAGTATTGAAACTTTTTAGGATGGAGGGAGAGAGATTGAGAAAGACAGGCAGGATATTGATAATAAACAAAAAAGACACAAGGGAACAGGAAAAACAGTCGGGTGGGGGAGAGGAAAAGCCTAACAGAAACCGGGCTTCAGCACCATACCCAGATCTGAAAGAAGTAGAAAGACCCCCTCCCTATTATGAGCAGGGAACACCCAAGCAGTGCCCCATGATATCAGGAACAGTAAGCCTGCAGGGGGAAGTAGAGGTCTGGGACCCTGAGGAGGAACGAAGGAAATATGAGAAGGTGAGAGAGGTGCTGAAGAACGAGATAGAGGGAGAAAGGATAAGGACGGAACAGGAAAGAAGGGAGATGGAAAGAAGTGGAAAGGCTACAGCAGCAGAGAGAGAAGAGGGATTATGAAGAGTATCGGTTATACTGTAGAGACAGACAGATTAGAAGAGAACAGGAATCATCTAGACGGCAAGAACGGAGTGAGTTGAGAGGAAGTTGGAGGAAGGTAGGAGACAAGAGTTTGGAGGAAGCACGAGAGAGGACGGAGAGGCAGATATTGGAGATGGAAGAGGGGACTAGAGTGGAGAAGGAGCAAGGAAGAAGGTATACCCCAGGAAGGTATGAGTGGCAGCCGGTAGTACTAGGGCCAGCAATAGATGAAGAACCAAGTGAGGAAGGAAGCTTGATTACATGGAACGGGGAGAAGGAAATGCTGCCACTGCTGGTAAAGGGATCAGGACAAGTACAGTATATCCTTTGGGGATCCCAGGACCTGGAAAGGCTGAAAAATACTCTGCCTAGTCTGCACGAGGGGACAGGAAAGTGGATTAGAGCCTTCGAGGAGGAAACAACGGGACGATTGTTGGCTATGGGAGATTTGAAGGCACTGCTGATAAGGTTGATGGGAACTTCCAAGCTAAAAGAACTGATGGTAATGGCTGGCTTACAGAATGTGGACAGCCCACAGACTGATGGGACCAATTTTGGTCCAGTGAGGCAGAGGGTATGGCAGGCCCTCAGGAAGCTTTATCCACCCAGAGTGGACCCCAAAGCCTTAAAGGGGGAACCACTGGGAGACACTGAAAACCCAGCAGCCTATGTAGAAAACCAGTTGAAAAGGTGGAGACTGGAGACTGAGCAAGAGGTGGAAAATAGCTTGTTTCTGAACTCACTGTTCCGACAAAGCATTCTGGACGCAATGCCTCCGCAAGTCAAATCTAAATTGGAGGAAGTGGTTGGGTTGTCGTCGCTGACCCCACAAGCATTCAGCAATCACATAGTCCACGCGGTGGAGAAATATCAGAGAGACAAACGAAAGCTGGCTGAGCAGCAAGAAGAGCTGCAGCAAAAGCTATTGCAAATGCTGCTCAAAAAACTGAAAAAGGAAAAAGAAAAAAGAAAAAAGATGCTACCAGCCACCACCAGTGTGAGTACAGCCATTAAAGTGAATGAAGCACCACTATATGGAGGAACCAGTCATTCTGTCAGTCAAGGGCCGGAAAACCCCATGCCAATAATGAATGTCTTCGGAGGAGCATTTCCACAGATGTCCTACCAGGGACAGAGTAGATTTAAGCAACAGCCCAGACAGGACTGGAAGTCCCAAGGAGGAGGGCAGAGGAGTTATGGGCAAAGAGGATTAGAGAGGAGACAGGGGAAAAGAGAGGCAGAAAGATTGTGCTGGGGATGCAACCAGCCTGGACACATGAAGAGAGACTGCCCATTTAAACCATGGCCCGTCTCGTATCAGCAGGAGCCGATGGCAAGGGAGCCACAGTTTGGCCACATGCTGGCTCCTGGGGGTCCGAGCGGACCTGTAAACCCCTAAGCAAGGTATTAGGGGTGCCCCGAGAACTCGAGTGGGAAGGGACATTACCCAATGATAACGAGGGAGGCAGAGGAGGAACCTATGGTTCAGGTTATGTTAGAAGGGCAACTGACACCAATGATGATAGATACTGGAGCCACGCACACTTGCGTACAGCCACAGTATGCCCTTCACCTTCCCATGCCAGGAAAGTTTATTAAGACGGTAGGGTTCTCGGGGAAAACACAGTTGACACAGTGCACGGCTCCAGTGCATCTGAGAATGGGAAATAAAGGAATTGTTTTGCCAGTACTAGTATCTAAAGGAACTCCGATTAATTTGTTAGGCAGAGATGCTCTATTGAAACTGGAATTAAAATTAGAATGCACCAGAAATGGGTTAAGTGTGGAAAGAGCAGGGGCTCAATTGATAGTGCAAGAAGATAAGAGAGCCAATGTTTTTTGGATAGGGGACATAGAAGATCAGATCTGGGATACCTGGGAAAAGTGGAGACAGGGCATGCAGGCCATATTACCTGAGGCTGTAGCGCCCAAATCTGAGTTACATTGTACTGTAATTTTCAATGAGACTCAGAATAAGGAGGTAGAGAGGAGATGGAACATGAGGACAGATATTCAACAACACCTGAAAGGGGAAGCCATAGTAATTGGGAAGCAGGGGACAGCCCTGCAAATCAGGTGGAATACCTTTTTGAAGGAATGGTACAGGATACCGGAAGCTGTACCCCACATAACCCTGCTGGTAAATGAGGGATACCAGTCTAAAGACCTAGGACCCCTAGTAAAGCAGGTAAGCACCGTAACAGTTTGGAGAAAAGTTATGCCTGAGGTATGGATATCCGGAGACCACAACTACATTAAGATAGGGGTAAACATAGATGTGACAGGAACTATGAAGGAAGTTGAAGTAACTCCTCAGCCACACATGCCGTTGTTGGGGAAGGCAGAGGGTCAGCAGAAAGATAAAATATTGGACAAGTTGCCATCTATTCTGTGGTCGCAACATGACACGGACATGGGGAAAATAAAAACAGCCAGTCTGGTGGAGGTACGGTTAAAGAAAGGAGCAGTTCCACCTAGGAGACCACAATATCCCTTAAGACCGGTAGCAGAGGAAGGTATAGTGCCGACAATACAGGGACTGTTAGGGGCAGGAGTGCTTAAGAGGGTAAACAGCCCCTGCAATACTCCGCTGTTGCCTGTCCCAAAAGCAGACAGGTCTAAATGGAGGCTGGTGCATGTCTTACGAGCAGTGAATGAAGTAGTGGAGGATTTGGCAGCAGTGGTCCTGAATCCACACACACTGCTAACTAATATCCCACCAGAAGCAAGCTACTTTTCAGTGATTGATTTGTGTTCGGCTTTCTTCAGCATTCCCCTAGCCGAACAGTGTCAGTATTTGTTTGCATTTACATACAGAGGTAACCAGTACACCTACACTAGAATGCCACAAGGATTTAAGCATTCACCACGTTTTTAACCAAGTATTGAAGGCAGATTTGGATGGCATTCCGCTGGAAAGTACACTGATACAGTATGTGGATGATTTGTTGATTTGCTCTGAAAGTGAGGAGCAGTGTGAACAGGATACTATGACACTTTTAGAGAAACTGGTGTATGGAGGACATAAAGTATCTAAGAAAAAGCTGCAATTTTGCAAGCAGCAGGTGGAATACTTAGGGAGGATGGTGTCTAGAGGTGTGAAGGCAGTAGCACAGAGTCAGATTGAGGTGATAACGAAGGCTCCAAAGCCCCAGACAGTAGGGCAGATGATGATGTTTCTGGGAATGACAGGATATAGCTGACTGGATTGAAGAATATGCTGAGATTGTAGCACCATTGAGGAAGATAATGAAGGAAACAGGCCATACCAATTTGAGAACTAGCCTGCAGTGGAATGAGAAGTCGGAGATAGCTTTCAACACTATTAAACAGAATTGCAGTCAGCCCCGGCATTAGCTTTACCTGACTATGAAAAGCCCTGGAAGTTTTGGCCCTGGTTTGGCACCCTTGATATAATTTGGCCCTTGTGGAAAACTAATTGGGGAACCCTGCCATACACTAAATCAATGAAACACAGCAAGCATATACAGTGCCTTGTAAAGGTATTCAGTCTCAATCCTTTGTACACATGAATGAGTATTACAACCCAGGAATTTTCATCAATTTAACCAAGATTTTTTATTTGAGTCACATGCTCTTTTCATTCCCACAGTAGAGCCCAAAAAAGAGAAAATTATAAACCATGAAAAACTAAAAATTCAAAAGCAGAAGTGTCAGCAGTTCAAAAGTGTTCATCCCCCTTTGCTCAGTGCTTAGTTGAACCACCTCTCACAGCTATTACAGCCAGTAGTCTTTTTGGATAAGTCTCTATTAGCTTTGCACAGCATGATGGAGCAAGATTTGTCCATTCCTCCTTGTAAAATTGCTCAAGCTGTGCTTGATTAGCTGGGGAGCGGCAGTAGACAGCAATTTGAGGTCTTGCCAGCGATGTTCAGTTGGGTTAAGGTCAGGACTGGGCCTCTCAAGGACGTCAATTTTCTTCATTGGATACCAGTCCATGGTTGATCTGGCAGTGCGCTTTGGCTCATTGTCCTGCTGAAAGACGGACTTCCTCTGCAGCTTAAGCTTTCTGGCAGAGGCTAGCAGGTTTTTATCCAGATCTCTCTGCATTCATCTCCCATCAATCCTGATGAGATTTCCAGACCCTGCTGCTGAAAAGCGTCCCCACAGCTCGATGCCACTTTCACCGTACTTTACAGGAGGGATGGTGTCACCTGGCTGATGCGCGGGATTAGATTTATGCCACACATACCACTTGGTGTTGAAACCTAAAAGTTCCACTTTAGTCTCATCTGACCACAAGACCTTCTTCCACATCTGTACAGTATCTTAAGTGATGCTTTGCAAAGTCTTTATGGGCAAGGATATGCTTATTTTTAAACCAGGACTTCTTTTTTGCCACTCTTGCCTAAATATGCTTTTTGTACAAAGTCTTGGGGATTGTGGAGCCATGAACTTCATCTCCAGTTGCAGTCACCGACTTCTTTAGCTCACTCAGAGTAGCCTCTCTTATAAACACAAGAAGAGTTCTGCTGAAGGGTCTCGGCCTGAAACATCGACTGTACTCTTTTCCATAGATGCTGCCTGGCCTGCTGAGTTCCTCCAGCATTTTGTGTGTTACTAGCCTTGCTTACAAGTGCCATTCTTCTCCAGCAACTAAGTTTACAGAAACAACCTGATCGAGGCAGTGTTGCCGTGGTTTCACTTACTTTCCACGGTTTCACGATGGACTGCACTGAGCTCTGAGGGATGTTCCATGGCTTTGTTCCCTTCTCCAGATTTGTGCTTCTCTATTAATCATTCCCGACTCATCTTGAATGCACTTTAGCCTTCATTTTGACCTACTGATAATCTATCAGACTGTTAGACCTTAGAGTGAAGGGGTATGAATTTATGAATCTTATGAAAACAGGTGATTCTCCAATTTTCTGCATCAATAAATTGGGTGAGTTGGTAAGGTAGTACGTATATTGTACCTGAGGAGAGTTAGTGTAGTAATTACAAAATCTGGACTCAATTTTGGTTTTTAATTTTTAGTAAATTATTGACAGGATTTGGAAGTTTTATTTTGATTTGACCTGATACATAATTAGTTCGAAAAATCTTACCTCAATAGGTTTAAAATAGGTTTTAAATTTAGAAAATGAGACAGTAAAATGTGAAAACAGTTGTGGGAGCAGAATAGTTTTTCAAGACACCGTATGTACTTGAATTTTGAGTATATGGAAGGTAAATCAAATTAAAAATTATGCATATGAGAGTAAACAAATACATAGGTCTAATGAAAACTTATTTGCACGTAGCATCAGACACAATATTCATAAGAAAAGCATTTATATTATAATTTATATTATAATTATAATATACACTTATATTATAATTTTGTATAGAACAAACATTACATACAAAATTACACAGGAACACAATTAGGAAAAAAAAGCAAAATTCGTTGTGCAAAGTGGTCATAGTGTTGCCGAGATCGTGATTAGAAATGTGAAGGTTTATTCAAGAATTTAATGGTTGAAGGGAAATAGCTGATCTTGAAACCGGTATTATGGGACTTCAGGCTTCTGTAACTCCTGGTAACTGTGAGATGGCATGCCCAGGTGGTGGAAATCTTCAATAACATATGTTGCCTTCTTGAGGTAGGACCTCATGTAGCCACTAGCTATCATGGGAAAGAATGTGCCAGTAATGTATTTGGTCAAGCCCAGTACTGTCTGCAGCTAGCTGTGTTCCTGCAGATTTGATTTGTACCAGGCCATGATGCAACCAATCAGGATAATTTCAACAGTACACCTGTAGAAATTTGTTAGCGTGTTTGTGACATGGCAAACGTCGTTAACATTCAATGAAACTAAAGATGCTGGCATAAATTTCTTCCTGTAGTCAACAACCATTTACTTAGTTTTACTAACACTAAAGGATTGTTGTTGTGGCACTACTCAACCAGCTGACATCAGTATCTCGTTCACATACACCGGCACATCACACGGTATTCGTCCGACAACAGTCGGTGAATTTATATATGGCATTGAAGCTGTGCTCAGCCATGCAGTCATGTGTGTATAGCAATTAATTATGGGTGATTCAAGTCCAAGACAGTAGTCACCATGCTCTTCTTGGGCACCTATACAACAGATGTCTTTTTGAAGGAGGTGGAAACCTCAAGCCCGGGAAGATAGATTACATCAAAGCACACAGTAAAATGCATCATTTGCATTAACAACCACAGTTTGAGGCTATGCTGGGTGCAGCACATAAATCTCACCACACATCTCAGCTGCAACATAGCATTTCCCCACAATGTTCAGCAGAGACACAGCTACAAGAAGTCCCTTTCCATCACCCTCTTCACCCACGCATGCAAGCCTTGGACAAGCTGCCTCCAGGTCTCTGACCTCCAACCAATCGCCCTGGACTCTCAGACATCAGGCCCCCAACCTCTGGACTTGCTGAAAGGGTCTTCAACCTCCGGACTCATCAGCCTCTAGATTCGCTGATCACAGGCCTCCAAACTCAGGACTTTGGGGATCACCAGCCCTTGCTCTCAGGCCAAGGTCAGAGGTCTGTGGGACCCCTTGGGGATCGCTGGTGTCTGACCTCAGAATAGTCTGACCTGAACTCCAACATCCAGCTCCTCCCTAATTCTTTATATAACCTCCCACTGCATACCCCTAAACTGACCCCTAACTTCTCACATTATGCCCAAAACCCATCCTAACAAACCTAAAAGATTAAGTCTAAGCCACAAACTCAGGGGACATTGAAAAAGAAGTTGAAATGGTACATTAGCTCAAACTGAAATGTAATTTGAGGCATCTTGCCCTGGTGAGGTGCCCATCTACTATACTGGCTGCACCTGATCTCCATACACAAAGAAATAAATATTTACAATGGAGTGCAGTGAAGATTCACCACCGATTCTTGACATGGTGATTCGCCATAAGGAGATAGGAAGCAGACTGGGTCTATAACTGCTTTCTAGGGCACCCAGCCCTCTCAGTGGCCTTCTTTGAGATAGACCCACCTGGTTCTCAATGCCCATGTCAAGACCACCTCTCAGTCCTCAAGAGAAAACCGGCTCAGAGAATATCATTGCAGTACTCTCCTCAAAGGGCTAGTGACATCAATTATGCAACATTCAGTAGTTATGCCATGGACTACAGCGAACTTGTGGTGAAACGGTAGCTTAATAGCAATGAATGATAAACATAATACTTCCTTCAAACTACTTGTACATCAACCTAATATTTACCAATATTAAGATAGTTTAAGACTCACAGATACTGCTGTTTCAAGGGAAAATAAAAAGTGGGTGGAGATGGATGTCATTCTACCATGTTTGCTCCAAGTTAAAATCCAAATTAATCCGCACAGGAAATGTATCTTTTTTTTTAATTAAGTGCAATCGTGAACAATAGCCTGATCAGAAATGCTGAGCAAGTCAACTAGTTCTCAAAGAGAACTCTGATAGGCCAATCAGATGGTTCACTGCTGCTCAGCTGGAAACACACCTGAGTGGTGCAGTGGAGGTATGTGCTATGCATCAGCTGATCTGAAAGCATCATGTTGACTCATAACAGATTGTGTTCACGGTGGAACAGCTTAGTCAAGAATGGGGTGATCAGCATTGATGACAAATTATACCTCCACTACCCCTTCTGTAAAAAAACAGCTTATGAACAGGAAATGATGTTCGTACAAAGCAAACTGCACACAAAACAAACAGTGCCTCTTGAAGCAGAATACACCATGTCTGGCATCCATGATGTCAAACTTAACTATTGAAACTACAATTCAAATGATCATTTCATTAAGTCTTCGGCAAAAGAACGGAGAGTCTTACAGGCTCTTCTTTAACCAGTCTTACTGCAGTCTTTTACCTTTCTCGCTTCAAAAATGTCAGCCTCGATGATATTATTTTGTGTTCATGTCTGGTAACACATTGCTCAGCCAGCATGACGACTGTGTGTCGTACCTCTGAAGTGAGTTGTGCCTTCTTATTATGTCCTCCAACTTGCTGCAGCCCCTCAGGGTCAAGAAAGGGACAGTGTTGACTAAAGTAACTTTGGATTAGAAGAGGTTTCTGCTTTGTGATATACTGCACTTCCTCTAAATAACTTACATGCACAGACGGCATCTCTGCCAAGCAACAGGAGAATCTCAGCAAGAGTCGGGTGGGGGGACATTGTCAGCAATGTCCTTGAGATGTGAACAAATGTATGGTCCTTCAGAAGTTGGGATTTCCTGTTGCTGGAAATATGATCGCAGTCAATGAGAGTTTACACGGTAAGCAGACTTCTCCTCCTACTGACTCCACCGGCTCTGCTTCCAGTAACTACTGATCTTCTAACAACATGTCTTTCGAATGTTCAGGGAAGTAGCTCCATCTGATAAATGCTCAGCTGGGTCCCTGCTGTGCTCTGCTGCGGGTGTGCTGGAACCAGTAGCCCACGGCGCTGGCCCTGAATATACAGCTGTATCTGGGTCAAATTCTTCTGAAGTGTCAGTAGGTTCTCGGCTCAGTTTCCTGGAGATCAGTGGTGCTGGCTGTACTGTGAGTCCATGGTGTTCTGCAATTTGTTACCGTTTTTCCAGTTCTTCTTGCTGTCTTCCCAGATTCTCCATCACTCTCCAGATGACTGTCTTGTCCACATTTGGACTGACTCTGCTTGTCTCAGCAGCTCAAACTATTGTCCAATGGTGATTCATCACCACAGCCCGGTGCAGCGAGTGAGGACTGTGCAGTTGGTTCTGTACTAGCTTCTTTTGAAAGGTGAGCCACTGATGCACTTAAGTGCACTGTTCAGCCCTTATCTGCTCTTATTAAGTGGTGAACACCCATGTGTTTCAAGTTGGGTGACTTTAGATACTTCCCATCACCCACACCTCCTTTCTATTACTCCACGGTCCACTGTCCTCTATCATATTCCATCTTTGTCTCTTCTACTTATCACCTGCCTGCTTCTCACATCATTCCTACTTCTCCACTCACCTGGATTCACCTATAACACAACAACTCGTGCTCCTCCACATACCCCCACCTTTTTATTCTGGGTTCTGCCTTCTTTCTTTCCAGTCCTAATGAAGGCTTTTCAATTCCCTCATAGATGCTGCCTGACCTACTGAATTCCTCCAGCATTTTGTGTGTTGTACATGCCACTTTAGACTTAGTAGTTTAAAAAAGCACAACTTCACAAGGCAGTGCATCAGTGCAAGCACAGGATATTCAAGTGAAAACTACCAAGCATTATCAACATCAGGATGAGGTAGAATAATGTTCAAAGATTTTATTCAGAAATAAACTTTATTCACCATATACATTTACATGTATTAGAAATTTTCTGAGGTGTACTGGCGTTGCATGAAACAAAAACATTCAACTACACATTATAAAGAATTATATGAAAATAGAGGTTAAATTATGGATATGGAATAAAATGTGCATAAATACACAGATAAAGATTGATGATAGCAGGGTATTATTTTCAATTAACAGGTCACTAATCCAATTTTCGATTAAATCTCAGACTATTAATAGATGAGGTATCTTTTAGGCTTGTTTTCTGAATTCAAGGCAATTCAAATTAAATGGTTTTATCATTTAAAAGAATATGTTTTGTACATCTTACACTAACCTAGCACTGCTGACTTGTGTTTTAGAACTCCAAAACATAAAACTAATTGAAAGGAAAGCAAGCAGCTAGGAAATAAATGTTTATTTCATTTTACTTTAAGTGAGCCGCTCATGTATGACCTGGTAGTGTCATGACATATGTAATTCACTCATTTTTGCATATAGCCCATAATTAATAAACAAGAATGCTTAAACAGTACATTTACAATATTACTCACAATACTACTGAAGTATTAAATACACAACACCAACATCTAAAAGAACTGCCCATGGCCCATGTCTTATTGCTGTCATAGACAGAACTGTCTCCGTCCAGATCATTCAGGAAAATACAAGATGAATAAATGTGAAGAACAAAGTTCTCCCCTTACAAACTTCCCCTGCTTAAGCTATTCCATACCTCAGCACCCCTTTCTAGTATTTTAACTTCTATAGGGAAAGTTATAGAAAGATTGCCATAACTTGTATTTAGGGGTCTGGAACAAAACAATGCATCTTTGGAATGAGGACATCAAGTCTCTTCTGCAAGGTTTTGCACAAGAGCTAATTGTAGTGCCACCATGGTCAGCACTGCTACAACACAATCAGTGCTCCATTCTGTATAGTAAAACTTGAAATTTCATGACTGATTTCTTGGTTGCAAAGTTTTCTGTACCAATGTTCCAGAGATTCCAGTGACCAACCTATGGCAAGCTTTCAGTATATTAATCTTCAGTATTTACTACGTTATTTTGTTGCAGTTGGTGCTTCCTTCTGGACTACTGGAGCAGACAGATTACAGAAAAATTGTCAGATCGCAGTCTAAGAGAAAGAACATGCTAGAAGTCAGAGGCATTCAACTTAAAATCTACACAGGTTCTCATGGATGTCAACTTCTTGACCTTTTGCACTCTAACAGCATTCCACTAATGACCATTGCCCTGACTTTGTCCGTTTCCTATAATTCTATTGTTATAAGCACAAATGAATATCGATCCTTTTTAAAGTAGTATAATGGGTTGCTTTCTAATTTTCTAATCTCAGAGGAAAAGGTATTAGGAAAATGAAGCAGGAAGATACTTGAAGACCAAAAAAAAACTAACAGAATAAACCACATATGACAACAATGCTCTATACCCCCTCAACAAAAAAAAAATCAAGTAGCAGTCACACAAAGGCACCCAACACAAAATTAAGCACAAGGTTCTTACATATAATCATTTGCAGACTACATCCAACTGAGAGACAGCTTACCCACTTGTATAGATAGATACAATAGCAAGGCTTTTTTTTTGGTTCAGATTTTGACCATTTTTAGGAGACTTGTCTCATCCGATTTACATACCTCATTCCCCCGATTGTTCCGGAACTCCAGTCCAAAGTAATCATTTTCAACAAGGTTCAGGCTTTGGCAGATTTCATCCATCAGGGCCTGCCCGTTAGCTTTTTGCTGTGGAAGAAGAATCTATCATCAGCAAAATAATTCCCATCACAACAAATAACAACTTCTGTTTATAAAGTAGCTTTAACATTGAATGTTCCACTGACATTTTCGAGAACAGCTTAAATGGGACTTTAAGACAGGTTAATTAGGATTAAGCTTCATTATTATAAACGCTGCACCAATAGTTGAGAATCAAAAAGAACGCTTTGGTTTTATGGAAGCCTCCTCTGAATGTTGAGTAAGCAGAATTAAAATCAAACAGTAAAAGATTAAAAGAACCATTGCAACACACACAAAATGCTGGTGGAACACAGCAGGCCAGGCAGCATCTATAAGGAGAAGCACTGTTGACATTTCGGGCCGAGACCCTTCGTCAGGACTAACTGAAAGGAAAGATAGTAAGAGATTTGAAAGTAGTGGGGGGGAGGGGGAAATGCGAAATGATAGGAGAAGACCGGAGGGGGTGGGATGAAGCTAAGAGCTGGAAAGGTGATTGGCGAGTGATACAGAGCTGGAGAAGGGAAAGGATCATGGGTCTGCAGGCCTCCGGAGAAAGAAAGGAGGTGGGGGGGGGGGGGGGGGGGAGCACCAGAGGGAGATGGATAACAGGCAAACAACTAAATATGTCAGGGATGGGGTAAGAAGGGGAGGAGGGGCATTAACAGAAGTTAGAGAAGTCAATGTTCATGCCATCAGGTTGGAGGCTACCCAGCCAGTATATAAGGTGTTCCTCCAACCTGAGCCATTGTGTAGGCACAGTGCAAGACCATAAGACATAGGAGCAGAATTAGGCCATGCAGCCCATCGAGTCTGGTCTGCCATTTCATCATGGCTGATCCCAGATCCCACTCAACCCAATACACCTGCCTTCTCACGTATCCTTTGATGCCCTGACCAATCACGGACTTGGCCTGCACTGCAGACTGTGGCAGAGCATTCCACAGAGTCACTACTTTCTGGCTAAAAAAATTCCTCCTTACCTCTTTTGAGGCTGTGCCCTCTAGTTGTGGATATCCCCACCAGAGGGAACATCATCATCGCATCCACCTTATCTAGTCCTTTCAACATTCAGTAGGTTTCAATGAGATCTCTGTGCATTCTTCTAAATTCCAATGAGTACAGGCCCAAAACTGCCAAACGCTCCTCGTATGTTAACCCCTTCGTTGTTGCAATCATGCTCGTGAACCTCCTCTGGACTCACTCCAGTAGCACATCCTTACAGAGATATGGGGCCCAAAACTATTGACAATACTCCAAGTATGGCAGAATAGTGCCTAATAAAGCCTCAGCAAATCTCCTTGTTTTTATATTCTATTGCCCTTGAAACAAATGCCAACATTGCACTTGCCTTCTTTACCACACTCAACTTAAAATTAACCTTCTAAGAGTCTTGCATGATGACTAAGTCCTACTGCACCTCTAATGTTTGAATTTTCTCCCCACTTGGATAATAATCTGCACTATTGTTCCTTTTACCAAAATGAATTATCATTCATTTCCCAACACTGTATTCCATCTGCCACTTTTTTGCCCATTCTTCCAATTTGGTCAAGTCCTTCTACAATTGCATTGCTTCCTCAACGCTACCTACCCCTCCCACCTATCTTCATATGATCTGCTTTATGAGACCACTTCACTGAGCACCTATGCTCCGCCTGCCAGAAAAAGTGGGATCTCCCAATGACCACCTATTTTAATTCCACTTCACATTCCCATTCTAATATGTCTAACGATGGCCTCCTCCACTGTGGTGATGAGGCCACACTTCGGTTGGAGGAACAACACCTCCATTTGGGACAACATTTCCATTTGGGTAGCCTCCAACCTGATGGCATGAACACTGATTTCTCAAACTTCCGTTAAGCCCCCCACCCACCCAATTCTCCATTTCCCATTCCCTTTTCCCTCTCTTGCCTATCTCCTTACCCACCTATCACCTCCCTCAAGTTCTCCTCCCCTACTTTTCTTTCTTTCATGGCCTTCTGTCTCTTTCACCAATCAACTTCCCAGCTCCTTACTTCAACCCTCCCCCTTCAGGTTTCAAAAATCACCTTGTGTTTCTCCTTCCCCTCCTCCCGCCTTTTAAATCTACTCTTCAGGTTTATTTCTCCAGTCCTGCCAAAGGGTTTTGGCCTGAAATGTCAACTATACTCTTTTCCATAGATGCTGCCTAGCTTGCCGAGTTCCTCCAGCATTTTGTGTGTATTGCCTAGCCTATGATTTCCTTTCTTAAAGAGTGGAGTGACATTTGCAATCTTCCAGTCCTCCAGCACCATGCCAGAATCAAGTGATTCTTGAAAGATTATGACAAATGCATGTGTTATCTCTTCAGCAACCTCTCTCAGAACTCTGAGATGTAGTCCATCTTGCCCAGGTGACTTATCCACCTTAAGACCTTTAAGTTTGCCTAGCAATGGCAGTCACACCTTTCTAATAGCAATGGCACTCACAACTGTTCCCTGACACTCATGGACCTCTGGCAGACTGCTAGTGTCTTCCACAGTGAAGACTAATGCAAAGTACTCATTAAGTTCATCTGCCATTTCTTTGTCCCCCATTACTACCTCACCAGCATCATTTTCCAGTGGTTCAATATCAACTCTCACCTCCCTTTTACTCTTTATATAACTGAAAAGAAGTCTTTATATTTTTTGGCTAGTGTGCGCTCATATTTCATCTTCTCCCTTCTTATAGCTTTATTTAGTTGGCTTTTGATGGATTTTAAAAGCCTCCAATCATCCAACTTCCCACTCACTTTTGCAACCTTATATGCCCTTTCCTTGGCTTTAATGTAGTGTACACATGGATCACAACATGTTATAATGTCAGGGTAGCAGAAGGAAGAGAAATTGCTCAGTCTCTCCAGTACCTTGCACTGCACTCGGTCGAAAGCTCAAGTCTCAAAGGGATGTCACGGATCACAGCTGCCACCAGTCCACAGAACTGGGCTGCCACAAAGTATGGTCAGTAGCATTCTATAAATACTCATTCTTACATTATGCTGTCTTTCAGCCAAGTCAGATTACCACTTCCTTTTACTCCACATATAGGAATGTTGCCCTTCAATATTCTGGAATTTCATAAACCCTTTGTAAATTTGTGGCAGCTGAGGAAAAATGGTCTCAATTCCCTCAGGTGATTGAGCCCATTCTCACTGTTGTGTGCCGTCATAATCATTTAAGAGCAATGGATTAGCAAAATCCCATTTTAAATTTTGTCAAAAATTCTAGATAATTTGTTGCTTTCACTGTGAACCAAATGCAAATCTTAAAGCATTTACTCATTTCTGTGAGAGCGACCATCTCTGCGATGAGGAGATACCTGGCCTCCCTTTCCTCATACCTCCCGCACCTCCGGGACACCTTCTTCGCCGTGTGTCATGGACCCACCCATTATTTCATCCTTCGACGGATTCATGCATGCAACCGTCATTTTTTTTTTTTACTTTGTTTCGTCCGTCAAACACCACAAAATCGCCCATCTGCGGACCCCAGAGCCCGTCAGCTCCGACGCCAACACGGATGAATCTCAGATCGCAACCCCTGCTGCCAATCACGGCACTGGACAGACTCTGAACCCTGACTCCAATACCACCAACGCAGGTTCCTACGGCCATGGACACCCCCTCAGAGACTCCGGCCTTGAACTTCCAGTCGGACCTCCTCGTGCTGCCATCTCCCCTCCTCCCCCCACCAGCACGCTGGATCCCAGCTTTGACCTCCGAGCTGGACCTCCACGCCTGCCATCTCCCCCCTCCCCCCCACCAACACACTGGATCCCAGCTTTGACCTCCGAACTGGACCTCCACGCCTGCCATCTCCCCTTCCCCCACCAGCACGCTGGATCCCAGCTTTGACCTCCGAGCTGGACCTCCACGCCTGCCATCTCCCCTCTCCCCCCCACCAACACACTGGATCCCAGCTTTGACCTCCGAGCTGGACCTCCACGCCTGCCATCTCCCCTTCCCCCACCAGCACGCTGGATCCCAGCTTTGACCTCCGAGCTGGACCTCCACGCCTGCCATCTCCCTTTCCCCCCCACCAACACACTGGATCCCAGCTTTGACCTCCGAACTGGACATCCATGCCTGCCATCTCCCCCCTACCCCCCACCAACACACTGGATCCCAGCCTTGACCTCCGAGCTGGACCTCCACGCCTGCCATCTCCCCTTCCCCCACCAGCACGCTGGATCCCAGCTTTGACCTCCGAGCTGGACCTCCACGCGCTGCCATCTCCCCTCTCCCCCCCACCAACACACTGGATCCCAGCTTTGACCTCCGAGCTGGACCTCCACGCCTGCCATCTTCCCCCTCCCCCCCACCAACACACTGGATCCCAGCTTTGACCTCCGAGCTGGACCTCCACGCCTGCCATCTCCCCTTCCCCCACCAGCACGCTGGATCCCAGCTTTGACCTCCGAGCTGGACCTCCACGCCTGCCATCTCCCTTTCCCCCCCACCAACACACTGGATCCCAGCTTTGACCTCCGAACTGGACATCCATGCCTGCCATCTCCCCCCTCCCCCCCACCAACACACTGGATCCCAGCTTTGACCTCCGAGCTGGACCTCCACGCCTGCCATCTCCCCCCTCCCCCCCACCAGCACGCTGGATCCCAGCTTTGACCTCCGAGCAGGACCTCCACGCCTGCCGTCTCCCCTTCCCCCACCAACACACTGGATCCCAGCCTTGACCTCCGAGCTGGACCTCCACGCACTGCCGTCTCCCCTTCCCCCACCAACACACTGGATCCCAGCCTTGACCTCCGAGCTGGACCTCCACGCCTGCCATCTCCCCTTCCCCCACCACCACGCTGCCATCTGATCTTTCCAAGCCCGAGGTTCAATCACCGGTTCCCGGGCCCTCGGGGGCTTCAGCTTCCTCTCACCCCCACCCCTTCTCCGCTGACTCCACAAGCCTCCCACCCCCCTCAGACCAGAGCTCTCAACCCTGCCGGGTCTTCACCATCCCCTCCGACCTTCCTCTCTCTGAGGCTGAGCGCTCTGTCCTTAGTAAGGGCCTCACCTTTGTCCCCTTTCGCCCTCACCTGCGCTCTTCTTCCACTGGCTCCTTCTTTGAGCCCACTTCTTCGGTAGGGACTCTCCCACCCCCACCGATGACCCGTTCTCCCACCTCCAACCCTCCTCCTCATGGACTCCCCACCCAGGACTTCTACCCGCCCTGGATCTTTTCATCTCTAATTGCCGTCGGGACATTAACCGTCTCGACTTCACCACCCCTTGCTCCAATTCCAACCTTACCCCCTCTGAACGTTCTGCTCTCCATTCCTTCTGCAACAATCCCAACCTGACCATCAAATCCGCTGATAAGGGGGGTGCTGTTGTTGTCTGGCGCACTACAGAGCAGAGGCACGACGACAACTCGCTGACACCTCCTCTTATCTACCCCTGGACCATGACCCCACTAGGAAGCACCAGTCCATCGTCTCCCAAACCACTTCTGATCTCATCAGCTCGGGAGATCTCCCATCCACGGCCACCAAATTTACAGTTCCCACACCCCACACTTCCTGTTTCTACCTCCTACCTAAGATTCACAAACCTGCCTGTCCAGGCAGACCCATTGTCTCTGCTTGCTCCTGCCCCATTGAACTCATTTCTGCCTATCTCGACTCTGTTTTATCTCCCCTTGTTCAATCCCTTCCCACCTATGTCCGTGATACTTCCCATGCTTTACATCTCTTCAAAGATTTCAAGTTCCCTGGCCCCCACCGCCTCATTTTCACCATGGACGTCCAGTCCCTATATACCTCTATCCCCCACCAGAAAGGTCTCCAAGCCCTCCGTTTCTTCCTGGATTCCAGACCCAGCCAGTCACCCTCTATCACCACTCTTCTCCGCCTCGCAGAATTAGTCCTCACCCTTAACAATTTCTCCTTTGGCTCCTCCCACTTCCTCCAAACTAAAGGTGTAGCCATGGGCACCTGCATGGGTCCTAGCTATGCCTGCATTTTTGTCGGCCATATGGAGCAATCTGTGTTCCAAGCCTACACCGGTATCTGTCCTCCTCTTTACTTAAGTTATATCGACGACTGCATCGGCGCTGCTTCCTGCACACATGATGAGCTCGTCAACATTAACTTCGCCTCCAACTTTCACCCCACCCTCAAATTCACCTGGTCTATTTCTGACATCTCCCTCCCCTTTCTAGATCTCTCTGTTTCTATCTCTGGAGACAGCCTATCCACCGATGTCTACTACAAACCTACAGACTTTCACAGCTACCTAGACTATTCCTCCTCCCACCCTGTCTCCTGCAAAAATGCTATTCCTTTCTCTCAATTCCTCCACCTCCGCCGCATCTGCTCTCAGGATGAGGCCTTTCATTCTAGGACGAAGGAGATGTCTTCCTTTTTTAAAGAAAGGGGCTTCCCTTTGTCCACTATCAACTCTGCCCTCCATCGCGTCTCCCGTATTTCACGCACCTCTGCCCTCACCCCATCCCCCTGCCAGCCCACCAGGGATAGAGTCCCCCTGGTCCTCACCTATCACCCTACCATCCTACAGATCCAACGTATAATCCTCTGTAACTTCCGCCACCTCCTACAGGATCCCACCACCAGCCACATCTTCCCCTCCCCCCCACTATCGGCTTTCGTAGGGATCGCTCCCTACGCGACTCCCTTGTCCATTCATCCCCCCCCATCCCTCCCCACCGACCTCCCTCCAGGCACTTACCCCTGCAAACGGAAAAAGTGCTACACCTGCCCCCACACTTCTTCCCTCACTACCATCCTAGGCCCCAGACAGTCCTTTCAGGTGAGGCACCACTTCACCTGCGAGTCAACTGGGGTGATATACTGTATCCGGTGCTCCCGATGTGGCCATTTATACATTGGGGAGACCCGCCGCAGACTGGGAGACCTTTTCGCTGAACACCGGCACTCGGTCCTCCAGCGGTGGCAGGATCTCCCTGTGGCCACACACTTCAATTCCACAGACCACTCCCACTCCGAATGTCTGTCCATGGCCTCCTCTACCGTCAAGATGAGGCCACACGCAGTTCGATGGAGCAATACCTTATCTCCCACCTAGGTAGCCTCCTACCTGCCGGCATGAACATTCAACTCACAGACCTCCGTTGATACCCCTGCCCTCTCCCCTTACCCCATCCCTATCTATAATTTTAGTCTGGTTTGCTTTCTCTCTCTTTTCTCTCCTCCCCCCCCCCCCCCCACTATAACCTCTCCCCAGCCCTACCTTTCTTTCTCTTTTATTTCCCATAATTCTCCACCTTCCCCTTAGCCCATTTCCCTCCAGCCTATCACTTCCCAGATCTCTACTTCATCCCTCCCCCCACTTCTCATCTCCCCTTGACCATCCCGTGTTACTTCACTCCTGATGAAGGGTTTCGGCCCAAAGTGGCATCACTACCTCCTCCCATAGATGCTGTCTGGCCTGCTGAGTTCTGCCAGCATTTTGTGTTTTTATTTATTTCCAGCATCTGCAGATTCACTCGTGTTACTCATTTCTGTTATTGTGTAGGAATCAATTCAAGGGGCATTAAATCCTCCCAAATATTGTTCACATATTCAATCATTCAACACTTGGCTTAAAGACACAAAAGGCAACAGATTCTGGAATGTGGGGCAAAGAAAAGCTTTTGGAAGAATTTTTTGGATCAAGCAGCACCAATGGTGTGGGGGGGGGGGGGGGAGCAGGAGGAGATTGAATAATAGTCCTAACAAAGTTGCAACCCAAAAGTTGACAATTCTTTCCCTAGACCAAATCCCCAACCACACAAATACTGCCTGACCCACTGGTTTCCAACAGTTTGGTTTTTGCTCTCTGGTTACCAGCTACATATTCATTCAGCAATAGGGCTCAAAACTGAATTTCAAATTATTTTCACAAGAAACCCATGTATTCATTCTGTGAATTTGACCTGATCTTTTTTGTTTAAAATTATTTCTGAAATTGTATTTGATGGTGTTGAATTTACAACCACCAACCTTCCAAGTTATGTACTTTCAAACACCTAAATAGTTAATGCTCCCAAATTCTGCAGCAAAAAAGACAGCAGAGATATTGTGCAAATCTCTCCCGTCAACAGATGCTCCAAGAAAGGACACCAAATATGAACTCAGAATCTCTAGGCACAGTTCTTCCCTTTTTATATCTATTGTTTGTGGCCAATATGTACAGAGCCTATAAAAAGTATTCACCCCCCACCACCTTAGAAGTTTTCATGTTTTATTATTTTACATTGAATCACAGCAGATTTAATTTGGCTTTTTTGACACTGATCAACAGAAAAAGACTCTTTGTGTCAAAGTGAAAACAGATCTCTACAAAGTGATCTAAATTAATTACAAATATAAAACACAGTGGTGCTTACATCGTGCTGTGGGGATGCTTCACTGCAGCAGGCCTTGGAAAGGCTTGTGAAGGTAGATAGTAAAATGAATGCAGCAAAATACCGGGAAATCTGGAGGAAAACCTGATGCAGTCTGTAAGACAACTGCAACTTGGGCGAAGATTTGTTTTCCAGCAAGACAACGATCCTAAGCATAAAGCCAAAGCTACCCAGGAATGGCTTAAAAACAAAGTTAATGATGTCTTGGAGAGCCAAGTCAGAGTCCAGACCACAATCCAATTGAGAATTTGTGGCTGGACTTGCAAACAGCAGTTCACTCATGATCCCCATACAATCTGACAGAGCTTGAACAGTTTGTAAAGAAGAATAGCTCAGACTGTGCTAATATTTCAAAGAAAGTTCATATAACTACCAAAGTCAAATATGAAATTGTTCACTGACAATTGTCAGCAATTAATGCTGCCCAAAGGCAAATTACAGATAACAGACATTCTGACTTGGGAAAGTGATTTGATCATACTCAACAAAACAGTATTTGGGCCACAAGTCCCCATTTATTGGAAGGAGTTGGGGCTGAAGAGTTAGTATATTTTCAAATGACAGCACTACAATAAACAATCCCTACAGATTTAGTTGGTATGTGTATTTCATGTAACAGTACTCTAGGCTTGTTGCTTTACAGGAATGTAACTTGGCAATCAGACAAAAAGCAACCAGGACATCATTTCTCCAGGGTTTATCTTATTGTTAAGTAAATAGCAACTGTGCAAGAAAAATTCATGCATAATAGATACGAAAGGAATCAGGGAATGCGTGGGTAGGAATGTGGTGCTGAAACAATCAGCCCAGATTTTACTGAATGGCAGAGAAGACAAGGGGGTAAATTGCTACTTCTAGTTATCTCATTTCCAATGTTCAGCAACAAAAATACACTGGTCAGTTCAAATTCTAAAGTGTTAAGTACCTGGCAGGGTGTCAGTGCCAGAACCCAAGACACCAACACCTGGTCGAAGTCAACAGCACTCCTTCCAGCTGCACACTGAAAGGTCCCAATTAACACCTTTAGCCTGGACATGCACAGTCACACATGACTACCCTATGATAGGCAAATTCAACACTACTCCTTAGCCAAGGGACCAATGAGTTAGAGAGAAATGCCTATCAAGTTCCACAGTGATACCCAATTAGGCCACACATGCTTAAACAGTTTAAAAGCTGTGTACGGAGATAGCCAAGATCTGTAGTAAAATCCTGATTCCGGTCCCCATTTAGCTTTGGAATTGTAGCTCTTACCAAGCCCAAGATCTAAACAAAATGACAAATCAATTAGCGGGCCTACACAAGATGTGATTTTAAGCTAAAGCTATGTGGAATTGATTATCATAACCCAAATGTGAAAACAAACAGATCAAGAATATTTTTTTTTTGACGCTGATGAGTCAATTGAGAACTCCTACTGATTCAAACAGGCAACAAAGATTATCAATAATAGCCCATTATCTGATTACGGAAGTCAAGCACTCTTTCTCTTCCAAGGTTCTCACCACCTCCCAAATCAGAGTTAAAATTACAAAGTGCAGAAACCACGACATTCAAACTCTGTAATTAAGGTCCAGATTTTAAGATAAAGGACTGCTGTCACTGCTTTTTAAAAACATTTTGACAGTCAACCTGTACTCATTTGGGCAACAAACAACATTTTTAGATACAGAATAAATATGAAAATAAAAATAAATGCATTTTTGGCTCCCATTTAAGATGACACTGGTGAAACGCAATTTGCTGCAGCAAACAACACTACTAACAATCCTACTAATCACACTTTTACTGGTAAACATTCACTGCAATCGTTAGCTTGTAACCCTTTTTTGTGTTGAGTTTTGGACTGACTACGACCTGGCAGTTTTGTGGTGTGAACTGAAGTTGTGATGGTTGCAGCATGGCATGTATGGGCTGAATTGGGGTGGCGGGGCCCAGGCCCAACAGCGGGGGACGGGCCAATGTATAGCCATTACTGGATTGGACTTGGAGCCAATTTGAAGTGGCACAACAGAGGCAGTGGGGTCTTGGCCCAAAAGCTTATCAAAGTGGCGGGGCCCTGGTCCGACAATGAGGATTGGCTGA
Organism: Hemitrygon akajei; assembly: GCF_048418815.1. Classification (NCBI taxonomy): domain Eukaryota; kingdom Metazoa; phylum Chordata; class Chondrichthyes; order Myliobatiformes; family Dasyatidae; genus Hemitrygon; species Hemitrygon akajei. The sequence goes on from NC_133126.1 coordinate 111,563,073, forward strand.
TACAAGTGCCAGGCCAGATTGAAAAGGTCAATGTGTCAGGGACAGAGGAGGAGGATGGGCCGGGTTCAGCTCGCAGGTTGTGACATTTCCCTGTCCCTGCACTGAACCAAGGCTGTGGCCTGCAACCCACTAGCTCCTGGATTGGCTGCAACTGGTTTCGTAGCTGAGGACTCACTTTCATGAACTTCAGTTCTGAATGTCATTTACTTACTTTCATTGCTCGCATGATTTGTTTTACTCTGCATAGTGAATGTTTGATGGTCTATCTTAATGGGTTCTATTGGGTTTCTTTGTTTTGTGGCTGCCTGTAAGGAGACAAATCTCAAGGTTGTTCTAGTATATATATTCTTTGATAATATATGTACTCTGAACTTTCAAATGCTCTCTCCCCTTTGCAAGACACACAATATTACCTATAAGGCTTTTAAGCTCTATTTAAATTGGTGATTGCCTCCTGCAAATACACCTGTTTCAATGAAGCAGTTCAACATTTACAGTAACAAAATTTTGCATTAGGCAGCAGCCACACTAAAATTTTAATTTCTTCATCAAACGCAGACACAAAGGATCAAGAAACAAGAATACCCTAAAACCAAAAACAAAAATTCAATTTACATTCTCAACTTTTGAGGTATTATTGTACACTTTGTACGAAAAAGCATTGTAAATCAACAAATTTTAGCAGTCACCCTATACCAACCATTAATCAGGCCATACACCAACCGAATTTTGCAACAGTGATGGGAAAGGTTAGAATGAGGAAAGTGAACTGATGTTGGTTGAGAAAAGAGTGTGGGTAAGGGTTTGGAGCTTTCCAATCCAAGAATAGATCATACTGAATGCTGACGGCTCCTCAATGGCAGGACAAACTGACTCACAAGTGAGCAAGTACATGGCAGTGGCAGCCTTCAGCAAAGAAATGCAGTGAATATCGTAATATTGCAGAATCCACAAGGCTTAGGGTACCATTATTTTCTCTGAACAAAGTAAGCCAAGTCAAGGCTAAAGTGTACAAGATTAACTAAAAAGGACCCAATTTTCTTTGCAGGAAGGTTCCAGCACAAATTGTTAACATTTTGGCTCAAATAAACTGAGTAACTCTGATGAAGGTTCAAGTGCCTCATACCTTAAATGTTAACTTAAATATTAACACAGATGCGTACTCACCGAGTGCTTCCGGCAGTTTCTGCTTTAAGTAAATGCAGCTTTGGCAGCACGTGTGGAATGAAAAAGGGTTAGTGCTTCACGATGATGGCCACTCTCTAACATTGAGTTTTGACAAAATGAAAAGTTTTAACTGCATAAAAATAGCAGAAAGCACAAAGGGCAGAGATGAAGAGATATTTAATTACAAGTGGTCATGGCACCAGCTGAAAGAAATCACAATAACAAAACGTGTTTGAGGAGATACAAGTACAACAAAGAATTGGAATGACCAGAGAAATTTAAAAAGAAACACCATATTGCTGTAAAATGTGTCACTAATTCTTCAACCCACTCTGGCCTATTGAATGAAGCCTAAATGCAAGCTTGAGAAACAGTACCTCAGCTTCTAACTTGGCACAATCTTTCAGAGTCAATACTAAATTCAACAGATGCAGATAATCTGTACCTTTGGTTTTTCCTTTCACTCTCTCCTAGTAAATTCTGATTTCTGTGTATTCATGTATCAGAATCAGGTTTATTATCACTGACATGTATCATAAACTTTGTTATTTTATGGCAGCTGTACAGTGCAAAACAAAAAATTACTCAATTATGAAAAAATCGTGCAAAGCTAAATACAGGTAGTCCCCGACTTACGGACAAATCGTACTTATGAACCGAGGAAGGAGAATGCCGTCCGACATTCTAAGTCATTGCCGTTGACACTGCATTGAGTGTTCAACTTTGTACTTGGCTTAAATTTTTCTTAGTAAGATTCACCCTGACCCCGCCCCACCCCCCCCCCCACCCCCCGTTCCGGCCGGGCTCAACAACGGAAGTTTCCGAGTTCAACCTAGTGACAGAACGCTCCTGTGCCGGGTTGATGTCGATCCAGTGACTCCCGTACCATTTGTGCTGGGTTGATGTTGAGCTCGCAACTTGACCTCGTAAAAAAACACTGCCACCTCCAGTTTAAATTCCCACGCGGAATATTGTGGATGATCAAATACCCAAACCCAGCACAGCCCCCACTTGTCCCATTTAACCTGTCTCAGTGCGGTGGTCTTTAGGACCCAGCGGACCTTGGGAGCCGGCAGAGCTCGGGACCCGCCGCCCGAAAGTTTCTGTTCCATTGACGGGAAGCGAACACGATTGAAAATAAAGTGCAAATATTAAAGCGTTTGGATAGAGGTGAAATGCCATCGGTCATTGATAAAGCGTTAGGCTACAGTCGGTCAACGATCAGAACAATTTTAAAGGATAATGGAAAAAGTGAGAATAATGGAACCCTGCCCCAATGAAACCTACAATTATTACTAAGCAACGCAGTGGTTTAATCATTGGAATACATACGTTTTTTTAAGTGTTTCATATGCATAGAAAGGTAAAATATATACTATATACTAAGACAAACGTTTGACTAACTGACGCTAAATAATACCGGATGCACTTGTTCCGACTCACGTACAAATCCGACTTAAAGATGGACTCAGGAACGGAACTCATATGTAACCCGGGGACTGCCTGTAGTGAGGTAGTGCTAATAGACCATTTGGAACCAGAAGGAAGAAGGGAAAAGACTTTGTTTTTAAAACATTGGGTGTGGGTCTACGTAAAAGCCAAAGATAAGGAAGGCATATAAAGTTAGCAAAAGTGAGTGGGAAGTTGGATAATTGGGAAGCTTTTAAAATCCAACAAAAGGTAACTAGAAAAGCTACAAGGGAAAAGGTTAAATATATGAGGGCAAACTAGCCAATAATACAAGGCAGGATGCCAAAAAAATTTTCAGTTATATAAAAGAATAAAAGGGAGGTGAGAGTTGATATTGGACCACAGGAAAATGATGCTTTGTAATGGTTGTAATGGGGAAATGGCAGATGAACTTAATGGGTACTTTGCATCAGTCTTCACTGTGGAAGACTCTAGCAGTGTGCCGGGGAGCAGGAGTGAGTGCCATTGCTATTACAAAAGAATAGGTGTCAGGCAAACTCAAAGGTGTTAAGGTAGATAAGTCAACTAGGCCAGATGGAGTACATGCCACAGTTCTGAGGGAGGTTGCTGTCGAGTTAACAAATGCATTGGTCATAATCCTTCAAGGAATCACTTGATTCTGGCAGAGTCCCAGAGGAATGGAAGATTGCAAATACCACTCCACTCTTTAAGAACGGAGGAAGGCAAAAGAAAGGAAATTATAGGCCAGTTAGCCTAACCTCAGTGGTTGGGAAAGTGTTGGAAGTCTATTATTAAGGATGAAGTTTCGGGGTTAGTTTTGGAGACTAATGATAAAATCAAAGTCAACATGGTTTCTGTAAAAGGAAATCTTACCTGACGAATCTGTTAGAGTTCTTCATGGAGGTAACCAACAGAGTGGACAAAGGAGAGGCAGTGGATGCCATTTAAGGTACTTGGATTTTCAGAAGGTATTTGATAAGGTGTCAAACATGCTGCAGTTGTTTCCGACTTCATTAAAACCTGTGTGGATGAGTGTGTGCTACAATGACCTTCTGTACATTCCCAAACCAAAAGCCATGGATGAACCAGGAGGTACGTTGTCTGCTGAAGGCTAGATCTGTGGCATTCAAGTCTGGCAACCCAGGCCTGTACCAGAAAAACAGGCATGATTTGCGGAGGGCTATTTCAAGGGCAAAGGGACAAATTCGATTGAGGTTGGAGGTGACATCAAATGCACAGCAACTCTGGCAGGGACTGCAAGACATTGCTTCCTACAAAGTGAAGCCCAATAACAAAAACGGCAGCAATGCTTCACTACCAGTTGAACTCACGCTTTGAAAAGGAGAACACAACTACAGCTGTGAAGATTCTTGCTGCACCTGATGACCCTGCGATCTCTGTCTCAGAGGCCGATGTTAGACTGTCTTTAAAGACAGTGAAACCTCACAAGGCAGAAGGCCCCGATGGAGTAGCTGGTAAGGCTCTGAAAACCTGTGCCAACCAGCTAGTGGGAGCATTCAAGGACATTTTCAACTTCTCACTGCTACGGGCAGAAGTTCCCACTTGCTTCAAAAAGGCAACAATTATACCAGTGCCATAGAAGAATAAAGTGGGCTGCCTTAACAACTATCGCCCAGTAGCACTCACATTGATAGTGATGAAATGCTTTGAGAGGGTTAGTTGTGACTAGACTGAACGCCTGCCTCAGCAAGGACCTGGACCCATTGCAATTTGCCTATCACCACAATAGGTCAACGGGCAGATGCAATCTCCATGACTCCTCACACGGCTTTAGACCACCTAGACAGCACAAACACCTACATCAGGATGCTGTTCATCAACTACAGCTCAGCATTTAATACCAACATTCCAAACAATCCTGATTAAGAAGTTGCATAACCTGGGCCTCTGTGCCTCCCTCTGAAATTGGATCCTCGACTTGACCAGTCTGTGTGGATTGATGATAACATATCCTCCTCGCTGACGATGAACACTGGTACACCTCAGGGATGTGTGTTTAGCCCACTGCTCTACCCTCTGAATACACATGACTGCGTGGATAGACATGGCTCAAATACTATCTACAAACTTGCTGACAATACAACCATTGTTGGTAGAATCTCAGGTGGTGACGAGAGGGCGTACAGGAGTGAGATATGCCAACCAGTGGAATGGTGCCGCAGCAACAACCTGGCACTCAACATCAGTAAGATGAAAGAGCTGATTGAGGACTTCAGAAAAGGGCAAGATGAAGAAACACATACCAATCCTCACAGAGGGATCAGAAGTGGAGAGAGTGAGCACTTTCAAAGTTCCTGGGTGTCAAGATCTCTGAGGATCTAACCTGGTCCCAACATATCAATGTAGTTATAAAGGAGGCAAGACAGTGGCTATACTTTATTAGGAGTTTGAAGTGATTTGGCATGTCAACAAATACACTCAAAAACTTCTGTAGTTGTACCGTGGAGAGCATTCTGACAGGCTGCATCACTGTCTGGTGTGGAGGGGCTACTGCACAGGACCGAAAGAAACTACAGAAGAAGGTTGTAAATCTAGTCAGCTTCATCTTGGGCACTAGCCTACAAAGTACCCAGGACATCTTTAGGGAGAAGTGTCTCAGAAAGGCAGTGTCCAATATTAAGGACCTGCAGCACCCAGGGCATGCCCTTCAGACACAGCAGCCTGAAGGCACAAACTCAGCAATTCAGGAACAGCTTCTTCCCCTCTGCCACCTGATCCCTGAATGGACTTTGCAGCTTTGGACACAACCTCACTTTTTTAATATACAGCATTTCTGCTTTTTGCACATTTTTAATTATCTTTTCAATATACATAATTGATTTACTTGTTTATTTATTGTGTTTTATTTTATTTACTATTTTTTCTCTCTGCTAGATTATGTATTGCATTGAACTACTGCAGCTAAGTTAACAAATTTCACGTCACATGCCAACCTGACGAGGCTGTTTAACAAGATAAAATCCTATGGTGTTATAGGAAAGATACTGCCATGGAGAGAGGAATGGCTGGCAGGCAAGGGGCAGTGAGTGGGAATAAAGGGGCCTTTTCTGTGGTGTTCTTCAGTGTGTCAATATTGGAAACACTACTTTCCACATTGTCACATTATAATAGAATTGATGGCTTTGTGCCAAAATTTGCAGATGCTATGAAGATAGGTGGAGGGGTAGGTAGCACTGAGGAAGCAATGTGATTGCAGAAGCTCTGAGACGAATTGGAAGAATGAGCAAAAAAGTAACAGATGGAATACAGTGCTGAGAAATATATGATTATAATTTAATATTGAGAACTTTGTTTAACTTTATTTGTCACATGTACATCAAAACACGCAATGAAGTGTGAAGCAGAATAGATTTGTAAAGGGAAGATCACAAACCACGGTGAACGTGATTAAGGTAGTAAGCAGAGAAACATCCAGACAACAATTATAGAGACACCAACACTTAAAATTCTGATCTAAAATGTTAAAGTTTGATAGAATTGAAATTACTGACTTGTTTAGGAAAATGGACAGTAGGGTGCGACAACAGGTACAAGTTGGAAGGATGCAATGAGTAGCTTACTACAGTAAAGCCAATCACTGTCGTTCCCCATTGAAAAACTTAAGACAATTAAATTCAAAACTAAGTCTACCAATGAAACGAGGTGAAATCATAAATATAAATTGAATGGGGTGAACTGTTGATAAATGAATTTTAGTCTAGGCAAACATGAACGTGTATTTTCTACACTAAAAAGCAAGCAATAAATAAAACAAACCGGCTCTTCAGCTGAATTGGACAATACCAACCAAGTTTCCCATCTAAACTAGTTCCATTTGCTTGCATTCAGTCCATATCTTTACAAACCTTTCTTATTCATATACTGTCCAAATAACCTTTAAATATTGTAAATATACCTTCCTCAACCATTTCCTCTAGCAACTCATTCAACAATACTGATCACTCTCTAGGTGAAAAAGTTGCCCTTCAAGTCCCTATAAAATCTCTTTGCAAGATTTAACTCTGTGCACTCTAGCTCATAATTCCAAACCTTGAGAAAAATACTCTGCGCATTCACCCTATGTCCCTCAATTTTGTTCTTCTCTAAAATCATTCCTCATCCTCCAACAATGAACAAAAGTCCCAAGCTATTCAACTTCGCACCATTCCACAGTCCCTTAAGTGTCAGCAAAATCATTATAAATCTCAACTCCAGATGTGGCCTCACGATGTCACATATAACTCCAACATATCATTCCAAGTTCTCTATATCCTGACTTAAGCAGGACCACATGACAAAAGCCGCCTTTATCCCCCTGTCCACCCAGACACCACTTTCAGGGGAGTATAAACTGCAACTGCCCTTCAAATCCCTGGAAGAGGAATTCAAAGTTACAAGAGCCAGAGAAGTGGTACAGTAAAGGGACTCAAGTGACCCGAAGGTGGCTAGAGCAGGGATCCAAGTGAGGACTGGCAGGAAGTGGAGGGCAGAGGAAGCTGTTCAGGAAGCAGAGGCAAGGCTGCGTCACAGGAGGCTGGTGGGAGTGGTCACACGAGGTAGAGCTGGGCTAGGATCCTTTCCAACTCCCCAAATGGACACCATCAGAGGGAAGGAAAGGCGCCGCCGAGTTCAGGAGGAGGTGAGAGCAGCAGTGGAGGTGAGGAGAACCTGCAAGGTGGTGGGAATGAAGCAACAGGGACCTTGGACAAGATGGGAGAATGCAGTGGAGAGGAAAGTGATCTATGCTGAGCTTTGGAAAGCCGAGCCACACCACAACCAATTTCTCGTCCAGGTAGTGTACGATGTGCTTCCAAGCCCATCAAACCTGCACACATGGGGCAAAGCAGAGTCATCAGCGTGCCCACTGTGTTCCAAGCGAAGAGCCCTGGAGCACATCCTCAGCGGCTAAACAAGGGCACTTGGTGAGGGACGGTACCGATGGAGGCATGATCAGGTCCTGAAGGCCATCGCCGAAGCCATCAGCGTAGGAGTGGAGTGGGCGGTCCCAACCCTCCAAGCAGATCATTGCCTTTGCAAGAGCTGGGGAGCAGCCAATACCTTCCAAAAGAACATCTGCAGGCATCCTGACCTCTGCAAGGGACTGGCAGCTGTTGGTGGACCTCGAAAGGCAGCTGAAGCTCCCCAACCATATCGTAGCCACCACCCTGCGACCAGACATTGTCGTGTCTGAGTCTATGAAGCAGGTGGTGATGCTGGAGCTGACAGTCCCATGGGAAGATCACTTGGAAGAGGCCTTTGAAAGGAAGCTATCTAAGTATGCAGGACTGGTCAGCATCTGCCAGCAGGTTGGATGGAGAGCGAGGTGTCTCCCAGCGGAAGTTGGTTGTAGGGGATTCGCAGCCTGTTCCTTAGCCAGAGCCTACAGCAATTTGGGCATCGAGGGAGAGAGGAAGAGGAGAGCCATCCGCAGTACCACCGATATGGCAGAGAGGGCCTCAAGTTGGCTGTGGTTCAAGAGAGGGGAGCCATGGAGTTGTGTAGCTAGCCATCTGGACACAAGCTGGGGTCTGATCAGCCCCGGCTGGGTCACGTGGAGAAGGATGTATGATGTTAAAAGACCCAAAACACCCGATGATTCCAGGAACATCACTGATGATGTGTCCAGAAGCATCAGTAGATGTACGCACACAGCAACTCCTAGATCATTTCATTCTTCAACAGTATCCAGGGCCCTACCCTTCACATGAAAACTGGACCCTAATTTGTCTTCCCAAAATGCAACACCTCACACTTATCCCAATTAAACTCCATTTCCCAGTCCTCAGCCCACTTTCCTAGCTGATCAAGATTGTTCTGTAAATCCTGATAACCTTCACTGTCAATGACACCACCTTTTATTATTGGCAAGCTTACTAACCATTCCTTGTACATTATATCCAAATCATTGATATTGTTGGGGAAAAAAACAGCAATGGGCCTTGGGGAATACCAATAGTAACAATCCAAAAAGCAACCTCCATCTCCACCTGTTTCCTATCATCAAGCCAATTATGTATCCAACTGCTTAGCTGTCCCTGGGTTCTGTATGATTTACTCTTATTAACATACCATGTAGAACCTCAAAAGCCTGGAGGTTTATATCGACCATGTCAACCACCTTTTCATCGTCAACCCCACACACACACAAAGCTATTCCTAGCCAAATCCTCTTTTTAAGTGCTTGTATATCTTATTCCTCAGAATCCTCACTAGTAACTTAACTACCATAGATGTTATACTTACTAGTCTATACTTCCATGGAATGCTGGAATAGTGAAATGCTGGGTTTTAAATCTGGCTAACAAATTGGGGAATGTGTGGGATTGGAACAAGAATGTCAAAGCTACAAACACACGAATGGTTCTATACATTTAAATGATACACAACTCCAAGAGTCAAATTACATAAAGAATATAGAAATTAGGGTTGTCTTCACTGGAATTTAATAGTTTTAAAGGTGCAATGGGTCCAAGGAAAATTGATAGGATATTGAGAAAGTATTTCCACTGGTTAGAGATTTCAGGACTAAAAAGACATTGCTAAAGGAGTTAGCCTTTAGAAAAAAGTTAGAAATCTGCAAATTTCAAAATCTTCCAGAACTAACAACTGATGCTGCATCAATTATTAATTTTGAAATTAATAAACCTAATTAACACACACAAAATGCTAAAGGAACTCAGCAGGCCAGACAGCATCTATGAAAAGAGTATAGTCCACGTTTCAGGCAAAGACCCTTCGGCAGGATAGAAATGTCCTCAAAATTTCAGGTCTCAGCCCAAAAATGTCCACTGTACTTTTTTCCATAAATGCTACCTGGCTTGCTGAGTTCCTCCAGCATTTTGCGTGTTGCTTGAATTTCCAGCAGATTTTCTCTTGTTTGTGAATAAATCTAATTATTTACATTTAAACTGGTTCAAGTTAGATTGCCGACCACACATATACTGTACAATCTCAAAAAAAAATGATTCAAGGGGTAAAATGGCCTTTTCCAGTAACTGTTCCAAAACAGATTCAACTATGCAAAAAATTCAGAAACTATTATGTAATTTTTCTGTTCCAATTAGCATTCAGTTCTGATTGGTACTTGAATGAACAATTGCAAGAGCCAGTCAGCCTCCCACAGCTTTCTCACACACCCGTGGCATAGATCTGTTACAAAGGACATACAATAGAAACATTAATCCAAAGGATTTGGGTGACTATCAATAAAACCTCAAACGACCACAAACACTCAAAAACACTCTGCAGTTTAATGAACTGAATGATATTTTTTATTGCCAATGCCACACTTTCATTTCACAGACATTTCCCCTTGTCAAGTCTCTAAGTCAGTGAGAAAGGTGAAGAACAGAGGGCAGAGGGCGGGGGGGGGGGGGGGGGGGAGTTAAGAAACAAGCTAAAATCTGTTTAAATCCAAGTGAAAAATTAGTAAAACAAATTTTTTTGGAATGCCAGAGAACTCTAGAAAATCAAGTGGTTAACAAAAATGGCATTGCATAACTGCTGATCTGGATTGCTTTCAAACATATGGGGAAATGGTTTATAGAAAACATACAACACGTTAAAACTAAATGTGCCTTTTGCTTTTCTGAGTGAATCACTAGGATTACAATGCATCCAATTTGTACACAGCAAGCTCCAAGAAGATTAAAGACCAAATTTAGGTGGTGCTGATGCAAAGAAAATGTATCTGGAATAACATTCCTGTCTCTTGTAGAGATGGCAAGTTTTACTTTTAATTGCAACTCAATGTCAGTCAGAGCCAGAACCAAAATTTCCCCTACAAGTAGAAACACATTTAAGTATGGTATTGAATTTCCCCTTAGTACATTATGAAGAGTTAATGAAGAGGTAAAATTGAGTGGATGAGTAAAAGAATGACCAGGAATTGATGGTACTGAGGTACAGCACTTTATTCCTTGGAGGATAGAGGCTAAGAGGATACTATATAGAGGTGCACAAAATCATAAGGGAACGGTAGATTGAATCTACGGATAGCACTCAGTCCTTTTCCCAGGGTTAGGGAATCAAGAACTAGAAGACACAGGTTTGAGGAGACAGATTTAACAAGAACTTGAGGTCAACATTTTTTCCCTACACAAAAGGATGGCATCAGCTGCTTGGTAAAGGCAATTACAATACTAACTTTTATAACACTTAGAAAGGTACAAGAACTAGAAAGATTTAGGTGGTTATGGGCCAAATAGACTAGCTTCGATGGAGTATTGTCATTCACATGGATCAGTTGAGCTGAAGGGCCTGTTTCTGTGCAGTAAACTCTACGTTTATGACTAAGACCATTAAACTATAGCATAGATAGAGATTAACTTGATATGCAAATCTTAATCAATTTCCATCACTATCTTCTGCAATTTAACATCAACCCTCATGCACATAAATTTAGCACTATAATAAATGCACTTCTTAAAAAATAGTGCCGGCTCAAATGAAATCAACTGCATTTCCTGTAGCTGCTGATCAGGCTTGCACAATGGCGAGGAGGAATTTTAGACCATTCCTCCAGACAGAACTGTTTCGGTTCATCAATATTTCTGGGATACCTTGCATGAACAGCTCTCTTCAGCATCTCAATTAGGTTAAGGTCTGGACCCTGACTCGGCCATTCCAAAACACCAATTTTCTTCTTTTTAAACCATCCTGTCGTTGATTTACTCCATGTTTCGGATCATTGTCTTGTTGCATCATCCAACTTCTATTAAGCTTCAGGTGACGAACCACTACCCTGACATTCTCCTGTAAAACATCTTGAAGCAATTTTGAATTCATTGTTCCCACAACAATTGCAAGCTGTCCAGGCCCTGAGACAGCAAAGCAGCCCCAAAACACGATGCTCCTTCCACTGTGCTTCACAGTTGGGATGAGGTTTTGGTGTTGATGTGCAGTACCCTTCCCCCCCCCCCAAACATAGCAATGTGCATTTCTACCAAGAAGTTCAACTTTTGTTTCATCTGTCCACAGAACATTGTCCCAGAAGCATTGTAGAACATCCAGGTATCTTTTACAATCTTGAGACGTGCAGCAATGTTTTTTTTTGGAGAGCAGTTGTTTCCTCCATGGCGTCCTTCCATGAACACCATTCTTGTTCAGTGCTTTTCTTAGAGTGAACACATGAACAGAGACTTTAGCAAGTTCTAGAGATTTCTGCAGATCTTTTGCTGTTACCCTTGGGTTCTTTTCACCTCCTTCAGCATTGCACGTTGTGCTCTTGGTGTGATCTTTGCAGGATGCCCACTCAGGGAAAGTAGCAACAGTACTGAGTTTCCTCCATTTGTTGACAATTTCTCTTACTATGGTCTGATAAACACTCAGGTCTTTAGAAATGCTTTTGTAGCCTTTTCTTGTTTCATACATCTCTACAATTCTTCTTCTAAGGTCCTCTGAAAGTTGTTTTGATTGAGGCATGGTGTATATGACAGATCTTCCTTAAGAAGAGCAGACTGTCAGAAACCTTACTGTGTGTCTTTTTTTTTAAAAAGAGGGCAGGACACCTCTACAACCCACACCTCCAATCTCATCAATTGGAACACCTGACTCCAAACTGCTTTTCTAGAAGGCATGACCTCAGAGACTTTATTCGAACACAGTGATTGTTTAAATGGCATACTCAGTATTGACAAGAAGTACAATTGTTTGTGTGTTCAGAGAGGCACTACATATGTAGGGTAAGTATGCACCAGTTTCACAAGATTCACAGTGTCATTGAAGACTGGCACACTACTACTGAAATGGAGCACAGAAACATCGTGACTCATTGCTTTAAGGTGTGGTATAAGAAATTCAATACACAGAAATATAAGCTACAAAGTTCAAAAGTTCAAAGTAAATTTATTATCAAAGTGCATAGAGGGGTGGCACTCCACTGGTTGGAGTCAACCACAGATGTTGCATCCTAGCTGTCTACGTTGTTGGTGCAATTACTACAAAAGCCAGGGCAGTACAGTATGATATGGAAAACAAGCAGTTACCCTTACAGCAGGCTCACCCTCTCCACGTAGAACAGCACAGACCGATACAGTTTGGCACTACCAGCGCCATGGGAGTTGCCAGTCAGCATTGTACTCAACACAAGACTAACTAAGGGACTCCAGCTCTGGATTTTTCCTTGGGGTTTACTCTTGAAGCCTTCCCAATGAGTGGGTATAGCCACAAAGCAGCAGAGGTTTGAGATCCAAGTTTTCCTTCTCCAAGATGAGCTGCCAACCACAGCTGACAAACCAATCTTCCTGGAGCGACTGGTTTTAAGTAACAGTCATATTCCTTTGCCACATGAAGGCCCGGAGCTGAACGTAGATGTACATGGCACACCATTGGAAGCATTTAATAGGTAGTAGGAGTTTATCCCCAGTGCCTCTCCCAGCCATGACAGCCTTAAGGAACCCAAAGCTTATACATATACATGTCATACATACTACCCTGAGATTCTTTTTCTTGCAGGCAATTCACAGTCAATACAAAAAAACACAGGAATCAGGAAAAAGCACCCACAAGACTGACAAACAGCCAATGTTCAAAAGACAAGTGTGCAAATATAAAAATAATAAACTATCAAAAGCACGAGTCCATAGGTTGTGGGAACAGTTCAGTGTTTAGGTGAGTGAAGTTATCCCCTCTGGTTCAAGTTTAGGGCAACAACTATTCTTGAACCTGGTGGAGTGGGCCCTGAGGCTCCTGTACCTCCTCTCTAATGGCAGCAGCAAGAAGAGACAACATCTGGATGGGAGTCATTGATAGATACTGCTTTCCTGCAACAGCACTCCCTGTGGATCTGCTCAATGTTGGGGAGTGCTTCACCCACGATGGACTGGGCTATACACAAAACTTCTTGTCCGTGCTTTCTTTGGCCCCCCTCCACCTCTGATCCCCTGATGAGGACTGGCTCATGGAACTCCAGTTTCCTCATCAAGTCAATAATCAGATCCTTGGTCTTGCTCACACTGACTGTGAGCTGGTTGTTGTGGCATCACTCAGCCAGACTTTCAATCTCCCTCCTATATGCTGATTTGTCACCACCTTTGATTCAGCCAATGACAATGATTTTATCAGCAGACTTAAACTCTGCTTTGGAGCTGTGCGTAGCCTCAGTCATAGGTTAAAGCAGGTAGAGCAGAGGGCTAAGCACACAGCCTTGTGGTGTGCCTGTGCTGATGGTGATTGTGGTGGACTCAGACAGTTCCATCATAGATACAGTTCTCCCCACTGTTCAGAACATCTAGAAGAGACAGCATCTCAGGGAAGCAGCATCCATCACTAAAATACCCCAACCACCTGGGCAAAACCCTCTTTGATACTCCATCAGGCAAAAGATATTGTACCCGAAAACTCACAAACCAATCTTCAATATAGTTTGTTCCAGCTGCCATACCATTCTTGAACTAACCCCAAAACCCTAACACTACTCAGACTATTATTTCTTTTTCCTCTGAATATTATGGTTATTTGATATCAGTTGTGTTAATTTAGGACTATACCTTTAGGGGACCTTTCTTGTCATATTTTGGGGGTCTTAAGGAATTACCTACTAGTTGAGGACATTTGATTGTACTTGGGAAGTTGCCTCCCTTTTAACACGCATATGCTTACCTCACACGGTGGTTGATGAATTGTAATACGAGTGTATTTTATATCATCTGACATGTTGTGGATGTGTGTGGGCCTTCATCTTGAAGTAGTTTGGGGGTACAGCCATAAAATGTCTGTACTTGTATTTGTGAATTGTTGTACTGTAAATACATTAGCTGCCATGGTATGTTCGGGGAGGGTGGGTGAGGGGAGGTTTGTTTAGGGGTAAGATATAAAAGCAAAATGGAGGAAAATGTAATCCATTATGCATATTGTATTGTGTCATTCTTTTAATAAAAATATTTTCAAAAATTTAGGTCTATACCAGCTTATGTTTGTGTCTCTTTTACCGTTCCTCATTCTGGTTACCCTCTCACTCCTACTCTTCTCCTCGTCTGCTTATCACATCCCTCTGGTTCCCCTCCTCCTCCTCCCCCTCCCGTTCTTCCATGGTCCACTGTCCTCTCCTATTACATTCCTTCTTCTTCCTTGCTCTTATCCCCCTCCCCTCACAGCTTTTTAACTTCATTCCCCTACACTGGTGTCACCTATCACCTGCTCGCTTACACTCTTCCCCACTGTAATTCGAGCTGCAAAACAAATATTTTCATTAGTGTTTGGAAAGTTACAGCATTTCAAAAGTGCCAATTCCAACAAGAAAAGTCTGTATACAGAATACAATGAGAATTGAGCTATACAGTAGGTTCAGTAGCTGGACTACACATAACACCCACACAATTTCCATTTAAGTGCACTGCTGACTCAACTGCTGTGATTAGCAGCTCCAACTAACCTTGAGATACAGATAAAGTATTCCAGAGCATAAAAGATTATTTGACAGAACTATGTAATCAAACACAAGGTAACCAACTATCCTCCTACAGACACACCCATGGTTAAAACTCAGGAAATTTGCTAATATATACAGGTAATTATAATCAACAATGGAAAGCTATGAAGATATAGAATTTCACTTCCTACAAGTAGACAAATTGCAAGGCAAGACAAAACCTGTTAACTACCAACAGAAGCACCAACTGAAAACTTCTCTATGAATGACAATGAGCAATCAACAAGAGCCATGTCGCAGTGTGCTTTTCAATATGCCAAGGTACATGTTGCATTATGTTCTGCTGGGCTCAATGAAATGCCTCAATATACAATATAGTTTGCACCAGAAAAACAGTTATCATATTCTTCTGGACAAAGATCATGCTTCTTATCAATCTGACAGATCCAAAATTCAAATATTTGCTAATTATAGTAGTGCTGGCTAAACTTCAAATAATATTTCTCACATTTCCTTGTTACGCTCAAAGGCTCCTCTTATTTAATTTGGGCTCCTTTTGCCCCTGCCACTGCATAAATACTTAGTTTTTGGCCATTTCACAAACCTTTTTTTCTTTCACAAATACAATCGGCCCTCCTTATCCGTGGGGGATTGGTTCCAGGACCCCCCACAGATACCAAAAAATGCGGATGCTCAAGTCCCTTATTTAACCTGTCCCAGTGCGGTGGTCTTTAGGTCCCAGTGTGGTGGTCTTTAGGACCCAGTGGAACCATAAGACAAAGGAGCAGAAGTCGGCCATTCAGCCCATCGAGTTTGCTCCACCATTTCATCATGAGCTGATCCAATCTCCCCTTCGGTCCCATTCCCCCGCCTTCTCACCATAACCTTTGATGCCCTGACTACTCAGCTACCTATCAATCTCTGCCTTAAATACACCCAATGACTTGGCTTCCACTGCCGCCCATGGCAACAAATTCCATAGATTCACCACCCTCTGGCTAAAAAATTTTTTTCGCATCTCTGGTCTGAACGGGCGCCCTGCAATCCTCAAGTCACGTCCTCTCGTACTAGACTCCCCCCACCATGGGAAACAACTTTGCCACATCCACTCTGTCCGTGCCTTCCAACATTCAAAATGTTTCTATGAGGACCCCCTCATTCTTCGAAACTCCAAGGAGTACAGTCCAAGAGCGGTCAAACGTTCCTCATATGTTAACCCTCTCATTCCCGGAATCATTCTAGTGAATCTTCTCTGAACCCTCTCCAATGTCAGCACATCCTTTCTTAAATAAGGAGCCCAAAACTGCACACAATATTCTAAGTGAGGTCTTACCAGTGCCTTACAGAGCCTCAACATCACATCCCTGCTCCTATACTCTATTCCTCTAGAAATGAATGCCAACATTGCATTCGCCTTCTTCACCACCGATTAAACCTGGAGGTTAACCTTAAGGGTATCCTGCACGAGGACTCCCAAGTCCTGTTGCATCTCAGAACTTTGAATTCTCTCCCCATTTAAATAATAGTCTGCCCATTTATTTCTTCTACCAAAGTGCATGACCATACATTTTCTGACATTGTAATTCATTTGCCACTCCTTTGCCCATTCCCCCAATCTATCCAAGTCTCTCTGCAGATTCTGTTTCCTCAGCACTACCGGCCCCTCCACCTATCATAACAAACTTAGCCACAAAGCCATTTATTCCATAATCCAAACCGTTGATATAAAACATAAAAAGCGGCCTCAACACGGACCCCTGTGGAACACCACTGGTAACCGGCAGCCAACCAGAATGGGATCCCTTTATTCCCACTCTCTATTTCCTGCCAATCAGCCAACGAATGCTCTATCCACGTATGTAACGTCCCCATAATTCCATGGGCTCATCTTGTTTAGCAGCCTCATGTGCAGCACCTTGTCAAAGGCCTTCTGAAAATCCAAATACACAACATCCACTGCATCTCCCTTGTCTAGCCTACTTGTAATTCCCTCAAAAAATTGCACTAGGTTTGTCAGGCAGGATTTTCCTTTAAGGAAACCATGCTGAGTTCTGCCTATCTTGTCATATGCCTCCAAGTACTCCATAACCTCATCCTTGATAATCGACTCCAACAACTTCCCAACCACCGATGTCAAGCTAACAGGTCTATAATTTCCTTTTTGCTTCTTTGCCCCCTTCTTAAATAGCGGAGTGACATTTGCAATCTTCCAGTTCTCCGGAACCAGGCCAGAATCTATCGACTTTTGAAAGATCATCGCTAATGCCTCCGCAATCTCCACTGCTACTTCCTTCAGAACACGAGGGTGCATTCCATCTGGTCCAGGAGATTTATCTACCCTTAGACTATTCAGCTTCCTGAGTACTTTCTCTGTCGTAATTGTGACTGCGCATATTTCTCTTCCCTGACACCCTTGAATATCCAGTATATTGCTGATGTCTTCCTCAGTGAAGACTGATACAAAATACTCATTCAGTTCCTCCACTATCTCCTTTATCTCCCATTACAATTTCTCCAGCATTATTTTCTATCAGTCCTATATCTACTCTCACCTGTCTTTTACTCTTTATATACTTGAAAAAGCTTTTAGTATCCTCTTTGATATTATTTGCTAGCTTCCTTTCATAGTTTATCTTTTCCCTCTTAATGATCTTCTTAGTTTCCTTTTGTAAGCTTTTAAAAACTTCCCAATCCTCTGTCTTCCCACTAATTTTTGCTTCCTTGTATGCCCCCTGCTTTGCTTTTACTTGGGCTTTGACTTCTCGTCAGCCATGGTTGCATCCTTTTTCCATTCAAAAATTTCTTCTTCTTTGGAATATATCTGTCTTGCACCTTCCTCACTTCTCGCATAAACTCCAGCCACTGCTGCTCTGCCATCCTTCCCGCTAGTGTCCCTTTCCAGTCAACCTTGGCCATTTCCTCTCTCATGCCACTGTAATTTCCTTTACTCCACTGAAATACCAACACATAGGATTTCGGCTTCTCTTTCTCAAATTTCACAGTGAACTCAATCATGTTGTGATCATTGCCTCCTAAGGGTTCCTTCACTTCCATCTCTCCAATCACCTCTGGTTCATTACACTATACCCAATCCAGTACAGCCGATCCCCTAGTGGGCTCAACAACCTGTTCTAAAAAGCCATCTCATAGACATTCTACAAATTCTCTCTCTTGAGATCCAGTGCCAACCTGATTTTCCCAATCCACTCGCATGTTAAAATCCCCTACAATTATCATAACACTGCCCTTCTGGCAAGCCCTTTCTATTTCCTGTTGTAATTTGTAGTCCACATCACAGCAGCTGTTTGAAGGCCTGTAGATAAATGCCATCAGGGTCCTTTTACCCCTGCGATTTCTTAGCTCAACCCATAAAGATTCTGTACCTTCCGATCCTATGTCAATTCTTTCTAATGATTTAATATCATTTCTTACCATTAAAGCCATGCCACCCCCTCCGCCTAGCTGCCTATCCTTCCAATACACCGTGTATCCTTGGACATTCAGCTCCCAGAGACATGCATCCTTTAGCCATGTCTCAGTGATGGCCACAATATCATACCTGCCAATCTGTAACTGTACAACAAGATCACCCACTTTATTCCTTATGCTGTGTGCATAACACCTTAAGTCCAGTATTTGGTACTTTTCGCATTGATTGCACTGCAACTCATCCCAATTGCTGCAAATTTGCTCCATCACCTGCCTGTCCTTCCTGACATCCTTACTGCTCACTGCATTAGATCTATTTCTGTTTTCCCTCTCCTCCACTCCATCATTCGGGTTCCCATCCCCCTGCCAAATTAGTTTAAACCCTCCCTAACAGCTCTATTAAACCTTCCCACCAGGATATTGGTCCCCCTAGGATTCAAGTGTAACCCGTCCTTTTCTTTTACAAGTCACACCTGCCCCAAAAGAGGTCCCAATGATCCAGAAACTTGAATCCCTGCCCCCGCTCCAATCCCTCAGCCACACATTTATCCTCCACCTCATTCCATTCCTACTCTCACTGTCGCGTGGCACAGGCAGTAATCCTGAGATTACTACCTTTGCGGTCCTTCTTCTCAACTGCCTTCCTAACTCCCTGTATTCTCTTTTCAGGACCTCTTCCCTTTTCCTACCTATGTCATCGGCACCTATATGTACCACGACCTCTGGTTCCTTACCCTCCCGCTTCAGGATATCTTGGACGCGATCAAAATCATCCCGGACCCTGGCACCAGGGAGGCAAACGACCATCCAGGTCTCCTGATTGCATCCACAGAATTGCCTATCTGACCCCCTAAATATCGAGTCCCCTATTACTACTACCTTCCTCTTCCTTTCCCTACCCTTCTGAGCTACAGGACCAGACTCTGTGCTGGAGGCATGGCCACTGTTGCTTGCCCCAGGTAGGCTGTTCCCCCACCCCCCCAACAGTACTCAAACAGGAGTACTTATTGTCAAGGGGTACAGCCACTGGGGTACTCTCTAGTACCTGACTCTTCCCCTTCCCCCTCCTAACCGTGACCCACCTGTCTGCCTCCCGTGGCCCCGGTGTGACCACCTGCCTGTAACTCCTCTCTATCAACTCCTCACCCTCCTTGACCAGACGAAGATCATCAAACTGCAGCTCCAGTTCCCTAACATGGTCCCTTAGGAGCTGCAGCTCGGCGCACCTGGAGCAGATGTGAACGTCCGGGAGGCTAGGAGACTTCAGGACCTCCCACATCTGACACCGAGAACAACGAGCTGCCCTCACACAAATACTTCCCCTTTCCTCAAATAACAGGAAAAACTGAAACCTAACCCTACTTTGCCTCGCCCGCTTCCGCCTAAGCCCGTTGAGCCAAAGCCTTTAAGCTTACACTCTGCTCCCGGCTCACTCCACTGCCCACAAACGACGCTGCCCACTGTTTAAGGCTGTGTCCTTTTTAAATCTTCCCCGCTTCACTGCCCGACGTCACACGCCTGTGCAGTCCCACCTCTCTTAACTCCGATGAGAATAAGAAAAAAATCAAAATGGCTCCCATCGCACTCCCGTTCTACTCCTCCGACTTCCTTCTCCAAAACCCCGGACTTTATTTAACATGTCTTAGTGCGATGGACATTAGGACCTGGCGGCGCAGCTCTGAATCCCAGTGTTTCTGTTCACGAAAATACTCACGATCACGATTAAAAATAAAGTGGAAATAACAAAGCGATCGGAAAGAGGTAAAACGCCATTGGTCATTGGAAAAGTGTTAGGCTAGTCGGTCAATGATCGAAAAATTTTAATGAAGTATGTGAAAGGCCCTGCCCCGATGAAAGCTACAATAATTACTAAGCAACGCAGTGGTTTAATTATTGAAATACATATGTTTCTTAAGTGTTTTATATGCATAGAAAGGTAAAATATGTACTATGTATTAAGAAAAACGTTTGACTAACTGACGCTAAATAATACCGGATGTACCTGTTCCGACTTCAAATCCAACTTAAAGATGGACTCAGGAATGGAACTCATTCATAACCCGGGGACTGCCTGTACTTTTAAGTCATTTCTAGATTACTTATAATACCTAATACAATGTAAATAGTTGTTATACTGTATTGTTTAGGGAATAATGACACCAAAAAATAGTCTGTACATGCTCAAGCAACGAGTGCTGGAGAGAGAACTTCCAGGTTTTCCCAATCCGCGGTTGGTTGAATCCGCGGATGCGGAATTCACAAATAAGGAGGGCCGACTGTACAGCATGTTTTCCCAAAATAAAGTTTTGAATCTGAACCCTGATGTGTAAACTAAAAATTAGCACTAAAAAATTGTACATGTAGCATTTCTCTTTCCCACTCTCAGAACAATCATTCCTATAGCCAATTGCAATCAGATGGGCCACTGTGCACACAAAAGTGTCAATCAGGAGTCAAATGTATGATGTTCATGGCTTGGTCACAAAATAACGTAGGACAGTCAGTTTGGAGATGCAAGACACTGCAGATGCTGGATTCTGCAGCAAAAAAAAATAGAACTGTTGGAGTAACTCAGCAGGTCAGCAAACTTCTGTGAAGGGAAATGGACAGTTGATGTTTCAAGTCAGGACCCTTCATCTGGACTGAAAAAGGAAGAGATAAACAGTACAGGCAGTCCCCGAGTTACAAACGTCCGACTTACGGACAACTTGTACTTACGAATGGAGGGAGGAGAACGCCATTTTAAGTTATTGCCGTTAATACTGTGTTGAATGTGTAACTTTGTATTTGGCTTAAATATTTCTTAGCAAGATTCAACCTGACCACCCCCCCCCACCTTTTCTAGTCAGCACCGCCCCCAGTTGTCCCATTTAACCTGTCTCAGTGCGGGTGGACTTTAGGACCCAGAGCAGTACAAGACCTGCCACCCGCAGCTGCTGCTGTATTTTGTTTATTAAGTGTGATCGTGAAAAATAGCAAGATCAGAAATGCTGATCAAGTCAACTAGTTCCTAAAGAGAACTGATAGGCCAATCAGACGGTTCACTGCTGCTCAGCAATAAAACATAAAATCCGCAGTTTTCTGTTCCATTGACGGAAAACGATCACGATTGAAAATAAAGTGGAAATAATAAAGAGACTGGAAAGAGGTAAAACGCCATCGGTCATTGGAAAAGCTTTAGGCTACAGTCAGTCAACGATCAGAACAATGTTAAAGGATACAGGTAAAGGATAAAGTGAGAATAATGGAGCATGTGAAAAGCCCTGCCCCGATGAAAGCTACAATTATTACTAAGCAACACAATGGTTTAATTAGTGAAATACATGTTTCTTAAGTGTTTTGTAAAACATATACTATATACTAAGACAAACGTTTGACTAACTGATGCTAAATAATACTGGATGTTCCTGTTCCAACTTACATACAAATCCGACTTAAAGACGGACTCAGGAACGGAACTCATTTGTAACCCGGGGACTGCCTGCACACATATGAATGAATGAAGGATGGTATAGGGCAAAGTTTGCAAGCAATAGGGTTTGACTGGCAGATAGTCAAGTGCAAGAGGGAAGAGTGGAGATAGCAACAGAGGGTGCGATATGATTCTGTGTAATGTATTATGCTCTGAAATACTTTATATGCACCTCAAGATTAGTTGGAGCTGCGAATCATAGCAATCAAGTCAGCAGTTCTCCAATACAGTTAAAAGAAAATTTAGCCCAATCTCTTGTCCAATCAATCGCAAGAATGTTGTGGGGGGAGGAAAGAGCATGAGAGAGCAAGCGAGAGAGCAATAAAATTACTTTGCATTAGTAAAATCCATCTCATCTTGATCTTACTCTAGAAATAGTTCAAATATTTCAGCTGTTAAAAATAACATCTTTCTGAAAATAGGTGATGTGCACTGGCAGCAGTCTGGTTCAAACTTAGCATGTTTGAAAGAGCAAGGCAACACACAAATGGCAATCAGCAAGATCGTGTGATTAGAAATCACGGGTCAACCTATAAGCCCAACAAATTTATATTTATTTAGAGATACAGCATGGAATAGGCCCTTCTGGCCCTCCAAACTGTGCCACCCAGCTATCCCCAATTTAACCCTAACCTAATCACAGGACAATTTACAATGACCAATTTAACTGAGAGAGGAAACCGGAGCACTTGGAGAAAACCCATATATTCCACAAGTACAAACTCCTTACAAAGGAATCCAGGATTGAATTCCAAACTTCAACGCCTTGAGCTGAAATAGCATCACACTAACCGCTATGCTATCGTGGCACCCAATATTTAACAAGAGCAAACAAAACAGTGCAGATATTCTCACGTTACATCAAAACATTTTGGTAGAAGTAGGCTACTAACACCTCTGCACAAAATGCCAATGGCATATCAATTCCCTGTCATGTTTGTAACGTACTGTTTGTGCTGCTGCTGCAAAAGCTAATTTTTATGGCAATTATGCCCTGGGTATGTATGCCAGTGACAATAAAGTTGAACATCTGTAGTTACCTTGTCAATGACCCTCAAATCATACAAGCATTTTAAATCTGAATTTGCTGGATATTTTGCAGTTCAAATCCTAGCCCACAACTTTTGTATATAACAAACCATTAAAGTATCAGATCAACTCTAGGAAACCTTCAACTTTATCCAAACTACTGTTCGCTCAATTAACCAAGTGAAATCGCAAGCCTTTGGCATATCATTACTCTTAGTACAAAAAATTACTAAATTTACACTGTTTAATTAAACTTCTTCACAAGCAATGCGCTCACAAAGAACACTAAACAAAAACAAAAAAAACCTATAATTTCTTTTCCCTTATCTTCATGCAAGAGACTAAGCACTGAATCAGCAAGAGTGATACAACATGCCAACTCAAAGCAAAACCCTGAACAGTCAATGAATAGTTTGTGGTAGGTTTGGGCAGTGTAACAGATCTGGGAGGAACTAGCCACTTAGTTCCAAAATGTTTTTGTGCCACATCAGAATCTCCTAGAAATCCCAATAACTAACCAAGAACAGAAAACACACAGGTGGGAACTTGTTTGACTATCAATCAATAGATCTTACGCTCAAGACAATAGTTTCAGTTTTTTAAAAAACAGCTAAATCGCAAACTTTGTAGGGAAATAAAAATTACCTCACCTCTACTTCAAACTGTTCTTGCACATCATCCAACAACTGAACCGTGAGTTGCATCCCTCTGCCACGTGGTTTACTAGATGATGTGGTGCCGATCGAGAGGCTCTGCCCTGGCTCCAGAGTACTAACCGCTGCATTTGTCACTGTTCCAAGTCGAGCTCCTGGAGTCTGCAAAACACGGTATGTTCCTTCCATCTCCTCCATCCCACACCTTCAGACAACACATGTAGTCTAGGAAAAGGAAACCATCAAATTTAAACAACAGATTATAACTGCATTTTGACTAAGCAAAAATACTTTGATGTTCCCAAACTTTTAAAATAATCCAAAGATTTTCTAGATTTTTTGCTGAAATTACAGTACAGTTTCAGGGAAGTATACAAAAATATTGTATAAAATATCCAGCAAATTATTAATGACCACATAAGATTTTCTCCATTTTCTCCAGGCTAAAAATTTCAAATATATAGTAGCGATCCTTTAAAAAAACTATTCAACACAAAGTATTCTTGTACAGAGATCAACGTCACTCAAAGTTGTTTAACGTCAATAACTAGAAAAATAAGCAACAGTTTCAGATAACTGAACATTTTTGAAACACTTTGGCCATTGTGAATAAATAGACCTAAAGACTCAAGAGATACATCCACAGAAGAGCAAAGGGAAAAGAATCCTGCATGTTTTCTGAAGAAATGCATTTCCTCACAATAAAGTCCATTTCTGTGCTTGAGTCCTGACTCTACAAGCTGCTAGTTGAGTCACTTAAGAGTCAGTTACTTGGCTTCTCAAACAAGTTTCCTAGGGATTATGAGTGTCCTGATACATTTTATATCTTGTAAAAATATCATTAAACATGCCTACTTCCACAATCTAAAAATATTCAATCAAATTGACTCTTGAGTTTGGGAAAATATTTTAACTACCGTATATGCCATCTTGACACAAACAAGTTACCCTACGTTATCAAACTTAAAAGTGAGCAGTATTTCCTGGTATCTCTGACCACATCAGGTTGAACTCCGGTGGTTTTCAGATTTGTGCAAATGACTTTGCTACCTCATTGTTTGATTCATAAAATCTGTCTACTTTCATATTTGTGAGCTGTATTTAAATCTTAATCAGTGATTTATTTCAACATTTACAAAATTTACACCCGTGCTCTACCCAACATCGCCAAGGCAACCGGGTAGGATAATAAAAGCACAGGACAGGGCTGTCCTTTGAGCATATCCACTACTCATGGGTGATTTCTCACGCCCCATCAAGTATTACTTACCACAAACCTGTCACAAATAGCTCTGCATCAAATGCTGCTAACAGATCTTTCCACGTAATTTCATTCACAATAACTCCAGCACCAATTTTTATTTTAACAACCCTACCCAGAAAACAGAAAAACCTTCCACCTACCCTAGCATTTCTCCAATTCTCCAAAATATTCTTAGAAACTTTAACTGACTCTGCCACTAATGCACGTGACACCAACTTCTTAAAATGAATTTGCAATATGCACTCTTGTAATGAGATTTTTTTCTATTGAGAGTTACATTCTGATTTGTGAAATCTTTGTGCTTAAGTGTTCGATTGGTACTAATCTGGAGTTCTCTTATTAACCCTAACACTTTAAATTCCAGTATTACACTCTTGGTTTGCATAATTTTAATTTAACGTTTTCGATCAATCTTCCATTCTAGAACATCTAAAAAGGTTAATATATGCCACCTATGGTATAGTGCCAAAAGTGCTAACAGTACTCAATAATGTGTAGACTAGTCAGAGCTTTGTAAAACTTCAATGTTCATCTATGCTGGACATAAAAGGCCAACATTCCATTACCCATTCTGATTATATTTTGTCCTTGTTCTTGACATTTTAACAGAATAGAATTATACAAAGATATAAGCAAGGAAGCATACACGTCCACAATTCTCCATGAACCACACATCTAACTTTACCATTTACAAGTTACTCTATTCTTTTGAGCTTCCAAGTGTAAAATGCCACACTAACCCCAATTTGCAAACTCAAGCAATTAAAATTCTCCATCATTTAAAGATTCCATCAACATTAACTGCTTCCAATGTCATTTAACAACATACAAGAGAAAATCTGCTGATACCGGAAATCCAAGCAACACACACAAACTGGGGAAACTCAGCAGGCCAGGCAGCATTTATGAAAAAAAGTACAGTCAACGTTTCGGGCCGAGACCCTTCGGAAGGACTGGAGAAAAAAAGATGAGGAGTAGATTCAAAAGGTGGGGGAGAGGAGAGAGAAACACAAGGTGAAGCCAGAAGGGGAAGGGGTGAAGTAAAGAGCTGGGAAGTTGATTGATGGAAAAGATACAGGGCTGGAGAAGGGGGGAGTCTGACAGAAGAGATCAGAAGGCCATAGAAGAAAGAAAAGGGGGGGGGGGGAGGAGCACCAGAGGGAACCAATAGGAAGGCAAGGAGAGAAAGTGAGAAAGAGAAATGGTAAGGGGGGTGGGCATTACCAGAAGTTTGAGAATTTGATGTTCATGCCATCAGGTTGGAGGCTACCCAGAGGGAATATAAGGTGTTGCTCCTCCAACCAGAGTGTGGCTTCAACATGACAGTAGAGGCATGGATTGACATATTGGGATGGGAATGGGAAGTAGAATAGGTGGCCACCAGGAGATCCCACTTCCTCTGGCGGACGGAGCGCAGGTGCTCAGCAAATGTCTCCCAATCTACGTCACTGGGAGCACCGCAGTACATGACCGCAGTACATGACCCCAACAAACTCACAGATGAAGTGTCGCCTCACCTGGAAGGACTATTTGGAGCCCTGAATGGTAGTGAGGGAGGTGGTGTAGGGGCAGGTGTAGCACTTGTTCTACTTACAAGGAAAAGTGCCAGGAAGGAGACCAATAAGGAGGGATGAATGGACAAGGGAGTCGTGTAGGAAACAATCCCTGCAGAAACCAGGAAGTGAGGGGGCAGGAGGGAAAGATGTGCCTGGTGGTGGGATCCCTCTGGAGATGGCAGAAGATCTGGAGAATTATGTGCTGGACACGAAGGCTGGTAGTTGAGGACAAGAGGAACCCTATCCCTAGTAGGGTGGCGGGAAGATGGGGTGAGAGCAGATGTGCATGAAATGAAAGAGATGCGTTGATAGTAGAGGAAGGGAAGACCCCTCCTTTGAAAAAGGAAGATATCTCCTTCGTTCTGGAATGAAAAGAGTCATCCTGAGAGCAGATGTGGCAAAGACGGAGGAATTGAGAGAAGGGGATGGCGTTTTTACAACTAACCGGATGGGAAAATGTATAGTCCAGATAGTTACGAGAGTCCATGGGTTTATAGTAGACATCAGAAAATAAGCTGTCTCCAGAGATAGAGACAGTGAGATCGAGAAAAGGGAGGGAGGTATCAGAAATGGACCAAGTAAATTTGAGGCAAGGTTGAAGTTGGAGGCAAAATTAATGAAGTTGACGAGCTCGGCACAGGTGCGGGAAACAACACCAATGTCGATGTCACATAGGAAAAGCGGGAAACGGACTCCAGTGTAGGCTTGGAACTCAGACTGCTCCACGCAGCTGACAAAAAGGCAGGCATAGCTGGGACCCATGCAACTGCCCACTGCTACGTCTTTTGTTTGAAGGAAGTGGGAGGAGCTGAAGGAGAGATTATTGAGAGTGAGGACAAGTTCCACCAGATGGAGGAGAATGGTGATGGGTGGGAACTGGTTGGGTCTGGAGTCCAGAAAGAAACAGAGAGCTTTGAGGTCTTCCTGGTGGGAGATGGGGGTGTAAAGGCACTGGACATCCATAGTAAAATAAGATGATGGGGGCCAGGGAACCTGAGATCCTGGAAAAGTCCCAAAACATGTGAAGTGTCATGGCTGTAGATGGGAAGGGACTGAATTGGGAATGGGGGGGCTGGAATAGAGTCAAAATATGCAGATATGAGTTCAGTGGGCAGGAACAAGCTAGAACAATGGGTCTACCTGGGCAAGCAGGAGTGTGGATCTTGGGTAGGAGGTAGAAATGGGAGATGTGGGGTGCAGGAACTATAAAGTTGGTGGCAGTGGTTGGGAGAACCCCACAGCTAATAAGGTTGGTGATGGTGTGGGAGACAATGGCCTGGTGCTCCTTAGGGGGATTCTGTTCAAAGGGTAAGTAAGAGGAGGTGTCTGAGGGTTGGTGCTGGGCTTTGGCAAGGTAGAGGTCAGTCCACCAGACTACTAACAGCGCCCCTTTTATCTGCGGGTTTGATGGTGAGGTTAGGGTTAGTGCGGAGGGAGTGGAATGCAGAGCTTTCGAAAGGGGTGAGGTTGCAATTGGAGCAAGATGTGTTAAAGTCAAGACGATTTTGTCCCACTGGCAGTTGGCAATGAAAAGGTCCAGAGCAGGCAGAAGACCAGGTCAGAATGTCCGGAAAGAAGAGGAGGTTGAAGACAGGAGGAGGGGGTAATCGCTGCGGGAAGGAGAGTCCTTGCCAAAGAAGTAGGCTCGAAGACAGAGGCAGCAGAAAAAAGAGCTCAGTAATGTAGCAGATGTGGAACTTGCTGAGGTGTGGGCACAGGGGTACAAAGGTGATACCCTTAGTCAGGACAGATTATTTTGGAGGGAATGGATGACAAGGTGAGGCCCTTACTGAAGAAAGAACATTCTGTCTCAGAGAGGGTAAAGTCGGAGGGTATGGTGAAAACCTGGCATGGACAAGAGCTGGGATCGGGGGGAGAGGGATGGGGGTTGGTAGTGTCAAAAGAGAAGGGAGGTTTGGGGTAATGGTGGGGTAAGAGGAAGATGTAGTCTCTGAGGGCCCAAGAGCTGGCGGTGGGACCTGAGAGGTACGGGATTGCAGAGTGGTGGTGGGGGAAGGGCAGACTGGAGTTGCAGCAGCCATGTGTGAAGACCCAGCCTGGAGGTCAAGGCTGGATTCAGAGTTGGAGTTGGAGACCATTCCCTTCTGTCAATTCCAGAATCACAATGAGGCCACACTCAAGCAGAGGAACAACACCTTATATTGTGTCTCAGTAGCCTCCAACCTTTTGGTAAAACATCCGTTTCTTGAACTTCCAGTAATGCTGCCCCCCATCCTTCACCATTCCCCATCCCTTTTTCCCCTCTCTCACCTCATCTCCTTGCCTGCCCATCACCTCCCTCTGGTGCTCCTCCCCTTTTCTTTCTTCCATGGCCTTCTGTCCTCTCCTATCAGACTCCCCTTTCTCCAGCCCTGTACCAATCAACTTTCTAGCTCTTTACTTAATCTCTCCCCCTCCCAGTTTCACCTATCACCTTGTGTTTCTCTCTCCCCTCTCCCACCTTTTAAATCTACTCTTTTTTTCTCTCCAGTCCTGCTGAAGGGTCTCAGCCTGAAATGTCGACTGTACTTTTTTCACAGATGTTGCCTGACCTGCTGAGTTCCTCCAGCATTTGTGTGCATTGCTCCAATGTCATCTATCTTTGTTAGTCTTGTGTGTAGCTTCTCATTGATTCTTTTGAATTTCTCTGTTCTACTGCCTGCAAAAAATGAATCTCACAGTGGCATATACGTGCCTTGATAATAAATTTAATTTGAACTTTGTATTGACAAACATGGATACCGGACTTTCTACCCCACCCTTGTTAGAACATTAGAAACTTTTGACAACAACAGGCCATTCAGCTCAATAAGCTTGCCAAATTCCTATTCACATAGTGTGTTGAAATAACTATTGAGTTTAGATTAGAAAGTCTCTAAGGTACTACTCTCAACTACACAACTAGGTAGTTTGTTCCATGTGTCCTCAACTCACCGTGTAGAGAAATGCTTCCTGATGTTGGTCTGGAATCTCCCTTTAACCAGTCTCCACCCGTGTCCTCATTGATGGGTTAATTTTGAAGTATCAGCTGGCTTTACTTACTTTACTTACACCCTTAATGATTCTGAACTCTTCTATCATGTCTCCTCTCATTCTACGTCTATTCAGGCTAAAAAGATTTAATTCTTTCAATCTTTCTTCATAGCTCATACCCTGCAGATCTGGAATGAGTCTCGTCGTCCTTCTTTGAATTCTCTCCAGTGCTTTCACATCTGTCACAAAGTACGCAGACCAAAATGTACACAGTACTCAAGGTGTAGCCTCACAAGCACATTATACAGCTTAACGAGAACATCTCTAGACTTGAACTCCACTGAGTGGATTATACAGCCCAACATCCTATCAGCCTTCCTAAATCGCTTATGTGCATTGTCTAGATGTTGACAGTGATGCATCTACCAGGACGCCCGAATCTTTCTCATGCATGCACTTTCTAACTCAAGATCCTTGTATATTTTTTTCTAATATTTCTTCCTATATGTAATATTTTACATTTACTTACATTAAATTTCATCTGCAATTTATCTGCCCACACCTGGATTTTGTTTAGGTCTAACTGTATTGATTCTGATTAGGACAAGGATTGAACTTTGCGTCAATACCAGTGGTAGTGCTGCTTTGACCTTCTGGTTCAAACAGACTTAAAATTAAGCATCACCAGTGCTCCCACTTAACTACTGCTCTGAGCCCACTCTTTCCTGCCATCTTCACAATACTTTAACCCTAATTCTTCCTGCTATACTAAGCTCCACAAAAATCCATAATCCTACCCCTGAAGCACATCCAAAACAGTAGTACTCTTAATATGCTGTGAACAGTAAGATCAGGCAGCACTGATGAAGTAAGAATCACAGAATTAAAATGTCATATTTATGACTAACTTTCATAAAAATTTCAATGGAAGATCATAAATTGTACATTTCTCTCCCAACAGATGCTGCCTGACCTACTGAATACATGCAATGTTTCTACTGCAACTCAAGTATCTGGTTCCTTCTCTTCCCCCACTACCACCCCTCTTCCCCACTTTATATTCCTGTTTTCCTGTCCTCAATTTTAGTTCATAGTGTGATTGCTGACAATACACTGTCAGAGAGACACACAGCAAGGAAGCAGCTTCGGATCAGCAAGTCCACAAGTATCATCCATTTACAGTGTCAATTTTACACTAACCCCACAATCTGAAAACTTGACCCGACCTTATTCTCCCTACATTCCCATCATCTCTCCCCAGATTTTATCATACATCTACACACTAGGGCAAACTGCAGTGGCTAATTAATCTACCAACTAACATGTCCTTCAGATGTGGGAAGAAACTGGAGCACCAGGAGGATGTACAAATTCCAGAGGTCAGGATCGTGTCTTGGTCAGTGAGGCATGAGGCAACTCCAATAATTATGTACTCTATGTTTGTTACCTCTCAAATGTTAATACAACAATGTCCTGGAGTAACTTATAGCCAAATACAAAATTAGATCTACCATCTCACTTAGTAACTCACCTTTCAAACTGGCTTTTCAGTTGTTGTTCATTAAATGCAGCCTTTGCAGGAATCATTCAACACTATTCTGCATTCATGCTACGATATCATTGAAGATCTGACAGAAGTAAGCTGTCATGACAACGAATGCATACATCTCCCATTACAGTACATAAAAAGCCAGCTCACACTTCAAAGGAAAACAGCATTCAACCACAAACTTCCTCTTACTCTCATGAGTTCTATTCACTCGCTACGATTTTAATTTTTACAAAGCACATTTATTCAAACAGTAATATCTCCAGACAGAATTAAAAACCAATACCAAATTATAAAAAGCTAAGTACAAAAGAATTTCTCTCACCATGAGCTGGAAAACATGGAACAAAACTAAACCATTACATATACTTCATAAAACATTTAAGATTTCAGTCAATGATCCTTTCAAACACTGCTAATACCAATGTGTTAAAGATACCAACAACTTGCACCGATTTCACATACTTAACAAAGGTGGCACATAGAGACACAGAAAACCTACAGCAACATTCAGGCCCTTCGGCCCACAAAGCTGTGCTGAACATGTCCTTAATCTTAGAAATTACCTAGGGCTACCCGTAGCCCTCAATTTTTCTAAGCTCCATGTATCTGTCCAGGAGTCTCTTAAAAGACCCTATCGTATCCACCTCCACCACCGTCACTGACAGCCCATTCCACACACTCACCACTCTCTGCATTTAAAAAAACTTACCCCTGACATTTCCTCTGTACCTACTTCCAAACTACTTAAAACTGTGCCCTCTTGTGCTAGCCATTTCAGTCCTGGGAAAAAACCTCTGACTATCCACAAAATCAATGCCTCGCATCATCCTGTACACCTCTATCAGGTCACCTCTCATCCTCCGTTGCTCCAAGGAGAAAAGGCCGACTTCACTCAACCTATTCTCCTAAGGCATGCTTCCCAATCAAGGCAACATCCTTGTAAATCTCCTCTACACTCTTTCTATGGCTTCCACATCCTTCCTGTAGTGAGGCGACCAGAACTGAGCACAGTACTCCAATGGGGTCTGACCAGGGTCCTATATAGCTGCAACATTACCTCTCAGCTCTTAAACTCAATCCCACAATTGATGAAGGCCAATGCACCGTACGCCTTCTTAACCACAAAGTCAACCTGAGCAGCAGCTTTGAGTGTCCTATAGACTCGGACCCCAAGATCCCTCTGATCCTCCACACTGCCAAGAGTCTTACCATTAATACTATATTCTGTCATCATATTTGACCTACCAAAATGAACCCCCTCAACCTATCTGGGTTGAAATCCATCTGCCACTTCTCAGCCCAGTTTTGCATCTTATCAATGTCCCACTATAACCTCTGACAGCCCTCCACACTATCCACAACACCCCCAAACTCTGCGTGATCAGCAGATTTACTAACCCATCCCTCCACTTCTGCATCCAGGTCATTTATAAAAATCACACAGAGTAAGGGTCCCAGAACAGATCCCTGAGGCACTCCACTGGTGACCGACCTCCATGCAAAATATGACCCGTATACAACCACTCTTTTCCTTCTGTGGACAAACCAGTTCTGGATCCACAGAGCAATGTCGCCTTGGATACCATGCCTCCTTACTTTCTCAATAAACCTTGCATGGCGGACCGTATCAAATGCCTTGCTCAAATCCATATATACACTACATTTACTGCTCTACCTTCATCAATGTGTTTAGTCACATCAAAAAAAATTGATCAGGCTCATAAGGCATGACCTGCCTTTGACAGAGCCATGCTGACTACTCCTAATTATATTATGCATCTCCAAATGTTCATAAATCCTGCCTCTCTTGATGATGCAAAGATTATTGCCAGAGGCTCAGCAACCTCCTCCCTCGTCTCCCACTGTAGCCTGGGGTACATCTCGTCCATTCCCAGTGACTTATTCAACTTGATGCTTTCTAAAAGTTTCAGCACATCCTCTTCCTTAATATCTACATGCTCAAGCTTTTCAGTCCGCTGTAAGTCATCTCTTCAATCGCCAAGATCCTTTTACGTGAATACTGAAGCAAAGTACTCATTAAGTATCTCTGCTATCTCCTCCGGTTCCATACACACTTTCCCACTGTCACACTTGATTGCTCCTATTCTCTCACGTCTTATCCTCTTGCCTGTAGAATGCCTTGGGGTTTTCCTTAGTCCTGTCCAGCAAAGCCTTCTCATGACCCCTTCTCACTCTCCTAATTTCATTCTTAAACTCCTTCCTGCTAGCCTTATAATCCTCTAGATACTTTACAACGATACAGATACTATCCATCGATACCCCGTGTAAATATTTCTTTACTAATAGTCATTCGGACTGTTCAGTGTGTTAAAAGTGACGACTAAAGGGGTTTTGTCGTCGGTAGTCTCTTGATCAGACGGTCATTTAGAATGAACGTGAAACGAATGGATGGACGCGGATCATGCCACATCCCACAAATATTCAACACAGGAATGGTGATTATCGAACATTAAACACTGGAAACGGCCATCGATCCTTAGCGTCTATGCCGACTGTACCAAATTAAAGCCTAAACGCCTACACGCGATCCACAGACAGCGTCAGTGTGTCAATACTCCAGACCAATTCTCATTTAACAAAATGACAGCTATATAAAAGACTTTTAATCATAGTTAATGCATTTTAAACAGAAGAGAACCAGGAGAACTGCCGCCAACAGTCTTCTCCAGCGTCCCGTCGCAACACCAGCCCAGTCTCGGGATTAGAGCGGGGCCGCGGTCAGGTCTGAGCCGCGGCCGATCCCCTCCACCACCGTGCTCACCTCACACTTCAACGGAGCTCAGCTCCCCACACCCCCGCCGCCATCTTCCTCGCCAGCTGCACCGCCTGCTCATTGAAGGAGCGATGCGTCCCGAGCGTCCAATGGAAACCCGGTCTAAAGCAGCCGAGAAACGGATTGGCCAGAACCGAAGGCGGCATTCCCTGTCTGATTGGCTACAGTTTTCGCAGACATGTCTTATTGGTTAGTGGATCTGTTCCCCGTAGTTTATTGGGTTAAATGAATTAGGGATTGAGCCGAGGGGCCTCGCGAAACGATTTTGGGGTCCTGTACCTTGGTAATCGGCTTACCTACAACTAGGTTAATTCACCACTGATGGGTACAAGTCGGAGAGAGAAGCTGTTAAAGTTCTTAATGCAGACAACAGGATCTCATAAAATCGTCAAAAGTAGGCAAATAATGTTTCTCCTGTTTATACCAGCGTCTCAAAGTCAAAATAAATTTATTATTAAAGTACCCATGTGACTTCTCTCATTAACAAGCCATTTTCGCCCACGGAACTGCCGCACACGGAATGTTTTTTCTGTTTCCCCCACCACCATTCTCTAAACTACAGCAGGGGTTTACAATCTTATTTAAACTATGGACCCTTAACATAACCGAAGGGTCCATGGACCACAGGTTGAGAACCCCCGCTCTAGAGACTTGCGCGTGAACATCCCAGGAGATCAACCGTTTCTGAGATATCCAAATCACTCCACGGTCTAAGTTATTTAAATCACATTTCTTCCCCTTTCTGATGTTTAGGCTGAACAACAACTGAACCTCATGGCCTTATCTGATTGCTCTCATGCATTAAGTTGTAGCCACATGACTGGCTGATTAGATATTTGCATTAAGGAGTAGATGTAGTGGTCTACACCTGACTGACCTCGGAGTGTATGTTACCATGTACTTCCTATTACAAGAAAGATACTAGTATGGATAGAAGATTGGCTGACAGGCAGAGTGGGAATAAAGGGGCCTTTTCTTGTAGGCTACCAGTGACTACTGGTGTTCTGCAGGGGTCGGTATTAGGACTGCTTCTTTTCACGGTATATGTCAATGATTTGGATGGGGGAATTGATGGCTTTGTGGCTATGTTTGCAGAAATACAAAGACAGGTAGAGGGGTAGGTAATGTTGAGGAAGCAGGGAGTCTGCAGATTGGGAGATTGAGCAAAGAAGTGGCAGATAGAATATAGAGCAGGGAAGTGTATGGTCAAGCACTTTGGTAGAAGGAATAAAGGTATATACTATTTTCTAAATGGGAACAAAGTTTAAAAATTGGAGGTGCAAAGGGACTTGGGATTCATTGCGCAGGATTCGCTAAAGATTAATTTGCAAGTTGAGTCAGTGGTCAGGAAGGCAAATGCAATGTTAACATTCATTTCATGAGGCCTAGAATATAAGAGCAAGGATGTAATGCTGAGGCTTTATCAGACTGTGCTTAGATTATTATGGGCTGCTTATCTAAGAAAAGATGTGTTGGCATTGGAGAGGGTCCAGAGGAGAATCACGAGAATGATTCTGAGAATGAATGTGTTCATGTATGAGGAGTGTTTGATGGCCTGGACCTGTACTTGCTGGAGTTTAGAAGAATGATGGGGAATCTCATTGAAACCTGTTGAATATTGAAAGGCCTAGATAGAATGAATATGGAGAGGATGTTTCTGATGGTTACCGAGTCTAGGACTAATGGGCACAGCCTCAGAATAGAGAGATCTCCCTTTAGAACAGAGAGATGAAGGGGAATTTCTTTAGCCAGAGGGTGGTGAACTATGGAATTCATTGCCACAGATGGCTGTGAAGGCAAAGTTATTGAGTATATGTAAAGCAGAGGTTGTTAGGTTCTTGATTAGTCGGGGCATAAAAAGTTACAGAGAGAAGGCAGGAGAATGGGGTTCAGAGGGAGAATAAATCAGCCATGATGGAATGGTGGAGCAGACTTGATGGGCTGAATGGCCTAATTCTGCTCCTGTGTCTTGTGATCTTATGATCTAAACAGAGACTGACAAACAACCAATGCAAAAGAATTGTGAAAATAACAAATAAATGGTATTGAGAACATGAGTTGTAAAGTCCTTGAAAGTGAGCCTATAGTTTGTGGAATCAGTTCAGAGTTATTCTGAGTGAAGTTATCCACACTGGTTTAAGAGCTTAGTGGTTGGAGGGTAATAACTGTCACTGAACCCGGTGGTGTGGGACCTTAGGCTGCTGTACCTGCAGCTCAGTCACAGTTGTGATGAGAGTATAGCCTGGGTGCTGCCTTCCTGTGGCAGTGCTCCATGTAAACATACTCAATGGTGGGGAGGGTTTTGCGCCTGTGACTGAGAGGGGTGTATCCACCACTCTCTGTAGAACTTCCCATTCTTAAGCATTGGTGTTTCTATACCAGACCACGGTGTAACCAATATAGATACTCTCCACTGTGCATCTATAGAAGTTTCTCAAAGATTTTGGTGAAATGCCAAATCTATGCAAACTTTCAAGAAAGTAAGGTGCTGTCATGCCTACTTTGTGATGGCACTTACGTGCTGGTCCCAGAACAGATTAGCTGATATGAAAATGCCAAGGAACTTAAAGTTACTGTCCCTCTTCACCTCCAATTCCCTAATGACGACTGGCTTGTGGACTTCTGGCTTTTTCCTCCTGTAATTGATAATCAGTCTCTGACATTGAATGAGAGGTTGTTGTTGTGGCACCACTCAACCAGATTTCCAATCTCCCTCCTATATGCTGATTCATCACCGCCTTTGATTCAGCCAACAATGGTGATGTCTTCAGCAAACTTAAATACGGCATTGGAGCTATATCAGCCTCACAGTCATAGCTATAAAGCAAGTAGAGCAGGGGGCTATGCACACCACCTCTGGTGCACCCATGCAGACAGTGATTTTGGAGGGGAGAAGTTGTTGCCAATCTATATTTCCCAGCATTTGCACGTGAGGAAACTGAGGATGCTGTTGCACAGGAAGGTATTGAATCCCAGGCCTTGGAACATAGTGATGAGCATTGAGGGGATGATAGTGTTGAATACCAAGCTGTAGTCAATGAAGAGCATCCTAATGTATGCATCTTCACTGTGCGGAAGTTTCAGGGCTGAGTGATGGGCCAATAAAATGGCATCTGCTGTTGATCCATTGTGACATTGAGTAAATTAAAGCAGATCCAGGTCATTCCTCAGGAGCTGATACACTTCATTACAGTGGATTTAAGTGCTGCTGGAAGACAGTCATTGAGGCAAGTCACCAGGTTCTGCTTGGGCAATAGCATGATTGAAGGCTGCCTGAAGCAGGTGAGTACCTCAGTCTGCCAAAGGAAGAGGTTGAAGATGTCCACAAACATTCCAGCCAGTTAGCACAGGTCTTCAGTAATCAGATGCTTTCATTTAATGAACAAGAGTTAGGGGGTGAAGGTACTGAGAGAATAAGGCCTTCCATGGCAATAATGGGGACTTCATTTTACACCAGCAAATGTTTTTAGTAACACAACCACTGACCCAACTGGTTACTCTTGAAAGACATCATTGTCAAGTAGAATACGTGGAAATGTGGAAGGGATAGTGATGTGGAGTCTTAGTCAACAAATCCTGAAGACAGCAAAACAGGTATGTGAGAAGAAAATTTCTTTTATCTTCTGTTTCAAATCTCTTTGGAGATCTACCATCCTACATTTATTATGATTCATACGATTGGCCATTTTGAGCAGTGGTCAATCAGACATGAGGGGATGCACCTCATTCAGGTTCACCAATTAAGTAGAAAAGGCAGCAACTTACTCCAGTTTGGTGTTTTGAGCAGCAGCCAATCAGCGTTTGGGAACAGACTATGTTCCAAGCCTACACTGCTATTGCTGCCCAGCTATTCCTACGCTACTTCGACAGCCGTATTGGTGCTGCTTCCTGCATGCATGCTGGGCTTGTCAACTTCATCAACTTTGCCTCCAACTTCCACCCTGCCCTTAAATTTATCTAGTCTATTTCTGACACCTCCCTCCCCTTTCTCGATCTCCCTGTCTCTGTCTCTGGAGAGAGCATATCTGCTGATATCTTTTACAAACCTTCACAGCTACCTGGACTATCCCTCTTCCCACCCGTCACTTGTAAAAATGCCAACTGCTTCTCTCAGTTCCTCCATCGTCACTGCATCTGCTCTCAGGATGGAGCTATTCATTCCAGAACTAATGACAATGTCCTCCTTCTTCAAAGAAAGGTGTTCTCCTTCCTCCTTCATCAACACTGCCCTTACCCATATCTCTTCCATTTCGTGCATGTTTGCCCTCAACCCATCCTCCTGCTACCTCACCAGGGAGAGGGTTCCTCTTGTCCTCACCTACCACCCCAGTAACCTCCACATCCAACAAACAATTTTCTGCAACCTCTGCCATCTTCAACAGGGTCCCACCTCTTGGCTCTTAACCTTGTAAGTGGAACAAGTTCTACACCTGCTCCAACACCTCCTCCCCTCACTACCATTCAGGGCCCCAAACTGTCCTTCCAGATGAGATGACACTTCACCTGTGAGTCTGTTGGGGTCATATACTGTGTCCTGTGCTCCTGTGTGGCCTCCTTTATATCGATGAGACCTGACATAGATTGGGAGATCGCTTCGCCAAGCACCTATGCTCCACAGAGCAGAAAAGGTGGGATCTCATGGTAGCCTTCCACTTCAATTCTATTTCCCATTTCCATTCCAACATGTCAGTCTTCTGCTGTCCCAATGAGGCCACACTAAGGATGGAGAAGCAAAAACTCATATTCCATCTGGGTAACCTCCAACCCAATGGCATGAATATCAATTTCTCGATCTTCCAGTATTTGCCCCCCTTTCACCATTCCAATTCCCCTCTCTCACCTCATCTCCTTACCTGCCCATCACATCCGTCTGGTTCTTCTTCCTTTTCCCTTTCTCCTGTGGTCTTCTACACTCTCCTATCAGATTTCCCTTTCTCCAGCCCTTTATCTCTTTCACCTACCAGCATCCGAGCTCTTTACTTCACCCTCAACTTCTGCCCATTGCCCCTACCACCTACCACCTTGTACTTCAACACCAATCAACATTGATGGGTCTGCAGTTGAGAGGGTGAGTACTTTCAAGTTCCTCGACATACACATCACTGAACATCTCACCTGGACTGTACACACCAGGTATGTGGCAAAAAAAGCTCAACAGCATCTCAGGCGACTGAGGAAGTTTGGCATGAGCCCCCCCCCCCCCCCACAATCCTCAAGACCTTCTACAGGGGCACCATTGAGAGCATCCTGACTGGCTGTATCACTGCCTAGTGCGGGAACTGCACCAGCCTTGATCGCTG
Source organism: Hemitrygon akajei (assembly GCF_048418815.1). NCBI lineage: Eukaryota > Metazoa > Chordata > Chondrichthyes > Myliobatiformes > Dasyatidae > Hemitrygon > Hemitrygon akajei. Next base: position 111,602,063 of record NC_133126.1, read on the forward strand.
GGCACGGCAGAGAGTGGTACGGACAGCCCAGCATGTCTGTGAATGTGAATTTCCCTCTATTGAGGACATTTACAGCAGCAGGTGCATAAAGAAGGCCTGGAAGATCATCAGGGACACCAGTCACCCCAATTGTAAACTGCTTCAGCTGCTTCTGTTTGACAAATGGTACCACAGCATTAAAGCCAGGACCAAAAGGCCATGGGACAGCTTCTTTCTAGCCATTAGACTTGTAAATTCACTTGTCTGTACATTGCGACAGAGTCATAACACAAAGATTTTTACTCCCTCATGTTGTGGGACGGATGAAAGATTTAAATAAATTCAAATTCTTCCTCCCCTCCCCACCTTCTTACTCTAACTTCTCATCTATTTTCCAGTCCTGATGAAAGGTCTTCACCCAAAACATCGACTGTTTACTCTTTTCCATCGACGCTGAGTTCCTCCAGCATTTTGTGTTTGGGATCGATTGGCAAGAGCAAATTAAAATAAGGCAGGGTCAAATGGAGCAGCCACTGTCAGAGTGGCCATCATTGGAGTGGTCAGATTTAGAGGGGGATTTTGAGGCTTTAGCTCTTCGAGGCTTCAGTCAGAAAAGGCAAAAAAGAGTTGTAGGCAGAATTTTTTTGTACCCCACAGTTTATTGTGTGTCCTTCTCTATACTTGCTCAGTCAGAATAGCAGATGGAGGAATGCTCCTCTTGCGGGATATGGGAAGGCAGGGAGACCTGCAGTGTCCCTGATGACCTACAAAAAGTGCATCCAGTTGCAGCTTCTAACAGGCCGTGTTAAGTATATCAAGCAGTAGTAAGTCAAGACAACTGGACTTGCTGTGTCATCTACAAGACGTTTCACCACTCATCCGAGAGGCTTCTTCAGTTCTGATCCATGGTGGGTAGTTTTCCGGCTTACAAACTCTCCGATTTGTTTAAAGGTATAGCAATCACATGATGATCGTTAAGAGTCACAGTGGTAATGGGAGGGTCTTTGCATGAATGGAGTTGTGAACTGTTGTGGAGTCGCTGGGGTAGAGATGTTAGGACTGCATCGTAAGTAGCTGATAGGTCATGTTGTACTCCACTCCCTCTGTTCAGGGTGGGTTTTCCAGTTTGACAAAGATGGCTTCTTTAAAACCTCTTCCAAGCCACTTGACCTCCCTGTCAAAAATGTGAATATTCTTGTAAAGGGGATTTCTTCTTTTTCTTTGTTACTGTGTATGTAATGAAAATGGCTTCTTTGTTTTGTTAAAAGTAGGAATGCTTTGTTGCGAGAGAGTGCTGGAAGCTTGTTTGGGTTAAAATTTACTGATAACGAGAATTGTATTCCTTTGTAAACCAATTGGGATTAATGTTGTTCTTTCTTCTGAGTCTGTAAGCTATTGTTGGCGGGCTTTTGGGGAGATCGGCGCGAGGGGGTGAGAGAGAGAGAGGACGCGATGCTGTAAACTGGGCGAGGAACGGACCCGGGGTGGGGGGGGGGGGGGGGGAGTCCAAGGCCAGGAGGTACCCTGAGGAGAGGAGACGATGATAGATGTGCTTGGTTGACCACTTCGGGTGGTCCTGAGCTGTGAGTCGAGGAGTTCGGAGGGGATTGAATGGTGGCCAGAAGACTTCAGTAATTGAGCTCCAACGGTTGTGCATGAAGTGGTTTGGACTTTGATAAGTTTGGCACCTTTTCTTTATTGTTTTTCCTTCATATATAATGTATCGTTATTAATCACTTAGTTATAGTAACCTTTATAAATTGTACTCATTTAATTGCATATGGTGTACTGTCTGTTTTTGGGTGAGGCGGGGACATCACACAGCATCCACACCAGCTGATTACCCAGTTTGGCGGGGCCGAAGGCTGCTCCCCCTAGACGAGAACGAGCTGAGCGAGCCTGAGGTGACCCAGGGGGTTACATTTTTATCATCAAAGGAGTGTCCCTTGTCCTTTGGGTGTAGATATACAGCCGAGTCTTGACCTGAGGTGTTAGCCCTCATATGTTGGGCTATCCATTTGTGAAGTGGTTGTTTTGTCTTGGCGATGTGCAGATCTGTGCAGTGCTCAGTGCATTGGATAGTATATACAATATTGCTCTGTTTATGTTCTGGTGTAGGATCCTCCCCGCCCCCTCACCCACCTTGTTTACAACTGAGTTCCAGTTCTTACTTAAAGTGAGACCTTTATCTTTGTTAAAATTGTTTCTCTCTAGTTTTATTTCAATGGCTTCCTTCACCAGACGATCCCAAAATCCATTGGCATGGCACAGTAGTTTTGTGCCATCAAAGTCAATCATACGGACATTGCAAATGGAATTTGATTATAAACAAAGAGGGACAGCAGAAAAGGGATTGGATGTGTGCTAACCAATCAGGAGGTATATATACCACTGGACTAAACATGCCGAGGCATCATCGCTAATGAAGATGGCAGAGTTTGTCATCGAAATGTCAGTTAAAATTGATACCTGTACCCAGCTGAAAGCTGAACAAGAGTTCATTCATCATATCCACCAGGAAAGCACGAGAAGATTATACTCTTTAACATGTGGCTAAGGCGCTGGTGTAGGAGGGAGGGTGTCAGATTATTGGATCACTGGGCTCTCTTCCAGGGAAGGTGGGACCTGTACAGAAGGGATGGTTTGCACCTGAACTGGAAGAAACCAATATCCTAGCAGAAAAGTTTACTAGCACTACATGGGCGGGGGTGAGGTTTAAACTAAAGTTGCAGGGGGATAGGAACCAGGGTGCCAGAACAGTTAGTGGAGAGGTTGTGGAGACAGATGTTGTTAAGACCTTAGACAAAGTCAGGAATCAAAAGGTTGAGCATGATGCAACTCTTGTTCTGAGCTGTGTATATTTCAATGAAAGAAGTATCATTGGAAAGGCAGATGAGCTCAGGACATGGATCAACACCTGGAATTATGATATTGTAACCATTAATGAGACTTGGTTGCAGTAGGGTCAGGATTGGCAGCTCACTGTTCTGAAGTCCTGTTGTTTTAAACACAGCAGAGCAGGAGGGATTAAAGGAGAAGTCCAGGTAGGGGAACACTTCGCATCTGGTGATCACAATGCCATTAATTTCAAAATGAATATGCAAAATGATTGGTCTGGTCCATGGGTTAAGTTTCTAAATTGGAGAAAGGCTAATTTTGATGGTATCTGAAAGGATCTGGCAGGTGTGAATTGGGACAGGCTGTTTACTGGCAAAGATGCATTTGGTAAGTGGGAGGCCTTCACAAGTGAGTACAGAGCTTGTATGTGCCTGTCAGAATAAAAGACAAAGAAGAATGGTTTAGGGAACCTTGGTTTCCAAGAGATTTTGAGGCCTTGATTAAGAAAAAGGAGGTGCATAGCAGGTATGGGCAGCTAGGAACAAATGAGGTGCTTTTAGAGTATAGGAAATGCAAGAGAACACTTAAGAAAGAAATCAGGAATGATAAAAGAAGGCATGAGGTTGCCCTAGCTGACAAGGTGAAGGAGAATCTTAAGGGATATGTTAGGAGGCAAAGGATTGCAAAGGACAGAATTGGTCCTCAGGAACATCAGAATGGTAATCCATGTGTGGGGCCAAATGAGATGGGGGAGAGCTGAAATCATTTTTTGCATCTTTATTTACTCAAGAAACAAACACAGAGTTTATAGAAGTGAGGCAAAGCTGCACCAACTTCATGGACCCTACACAGATTACAGAGAAGGTATTTGCTGTCTTGAGGCATATTAGGGTGGATAAAGCCTCAGGCCCTAACAAGGTGTTTCCTCAGACCCTGTGGGAGGCAAGTGCAGAAATTGTCGGGGGCCCTAGCAGAGATATTTAATTCATCCTTATTGACAGGTGAGGTTCCAGAGGATTGGAGGATAACCAGTGTTGTTCCTCTGTTTAAGAAAGGCTCTAAAAATAAATTAGGAAATTATAGGCCAGTGAGCTTGACAACAGAAGTGGAAAAGTTACTGGAAGAAATTCTAAGGGACGAGATATGAGTATTTCAATAGACATGGATTGATTAAGGATAGTTAGCACGGCTTTGTGCATGATAGGTCATGTCTAACCAATCTTATAGAGTTTCTCAAGGAAGTTACCAGGTAAGTTGATGAAGGCAACATAGCGAATGTTATCTACATGGACTTTAGCAAGGCATTTGGCAAGGACCCACGTGGGAGGTTGGCCCAGAAGGTTCAGTCGCACTGCATTCAAGATGAGCTCGTAAATTGGATTAATCATTGGCTTTGTGGGATACCCATCTAGCTCCTTCTTGAAAGCATCCAGAGAATTGGCCTCCACTACCTTCCGAGGCAGTGCATTCCAGACCCCCACAACTCTCTGGGAGAAGAAGTTCTTCCTTAACTCTGTCCTAAATGACCTACCCCTTATTCTCAAACCATGCCCTCTGGTACTGGACTCTCCCAGCATCTGAAACATATTTCCTGCCTCTATCTTGTCCAATCCCTTAATAATCTTATATGTTTCAATCAGATCCCCTCTCAATCTCCTTAATTCCAGCATGTACAAGCCCAGTCTCTCTAACCTCTCTGCGTAAGACAGTCCAGACATCCCAGGAATTAACCTCGAAAATCTACGCTGCACTTCCTCTACAGCCAGGATGTCCTTCCTTAACCCTGGAGACCAAAACTGTACACAATACTCCAGGTGTGGTCTCACCAGGGCTCTGTACAAATGCAAGAGGATTTCGTTGCTCTTGTACTCAATTCCTTTTGTAATAAAGGCCACCTAATTTGGTCACCTACCTACAGGAACAACATAAATAAGGTTGAAAGAGTACAGAGAAAACTTACAAGGATGTGAGAGGAGATTTGATAGAGTTATACAAAATTATGAGGGGAATAGATATGATAAATGCAAGAAGGCTTTTTCCACTGTAGCTGTGTTGGACTACAACTAGAGGTCATAGGTTAAGGGTGAAAGGTGAAAAGTTTAAGGGGAACATGAGGTGAAAGTTCTTCACTCAAAGGGTTGTGAGAGTGTGGAACAAGCTGCCAGCACAAGTGATGCATGTAAGCTCAATTTCAAAGTTTGAAAGAAGTTGGATAGGTTCATGGATGGTAGGGATATGGAGAGCTCTGGTCCTGGTGTAGGTCGATGGGACCAGGCAGTTTAATGGTTCAGCATGCACTAGGTGAGCTGAAAGTCCTGTTTCTGTGCTGTGCTTTTCTAGGACTATAAAACATTTGGATCAATTCTTTGCTGAATTTGATCACATTTTGAAATTCATGTCATTCCGATGTCACTATCCCCCCTCTACCCAACCCTATTCATCTTCTTCAGCAACCCCCCCCCCCCCACCCTTGCCCCTTCCTCCATTTCACCCTATTCTTTCTCTGAAGCAAGAAGACATTCACAAACTATTTGGGAAACAGAACATAAGGAAAACTGTGGGGCTTGATGGTGTCTTACCTGGTACTCTGAGGTACTGTGCGGATTCGCTCACTTCTGTCTTAACTGAGGTATTTAACACCTCTCTCCAATGTTGCAGGGTTCTGGACTGCTTTAAAGTTGCTACAATCATTCCAGTTCCCAGGAAAGATAAGGTCACAAGGCTTAATGATTATAGACTAGTCATTCTGACTTAAGTAGTTATGAATACGTTTGAACATCTGATGTTGGCCTACCTTAAATCCATTACTGCTCATCTTCTTGATGCACTAGTTTGCTTATAGAGCAAATCGCTGAGCTGAGGATGCAGTTAACTTGTCCCTTCACTACACTCTTCAATATTTGGACTCTCCCAACACCAATGTGAGGAACTTGGTTGTGGCTAGCTTCTCTTTCAACGCTATTGTTCTAGAGTTGCTCCACAGCAAGCTAATCCAGCTTGCTGTACCCTACAGTATCTGCCAGTGGATTATGAACCTTCTGTCAGGAAGGAAGCAGTATGTAAGTATGGGCTCCTACTTCCCTGATCCAGTGTCTATAAGCACAAGCTCTCCCCTGGGCTGTGCTCTTTCACGCCACAAATGACTGTACCTCCACAGACAAATCCATCAAAATTCTATAGTTTGTGGATGACACAAAGTTGGTCTCATCTCTAATAATGATGTGAGCAGCTATCAAAGAGAGGTAGACCATCTTACAGCATGGTGTGCTCGTAGCAATTTGGAGCTTAATGCTATCAAGAGAATAGAAATGAGCATTGACTTCAGTTGATGATCCCCTACCTGCCCCCATACCCCTTGGAAATTAATAATCAGGCTATGTCTGTAATTGAGTCACTCAAATTCCTGGGGACATTGGAGTGGGGAAGCACGTTACTCTTATCACCAGGAGAGCTCATCAGAGATTGGTCTTTCTACGCCAGCTAAGGAAGCTTAACATTGCAGGGTGTATACCGATGAACTTTCATTCAGCAATCATTGAGCCCACCTCTTCCTGCCACCTCCTCCCTCTCCAAGTCCAGGTTGCAGTGAGTAGTCCACTCAGAGGGGATTATTGGCTGAGAACTACCGACATTAAAAGACCTGTTTGTCACCAGAGCGAAGAGAAGAGCTAGAAAAATTACTGCTGACTCCATCCGCCCTAGCAGTTACCTGTTCACCAGATTCCCATCAGGGAGACGCTGCAGGTCCAGCACCAGCAGGACTACACATCATCTCTGAAGCTTCATTTTTGTAGCTATCCAGCTTCTGAACACACCTCACTCAGGTGTAACACACTAACCATCCCTGCACAATAGCCATTAAATGGTCTTTCCTGCTCTCCTCAATAATGATTTAATCTGTTCATACGTCCACATTTATTTAAATTTGATTATTGACATTTGTGCATGTGACCATTCTGCTAATTGGTGGTTGCTCATGGCTCTTTGCACTATTGTCTTGTAAATTGTTGGTTGCTATTGTGTTGACTATTATGGAATTGTCTTGTGTTTTATGCTTGGCATAAATTCTGCTAGGTTTCATATATTGGCAAAAAAGTGATTCTGATAATTTTGTCTATTGATTTAAGCTAATAATTTCTGTAACTTAGTCCTAGCATCTGCACTGTTTATTATACCTTCAAACTTCATGCCACAGTAGACTTCAACACTGGACTTAATAATAAGTAGCTTTCAATAACAGGGAGTTTAAGGTTAACTGCAGGTCATAACAAGTCACACCCTCTCAATTCAAGTCCATACCCATTATCCATTTGTTGGGCTCTAGCATTTATATGATCTTCAAGCCAATTCATTACATTTTCATCATTCCCATGAGCCTAGATGCCACTTTATTTGGAAAATTGTTGAAAGGTTTTTGTGAATTTACATAAACATCCTACAATCCACAATAGCTACTTCCTCAAAAGTGCAGAGCATGGATAATGTACTGAAAGGAATATTGTTAGCTTGTTCAGTCTCAGAAGTGTGATTGGCCCAAGTACTCACTGTTTTAGAAATACACTGTTCATGATTTTCGTTATCATACAATTGATTCTTTAGGGTACATTTCCACACTTTACAGAATGTTATTTTGTGATAATAAATTATCCTTAATGTTAGGATCCAGAAAGAGAGAAATTATATTAACAATAGAAATAAGATAAGTTGAAATATAAAGCACAGCTCTGTCAACAAACATTGCTATCCACTGAACAGTCAGCTGTGCTAACATAGACTGCGGTTTCCTTCAGTGTAAGCAGGTACTAAAACAAATCCCAGGCTGCTAACATAATTAATTACTGTCATAATTGGCCATTAGGAATAGACCAATATTAACCCTGAAATTACATCATGTTTTACAAAGAACAGAGAAATTATAATGGTAAAATGTGAAAGGAACATGAGTTTATATATGGTGACATATACGGTATTGTGCAAAAGTCTGAGACACATTTATACAGCTAAGGTGGCTTATACTTTTGCAGAGTACTGTAGTCATTTTATATATTGCACTGTACTGCTGCCACAAAAGCCAGATTCTGATATGGGTCTCTACTGTGGACTGGGAGTGGGAAGGGGTCAGGGAGTGGGGAATTATGATTGGGAAAAGAGGAAGGGAGAGGGGAGGGAGCAAGAAGCATCAGAGAGACATTCTGTAATAATCAATAAATCAATTGTTTGGAGTCAAATTTCCCTGCCTGGTGTGTTAGAACCCATGCCAACCCCGCCACTGGGACTCCTTCTCTGCTACCTGTCCCACACCCCTCCCATGATGCTCCATTCCCAACATCCTTTGCTCCTACCAGATTTACAAACTCGCTGTCCACTCCACGTTGACAGATATGGTACTGTACAAAGGTCGGAGGCACCCTATGTGCCAAAGACTTTTGCACCTTACTGTATGTTCTTTGATTACATTTACTTTGAACTTTGAGATAGTGTTGGACCTCCTCAGAGAGCTGATACATTCAGTGAATCTGTGGAAGTTTTGGCAAGGCAAGGGTTAATATAATGTCCCAGCAAGACCATTCTGTTACCCCTTCCAACAGTCCTGGAAGCCTCCAATTAGTGGTACAATTGTTGCCAACCCTGCTTCCAACAACCCCGAGTGGATCCAGACCCTGGATTCCACCACTGCCAGTACAGGTTCCTATGAATAGAAATCACACAGTTCCAACCTGGACCTTACCAGAAGGATGTAAAATACAGACACTAACTTACAGACAGTTACTTTACTAACTTCAAAGTATCATCATTTGGTAGCTTGACTTCAAACACCTATATTGTGGATAGCATTTGATCTTTCAAGTAAGGAATTCAAACATACCCAGTTTACCAAATGGTCAATATCCGTAACTGCCATTTCTCCACTCAGTCTTAAGAGCAGTGAGGTGACAGGGGCCATGTTGTTCTCCTGGTGCTCAAAGCATGATTGAGGAATGAGTGCAAGTTTTCAGAGTCCAGTTAATCCGCAGCAACAGTTAGTTGGAGGTTCCACTGAGGTGGCTAACCTTTGACATCATTTGAAGGTTCAAAGGTTCATTTAATTATCAAAGTATGGATGCAGAATACAACTCTTAGATTTATCTCTTCTCCAGATAGCCAAAGAACACAGAAAACTATATATTGTAAGCCGTTGAAAGACATCAAAGCCCCCCCTGCACAAAAAGAAAAAGAAACAAAAACTTGCAAACCCCAAACACCCCACTCCCTCCCTCACACAAAAACTAACAAATCACACAAACCCCAGCCCGCCAATCCGCAACAAGAAAGAATGGGCAAGAACATGAAAAAAATCAAACTGAAAGAGGCCAATATGAAACACAGTCCAATCCATAAATCTCAGAATTTCAATAACATCTGACAGCATAGGGATCCAGTGGCACCTCTGAGGGCAGTGACTCAAACCAGTGGCTGCTCCATCAGTAGCGACTCGAACCAGTGGCCCCTCCAAGAACTGCTCACTCTCCTCTGTGTTTGCCTCAATGTTTCACTCTACCTGTCAGTACCTCCAGTTGAACTCTGTCTTTTTGTGTGTTTCCCGCTAGCCGTCAGTCCGTGGTTTTGTATTTCCACGTGCTCCTGCTCTACTCCGGCCCCTGTATCACTGAGTACTCCGTCTCTCACCTGTTTCTCATTATTACCTGTTTTGCTGCCACCTGTGTCTCATTGTGCTCCACCTATCATCTGCCTCTATTGTTTATTGCTCAGTGTATTTCAGTCCTGTGTTTTCACCTGTTTGTTGCCAGATTGTGCCAGTGAATTTTCCTGAGCCTTTCCAGCATTCGTATCTGTACTCTGTCTGTCCATCTGAATATCGACTCTGCCTGATTCCTGATTCTTGGATTTCTCTGGATGTTTTGATCTCTGCCTGAACTTTGATGCTGACTTTGTTTGCACCTCGGGATTTGTTACTCAATTAATACCACTGGGTGCACAGCACTGGGTCTGCGATTGGATCCCTGCTCCAGCGTCCTGACTCTACCTTGACACTTTAGTCAGCAGGAAATGTAGTCGATCATGCCCTCATCTCATCTCAGTGGTTCTCCTCGTGGTAGTTCCTGCTTGCAATTCTCTCCTGGAGTTTTCTTGGGGACAGCAGAGTGCTAACTCACTTGATCAAGCAACTTTCAAAAACTAAATTAAGATTGAAAAATAAGTAGAGGATGTTATATGGGAGAAAGGAATTCAGCCCCAGTAGTTGGTCAGTACTAAATTCCAGGTAACTCCTATTTGAGCAAATGACTGAGTTTCCTGCTGGAACACAAATTCCATCGTGTGTGGAATAGTCAAGGCAGGCCAACACCTTAGTTACTGAAATAGGGAAGCTGCAGCATTTAAAAAGGAGGATGCCCCAGGCCACATTGGATCTTGCAGGAGCACAGGGAGAAGTTGCCCTGGGTTGGATTGCATCCCCCTAGGAGCAAGAAAGGGAATGAAGTGCCCCTGGCTTAGACAGATCCTGCGATGTAATATGGCAATAATACTATAAATATGTTGTTTGATTACACATTCTTTGTTGCTTACGTAATAAATTTCCGGTTATCTGTAAAAGTACGCAAATGACATATGTCATTATGCCACCACTTCTTAAAGTAGAAGTGCGCACCTGGCTTAAAGTTTTTTAAAAAATGAAGTTAGACTCTTGTTCCTGGTCCCATGCCTTTCTTTTAATTAATTTAATGATTTGGAATTACAAGACATAACATTGGCAATGAAGAAGTTTTAAAAGAACCCAAGACAACCACTTGCTTCTACCTACCTGTTAAAGCACAGCAAGACATGCAAGTTTAAAATAAAGCACAACACTTTATTTAATTCTTCAGAGCAGCACATTTTCTTCACAAAAGGAAAGACGGTTGAGGAAGAAAAAGTCAGAAAACAGAAGCATTCATGGGTTCATAAAAAGTGAGTACCAGCTGATAATAATCATAAAGAGCAGAAATGGCTGGCTACATCAGAAAGATTGACGCACTTGATTTCACAAAAGATAACTGGAATATGTATACTGAGCAGATTGAGCAGCATTTTAAGCAAGTGGAATATCCAATGAGAAACGAGTGCCAGTTTTACTGAGTGCATTCGGTTTAAAAGCATACAGTTCGTTTCAAAGTTTAACTGCTCCAAGCAAACCAGCTTTGCTGATATTGTGAAAATAATGCAAGAACATTTAGAACTGAATCCATTGTTGATTGCACAATGCTTTAGGTTTCATGAGCAGAATCAAAAGAAAGCGGAGTCCATTTCAGCATATGTGGTGGAATTGACGAAGTTCTGAGTATTATCAGTTCAATGATGGACTTGATGCACCATGAGATTGTTTAGTTTGTGAAATCTTACAAAAACATTCAAAGATGGCTCCTAACTGAAACACAACTTAAACACAAAAGTGCTTTGGAAACAGCAAATAGACTGTTTTCAGTCAAGAATGAAAGCGAACTTGAACAAAGTTGCAAAGTCTAAACAGATATCGCCCTGGCCAAATTAATTGTGTTTCTGTTGTGGTAGGGACTCATGTACAGCAGACCAATTCAGGTTTGAAGGCCCAGCATTCTGAGGCTGTGATTGGCTGAGACAACTGCAACTTGATTGGAGATCCATTCACCAACTGTTTGCCACATCCCCTACAACAGAGTCAACTGAAATTAAGAAATGTATTGGTTGATGCCCCAGAAGTGTTCAGGGATGGCATTGGAAAGCTCAAACATATCAAGGGAAAAATAGTGTTGAATAATAATGCCACATCCAAGTTTTAAAAACCTGTCTGATTCCTTATACCATCTGTAATAAAGCAGCCGGTGAACTGAATTGTATGGAGGCTGAAGGAATTCTTTCCAAGGTTGAGTGGAGCCCATGGGCAATGCCAGTGGTTCCAGTAGTAAAGAAAGATGGGTTGTGGTGAAGGTCACCATCAGCCCAGTACCGAAAGTAGATCAATACCTTCTGTCCAGGATAAAGGATACCTTTGCAAACCTTTCTTCAGGGAAACCCTTCAGCAAATTGGACTTGGCCAAGCTCTACCTACAGATGGAGATAGGAGAAGAGTCCAAAATATTTCTCAACATAAACAGTCACAACAAGCTTTATTGCTATGTAATGTCCTGGTTCATATCTTTACTGTTATGCTGTAGGTATTTCATTTAGCAGCTTTCAGCCTGTTTGGGTTATTGTTGAAGATAAGGGGTGATGTGGAATGTGTGTCATCCAATTAGCAGGAGGTTTTTCTTGGTGAGGGACAATAAGGTTGGTCTTGGGCTTTTGTTCGAGAGGAGATGAAGAGGGAAGACACTGAGGAGAACCGGTCATAGCGTACGATCCACTGGGATGAGCTCCAACTTGTGCACATTTGACTGTTCAATTAGAATGGGCCTTTTTCATTTTGTTATTCTTTACTAACCCATTAGTGAAGATTCATAAATATAATTCCTTTAATCATATGCAGTGTACTGTCTGTTATTTTGTGGCATTAATTTGTAGCAAATGACAGAGCATCCACACAAACCGGGGTTTGGGGTAGGATCAAACAGCCTCAATCTCATGAGTTTGGCAGGGCCGAAGGTTGTCTTCCCTAGACTAATGCAGCCAAGGAAACCAAGGTCATTTCAGCTATAATAGGCTTATTTTTGGAGGAGAATCTGTACCTACATTCTGGCAGAAATCTCAGTGTTACTTGTATGACATCATTGTTACCAGTAAGAATGACCAGGAACATCTCCAAAAACTCGAGTGTTAAAAAGATTAGAAGATTATAGATGTGTGGTGGAGAGTATATTGACTAGCTGCACCAATGCTTTCGAACAGAAAATCCAACGAGAAGTAATGGATACGTCCCAGTCCATCACAGGTAAAGCCTTCCCCATCATTGAACATATCTACATGAAGTATTGTCACAGGAAAGCAGCATCTATTATCAGGGACCCCCACCACCCAGGTCCTGTTCGCTTCTCACAGCCGCCATTGGGAAGAAGGTAAAGGAGCCTCAGGACTCTTACTAACAGGTTCAGGAACAGTTATTACCCCTCAACCATCAGGCTCTCGAACCAGAGAGGATAACTTCACTCATCCTAACACGGAACTGTTTCCACAACCTTTAGATTCACTTCCAATGACTCTTATTCTCATGTTCTCAATATTTATTGCTTATAATTTATTATTGCTATATATTTTTTCACAGCTCAAGCTGGTAAAACCTGAAGTACAGGCATAGTCACCACACTCATTTGTCAATTGCTAGGCACTTTCTGACTATTCTCGTGGTGTTTAGTATTGCAGCTTCCTTAAGGTTTACATAGATAGTACTGTGTAGCCCTAATTGTTTAATGCTATTGTGTAGTGACTTTGGGATGATACCAGTTGTGGGTATTACTATCGGGACAACGTATACCTTGTTCGTGTTCCAAAGTCTTTCAATTTCCTCTTTTAATTCAGCATATTTCTGAAGTTTTTCTCTTACTGATTTCTGTAGGTTATGTGTGTTTGGGATAGTTGTATCTATTAAAATCAGCTGTTCTTGCTTGTCTAGCCTGTGTTATTATATCCAGACAGTTATTATGGATTGCCCAGTCTGAAATAACTGATCGGTCACAACATAATTTGTGGGACTCTGACTCTAAAACTAAATCAGGCTTGTATTTATAGTAAGGTGTGATTTCATTTATGAGTTTGTATTTTAAAGCAAGATTTTGATGAATGATGTTTGCTTCTTGATAGTGCCTGTGTATGTGATCAGATTGAGTTAAACTGCTGCAGGATCCTGTCATGTGTTGGATTGTTTCTGGTTTCTCTTGGCATTTATCATTTATCATCTTCAATTTGTTTTCTTATTGTGCATTTTTGATCTTTTTTTTGTGTTGACCATCTGGTCCTGTATTGCCACAAAGAATCTTTCTGCTTCTGGGAAGAGGTCTCCAACTCTAAACCAGGTGTTCAATGCTTCCTTGCTGCTCAGATCGTGGGGATGTCTCCCATGGAGGGTCACGCTCTTCCATTGGTTAACTTTTTCTTCAATAGTGATATTGTCTTCATTTTTCTGGGTTGTGCTCTGGGTTATTAATAATTATTATTAATTTTTGTATTTGCACAGTTTGTTGGCTTTTGCATTGGTTGTCCACACTGTTGGTGTGGTCTTTCATTGATTTTATTATGGCTATTGGATTTATCGAGAATGCCAACAAGAAAATGAATCTCAGGCTTGTACATGGTAACATATATGTATTTTAATAAGAATTTTACTCTGAACGTTGATCTAACAAAAATATCTGGAAATGAACACAACCCCATTATTTTAATGTTTGGTTCTTGGATATGCAGTCTCTCAGTCTATGGAGCAACCTATGCTTTTAAATTCAATTTACTGTTTGCAATTTACAAAGAACTAAAGACTAACTGCAAGCTTTCTGAACTTATTTACAATAGGAACTAAAGCCTGATTCTTGTTTGAATTAATATCTGCTGGATTCAGAATAATCCTTAATTTGGAAAACGTTCAACATCCACATCACGTTAGGGATAATGTAACCTATGCACCAAAGAATGTAGTAAATTGTGGTCAGACTAGGTCCACAACTATAAGATATACAAATTTTCAATGTGACAACAAAACCACATAGGGTGGGGTCTGCACTGGATCCCCAGCTGGGTGAGCACCTTCCTTCCCAATAGCTTTGAACTCCACTCCTACGTATTTATCTTTTAAATAGATGTGTTTTACTTTAAAATCACAGTCCCACAAGCTCCTTATCTTTGAATGGAAGTGTTAGGAGATGCAGTGGAGTTGCAGCATTTATACCATAATCAATTCACAATTCAACAGAAACAAATAAATTAGGAATGGAAATATAGTTTTTCTTGATGATTTCTCATGAAGGAATCAGAATCAGGTTTATCATCACTGACACTTGTCATAAAATGTGTTGATTTGTGGCAGCGTAAGAACTATTCTTAACAATCAAGAAGTAAACAACGTGAAAGAGGAATAGCCAGCAAGTGACCATGGGATCATGGTCCATTCGGAAACCGTGGAGGGGACATAACTGTTCTTAAAATGCTGAGAGTGGGTATTCAGCCTCCTGTACCTCCTCCCCAATGGGAATAATGGAACGAGGGCTGTGACTGAGTCATTGGAGAACCTGGCTGATATGAAAGTCTTTATTCATCATACCAAGCAGACAATCTCTTGGAGACCCTCTTGATAGAGCTTCTCAAATTCAAAGTACATCAGGATTTCATACTCTTGAGGGCAATAGTACCAGTCGGTGATTTAATACAATTTCAAAAGCTACAATGACATTGCGTACTTTAATATTTTGTGCCTGACAAATGGCTCATTTGAAGTACATATTTACGGTGGAAGGCCATTGTAATTGATGACCATCTCTGAAGGTTCAAACACCTTTGTTGGGACAAACTAATTCACACAGATGATGTACAAAGTTTCTGAAGACAAAGAACCCAGAGTCCCAATGTTAGTGTTGTGAGAACTGACTCTCCGAATGCACAAATATTGATAAATCAGCAATGCTTGTGACCATGTTGATGTGCCAAGTGAAAATACCAGTCTGGTTTGCGAGTTTCCTTGAACTTTTTTCCAAATGGTGCAAATGACTTAAGCTGTATTTGCCTGATTTGATGCAAGCCAATTAACTTAAGTCCCCGTTGTCTTAAGTTTGGTTAATACATATCACTATTTTACAAACCATATCTCTTAGCAACCAGCCCCATATTGTGGGCCAACAGCCTGTACTCCACAGACAGTGCTGTTTGTTTGCAAAGCTGTCCTTTTAACTTCAGACTGAGTACTGCATGTCATTTACATTAAGAATGGAAGCCTAGTTCTTGTTTGAATTAATATCTCCTACATTTACATAATTCCATAACTCCTGAATAATCCCTATCATGAATATACTGGACGATGGGGGTCCTTAAGGATGGACTCTGCTTGAGGCACCACCTTTTGAAGGTGGCCTAGATGGTGGGATGGGTTGTGCCCGTAATGAAGCTGGCCGTTCGGCCCCTCAATTTGACACTAGTTCTCAGAACAAGCCAATTCCTGTATTTACTTTCCTGTAATCCATTTCCTCTCAAATACCCATCAAATCGTTCCCTCCCCTGATTCTCTTTTTGCCCATTTACATGAGAGTTAATTTATAGAAACTAGTTAACTTAGCAACCAGCACAGTTTTAAGATGTGGGAGGGAACCACAGAACATAGTCACAAGGAGAACATGGAAACTCCATACAAACAACACCTTAGATCAGGGTCATTGGAGCACCTTGTTTATATCTTGAACCTGAAATAGTAACATTTTTAAACTAATGGAAGTTGTGGCTATCAATATCCACTAATTGTTAAACTGGAGATTGATAGTAAAGCCACAATGAACCTACACTAATTGTTTAAAAAGTTTGCATAACTAGGCAAAAAAATGGTTCAGCACAGCCAAGAAGGGCCAAAAGGTCTGTTCTGTTCTATAATGTTCTATGGTTCTATATTCTATAAATGGACAAAAATAATATTGTTATTTCCCTAGTGACAGTGTTCAAAAATTCAAAGTAAAATTTATTATCAGGGTACATACACATCACCACATTCAATCCTGAGATTCTTTTTCTGCAGGCATACTCAGCAAATCTATAGAACAGTCATGGTAAACATCAGGAACTGCTGACTGAAGCAAACTGTGCAAATGCAGATAATAAATAACAGGATAAGAGTCCTTAAATGAGTGTAGTTTTGCGAGAGCCTGACGGTTGACGGGTAGTAACTGTTCTTGAATCTGGTGGTGTGAGTCCCGAGGCTCTTGTACCTTCTACTTGATGGCAGCAGTGAGAAAAGAGCTTGGCCTAGGTGGTGGGGATCTTTGATAATGGATGCTGCTTTCTACAGCAACATTTTATGTAGATATGCTCAATGGTTGGGAGAGTTTTATCTGTGGTGAACTGGTCCGAGTCCATTATCTTTTGTAGGATTTTCTGCTCAAAGGCATTGGTGTTCCCATACCAGCCAGTCTACACACGTCCCACCACACACCAGTGGAAGTTTGCCAAGGATTTTGATGACATGCTGAATCTCCGCAGACTCCTGAGGAAATAGAGGCACTGTAGTGCTTTCTTTGCAATTACAATTCTGATGTGCCCAGGACAGGTCCTCTGAGATAGTGACACCCAAGAAACATTTCCTTGGTCTTATTGACATTGAGTGAGAGGTTGTTTTTATTCCACCACTCAGTCAAATTTTCAGTCTCCCTCTTCATGCTGATTCATCACCATCTTTGATACAGTCCACAACAGTGGTGTCATCAGCAAACTTGTGTATGGTGTTGGGGCTGTAGTTAGCCACACAGTCGTAGGTGTAAAGTGAGGGGGCTAAACACACAGTTGTGTGCTGATGGAGGTTGTGCAGGTGCTTTTGCCGATCCAAACTGACTGGTGTTTACAGTGATGAAAACCAGGATCCAATAGCACAGAGTGCTATTGAGGCCCAGGTCTTAGAGTTTACTGATTAGTTAAAGGGAATGACAGTGTTAAATGCCGAGATGTAATCAATAAAGAGCATCCTGTTGTATGCGTCTTTGCTGCCCAGATGTTCCAGGATTGTGTGAAGAGAACAAGATAGCATCTGCTGTAGACCTGTTGCTTCGTTAGGCAAATTGGAGCGGATCCAAGATACCACACGGGAGCTGATATGCTTCAACGCCAGCCTCTCAAAACACTTTATCGCTGTGGATGTAAGTGCCACTGAGCAATGGTCACTTAGACAGGTTACCACGCTCTTCCTGGGTATCGGTACAATTGAAGCCTGTTTGAAGCAGGTGGGTACACACTGCCTGAACGAGAGGTTGGGGATATCCCTGAGTACACCAGCCAGTTGGTCAGTACAGGCCTTCAGTACTCGGCCAGGTACTTTCCTTGGATTCACTCTCTTGAAGGCAGCCCACACGTCATCTTCAGATACTGAGACCAAAGGATCATCGGGAGATGGGAGAGGGGGTGCGTGATGGTTCCTCCCCGTTCTGGTGATCAAAGCGAGCATAGAGGACATTGAGCTCATCTGGAAGCAAAGCTCTGCTTTTCCCTATGTTGCAAGATTTAACTTTGTAGGAATGCTGTTACATTTCACCATCTATTGTTGGACGAAGAATTTGCAGCAACTGATACACATACTCCGAACACAGCTGTTTCTGTACAAAATAAGTGTAGGGGTTTTAGACACTAACTTCCAATTTGAGATTTAATTAAATGGTTAATAATTTCTGCTTGCTGGCCAATGTGAGTAATTGCCCATGCTAAATACAAGTCTTTCCTAAGTCAGCATTGTGTAATGAGAGGAGGTTTCCATTCTCAGTGTCAAATAACACTTCTGCTGAAGTGATGCACGGCTCCTATACTGGAGCTTCACACTCTTTTGTTTAGTCCACAGTTTTAGAGCTGCCATGCTCACTTTTTAAATAATGCTTATTAAGTTAACACATTTGCAATAATTTCAAACCAAAAGGCTCAATGAGTTACATGAATGTAAGGGTAAAGTTCAAAATCTCATTTAAGTGCATGTGACATATCTACATGTGGAATGCACTGGGGGCGTCAGTCAGCACCAGTGAGATCATTGGGTATGCATTGCACATCTGATAACACACATCCAACATTGAAATGAATTCTTGGGCTAATGGAACCACGTGCTCCTCAAATGCAAAAACAAAGTACTTTGACAGGAATAAAGAAGTCTGCTGATCATGTTAAAGGGGAAGTCCTTACCTAGCCTGAACTGGTAATGCCATTGTGATGGAGATTCTCTTTCCAAGGTCCAACACATTTATTGCTAACCTCAGCTTTCTAGTTTAGAAGTAAAACCTCTCCAAAGGGTCAGATTTTTTGGTTATTTCCGACATGTCGGTCCATGGCCTCCTTGTGCCAAGATGAGCCCAATATCAGGATGGAGGAGCAACACCTTATATTCCATCTGGGTAGCCTCCAACCTGATGGCATGTAAACCAATTTCTCCTAGTTAAAACAATTTCCCTCCTCCTCCCCTCTTCTGGCTTCTTACCTCTTATCATCTGCCCATCACACCCCCCCCCCCACTGTGTCCCCTCTTCCTCCCAGTTCTCCCATGGTCCACTCTCCTCTCCTATCAGATTCCTTCTTCTCCAGCCCTTTACCACCCACCTGGCTTCATCTATCATCTTCAAGATATCCTCCTTTGCCCCCCCACCACCTTTTTATTCTGGCGTATTCACTCTTCTTTTTCGGTCCTGAAGAAGAGTCTTGGCCCAAAATGTCGACTGTACTCTTTTTCCATGCCTGTCTTGCTGAGTTCCTTCAGCATTTTGTGTGTGTTGCTTTGGATTTCCAGTATCTGCTGATTTTCTCATATTTAGATACATTGGTGATAAAGTTTAACTTTTAACCAATATTTTCGCTCAGATTTTTTGTTGTAAACAAGAACCAGTCTCCAGTTCTTTATGTAATCAGTTGTAGTTGGAGGCACAGCTTTACAAAGAGCACAGTGACATAACAGTGAGGCTATGCCTTCGAGGAGGGTTTAGACTAATTTGGCAGTGGGATGAGAACAAACGCGAAAAGACTGAGGATGGGAGGTTAGTTTACAAACAGAAGCAGTATGTGGAGAGACTCTGAGGAAGAACAGACAGATGATAAGGGAGTAGGTGATGATGATGAGGCCTCTGTCGGTCAGGGTCAACCACGGATGCTGCGTCTTAGCTGTCCAGATATATAAGTCAGGGCAGGACGATATGGAGAGCACGCTGTTGCCCCTCTCCATGCATCTGATGAACCCAAACGAACGGCAAAGACCGACACAGCAGCATCACAGGAGTCGCCGGTCAACATTGAACAACATAGGACGGCCTTGAGGACTCCAGCTCTGGATTTCCCTCAGGGTTTACTCCTGAAGCCCTCCTTATGAGTGGGTATACCTGCAAGGCAGCAGAGATTTGAAATCAGAGTTTTCCTTCTCCTAGATCAGCTGCCAGCCACAGCTAACGAGTCCCATCTGCCTGAAGCAACTGGTTTTAAGGCACCAGTAACCTGCCTTTGCCCCCTCTATCAGTAGAAACAGTTCAGCCAGGCTCAGTGACTAAGCCACACGTGAAGGCCAGGAGCTGGACTTGTTGTCAGAGGCTATTTGAGCTGCACGCCATTGGGAGTATTTAATAGGTAGTGGGAGCTTGTCCCCATTACCACCCCCTGCTAGAATAACCTTAAGGAACCAGGGAGTCGGATGAGTTGGAGTGAAACATTGGGACAAAATTGAAAAGGGTGATGATGTGTTATATTGAGTACATGTAGTATTCAGAATGAGGTAGATGATCTTGTAGCACAGTTAGAGATTGGCAGGTATGATGTTGTGGACATCACTGAGTCATGGCTGGAAAAATGGTCATAGTTGGGAGCTTAACATCCAAGGATTCACATTATATTGAAAGGACAGGCAGGCAGGCAGGCAGAGGGGATGGGGTGGTCTGTTGGTAAAATTGAAATCAAAACTTTACAAAATGCTGACATAGAATTGGTGACATAGCCAGCTGGTGGCGCAGTGGCAACAGTGCCGGACTCCAGAAGCGAAGGCTCCCAAGTTCGAACCCAGTCACGCTTTCCATCCATGCGGGGTTGAGTGCCGAACTAGCCACTCGGCCTCATAAAAAAACAAGGGTCGAGTCAGGAACGTTCATACCGTGATCCGGTTAATCCGAAAGGAGACCAATACTGACACTAGGCACCAGACAGGAATGGCTGACTGTCTGGTGTGACATGCTATGAATAAATAGAATTGGAAGATGAGGAATCCCTGTGCATAGAATTAAGAAACTGCAAGGATAAAAGGACCTTGATGGGAATTGTGTACAGGCCTCTGAATAGTATCCAGGATGTGGGATACAAATTACTACAGGAAATAGAAAAGGCATGTAAAGAGGGCAATGCTATGACAGGGCTTTCAATATGTAGGTAAATTGGGGAAATTAGGTTGGTGCTGTATCCAAAGGGAGGGAATTCGTATAGTGCCTACAACATGACCTTTTAGAGCAGCTTGTGGTTGAGCCCACTAGGGGAAAGGCAATTCTACATTGAGCGCTGTATAATGAACCAGATTTGATTTGGAAGCTTAAGGTAAAGGAAGCAGTGGTCATAATATGATAGAATTTACCCTACAGTTTAAGAAGGAAAAAATAAAGTCAGATGTATCAGCATTCGAGTGGAATAAAATGAGTTACAGAGGGATGAGAGAGGAGCTGGTCAAAGTTGATTGGAAGAGGACACAAGCAGAGATGACAGTAGAACAGCAGTAGCTGGAGTTTCTGAAAACAATTTGGAAGGCACAAAATAGATATATCCCGAAGTGTTCTATAGGGAGGATGAGTCAACTGTAGCTGATAAGGGAAGTCAAAGACAGCATAAAAGGAATAGATAAGGCATAGAAAATAGCAAAATATGGTGGTACCTTAGAGGGTTGGGAAGCTTTTAAAAAAACAACAGAAGGCTACTAAAAAGCCATTAGGAGAGAAATTGTGAAATATGAAGGAAATGTGAAATGAAGGAAATGAAGGAAATTGTGAAATATGATGGAATAGATTTTTTTCAAATATATAAAGAGTAAAAGAGGGGCAAGACCACTGGAACATGATGCTGGAGAGGTAGTATTGGGGAACAAAGAAATGGCAAATGAACTTTATTAGTATTTTATGTCAGCTAGTGGAAGACACTAGCTATATGTCAGAAATTCAAGAATGTCAGGGCAAAAGTGAGTAAAAATGCTATTACTAAGGAGAAGGTGCTTGGGAAGCTAAAAGATCTTAAGGTAGATAAGAGACCTGAACCAGATTAACTTCTCCCCAGAGTTCTGAAAAAGGTGGCTGAAGAGATTGTGGAGGCATTAGCATAGATCTTTCAAGAATCACTAGATTCTGGCATAGTTCCAGAGGTCTAGAAAATTGCAAATGTCACTCCACTCTTTAAGAAGGGAGGGAGGCAGAAGAAAGAAATTTATAGGCCAGGATGAGGTTTCAGGGTACTTGTTCTTCTTCTGCTGTCCATCAATTTCGATGTTGACTGAGGCCTGGGCAAGTTGTATGGAAGACCGGCAGTTGCCCATGCTGCAAATCTCCTCTCTCCATGCCACCAAATTTGTCCAAGGGAAGGGCCTAGGCCGATACAGCTTGGCACCGGTGCCGTCGCAGAGCAATGTGTGGTTAAGTGCCTTGCTCAAGGACACAACACGCTGCCTCAGCTGAGGCTCGAACCAGCGACCTTCAGATCACTAGACCAATACCTTAACCACTTGGCCACACGCCAACACTCAGGGTATATGAAGGCACATGAGAAAATGGACTACGGTCAGGAAGGTTTCCTTAAGGGAAAATCTTGCCTGACAAATCTGTTGGAATTCTTTGAGGAAATAACGGGCAGGATCAGTGGAAGGAGAGTAAGTGGATGTTATTTACTTGGATTTTCAGAAGGCCTTTGACAAGGTGCCATACATGAGAACCCATAGTACTACAGGCAGGATATTAGCATGCATAGATGATTGCCTATCAGGTGGCAAAAAACAGGAATAAAGGGAGACTTTTCTAGTTGGTTGCCGGTGACTAGTGGTGTTCCGCAGAGTTCAGTGTTGGGACTGTTTCCTATGACAATGATTTGGATGATGGAATTGATGGCTTTCTGGCCAAGTTTGTGGACGATATGATGATAGGTGCATAGGCAGGTAGTATTGAGGAAGCAGATGGTCTGAGAAGAACTTGGACAGATTGTGAGAATGGCAAAGAGGTGGCAGATGGAAAATAGTGCCAGGAAGCGTATGGTCATACAGTTTGGTAGAAGGGACACTATTTTCATAAATCAGAGGGACTTGGGAGTCCTTGTGCAGGATTTCCTAAAGGTAAACTTACAGGTTGAGTCGGTGGTAAGGAAGACAAATGCAATGTTAGCGTTCATTTCAAGAGGACTAGAATATGAAAAGCTTATAATGCTGAGGCTTTATAAGGCATTGGTCAGACAACATGGAGCATTCTAGGCCATTTTGGGCCCCTTATCTCAGAAAAGATGTGCTGACATTGAAGAGGGTTCACAAAAATTACCCTGGGAATGAAAGAGTTAATGTTTGAGGAACGTTTGATGGCTCTGGACCTGTACTTGCTGGAGTTTATGACAGGGGATCTCATTGAAACCTAACAAATATTGAAAGGTCTGGATTGAGTGGATGTGGAGAGGATGTTTCATATAGTGGGTGAATCTAGGAACAGAGGGCACAGCCTCAGAATAGAGGGATGTCCGAGATGAGGAATTTCTTTGGCCAGTGGGTAGTGAATCTGTGAAATTAATTGCCATGGACAGCTGTGGAGGCCAAGTATTGAGTATATTTAAAGCAGAGGTTGATAACTTCTTGATTAGTCAGGGTGTCAAAGGTTACAGGGAGAAGACAGGAGAATGGGATTGAGAAGGATAATAAATCAGCCATGATGGAATGGTGGAGCAGACTCAAAGGGCTGAAAGGCCCAATTATACTTCTATGTCTTATGGTCTAATGGTCACTTAGTACCATAACACTAAAGCTGGTTACAAGTCGGTATGTTTGTGTATTCTGAGGGTCCACCATCACAGGATTAATTCTGGATGTTTGGGATCTCTATCACCAGGAGCTTTTAGAACATCTGTGTGAGTTACTTTGTCCCAGCAGAGTTATCTAGAAAACATGCAGATGATGTCATCTAGTAGCAAAAACACTTTAAATAATAGAACACATTGGGGATTGTTAGGAATGACAGAAAGATGAAGAGACTGAAAGAAGAACTTGAATTTGTTCCTAATCCTTTGGTTTCTGTGATGGGTGATTCATTCTCTGCAACTCGTTGGCATGCTCTTTTTGGTATATGTTTGGAAATCCCTTTAGTTGTAAGTCTTTTGTACTTCAGAAATCTTTTATTAACAGATCTTCTGTGAGTGTGTAATGTGTGTTGAGAATTATTTATCTAAAGCATGTACCATTAAAACAATTACAGTTGAAACTACTTTGTTACTGAGTACAGTATAATCTCTCTATAGTGAGGGGACTTGTAAATATCAATACTGGATTGGCCATAAAGTCTTCTTTTGAGTTTAGGGCTTTGTAGACAGGGAACCCAATACCATCACACCATGAAAGACAACCTTATGTCTTCTCCAATGCATCTGATGTTTCAGGTGTTCCAAGTAAGGGAAACTTCCTTTCTGAGATTTTTTCTGAGTGATTCTTTGATGCCAGGATGGCTAATCATTCATCGAAGATACCAAATCTCCCTCCATCCATCCTTTATACTCCACCATTCCTTTTCAAACTTCAAAGTACTTTTATTATCAAAGTATGTACTGTGTACTGCAAACAACTTTGAGATTCATCTTCTTGCAGGCAGCCACAAAACAAAGATACACAAAGGAACCCATTAAAAAAAACATACACAAAAGAACAAATCATGCAAACAGTAAAAAGTAAACAAATAACACGCAGAACATTAACCATAAAATCTCCAAAAGTGAGTCCACAGTCACAGTTCAGAGCTGAGTGGGGTAAGCCCATCCAGGAGCCTGATGGTTGCAGGCCGCAGACACAGAGACAGTTCAGTGCTCAGCGAGGTAAGCCCATCCAGGAGCCTGATGGTTGCAGGCCGCAGACACAGAGACAGTTCAGTGCTCAGCGAGGTAAGCCCATCCAGGAGCCTGATGGTTGCAGGCCGCAGACACAGAGACAGTTCAGTGCTCAGCGAGGTAAGCCCATCCAGGAGCCTGATGGTTGCAGGCCGCAGACACAGAGACAGTTCAGTGCTCAGCGAGGTAAGCCCATCCAGGAGCCTGATGGTTGCAGGCCGCAGACACAGAGACAGTTCAGTGCTCAGCGAGGTAAGCCCATCCAGGAGCCTGATGGTTGCAGGCCGCAGACACAGAGACAGTTCAGTGCTGAGTGAGTGAAGCCCGTCCAGGAGCCTGATGGTTGCAGGCCGCAGACACAGAGACAGTTCAGTGCTCAGCGAGGTAAGCCCATCCAGGAGCCTGATGGTTGCAGGCCGCAGACACAGAGACAGTTCAGTGCTCAGCGAGGTAAGCCCATCCAGGAGCCTGATGGTTGCAGGCCGCAGACACAGAGACAGTTCAGTGCTCAGCGAGGTAAGCCCATCCAGGAGCCTGATGGTTGCAGGCCGCAGACACAGAGCTGGTTCAACGCTGAGGTAAGTGCCAATAGTTGCAGGCTTCAGATACAGAGTCGGTTCAGCACTGAAATCGCTGATCATATCAGCCTTGATCATATCATGCAAATAGTTTAAAAAAGTAAACAAAGACACAAGGAACATGCAGTGCAGAGTCCCTGAAAACGAGTCCACAGCTGCCCAGCACATTCTGCACTGAGGCCAGTGAAGCCCATTCAAGAGTGTCACATTCAGAGCTTTACTGTAGTCTAGTTCCTCGTTATTTTCCAAATAAATATGTTGAGAAATGAATCTCTTTTACATTTCACAAAGTTATCCTCCAAACTATTTCTGCTCATTTGTTTGCAAAGACTATATGCAAATTAGAATTCTTCATGATTTGTGTACTACCTTGTTGCATTCACCTTTAGTTTCCTGGATTTAAACTAAGGTGTGTACTAGCTCCACTGATCAGATAGCTATATATAACTAACAACATTTTGTTTTGCCTTGATGCTTTGTCCTCTAACCAAACTGATTCTGCTTGTTTTTCTTTTGTTAAGATCCTTTTTCTCGCCCATTCTTTAGCAGTTGAGCTACACTGTCATTTCCATTTTACCCACATATTCTAGAAAGCTCCATCACAACCTTGGTGATTTTGCAGTAATACCCTGTATTAGATTAATGCATTAATTCCTATCTGTGTCATTAATTCACCCATCTTGTAATGACTCAGATACAGCTTCAAGTTTCCCTGCTAATTGGAGATACTGTAAACTCTTGTGTACACTTCCCCTTCCTGCAGACTTCAGTTCAGTTATCATTACCCATTTTGCCATCCTGCTATATCAATAGGTACATTTACTGTCAGAGAAGTGTATACAATATACATCCTGAAACACAAATATCCACGAAAACAGAGGAGAACCCCAAAGAACAAATGACAGTTAAATGTTAGAACCCCAAAGACCCCCCCCCCAGCTCCTCCCCCACAAACAAGTGGCAGCAAGGCAACGACCTCCCCTCCCCCACCAGCAAAAAAGCGTCGGCGCCCCCACCAAGCCCTTAAGCGTGCAGCAAAGCATCAATAAATCTATATTGCCTCGTTTTTTTCCCTGTCACTCTCTGAAATTTCCCCTCTGAACAACTGCCTACCACCAGCATATTAGATGAGGAGCCAACACAACTGACCACTGTTACACCACCATCGAGAACACTTACCCTTCCGTTCCACACCTGCACTTCGGAAAGTCAGGTCACCTGGTTGTACTTCCACTCCCGGCATGTAGGCCGAGAATAAAGACTGCAGCAGTAGTAGAGAGGACTAAGTGCTTGCAGGACTGATTTGAATCAGTGGACTAGACAATATTCAGGTGTTCATCTTTAAATCTGAATGAATACACCACAGTTGTCACTGACTTCATTTAGACTTATGTGGGTGAGTGAGTGTATGCCTTTGAGAACATACTGGACATACTCAAACCAAAACCCATGGATGCACCAGGAGATCTGTGGTCTACTGAGGGCTAGATCCCTGGCAGTCAGGACAGGTGATCCAGAACTACATAAGAAGTCCTGGTTCAACTTGTAGAAGGCTATTTTAGAACTGAAAAAGCTATTCCAATTAAAGTTAGACCAAATCAGATACACGTCAGATCTGGCAGGGTTTGCAGGTCATAACTTCTGACAAAACTAAACCTAACATTATGAATGGCTGTGATGCTTCAATTCCAGATGAGCTCAACACCCTTTATGCACTTGGAATGGGAGAATAAAACTACACCTGTGAGAATCCCTGCAGCATCTGGTGACCGTGTTCTGTCTCACGCCCATGTCAGAAAACCTTTTGAGAGTAGGATCCCTCAAGACATCAGGCCCTAATTGTGGACCTAACAGGGCACTGAAAACCTGTGCCAACCAACTGGTGGGACTGTTCAAGGACATCATCAATCTCTTAGTAATACAGTGCCCAAAAAAGGAGGATGGGCTGCCTCAACTATCAATCAGTTACACACACTCATCAATTGTGACCAAGTGTTGAGAGGTTGGTCATGGCCAGAATCAACTCCTGCAAGGACCTGGACCTGCTGCAATTTGCTGATTGCCATAGTAAGTCCACAGTGGATCAATCTCACTGGCTCTCCGCTCAGCTTTGAGTCACATGGACAGTAACAATACCTACGCCAGGAAAAGTACCGACACCCATGAACTCAAACCTGCTCACCCTTCCCATTGCTGATTCCTTCTGAGGACTGGTGTGTGTGTTCCCTTAACTTCCCCCTTCGTGAAGTCCACAATCAACTCCTTGGTCTTACTGGCAGCTTTAATTACAGCTCAGCATTCAACACCCTCATGTCTGCAATACTAATCATCAAACTCCAAACCTGGGCCTCTGTACGTCTCTCTATGACTAGATCCTTAACTTCCTCATCAAGAGACCCAGCATCGCAGTTTGGAAATAATGGCTCCTCCTTGCTGATGGCCAACACCAGTGCACCTCAAAGATACATGCTTAACCCACTGCTCTACTCTCTACACCCACAACTGTGTGGCTATGTACCATCCCTAAATATGCTGATGACACAACTCTTGTTGGCAGAATTTCTGGTGATGTGGAGGTGTACAGGAGTGAGATGGATCAATTGGTTGAGTGGTATTGTAGTAACAACAACCTTGCACTCAATGTCAGTAAAACCAAGGAACTGATTGTGGACTTTAGAAAGGGAAAGTGGAGGGAAGACACACCTGTCCTCACTGAGGGATTGGCATTAGACAGGCTGAGCCATTTCAAGTTCTTGGACGTCAACCTCTCTGAAGATCTGTACTGGGCCCAACATAGTGATATAATTACAAAGAAGGCACAACAGTGGCTATATTTCATCAGGAGCTTGAAGACTTGGGATGTCACCAAAGACTGTCACAAATCTCTACAGATGTACCATGGAGAGCATTCAAACTGGTTGCATCACCGTCTGATCTGGAGGGGGCGACTGCACAGGATGAGAAAAAACTGCAGAAAGTTGTAAACTCAAGCATCTCCATCATGGATACTACCCTCCCCAGCATCCAGGATATCTTCGAAAGACAATCCCTCAAAGGCAGCATCCAGCATCAAGCACTCGCATCACTCAAGACTCTTCTCATGGCTACCATCAAGGAGGAGGTACAGAGACGTGAAGGCACACACTCAGTGTTTTAGGAAAACTTTCTTCCCCTCACCATCAGATC
Organism: Hemitrygon akajei; assembly: GCF_048418815.1. Taxonomy (NCBI): domain Eukaryota; kingdom Metazoa; phylum Chordata; class Chondrichthyes; order Myliobatiformes; family Dasyatidae; genus Hemitrygon; species Hemitrygon akajei. Next base: position 111,630,319 of record NC_133126.1, read on the forward strand.
TCCTCTATTTTTGCGCTATTTATTTGAAAATATATTTCTTGTTGTAATTTAGTTTATTATGTATTACAACAGAACAATAAATATCACAACATATGACGGTGATATTAAACCTGAATTATTCCGGAATGTTATGTTGACTTTGTAAAAGATGTTCATGAGGTTAATTTTTTTTTTAATTTGTTCATTTACGGGATGTGGGTGTCGCCAGCTAAGCCAGCATTTATTGCGTATCTCTAGTTGCCCTTGAGGATGTGGTGATGAGCTGCCTTCTTGAAACACTGCAGTCCCTGAGATGTGGGTACACACTGTGCCGTTAGGGAATTTCATCATTTTTAAACCAGTGACAATGAAGGGACAAGACAGGATGATGAGTGACTTGGAGGAGGATTTCCAAGTGGTGGTATTCTTGGGTATCTGCTGTTCTTGTCTTTCTAGATGGTGGTGGTTGTGGGTCTGGAAGATGCTGCTTTAGGAACTTTAGTGTGCAGTTGCAGTGCATCTTGGATAGTACAAACTGCTGCAACTGTTCATCGACAGTAGAGGGACTGGATGCTGGTGGAAAGAGTACCAATCAAGTGGGCTCCTTATACTGGATGGTGTCAAGCTTCTTGAGTGCTGATGGAGCTGCACTCATCCAGGCGAGTGGTGAGTATTCCATTACACTCCTGACCTGAGCCTTGTAGTTGGTGGACAGGCTTTGGGGAGTCGGGAGGTGGGTAGTATGCTGCAGAATTTCTAGCCTTTGACCTGCTCTAGTAGCCACAGTGTTTATGTGACTAGACCAGTTCAGTTTCTTGTCAATGGTAACCCCCAGGATGTTGATAGCAGGGGATTCAGTGATGGCGATGACCACTGAATGTCAAGGGATGATGGTTGGAGCCTCTCTTGTTGGAGATGGTCATTGCCTGGCATTTGCGTGGTTCAAATGTTACTTGCCACTTGTCAGCCCAAGCCGGGATATTGTCCGGGTCCTGCTGCATTTGGGTATGAACTGCTTCACTATCTGAGGAGTCACGAATGGTGCAGAACATTGTCCAGTCATCTGTGAACATCCCCACTTTGACCTTGTGACAGAAGGAAGGTCATTGATGAAGCAACTGAAAATAGTTGGTCTAGGACACTTCCCTGAGGAACTCCTCCTGCAGTGACACCCTGAGGATGAGATGATTGACCTCCAACCACCACAACCATCCTATGTCAGGTATGATTCCAACCAGCAGAGGGTTTCCCCCTAATTCCCATTGACCCCATTTTAGTTAGGGCACCTTCATGTCATACTCAACTTAAGACTATGACATCTAGTTCTAGCTTTATCCAACTTGAGGGGGAAATGCCCATGTGAATGTTCCCTGCACTATTTACTATAGGTAGGTGATCAAATTTGGAGTGTTATGTGCAGTTTTGATGACCTACCTACAGGAAATAGTGCAGAGAACATTTACCTGGGTGTTTCCAGAGCACGAGGACCTGAGTTACCAGGATATGTTAAACAGGTTAGGACTTTATTTCCTGAAGTGCAGGAAAATGATGGGAGAGGGCAATACTAAGTATTACGAGGAGTGATCACAAGCAGGCTTTACTCTCTCCCCACCCCACCTCAGGTTGGATAAAACTGGAACTAGAGGTCAGTCTTACGTTGAAAGGGGAATACCAGGGTGAGCTGCTTCACTCAGAGGGCGTTGTGTGTGTGGCATGAGCTGCCAGTGGAAGTGGTAAATGTGGGATCATTTGTAACATTTAAAAATTTGGATCGGTAAGTAGATGAGAAGGGTATGGAGGGTTATGGTCCAAGTGCAAGGAGATGGGATTATGCAAATAAACAGGCTAGATGGGCCAAAGGGCCTTTTCCTGTACTGTAGTACTCTGATGCATTCATTCTCTGATCAATCACATACCTATCTACTTGTGGTTCTTGTAATATGCCAGGAATTATTACTTTTGGTTTCTGCTTTTTTTAAAGTTAACTCCACACTCGTGCTTTACTCAGTCAATGTCATTGCTTCCCACATGGATCGTATTAACTTGACCTGTGCTTTTTCACTTCCTTTCCTGCCTGAGGAGATGTACTTAACCCAGGCACCAGGCAGCCAGTACAGACTTCAAAGCTCTCCCTTGTGGTTGTGATGAGCATTAACAATTCCCTAAACTACGCAATCACAGTTCTCTTTATTCCCTTGGTTTGAATGACCCCTGTGCCACATTTCTGTGGTCAGTTTGCATGCCTGTCTGCGTTCTCTGCTCTAATCAATGCGATCTGCAAGAACCTTTGGGAAATGTAGAGGGTGATGTTCCTGAAGTATTATCTTTTGGATCCCCATGCATGCCTCACTCAAACTCCCCTGCCCTTGACAGACAAACAAGAGGCTTGCCTGCTTTAACAAGTTCAGATTTATTCAAGCTCTGACTCCACGGTAACCCCACACCTTCAATATTAGGGAAGGGCGGGGGATACGTTCTGTCTTTAGCATAGTTCAATATCCAGCTAGGAGTCATTAACAGCTTATGTAAATTGGAAAATTGAAACGTCCTGACATGGAGCCATGTCATATTGTACAACTCCATAATCTGTGTGTAAGTAGTTTGTAGAATACAGTATCAATGTGGCAATCAGAGGACTTGTTTCTGTGCTGTGCGCTGACAAGGCAGCTATGAGGAAACTAACATCCTCCTGCATGAGTGGGTGGGGAAATATCCATTTTGGCTCCTCTCCGTTGAATTCTGCCTAGGAGCAATGCGAATGGACAATGCAGTCCAAATGAAAACAATTAAACTCCTGCAGCTATGACTCAATAGTCATTTACTCTCAAAAATGAGAAAGTCTGCAGATGCTGGAAATCCAAGCAACACACAAATGCTGGAGACACTGAGCGGGCCAGGCAGTATCTATGGAAAAGACGCTTCAGGGTGAGGCCCTTCATCTGCACTTGGTGGGGTGGGGGGAGGAAGATGAGAGGTCAGAATAAGAAGGTGGGGCAAGGGGAAGATGTACAAGGTGAAACTGGGAGATGGGGAGGGGTGAAGTAAAGAACTGGGAAGTTGAGTGGTGAGGGAGAAAGGGCTGGAGAAGGGGAATAGGAGAGGGATAACAGATAGGAGAGGATAGAAGACCATGAAGAAAGGAGAGGCTGAGGAGCGCCAGAGGGAAGTGCTGAGCAGTTAAGGAAATATGGTGGGTGGGTGGATAATTACCAGAAGTCTGAGAAATCGATGTTCATGCCATCAGGTTGGAGGCTACCCAGAAGGAATATAAGGTGTTGTTCCTCCAATCTGAGTGTGGCTTCACCACAGCTATAGAGGAGGTCATGGGCTGACATGGGAATGGGAAGTAGAATTAAAATGATTAGCCACTGGGAAATCCCACCTTTTCTGGCAGGTAGAGCATAGGCATGCAGCAAAGTGATCTCCCAATCTACATTGGGTCTCGCTGGTATACAGGAGACCACACTGGGAGCACCAGATACGGTAGATGACCCCAACAGACTCACAGGTCAAGTGTAGACTCACCTGGAAGGACTGCTGAGGGCTCTGAATGGCAGTGAGGGAGGAGGTGTAGTAGGAGGAGGGGCAGGTGTAGTACTTGCTCTGTTTGCAAGGATAAGGACCAGGAGGGAGATCAGTATGGAATGAATGAGTGGACAAGGGATTTGCTTAGAGAGCGATCCCTGCAGGAAGTGGAGGTTCGGAAGGATGTGCTTGATGGAGGAATCACGATGGAGATAGCGGAAGTTAAGGAGATTTATGTGCTGAATGTGGAGGCTAGTGAGGTGGTAGGGGAGGACAAGATAAACCCTATCCTCACTGGGGTGGCGGGAGGATGGGCTGAGGGCAGATGTGCGTCAAATGGAAGAGATGCAGGTGAGTGTAGCATTGATGGTAGAGGAAGAAAAGTCCCTTTCTTTGAAAAGCAGAGCACCTCATTAGTTCTGGAATGAAAAGCCTCATCCTGAGAGCAGATGCAGTCGACATGGAGGAACTGAGAGAAGGGGATAGCATTTTTACAGGTAAGTGGGAAGTCCACGTAGCTGTGAGAAACCATGGGTTTATAATAGACATTAATAAATAAGCTGTCTCCAGTGATAGAGGTAGATCGAGAAAGGGGAGGGAGGTGTCAGAAATGGACTAGGTAAATTTGAGGGAAGGTTGGAAGTTGAAGGCAAAGTTGAAATCACCAAGCTCGTCATGGGAGCAGGAAGCAGCACCAATGCACTCGTTGATGTAACGTAGGAAAAGTTGGGGAGTAATACAGGTGTAGGCTTGGAACACAGACGTAGCCAACAAACAGGCAGATATAGCTGGGACCCGTGTGAGTGTCCATGGCTGCACCTTTGGTTTGAAGGAAGTGGGAGGAGCCAAAGGGGAAACTGAGGGTGAGGACCAGTTCTGCCAGATGGAGGGCTACAGGTTGGGTCTGTTTTCTAGAAAGAAAAGGAGAGCTTCCTGGTGGGGAATGGAAGTGTGTCGGGACTGGACATCCATGATGAAAATGAGAAGACCAGGGGCAGTGAACTTGAAATCACAAAGATGCAGAGCATCTGAAGTGTCATGGACGTAGGTAGGAAGAGACCAAACCAGGAGAAAGAAAACAATCAAGGTATGCAGATATGTTTGGTGGAACAGGAACAGGTAGAATCAATGGGTCTACCTGGACAAGTGTGTTTGTGGATCTTGGGTAGGAATTAGAAATGGGGGAGTGTGGGGTGTGGGAACTGTGAGGTTGGTGTTGGGGGATAGGAGATCCCCAGGGTTGACAAGGTCAGTAATGTGGGTAACAATGGCCTGGTGCTCCTTTGTGGGGTCCTGTTCGAGGGGTAAGTAAGATGATGTCAACTGGCCTCAGCAAGGTGAGTCAGTCCTCCAGACCACCACAGCAGCCCCCTTATCTTTAGGTTTGAATGGTGAGGTTGGGATTAGTGCGGAGAGGGTGGGGAGTATTGTGTTCAAAAGGAGTGAGGTTAGAATTGGACAGGAGTAGTGAAGCTGAGATGGTTGATGTCTCATCAGCACTTAGCAATGAAATGATCCAGAACAGGCAGACAACCAGAGTGCAGTGTCCAGGAAGAGAAGGGTTGAAAACAGGAGGATGGGTCGTCATGCAGGGTGGAGAGTCCTTGTTAAAGAAGTAGACACAGCGACGGAGGCAGTGGAGGAAGAGTTCAGCATCACAATGAGGTGTGGGTGCAGGGGGACAATGGTGAGGCCCTTACTGAGGACAGAATGTTCTGCCTCAGAGGGAATTGTGAAGACCTGGCAGAGATGAAAGCTGAGATCAGAGTGGGGGAGGGGGTTGGCAGTATCTGAGGGGAGGGTTGGGTTTGTGAATGGTTCTGAAATCCATAACACAGATCAAGAGTGAATCTGGAAGTCCCAAACAATTCAAAAGTCAACATCTTCAACCAAGAGTAAGCAGCTACTAGGGTAATAAAGCAAACCCAGAGCAGAAAGTGCAGGGGGTAATAAAGTCAGGCAGCACATGTACCTGTTTGGAACAATGAGAGACAAAGGATTCACCAGCAAGGGAGCAAAAATGGCATCAGTTTCAAGAAACCTGAGATGGAAACATAGAAAACCTACAGCACAATACAGGCCCTTCAGGCCACAAAGCTGTGCCAAACATGTACCTTAGAAATTACCCAGGGTTACCCATAGCCCTCTATTTTTCTAAGCTCCATGTACCTATTCAAGAGTCTCTTAAAAGACCCTATTGTATCCGCCTCCACCACCATCGCCAGCAGCCCCTTCCATGCACTCACCAATCTCAACATTTATATATTTTTTAAAAAACCTACCCTGACATCTCCTCTATACCTACTTTCAAGTACCTTAAAACTGTGTCCTCGTGTGCTAGCCATCTTAACCCTGGGGAAAAAGCCTCTGGCTATCCACATGATCAATACCTCTTATACACATCTATCAGGTCACCTCTCATCCTCCATCACTCCAAGGAGAAAAGGCCGAGTTCACTCAACCTGTTCTCATAAGACATGCTCCCCAATCCAGGCAACATCCTTGTAAATCTCCTCTGCACCCTTTCTATGGCTTCCACATCCTTCCTGTAGTGAGGCGACCAGAACTGAGCACAGTACTCCAATGGGGTCTGACCAGGGTCCTATATAGCTGCAACATTACCTCTCGGCTCCTAAACTCAATCCCACAGTTGATGAAGGCCAATACACCATATGCCTTCTTAACCACAGTCAACCTGTGCAGCAGCTATGAGTGTCCTACGGACTTGGACCCCAAGATCCCTCTGATCCTCCACACTACCAAGAGTCTTACCATTAATACTATAATCTGTCATCATATTTGACCTACCAAAATGAACCACTTCACACTTATCTGGGTTGAACTCCATCTGCCACTTCTCAGCCCAGTTTTGCATCCTGTCAATGTCCCGCTGTAACCTCTGACAGATCTCCACACTGTCCACAACACCCCCAACCTTTGTGTCATCAGCAAACTTACTAACCCATCCCTCCACTTCCTCATCCAGGTCATTTATAAAAATCACAAAGAGAAGGGGTCCCAGAACACATCCCTGAGGCACACCACTGGTCTCCAACCTCCATTCAGAATATGACCCACCTACAAGCCAGTTCTGGACCCACAAAGCAAGGTCTCCTTGGATCCCATGCCTCCTTACTTTCTCAATAAGTCTTGCATGGGGTACCTTATCAAATGCCTTTGCTGAAATCCATATACACTACATCTACAGCTCTACCTTCATCAATGTGTTTAGTCACATCCTCAAAATTCAATCAGGCCTTTGACAAAGCCATGCTGACTATTCCTAATCATTATGCCTCTCCAAATGTTCATAAATCCTGCCTCTCGGGATCTTTTCCATCAATTTGCCAACCACTGAAGTAAGACTCACTGGTCTATAATTTCCTGGGTATCTCTACTCCCTTTCTTGAATAAGGGAATGACATCTGCAACCCCCCAATGCTCCGGAACCTCTCCCATCCCCACTGATGATGCAAAGATCATCGTCAGAGGCTCAGCAATCTCCTCCCTCACCTTCCACAGTAGCCTGGGGTACATCTCGTCTGGTCTCAGAGACTTATCCAACTTGATGTTTTCCTAAAGCTCCAGCACATCCTCTTTCTTAATGTCTACATGATCAAGCTTTTCAGTCCACTGTAAGTTATCCCTAAAATCACCAAGCAACATACACAAAATGCTGGTGGAACACAGCAGGCCAGGCAACATCTATAGGAAGAAGTACAGTGGACGTTTTGGGCCAAGACCCTTCGTCAGGATTAACTGGAAGAAGAGATAGTAAGAGATTTGTAAGTGGGAGGGGAAGGGGGAGGGGGAAATCCGAAATGATAGGAGAAGACAGGAGGGGGAGGGATGTAGCTAAGAGCTGGAAAGGTGATTGGCAAAAGGGATACACAGCTGGAGAAGGGAAAAGATCATGGGACGGGAGGCCTAGGGAGAAAGAAAGGGGGAGGGGAAGCACCAGAGGGAGATGGAGAGCAGGCAAGGAGTGATTGTGAGAGGGACAGAGAGAGAAAAATAGAGGAAAAAGGGGAAAATAAATAAATAGATAGATAGATAGATAAATAGATAAATAAATCAGGAATGGGGTAAGAAGGGGAGGAGGGGCATTAACAAAAGTTAGAGAAATCAATGTTCATGCCATCAGGTTGGAGGCTACCCAGACAGAATATAAGGAGTGGCCACACATTTTAATTCCACGTCCCATTCCCATTCTGATATGTCTATCCATGGCCTCCTCTACTGTCAAGATGAAGCCACACTCAGGTTGGAGGAACAACACCTTATATTCTGTCTGGGTGGTCTCCAACCTGATGGCATGAACATTGACTTCTCTAACTTCTGTTAATGCCCCTCCTCCCCTCCTTACACCACCCTTTATTTATTTATTTATCTATCTATCTATCTATTTATTTATTTCCCCCTTTTTCCTCTTTTTTTTTCTCTCTCTGCCCCTCTCACAATCACTCCTTGCCTGCTCTCCATCTCCCCCTTTCTCCCTAGGCCTCCCGTCCCATGATCCTTTCCCTTCTCCAGCTCTGTATCCCTTTTGCCAATCACCTTTCCAACTCTTAGCTTCATCCCTCCCCCTCCTGTCTTCTCCTTTCATGTTGTTTGAGTTTTTTGACAAGGCGAAGAGAGAGATTGAGGGTAGGGCAGTGGATGTTGTCTACATGGGTTTTAGTAAGGTTTTTGACAAAGTCCCTCATGGGAGGCTAATCCCAGAGATTAAGATGCATGGTGTCTGTGGCAAATTAGCTGTTTGGATTCAGAACTGGTTTGTACATAAGAGGGGATGTGAGGGGCAAGTTTTTTTAAAATTTGGAGTGGTGGATGCTGGAATGCGCTGCCTGGTATGGTGGTAAAGGCTTTTAAGAGATATTTAGATAGCAACATTAAATTGAAGAAGGAGGGGTAGGAGGGATTAGTCTGGGGTAGGGGGTTTGACTTACTTTATAGCAGGTTCAGCACAGCATTGTTCCTGGGCTGTACTGTTCTATAAAATGCTGAAGAAACTCAGTAGATCAGGCAGAATCAATGGAAATGAATAAATGGGCAACATTTTGGGCTGAGATGCCTCTTCAGGACTGGATGAGAAGAGGAAAATGCCAGAATTAAATAGGTGAGGGGGGGTGCATCTTCCCCATTCCTTTCCAGCATTGAAGAAGGGTCTCGGTCCGAAACATCGACTGTCTATTCATTTCCATAGAAGCTCCCTGATCTGCAGAGTTCCACCGGTATTTTCTGTGTGTCGCTTTGGATTTCCAGCATCTGCAGAATTTCTCATGTTTACTGTACCTTAGTGCTCAAAAACTGTCCTAAAACTTCCCAAATGGGTGTTCTATCTTTTTTCTACAGCAGAGGGCAGTCTATTATAACTGATCAATGGAAAATCACCTAAAAAACTCAGTCAGCAACATTCACAGAGGAAAAAACAAAAGTTGATACTTAAGTTGTCAGAAGTGGGGAAAAGTTAAAAGTTGAGAGGTTTTAAGCTGTGACAGAGAAAGCACTTGTTTCAGTATGTGAAAAACCACCTCAAAGTCATGTCATTCAATGTGTTAATGAACTGGAAGATCAATAGTTGATGCATCCTGTCACCTGTCTATCTGGAAACTGGGTCATTTCAGGGAAGAAATTAAATAGTCTTCCCTTTGCCTAAAGGTAACCTCTAGGATCTAGTCCAATATCCCATTTAATTTTGAAATCTCTCAGATGTCCAGGGACTCCTAATTAAATATTCTCAGCAAAATTTGTATTGCACAGTTCAACACCAGTGGCCTTTCAGGTCTTTATGTATTTTTTTAATATAATGGGAAAGCCGGGTATGAGAGCTAAATGGCTTTCTTCCACTCTGTGGGTTTTTTGTATTCCAGTTAGTAAAGGAAGCCAGGATCCCATGACGATGGAGAGGTTGATCAGTGGTGAAAGATCAAGAGTCATATTGGCTCCAAGATTATATTACAACCATCTCCTAATTAACAGGCATGTGTATGTTTCAATGTTTATTGACAGATGTTCTGTCATGTCGTAAAAGCAAGCTTGGGTTTAACATAGAATTTTTATCTTTATTGATTAGGATAAGAAAATTACTTTGTGGGTAACATGTATTGTTTTCTACAATATGACCTTTTGCCAATAAATGTCATGTTAGTTTTCATAACAAGTTGGTTTTAGTTAACAGTGGAAAGGCCAATAAATATTCCGCAGTAATTACATTATGATTGAGTTTTGTCATTTTTTAAAGTGCAAAGTACAACAGAGTATGACTGATTCCATTTAATTCCATCACTAAATGTGTCAGAGAACTGTTTCCTGCTTTTTGTTCTGGGTCCTCCATTTAATGGGAATGTGCATGGAAGTTACTGCACGTGCGGTGTAATAAACAAAAAGAGCATTTGGATTTTTCTCCAAGATTGCTCTGTAAGTGCTGAGGGAGGTTTAAACATATGGTATAGACTCAAGACTGTAGACTGTGCACTGTGCACTAGCGATACGATGGCATAGGCTCTGTACATTGAATGTGCACTAGCGATACGATGGCATAGGCTCTGTACATTGAATGTGCACTAGCGATACGATGGCATAGGCTCTGTACATTGAACGTGCACTGTGCACTAGCGACACGATGGCATAGGCTCTGTACATTGAACGTGCACTGTGCACTAGCAACACGATGGCATAGGCTCTGTACATTGAATGTGCACTGTGCACTAGCGATACGATGGCATAGGCTCTGTACATTGAATGTGCACTGTGCACTAGCGATACGATGGCATAGGCTCTGTACAATGAACGTGCACTGTGCACTAGCGACACGATGGCATAGGCTCTGTACATTGAACGTGCACTGTGCACTAGCGATACGATGGCATAGGCTCTGTACATTGAACGTGCACTGTGCACTAGCGACACGATGGCATAGGCTCTGTACATTGAACGTGCACTGTGCACTAGCGATACGATGGCATAGGCTCTGTACATTGAACGTGCACTGTGCACTAGCGACACGATGGCATAGGCTCTGTACATTGAACGTGCACTGTGCACTAGCGATACGATGGCATAGGCTCTGTACATTGAACGAGCACTGTGCACTAGCGATACGATGGCATAGGCTCTGTACATTGAATGTGCACTGTGCACTAGCGATACGATGGCATAGGCTCTGTACAATGAACGTGCACTGTGCACTAGCGACACGATGGCATAGGCTCTGTACATTGAACGTGCACTGTGCACTAGCGATACGATGGCATAGGCTCTGTACATTGAACGAGCACTGTGCACTAGCGATACGATGGCATAGGCTCTGTACATTGAACGTGCACTGTGCACTAGCTCTATGATGCAGCTGTATTGATGTATAGAAGTCAGCAGCATAACTCACGAGAAACCAGGATTGACCAACAGTTGACTGCATTTTCCATCCCAGGAAGCTGTGGAAGGCTGGCATCACAGCTGACCTTCTAAAAGCTCTAAAATAGAAAGGAAATCATGAAATATTTAGTCGTAGAAACATAAGTTTCCTTCTGGACTTGGGTTACTTGTTTAACTGGTCAGCACATAAATAATGGTATGACCATTTGTCCTTTTAGGAAGCTGATCAGCTCAAACCTTTACCTTCATCTACTAATGGTTGGATATTGCACAACACACACAAAATGCTGGAGGAACTCAGCAGGCCATCAGCACCTGTGGAAAAGAGTACAGTCAACGTGTTGGGCTGAGACCCTTCAGCAGGACTGGAGAAATAAATGAGGAGTCAGAGGAAGAAGGTGGGCGAGGGGAGGAAGAACCACGAGGTGATGGGTGGAGGCAGGGGAGGGGTGAAGTCAAGAGCTGGGAAATTGATATGTGAAAGAGATACAGGACTGGAGAAAGGGGGATCTGATAGGACAGGACAGAAGGCCATGGAAGAAAGAAAAGGGGTAGGAGCATCAAGGGAGGTAAGGGGAAAAGGTGAAAGAGAGATGGGGGGCATTACCAGAAGTTTGAGAAACCGATGTTCATGCCATCAGGTTGGAGGCTACCCAGAGGGAATATAAGGTGTTGCTCCTCCAACCGGAGTGTGGCCTCATCATGACGGTAACGAGGCCATAGACTGGCATGTCGGAATGGAAAGTGGAATTAAAATGGGTTACCACTGGGAGATCCTGCTCTTTCAGGCAGACAGAGTATAGATTCTCAGTGAAGCTGTCTCCCAATCTGCGTTGGGTCTCACTAATATACAGGAGGCCACACTGGGAACACCAGCCAGACTCACAGGTGAAGTGTCACCTCACCTGGAAGGACTGTTTGGGGCCCTGAATGGTAGTGAGGGAGGAGGTGTAGGGGCAGGTGTAGCACTTGTTCAGCTTGCAAGGATAAGTGACAGGAGGGGGAATCAGAGGAGAGGGACAAATGGACAACGGAGTCGCGTAGCGAATGTATGTTGCTTGGATTTCCAGCACCTGCAGATTTTCTCTTGTTTCTATACTGTGTAACATTTGGTTTTGTAATATGCCAATATGATGGAATATAGTGCCTTCAAAAAGAGACAGCAGGAGTGTAGCAGGCTCACCACTCTAGCAACTGAAGGTCAACCAAGAACTCGGATGCTGTTTGTGTGAAGTTTGGATGCTCTGCCTATGACTGTGTAAGTTTCTCCCAGGTACTCTGGTTTCTCCCCACATGGCAAAAAAAGTCCTAACTAATAGGTTAGCTGGCTGCTGTCAGTTGCCCCTGATGTTACCGCTAAGCGGTAGGTGAACTGGGGCAAATTGATGGGGCATGTGAGAAGGAATGAATGATAGGAATACCTGGGGGGGGGGGGGGAATAAAGAGATCATTAAGAGCACCAAATTTCTTGGTGTTCACCTGATAGAGAATCTCACCTGGTCCCTCAACACCAGCTCCATAGCAAAGAAAGCCCAGCAGTGCCTCTACTTTCTGTGAAGGCTGAGGAAAGTCCATCTCCCACCCCCCATCCTCATCACATTCTACAGGGGTTGTATTGAGAGCATCCTGAGCAGCTGCATCACTGCCTGGTTCGGAAATTGCACCATCTGGGATCTCAAGACCCTGCAGCGGATAGTGAGGTCAGCTGAGAAGATCATCGGGGTCTCTCTTCCCGCCATCACGGACATTTACACTACACGCTGCATCCACAAAGCAAACAGCATTATGAAGGACCCCACGCACCCCTCATACAAACTCTTCTCCCTCCTGCCCACTGGGAAAAGACACCAAAGCATTCGAGCTCTCACGACCAGACTATGTAACAGTTTCTTCCCCCAAGCTATCAGACTCCTCAATACCCAAAGCCTGGACTGACACCTTACTGCCCTGTTGTCTTGTTTATTATTTATTGTAATGCCTGCACTGTTTTTGTGCACTTCGTGCAGACCTGGGTAGGTCTGTAGTCTAGTGTAGTTTTTTTCTATGTTGTTTTTTTACGTAGTTCAGTCTAGTTTTTGTACTGTGACATGTAACACCATGGTCCTGAAAAACGTTGTCTCATTTTTACTATGTACTGTACCAGCAGTTGTGGTTGAAATGACAATAAAAGTGACTTGACTTGACTTGAAAAGGTTAGTGAACTGAAGGGGCCTGGGGAGAGTCGTAGAACAGAGGGTCTTGTAGCAGCCATCACGACAGGGCAATGAGTGCAGAACTTGGGATGTTATGTCGTACAGGTGGTCCCCGGTTTTCGAACGTTCGCTTTACGACAGCTCGCTGTTACAAGAGACCTACATTAGTACCTGATTTCACTAACTAAAGAGGATTTTCGCTTTTATGAAAAAAAGACACCCGCTTTATACATGTGTAACCCCAAGAAAGACTACCATGACCGTGAAGCCTTGTGCAGGCAGTTATGCCCGCATGTGTGTATGTGCGTATGCGTGTATATATGTAGGCATGTATGTGTGCTTGCATGTACGTGCCAATTTTTTTTCTCCACATCGATTTTGGCTCGCTGTCTTCCTGATTTTGGTAAGTGAAACTACACCATACATAAAATATTTCTATTTTATATAGGCTGTATATTTATCATATCATTCCTGCTTTTACTATATGTTCATGTTATTTTAGGTTTTATGTGTTATTTGCTTTGATTTGGTAGGTTATTTTTTGGTTCTGGAAATGCTCAAAAATTTTTCCCATATAAATTAATGGTAATTGTTTCTTCGCTTTACAACATTTCGGTTCACAAACGGTTTTATAGGAACACTCTACCTTCGGATAGCGGGGGAAACCTGTACTTGTACAAGAAGTTGGTGCAGGCTGCGTTTGCAATATTGTGTTCAATTTTGGTCGCCCTTCAATGGCAACAATGTCATTAAGCTGGAAGTAGTGCAGAGGAAATCCACAATGATGTTGCTGGCACTGAAGGACTGCATTATTGTCAGAGGCTGAACAGATTAGGAGAATAAGGGATTATCTTATATATAATAACGAGGGGCTGAACAGAATAAATGCAGTTTTTTACTCAAATTTGGGAATAAGAAACTACAAGTTTAGTGTGAGGAAGGAGATTTAATAGGAAACTGAAGGGCAACTTTTTCACCCAGAAGGTGGTCAGCATATGGAATGAGTTGCCAGAGGAAGTGGTTGAGACAGGTGTATAAACAATATTTAAAAAGATATTTAAAGAGGTGTATGGATTGGAAAGCTTTAGAGGGATATGGGCCAAATGTGGTAAAACAGGACTAGCTTAGATTGGTTGGCATGGATCAGTTGGAACGAAAGACCCATCTGATTATAATGCTATGATGCTAATTGCTCTGAGATCCAGAATAGATTCAATGGGCTGAACGGTCTCCTAATTTGCTAAAATAAGATCAAGTGTGGAATGGGAAGATTATTGAATTAAATAGTGAATTAAAAAGATTATTGAATTCAATAGTAATTATTGAATTACTATTGAATTAAATTAAAGAATGGCTTCTGGATTTTAAAGTAAGGAGAAACTCAGGAAGAGGGGAATAACTTGCCAGGAGCTGTAGGTGGAACTGTTCCGCATTCTGAGAAGTCATCAAATGATCTTCATCTACAGTCTTTAGAATTAAAAAGCTATTAAAGGATAACTTATCCAATCTGTTCTCAGTTCCTCGATAACCTTTAGTGAGATGCCAGCAGTTACAATTAAGACTAAAGTACCACAAGATAATAATCCAGAGGTCATATTAGTATACGACAGTTTGCAATTTTTTCCATAATATCTTCAGTTATTTCATGTAACATCTGATGTAATATTATTTAGTTTGGTCAGTATTTAGCAAACTCTTTCAAAAGAGTTTCCATGTTGTGCTCTATGGACTATGAATAGTTTCCCTCACCAGACCAATTCAAAGTGATCTCTGAGGATGCAGTTTGGGCAGGTCCTATTGTGAACTTCAAGAGGGGATTTGAATAAATTTATGGCGAGTAAGAATTTGTAAGACCACAGAGGAGGGGTTAGAGAGAAGAAATTAGTGAGTTTCTCTCCTGAAAACCAATGTAGACAGTGGATCAAATGGCCTCCTTCAATGCTATAGCCATTTTATAAACTGAAGATCCTATAATAGGTATAAGGGAAAGTTACTGTGTATTTCCAGGCGGCAGGCCAGCTATACTCCCGGATACGTGATCAGGTCACCGTGCTTCATGAGGCCACGTGCTGCATGCAGACGAGTTGACATGTACATGGGTGGTATTTATAAGGCAAGATGATTGTTGTATGTGGGCTGGTACTGCATGTGGACTGGATATTGAAACATGGAAACATAGCAAACCTACAGCACAATACAGGCTCTTCGGCCCACAAAGCTGTGCCGAACATGTCCTTACTTTAGAAATTACCTGGGGTTACCCATAGCCCTCTATTTTTCTGAGCTCCGTGTACCTATCCAGGAGTCTCTTAAAAGACCCTATTGTATCCACCTCCACCACTGTCGCTGACAGCCCATTCCACGCACTCACCACTCTCTGCGTAAAAAATTTACCCCTGACATCTCCTCTGTACCTACTTCAAAGCACCTTAAAACTGTCCTCTTGTGTTAGCCAATCAGCCCTGGGAAATATCCTCTGACTATCCACACAATCAATGCCTCTCATTATTTTGTACACCTCTATCAGGTCACCCCTCATCCTCCGATGGAGGAGGCTTGGTTCTGCATACAGACCAGGTGCTGTGTATAGGGTGGGTGTTAAGCCTCTGTAAGGATTTGAGTTGGTTACTCTCCGGTGCTGGGTGTACACTGGTCTGGGGTTCCAACTACCTAAAACATTCTGTACACAGCTCCTCGAGACTAGTTCATTCACACATCCAACAACCCATAAGGTGACATGGTTTCTCATAAAGGGACATTTAAAATGTATTTTTGATTGTTGGATTTAATTAATTGTGAAGCTTTTAAAAAAAAATTGTTATAGCACCAATGTGATAAAACAAAGGATTAGAATAAGCTTTAAACTAGAACCTTGTGTATTTATTTACCTTGTTTTCAGCCTGCTTGGAGCAGGAAATGATGAAATATAATTTAACTAACCTTTCTATTTTTGTTCTTCTTTCTGTTCCACTTTGCACAGTGATAGAACAGATTTGGAAATATCAGCCTGAATATTGTGTACTGTTAACACGACACTTGTTGTTGGTCAGGAGTTTGTTCAGTGCATCCCAATGCAGAACTCTGAAGAAATCAGACCTTAGTTTGCCTGCCAGCTCAATACTTCATCCATAAGTTACATCACTCTTACGGTTGCACGTGCAGAAATGAACCTTCATCTGTACTTTTCTTATATGTGACGGAAATTAACTGAAGTTGGTAAACAGTCCATTCTGCCCACCTGCAGATGTCTACCCCTTGTACCAGTTACTATATTTCCCAAAGAGCAAGATTTCCAAACCCATGAGATGTTCCCAAGAGAGCTTAGATTTTGTGGTAGGTGTCTGAAATTGCCCCCAAATTGTTAGAGGTTTACAGTAGCATGCAGTCCTGCAAAGCAGCTATCATAGACAGCCCAACCTCCGTAAATAAGACCATAAGATATAGGAGCAGAATTAGGCTATTTGGCCCATCACATCTGCTCTGCCACTTCAGCATGGCTGATCCATCATTCCTCTCAGCTCTAAGCTGAGAGTAAGTGTTCAGCAAGGACTAGAAGCACCAAGATGGCCTGTTTCCGTGCTGTAATTGTTATATGGTTAACCTCCTGCCTTCTCCCCATGTCCCTTCATACCTTAACCAATTAAGAATCAGTCAACCTCTGCCTTAAATGTACATAAAGACTTGACCTCCATAGCTGCCTGTGACAAAGATTTATACAGATTCACCACTCTCTGGCTATAGAAATTCCTCCTCATCTCAGTTCTAAAAAGACGCCCCTTTGTTCTGAAGTTGTGTCCTCTGGTCTTAGACTTTCCCACTATAGGAAATATACTCTCCACATCCACACTATCAATACCTTTCATCATCCAATAAGTTTCAATTAGGTCACCCCTCAATCTTCTGAATTCTAGTGAATACAGGTCCAGACCCATCAAACGCTCTTCATAGGACAAGCCTTTGAGTCCTGGAATCATTTTCGTGAACCTCCTTTAAACCTGCTTCAGTGTCAGCACATCCTTTGTAAGATAAGAGGTCCAACACTGCACACAATTCTCCAAGTGAGGCCACACCAGTGATTTATAAAGCCTCAACATTACATCCTTACTCTTGTATTCTAGTCCTCTTAAAATGAATACTAACACGGCATTTGCCTTCCTCACCATAGACTCAACCTGCAAGTTAACCTTTAGGAAATCCTGCATAATGACTCCCAAGTCCCTTTGCATCTTAGATCCTTGAATTTTCCCTCCATTCAGAAAATAGCTAACCCTTTCATCTCTTCTACCAAAATGCATGACCATACACTTGCAGACACTGTATTTCATCTGACTTCTGTGCCCATTCTCCTAATCTGTCTAAATCCTTCTGTAGCCTCTCTACTTCCTCAAAATTACCTGCCCCTCCACCTATCTTCATATTGTCCGCAAACTTTACAACAAAACCATCAATTCCGTCATCCAAGTCATTGACATATAACGTAAAAAGACCCATGTGGAACACCAATAGTCGCCAGCAGCCAACCAGAAAAGGTTCCCTTTAGTCCTCCTCTTTGCCTCCTGCTAATCAGTTGCTGCCTTATCCATGCTAGAATCTTTCCTGTAATACCATGGGCTCGTAGCTTGTTAAGCAGCCTCATGTATGAAACCTTTCAAAGGCCTTCTGAAAATCTAAGTACACAATGTCAATTGATTCTCCTTTGTCTATTCTGCTTGTTATTTCTTCAAAGAATTCCAACAGATTTGTCAAGCCAGATTTTCCCTCGAGGAAACCATGCTGACTATGGCCTATTTTAATATGTGCCTCCAAGTAACCCAAAACCACATTGTTAACTGATTCCAATATCTTCCCACCACTGAGCTCAGATGAACTGGTCTATAGTTTCCTTTCTTCTGCCTCTCTTGCTCCTTGAAGAGTGGACTGACATTTGCAACTTTCCAGTTTTCCAGAACCATGCTAGAATCTCATGTTTCTTGAAAGATCATTTCTAATGCCTCCACAATCCCTTCAGCCATCTCTTTCAGAACCCTGGGGTGTACACCATGTGGTCCTGATGCCTTCAGACATTTCAGTTTCCCAAGAACTTTCTCCCTAGTAATGGCAACTTCAAACACTTCTGACCCCTGACACTCTGGAATTTCTACCATACTGCTAGTGTCTTCCATTGTGAAGACTGATGCTAAATACTTATTCCATTCATCTACCATTTACTTCTCCCCCATTATTACCTCTCCAGCATCCTTTTCTAGTGATCCAATATCCACTCTCCTCTCTTTTACATTTTATGTATTTGAAGAAATTTTTGGTATCCTCTTTAATATTATCAGCCAACTTACTTTCATATTCCATCTTTTCCTTAATGACTTTTTTAGTTGCCTTCTGTTGGATTTTAAAAGCTTCCCAATGCTCTAACTTCCTACTATTTTTTGCACTATTAAATGCTCTCTCTTTGGCTTTGACTTCTCTTGTTACCTATGGTTGTGTCATCTTGCCTTTAGAACACTTCTTCCTCTTTGGGACGTATATATCCTGTGCCTTCCAAATTTATTCCAGAAATTTCAGCCATTACCACTCTGCCTTCATCCCTACCAATGTCCTTTTCTAATCAACTTAGGCCAGCTCCTCTCTCATGCCTCTGTAATTCCCTTTTCTCCACTGTAATACTGATACATCTGACTTTAGCTTCTCCTTCTCAGATTTCAGGGTGAGTTCAATCACATTATAATCACTGTCCCCTAAGGGATCCTTTATTTTAAGCTTTCTAATCAATTCTGGTTCATTGTACAACACCCAGTCCAGAATACCTGGCCCCCTAGTAGGCTCAGCCACGAGCTACTCTAAGCAGTCAACTCCAAGGCATTGTAGAAATCCTCCCTCTTGCGATCCAGCACCAACCTGATTGTCCCCATGTACCTACATATTGAAATCCCCCATGACCATTGTAACATTGCCCTTTGAAATGCATTTTCTCTCTCCCATTGTAACTTGCAGATCACATCCTGACTGGGTCTGTACACAACTCCCATCAGGGTATTTTTACCCTTGCAGTTCCTTAGCTCTGTCCACAATAATTCAACACCTTCTGATCCTGTGTCGCCTCTTTCTAATGATTGGATTTCATTTTTTTACCAAAGCAACGCCACCCCTCTGCCCACCTGCCTGTCCTTTTAACATAATGTATATTCTTGGATGTTAAGCTCCCAGCTATAATCTTTCAGCCATGATTCAGTGATACCCACAACGTCATACATGCCAATAGACAATAGACAATAGGTCCTAAATGACCTACCCCTTATTCTCAAACCATGCCCTCTGGTACTGGACTCTCCCAGCATCTGGAACATATTTCCTGCCTCTATCTTGTCCAATCCCTTAATAATCTTATATGTTTCAATCAGATCCCCTCTCAATCTCCTTAATTCCAGCGTGTACAAGCCCAGTCTCTCTAACCTCTCTGCGGAAGACAGTCCAGACATCCCAGGAATTAACCTCATGAATCTACGCTGCACTTCCTCTACAGCCAGGATGTCCTTCCTTAACCCTGGAGACCAAAACTGTACACAATACTCCAGGTGTGGTCTCACCAGGGCTCTGTACAAATGCAAGAGGATTTCCTTGCTCTTGTACTCAATTCCCTTTGTAATAAAGGCCAACATTCCATTAGCCTTCTTCACTGCCTGCTGCACTTGCTCATTCACCTTCAGTGACTGATGAACAAGGACTCCGAGATCTCTTTGTATTTCTCCCTTACCTAACTCTACACCGTTCAGATAATAATCTGCCTTCCTGTTCTTACTCCCAAAGTGGATAACCTCACACTTATTCACATTAAACACCATCTGCCAAGTATCTGCCCACTCACCCAGCCTATCCAAGTCACCCTGAATTCTCCTAACATCCTCATCACATGTCACACTGCCACGCAGCTTAGTATCATCAGCAAATTTGCTGATGTTATTTTCAATGCCTTCATCCAAATCGTTGACGTAAATTGTAAACAGCTGTGGTCCCAATACTGAGCCCTGTGGCACCCCACTAGTCACCACCTGCCATTCCGAGAAACACCCATTCACCGCTACCCTTTGCTTTCTATCTGCCAACCAGTTTTCTATCCATGTCAATGTCTTCCCCCCGATGCCCTGAGCTTTGATTTTCCCCACCAATCTCCTATGTGGGACCTTATCAAATGCCTTCTGAAAATCTAGGTACACTACATCCACTGGATCTCCTCCATCTAACTTCCTGGTTACATCCTTGAAAAACTCCAACAGATTAGTCAAGCATGATTTACCCTTGGTAAATCCATGCTGGCTCGGCCCAATCCTATCACTGCTATCTAGATATGCCACTATTTCATCCTTAATAATGGACTCTAGCATCTTTCCCACCACCGATGTCAGGCTGACAGGTCGATAGTTCTCTGTTTTCTCCCTCCCTCCTTTCTTAAAAAGTGGGATAACATTAGCCATTCTCCAATCCTCAGGAACTGATCCTGAATCTAAGGAACATTGGAAAATGATTACCAATGCATCCGCAATTTCCAGGGCCACCTCCTTTAGTACCCTAGGGTGCAGACCATCTGGACCTGGGGATTTGTCAGCCTTCAGTCCCATCAGTCTTCTCATCACTGTTTCCTTCCGAATGCCAATCTGTTTCATTTCCTCTGTTACCCTATGTCCTTGGCCCATCCATACATCTGGGAGATTGCTTGTGTCTTCCTTAGTGAAAACAGATCTAAAGTACTCATTAAGTTCTTCTGCCATTTCTCTGTTTCTCATAACAATTTCACCCAATTCATTCTTCAAGGGCCCAACATTGTTCTTAACTATCTTCTTTCTCTTCACATACCTAAAAAAGCTTTTGCTATCTTCCTTTATATTCCTGGCTAGCTTGCGTTCGTACCTCATTTTTTCTCCCCGTATTGTCTTTTTAGTTAAGTTCTGTTGTTCCTTAAAAACTTCCCAATCATCTGTCCTCCCACTCACCTTAGCTCTGTCATACTTCCTTTTTTTTAATGCTATGCAATCTCTGACTTCTTTTGTCAACCACTGTGGCCCCTTTCCCCCCTTTGAATTCTTCCTTCTCTGGTGGATGAACTGATTTTGCACCTTGTGCATTATTCCCAAGACTACCTGCCATTGCTGTTCCACTGTCTTTTCTGCTAGGCTATCCGTCCAGTCAACTTTGGCCAGTTCCTCCCTCATGGCTCCATAGTTTCCCTTGTTCATCTGCAACACTGACACCTCTGATCTGCCCTTATCCTTCTCAAATTGCAAATAAAAGCTTATCATATTATGATCACTACCTCCTAATGGCTCCTTTACTGCAAGATCGCTTATCAAATCCTGTTCATTACATAACACTAAATCCAGAATAGTCTTGTCCCTGGTTGGCTCTCGTACAAGCTGTTCCAAGAATGCATCCTGTAGGCACTCTACAAACTCCCTATCCTGTGGTCCAGCACCAACCTGATTCTCCCAGTTCACCCGCATGTTGAAATCCCCCATAACTACTGCGACATTACCTTTGCCACATGCCAATGTTAACTCCCTAGTCAACTTGCACCCAATATCCATGCTACTGTTTGGTGGCCTGTAGACAACACCCACTTGGGTCCTTTTGCCCTTACTGTTCCTCAGTTCTATCCACACAGACTCTACTTCTCCTGACCCTATGTCCCCCCTTGCAAAGGACTGAATCTCATTCCTCACCAACAGGGCCACCCCACCCCCTCTGCCCACATTTCTGTCCCTATGATAGCACGTATACCCTTGTACATTCATTTCCCAGGTCTGATCTCCCTGCAGCCATGTCTCCGTTATCCCAACAACATCATAGTTACCCATTCGCACCTGGGCTTCAAGCTCATCCGCCTTATTTCTGACACTTCGTGCATTCAGATATAGAATTTTTAACCCATTTCTCCTCTCTCTGTAACACTGCCAATCTGTAACTGTGCTGCGTTCATTTACCTTATTCTGTATACTGAGCACATTCAGATACAACACCTTTTTGATTTTGTCCGCCTTTTACATTGCAGTTCATCCTGTTGACTGTAATTTTGCCTTATCATCGAAGTCCCTGAAATATATTGGCCATTTACCCAAGCACGACTCTAGGCTTCCTTTCCAAAAATAAAATAAATATAGAAAATAAATAAGTGAATGTTGGAAGAGTGACATTCAGGACTTAGAATGGCAGATTATCTGAAATAATCGAGTTCACTGTTGGACCTGGATACAAAATGGGAGGCAGTTCCTTATGGGTTTTTTTTTACTATTAATTCCAATTTTCCAGCATCAGCAGCATTTTATATTCAGAATGAATTTTATTTCCTGTCTGATTTTTCCCTTTCTGTACCATTATGCAAATATGAAGTTATTCATCTCTCTTGATACTAGGCAGATGTTACTGGATATCCTCATCCAAATGTTAACATTACAAATGGGAAGTATTTCAACAGTGATGAATGCTGTGGTGTTTGTTCTACATTCTAATATTTTAGGACTAGTACTTAGTTCCAGTAGAGTTGTGTTGACCAAGAGTCACTGGCAATTACTCATACTCACATGTCAGTATGAGAATCGCCTCCCCCATTTCTTCCGTAATTTCAGCGCTATTTTAAAAGTAGAACTCAATGAGGAAGCTAGTAGTTCCGTCTGATAACTTGGAGATGCTGATTCATTTCTTCTTTCGCATAGTCCAGATGTACAAAAAATAAGTTTTGCAAAACATGCCAACACAATAAATCTGTTTCAAGGTCCCTCACTGTGATGTATGTTCCCTGGGGTACCTGGGACCCTACTTAACTTTCACCAACCCATTGCCTTTTCACAGCTCTCAAGATAAATTCACAGAACAGACACAAAATGCTCTCAGAAGTGTGAGTGTTAAACCTGCACTGTGCAATTAACAGGCACCTATTCACACTGTGTGATCTGCATCTTGTTTTTGATCATGATCGTTCTAAAGATGCCAGCACATTTTGAACACATAACCGTCTTTTGTGGTTTACAATGATTAAAGGCTTAATACCACACAACAGTTGATGCATTCCTGCATCAGTGTTCCAGATCTTAAAGGGCCCTCTTCTAATCTGCAGCATTTATGGAAGCCTGCTTATCTGCTGACTGAGCTGAAAAACCTGCTTGATAGAGAGTAAAGAGGAAGGAGCATGTCCTCTCCTTTTCAAAGACAAATATTCATCCTTGTGAAACAGGTGCAACCACATACAACACAGACGAGAGAAAGCCTGCAAATGCTGGAAATCCAAGCAACACACACAAAATGCTGGAGGAACTCAGAAGGCCAGGCAGCATTATGGAAAAGAGTAAACAGTCGACGTTTTGAGCCAAGTCCTGAAGAAGGGTCTCAGCCTGAGATGTCAACTGTTTCCATAGATGCTGCCTGGCCTGCTGAGCTCCCCCAGCACTCTGTGAGTGGCCTTCAGCACGTGTATGCATACTCTCGACTTTCTCTCATACACATACCGTAGATTCCGGACTACAGAGCGCACCTGATTAAAAGCCGCTGGCTCTAATTTTAGAAATAAAATCAATTTTTTACTTGTACAGGCCGCACCGGATTTTAGGCCGCACCGGATTTTAGGCCGCACCGGATTTTCGGCCGCACCGGATTTTCGGCCGCAGGTGTCCCACGTTGTAATATGAGATATTTACACAGAAAGATATTACACGTGAGGATTTTTTAACTTTTAATTAAATCCATATGGTAACATAAACAAATACATATTGCAAATGCTTTTTTTCGAACCGTGCCTGTAACGCGGCTACTTTTAAATATACGTTGCGTATACTTCTTTACTGAACAACATTCCAATATCTCCTAACGACTGGTAAAAAATATATATACTGCAGCCTACCAGGAAAAGTTATTGATCGCCTTTAACTTAAAAGCAGCGTTTTCGCTCCGCCGCTCGCCCCCCTCCTTCCCGTTTATCGCAAATCGGTATCCCATAAGACGCGGCGAAACCAGGTGTGACGTCATAGCATCCCGCGATGAAGTACAGAAAACAAATATAGTTAAAACAGTTCTAACTTTAACTAACAAATGAATTACTAAGCGAAAATATTATAGCACAATGCTTTTCTTCGAGTGTTTTCCATGTTGATGAGGGTGAGTACAAATGACTGATTTACAATAATTTAATTGTGAAAGTGCGCTTGATTTATCGTACAATTTCATTGGACCTCTGTGAACTACTCATCAATTTTATTGGTCTACTGTTACGAGGCAAAATGTTTTTGGCGGCATGAAAAAAAACCATGTATTAGCCGCTCTGTATTAAAGGCCGCAGAGTTCAAAGCTGTTCAAAATGTGGGAAAAAAGTAGCGGCTTAAAATCCAGAATCTACGGTACTGTATATATTCATTCATATTCTCTCTCTCTCTCTCTCCCCCCCCCCCCCTCCCTCCTCTCCCCCCTCTCTGGCCTAAAGGATAAATTCTGTTTCTCCTTCCACAGGCCAAGGGTGCAGTTTAAGTTTAGGGAGGTTTTTAAAAGAGCAGGATCCTAAAGGTTATAATCTCTGGATTGCTTCCAGTGCTGTGAGCTGGTGAGTATAGGAATAAAGTTCTCCGTGGATTGTCACCTTGTCGTGGTGGAGAAGCTTGTGTGGTCCTGAGATCCCGAGAGCGATGCCGTCTGGAGCTATGCTCCTGGTAGGGTCACCCATGGCGGTAAGGTCGAGGGTGAGGTCCCTGACAAAGAACAATCCAACCAAGACCTCAACGGTGGAACAGGCGGACTAAGTTACTTCGAACTCAATGGCTGTGAAGATGGATGAAGGCTGCAACAAATCCATCAGCTCCAGTCGTCGTGGTTTCCATGCCATTGGAATCAGTTGGTTGATTTGTGAAGTATCGTGTGCTTCTTGGAGTGCAACATCAAGTACACGTTAAACAAATACATGCACAGGCGTCTTCACTCTGGGGGCCACATCTTCAAGTCTTTCGGTGATTGGGGGAGGGCAACGAGAGCAGGCAGTGTGATGTCTGGAAGCTTCTAGTCAAGAACCGGCACGAAGGCGGTGAATACTTGATTCAGTCGCTCAACTTTTGGACAGAAGCAGGAAAGTTGTTCGGCAGCAGTATTCACGTCTGAGTAGCCCCATTTAGGATCCACTCCGCTCACCCCAAAATGGGAGGGGGCTAGAAAAGGTGTCCAAAAAATAGTCTGCTTCACCCCATCCTGTCTGGAAAGCTGCGTCCAGAGGGATCACCATCATGCGGTCGAAAAACACCTAGAAGTGAAACTATGAAATTTGGAACCTGGATATACGAACTCTGATGGATAACCCAAACTCAGACCGACCAGAGAGGAGGTCTGCCTTTGTTGCCCGGGAACTCCAAAAATTCAACTTTGACATTGTTGTTCTGAGTGAGACCCGCAGAGCTGGAGAAGGGCAACTAAAGGAAGAACAAGGTCAATACACCTTTTTCTGGAAAGGACTTGATCCTGAATAACCGAGGATCCATGGATCATGTTTTGCCATCCGAAACAACCTACTTCAGAAGCTGACAGAGCAACCACTGGGAATCAAAGAACGTCTCATGACTCTGTGAATCCCGCTCGACAAGAACCAACACGCCACCATCATCAGCGCCTACGCTCCAATTCCGGACGCTGAAGATGAAGTAGAGATGAACTTCTACGCCCAACTTGACCACGTCCTTTCCTCTGTTCCTAACAACGACAAGATCATTCTCTTGGGAGACTTCAATGCCAAAGTCGGGAAAGATCATAGGCTCTGGACTGGGATAATAAGCAAGGAAGGAGTTGGCAAGGGCAAGGTCCTCACCAAACGTGCTGAACACAACCTGGTGACTACAAACACCCTATTTCACCAGAAAAACAGGCACAAAGTCTCCTGGCAGCATCCACGCTCCAAACACTGGCACCTCATCGACTACATCATCGTACGATCTCGGGACCAACACGATGTACTGATAACAAGAGCTGTTACTGGTGCCGACAAGTGCTGGACAGATCATCGACTCATCTTGTCCATCATGAGAACGAAGACTTGGCCCAAAAGGAAACACCAAAATCAAAACACTATTAAGAAATTCAATGTCGACATCTTTCAAGACATCAACCATGTACAGAAGTCCAACAAAATCTTCAAGAACAACTGCCTCAACAAATCCCACCATCTGTAGAAGAACACTGGAATCAATTGAAGAATGCTGTCATCACCTTCTGCAAAGAAACAATTGGGTTCAAGACGAGAAAACATCAGGATTGGTTCGATGATAACGATAAACTACTCCAACAACTCATCAACGAAAAGAGAAAAGCATTCATCATCTTACAAAATGACCAACAATCGGCTACCAAAAGGAAACACTATCAGGAATGCAAGGCTGCAGTCCAGAAGAGCACCCGAAACCTGAAAAACCAATGGTGGAGGAAGAAAGCTCAGGAAATCCAACAACTAGCAGACGCCAACGACACTCGAGGCTTTTTCAATGCAACGAAAGCTATTTTTGGCCCATCCACTCACAGTCAAGCCCCTCTCAAAAGCAAAGATGGTTCAACCATCCTGAAGAGCAATGCTGTCATCGATTATAGATGGAGGGAGCACTTCGAAGATCTTCTAAATCAAACCGTCTCATTTGACAGGGATGTGATTAACAACATTCCAAAACAGCCCATTGATGACTCCCTGAGCAAAATACCAACACTTGAAGAAATCAAGAAAGCCATCAAAACCTTGAAAAACAACAAGGCTGCTGGACTTGATGGAATACCAGTTGAGGTCTACAAAATCGGAGGTAACCTGCTTCATTATCGACTGCATCAACTTCTCATCAAGATCTGGATAAATGAAGACGTACCAGCAGACTTTAGGGACTCAGCAATCATTACCATCTACAAAAGGAAAGATGGTCGATCCAAATGCAGAAACTATCATGGAACTTGCTTGTTAGTAACAACAGGAAATTCCTCACCCGCATCATGAACAACCAGCTCAAGCCTCTAGCCGAGAAGATCCTTCCGGAGGCACAAGCCGGTTTTAGACCATCACGTGGAGCAATCGACATGATCTTCACAATGCGACAACTACAAGAAAAATGTCATGAACAACTTCAACCTTTGTACATGGCATTCATCGACCTCACCAAAGCCTTTGACTTGGTATTGAGGGAACTCCTATGGGATGTCCTATTCACTATGGATGCCCTGAAAAGTACATTCGAATCCTGAGACTCCTCCATGATGGCATGCTTGCCACAGTCATGATCAGCAATAGTAACTGTGAGCCTTTTCAAGTTAGATCAGGAGTAAAACAGGGATGCATGATTGCCCCAACTTTATTCACCATCTTCATTGCGACAATCATTGACATTATCAAGGACGACCTACCCCCAGGAATCGAAATTGTCTACAGAACAGATGGCAGACTTTTCAATCTTGCCCGTCTCTCAAGTCCAAAAACAAGACATCCATGAGTTCCCTCATCGAGCTCCAATATGCAGATGACAACAGTGTTGTAGCTCTTTCAGAAAACTACCTACAACAGATTCTGACTCCCTTCAATCAAAACTTGGACTTACCATCAATTCCAAGAAGACTCAGATCATCTACCAACCATCACCAACTGAGACAAATCGGATAGAACCAACAACTCAACTTGGCGAAACAACCCTGGAAAACGTGGACCACTTTTGGTATCTTGGAAGTTACCCTTCCTCCAATGTCGACCTTAATGATGAGATCCAACATCGTCTTAAATGCCCTGAACAGCTTTTGGATGTCTCTGAACAAGAGACTTTCATGATCATGACATCCGAACAGACACCAAAATGTTAGTGTACAAAGCAGTGGTGATCCCAACACTCCTGTATGCATCAGAAACCTGGACAACATACCGACGACATCTGAAGGCACTTGAAAAGTTCCATCAACGCTGTCTTCGAAACATCTTAAATATCAGCTGGGAAGATAGAAGAACCAACATCAGCATGCTAAATGAAGCAAAAACAACAAGCATTGAAGCCTACGTCATCAAGAACCAACTAAAATGGAGCAGTCATGTTGTTAGGACGAAAGACAAACGTCTGCTGAAACAAATCTTCTACTCCCAGCTTAAAGAAGGCAAACATAAAAGAGGCGGACAACAGAAGAGATTCAAAGACGTCTTAAAAGACAACATAGAGAAATGTAACATTGACATCAATAATTGGGAAACCACTGCCAAGGACAGGAAACTCTGGCAAACCATCATCCGAGAAGGAGCAGCAACTTTCGAAGCCAACAGATGTGCAGAATTAGAAGAAAAGAGAAGAAAATGGAAAGAGAGGCAGCAACAACCAAAGCCCGATCTGCCATCTGGAACTACCTGTGCTGAATGCAGAAGAACTTTCAAAGATAAGATTGGACTCATAAGCCACTTGAGAACCCATAAATAGATTAACAGAACAAAGACCATCATCCTTGACCTCGAGGGATAGCCACAACGACGACGATAGGAATAAAAAGATCGGTCAGATGAATATGCGTCTGAAGGGATGGTATAGGACATGAATCATTGGGACTGTTTCTGGGGGAGGTGTCGCATACACAAGTGGGATGGGTTGCACATAACCAGACTGGGACCAGCATCCTTGCTGGTAGGTATGCTAGTGAAGATGGGGAAGTTGGCAGGGGTAGACTAGTTGTTTGTATGGAGGGGCACAAGCGTCTGGAGAAGTAAAGGGCAATAACTCCAGTTGGGCAGGCTAGCAAATTAATTCAACGTTTAAATAGCATCTCCTTTAATGCACAAAATATAACAATAGTTTTAATTAACATGTGAGTCTACAATATTTTCACCATCACTGAAACAAGGTTGAAGGATGGACAGGACTGACAACACAATCACTTAGAGAATAGAATTTTTGGGCAAGAAAGAGGAGGGAGTAAAAGGAAAGGGGATATTGCACTATTAGCCAAAGAAGGCATAACTTCAGTGCTGAGGGAGGGTATCCCAGAAAACTGCTCAAACAAATCCAAATGGGTAAAAATTAAAACAAAAAGGGTGTTGTAGCTTTACAGACCTCATAGCAACAGCAGGAGACAGAGAGACCAGATGTCGGAGAGATTTAAATTTCCCAAATATTAATTGGGATTGCCTTAGCATTTAAAGGCTCAAGAGGGGGTAAAATGTTTTAGGGTATGTCCAGGAGAGCTTTTAGATGAAGTATATAGACAAAGGGAACTATTTCTGAATTCTTACAGACTTTTCTGGGCTGCCTTCCAGCTTAAAGATTGGATGCTACCACATTGCAAACAGTGTTGCATCAGGGGTTTTTGTCCAGGAACGAATGGGCAGAGGGCAGCCTTGGTTTTGGGCCCTGACGGAATCTCGGGCTGTAGCTGATAGTGCTCGGCTTGAAGGAGCAGATGCTATTCTGCATGGGTAGAGAGATGACAATCACCTGAGCACTGTTTCCATCAGGTAGCAGACTGTAGGAGATGATTGCCTGTGCTGTTAGGGAAGCATTGACACCACCTGACTCACAACAGATGCACAGCGCCTTAACATCCTGTCCAGAGGGACTTGCAGTGGCAAGTGCGGTCCTCTCAATCTTCATCACTGGCCTCAAAGCCAGCTGTCCCAGGCCACAGCCCCTCAGCCAGGGCCAGATTGCACGTGACTATCCACCATGGCTGTCTGCAGCCACTCCTTTTGAAATAAAGCAACATTAAACCACTCTGTGGAACTACAGGGGATCTTAATCAGTTAGCAAAGTGGGTGAGGAGTGGCAAATGAATTTTAATACAAACAGCTGTGAGATGATCCATTTTGGAAAGTCAAATCAAAGTAAGACTTATCCAGGTTGAGTACCAATTATCCAAAAACCCAAAACCTTCCGAAATCTGAAATTTATCTGACTGCTGACTGGACATCACAAATAGAAATTCCACGAGGCGCTGGGAAGGTTCCTAGGCGATGCACAGGTGTCTGCACATCACAGGCAGTCCTGAGAAGTGACCTCGTATGTGTAACGAACAGAAGTAAATGGAAAATAGGCAAACACTGCGGAAAGTGAGAAATGAAGATCTCAATGGTGTATTGAAGGAGTGGATTCGTCAGTGTCGGAGTGAACATGCAGCTTAATGGTTTTCTGATCATGAAACAAGCAAAGATCTGTCACAACACACTGAAAATTGAATATGATTGCAAATATTCAGCAGGCAGGGCAGAAATTTTAGGAAAGGCACAACATTAAATTTTAAAAGTGTCTGCTGATCACAAAGCAGCAGAGAAATTCATTGATGAATTTGTGAAGATCATCGCTGATGAAAATCTAACACCAGAACAAGCCTACAGTGCTGATTGTTTTTATACCTTACATAAAACCCAAAGTAAAATACAACTACTGTAACCTTTTAATCAAAACACGGCATTGAAGGTGGAGACTGAAAGCCTGCCGTTGTTTGTTGGTGTTTAATAGCTGATTCAGGTATTCTCCCAGCATTCATTACATATTAATGATATGGAATCACTTTTACTGTAAGTACATGGGTGTGATGAATGAATGTAGGACTGATTACATAAATTCAGACTCAGAAATGATGGTGATCCCAAGATAGAAGAAGAAGAAAGCACCTAACTTCAAGCGGAGTCATCGGGGCGCCGCGGTGACGGTGTTTTTTAGCAGGCTTTCTTATTTTTACGAGGCTGAGTTGCTAACTCGACACTCAAACCCGCATGGATGAAAAACGTGCAAGGGAGCCAGCCAGATTCGAACTCAGGAGCCTTCGCTCCAAAGTCTGGTGCTGAAGCCATTACGCCACCAGCCGGCTTGAACCCAAGATATCTGATTATATTTTCCAAAATCAGGAATCCAAAGCACTTGCAGCCTCAAGCATTTCAGATAAGGGGTACTCAACCTGTGCGATGAATGGTAGACCACTAGGGACAGAGGGACCAAGGGTAAAAGTGCATGGTTCATTGAAAATGGTGTCACAGGTGGTGAAAAAAGAAGTTAGCATTCATTAGTCAGGTCATTGGATATAGGAGTTGGGATATTATGTTGGATAAGTTGTCAGTGAGACTGCACTTATGTAACAGTTTTGGTCTCCCTGTTAGATGAAAGATGTGGTTAAACTGAAAAGAGTGCAGAAAAAATTCCCAGGATATTTCCAGGACTAGAGTGCATGAGTTAAACAGAAAGGTTGGCCAGGCCAGGTTGCTGTTCCTTGCAGCACAGGAGAAAGTGGAACACCTTCTTAAAATGTTTAACATTTTAAGAGGCATGGGATCATGAGGTCTAAATTTCCTCTACTCTTGGGAAAAGACTGTTATTATCCACTTACTGTTGGTTTCAGGGAAGGAGGGGAAGGATTGAAGAGCGACCTGATGGACAGCTTTTTAATTCGGAGCATGGTGAGCATATGGAACAAGCTGCAGAGGAAGTGGTTCAGGCAGGTGCGATTTAAGAGGACAGGTACATGAAGGTGAGGGTCCTGCAACGATATGTGGCGAACACAGGGAATTGGGACTGTCTGGGTGGCACTGTGGTTCACATGAACCACTTGGGCTGAAGGGTCTGTATCTGTGATGGAAGGAGTAAAGAGCTGAAGAAGAAACCTGATAGGAGAGGACA
Organism: Hemitrygon akajei; assembly: GCF_048418815.1. NCBI lineage: Eukaryota > Metazoa > Chordata > Chondrichthyes > Myliobatiformes > Dasyatidae > Hemitrygon > Hemitrygon akajei. The sequence continues at coordinate 111,662,006 of NC_133126.1, forward strand.
GCAGAGCATGGGAGAAAGGTTAAGGAGGATATGTCCCAGAAGGAGCTGATGGGCAGACAAGGAGAAGAGAAGCTGTAAGAGGGCAATCAGAATGGGGAATGGAAAAAGAGGGAAAGGAGAGAACTTTACTGAACTTACAGAAATGATGTTCCTGCCATCAGATTGGAGGCTCTTGTGTCTGTGTAACTACATATCAACTAAATAAAAGCACACATGTGGGAGATGGCTTTAACAGTCCATTCACATTACAGCAAGAGAGAGAGCAAGAGCAATGTGCATATGTAGACAACAGATGATACGTAGTGCTACAGGGAGTCATTTTTCTAAAAGAAGTATGTCCATACATTACACTCCCTCCCACTTTAGGTTAGAAACATAGAAAACCTACAGCACAATACAGGCCCTTTGGCTCACAAAACTGTGCCGAACATGTCCTTACCTTAGAATTTACTTAGGGTTTCCCATAGCCCTCTGTTTTTTCTAAGCTCCATGTACCCATCCAAAAGTCTCTTAGAAGACCCTATCATTTCCGCCTCCACCACCATCACCAGCAGCCCGTTCCACACGCTCACCACTCTCTGGGTAATAAACTTACCCCAGACATCTCCTCTGTACCTACTTTCAAGCACCTTAAAACTATGCCCTCTCATGCTAGCCATTTCAGTCCTGGGACTATCCACACGATCAATGCCTCTCATCATCTTATACACCTCTATCAGGTCACTTCTCATCCTCCGTAGCTTCAAGGAGAAAAGGCCAAGTTCATTCAACTTGTTTTCATAAGGCATGCTCCCCAATCCAGGCAACATCCTTGTAAATCTCCTCTGCACCCTTTCTATGGTTTCCACATCCTTCCTGTAGTGAGGCAACCAGAACTGAGCACAGTACTCCAATGGGGTCTGACCAGGATCCGATATAGCTGTAACATTACCTCTCGGCTCTTAAACTCAATCCCATGATTGATGAAGGCCAATGCACCATATGCCTCCTCAACCTGAGCAGCTCCTTTGAGTGTCCTATGGACTCGGACCCCAAGATCCCTCTGATCCTCCACACTGTCAAGAGTCTTACCATTAACTCTATATTCTGCCATCATATTTGACCTGCCAAAATGAACCACCTCACACTTATCTGGGTTGAACTCCATCTGCCACTTCTCAGCCCAGTTTTGCATCCTATCAATGTCCTGCTGTAACCTCTGACAGCCCTCCACACTATCCACAACACCTCCAACCTAGTAAGCAAACTTACTAACCCATCCCTCCATCTGCTCATCCAGGTCATTTATAAAAATCATGACGATACAATATAAATTATGTATGTACAAAACATTCAACTTTCCTTTCACAAACCATATTCAGATAAACATGTTTGCATAATAACAGTCCATAACTAACTTCACTGTTCTAAAGACTCAATATTTTGGACAGCGCTCTGTTTCTTTCAGGATAGTGCCTTTGGACCTGTGGAGTGGCAAAGGTTTGATGGGTGTCTTGTCTAAGACAATGTTCTTTGGTTCTGGTGTCATGTTGCTGTCAGTGACATAATATCACTGAGAGGTAAGTCCGGTGGCTGTAAAATGTCCATCATTTTGGATGCAGTCGACTCAAGTGTGTTCTATGGTTGAGCATCCAGTATCTACTCAACATGGCATATCCGTGTCTGATCTCCAACATCCATTGTGTACATCAGTGATTCAGTTCTTGTAGCCTTCCTACAGTATGTCCAGTTGTCTTCTTGGTAGTCATGCGCTGGGACATCCTGTCCAGCCTTGAAGCTCCTTGATGTTTTACTTGACAATTGACTGAACAGTTTATTATGCGCTTACCTCCATAGATCTGGTTTCAGGAGGTCTATGCGAGATCTCAGAGTTCTGTTAATGTACAGCATTTTACGTGTTTGATTTGTCGTCGCATGGACAGAGTTGCGATACACAAAAAGGAAGTTGCCCACCTTGTGCTGTAGAGAAATGTCCTCCTTGTCTATCACTTTAATGGATTTCTTGAAGGTTTGAATAAACCTTTCAACTAATCCATTCATCGCTGGATGGTGAGGAGCTGACTTGGAATGCCATTTTTCTTCATGAACAGTCAGAATTCTTCCGACGTATATTGTGGTCCATTGTCACTTACTATTTGTTCTGGTAAACCATTTTGGTCAAAGATAGCCCTCAGGATGGAGACAGTCCTTGCTGAGGTGGTTGACATCATTGACATAACCTCTGGCTCTTCGAATGGAAATCCACTGCAATCAGAAACATGGAGTCCCTGAATGGCTCTGCAAAGTCAATATGTACTCTTTGCCATGATGACAATGGCCACTCCCATGGATGTAATGGTGCCGGTAGGGGTGCTTTTTAAAAATCTTTGGCATCCTGAACAGCTTTTGGCCAAGCCTTCAATCGGTTTATCTATTCCCGGCCACTACAGGCTCTTCATCTTGACTATACCCAGGTTCTCTAACACTCTGGTGTGCAGTTTGGAGGGAACCACAACATGAGATCCACACAGCGTTCTTTGACATACCGACAGTTGGTCTTGTCTCATTGAGAACTCTGGAAACATGGGGTTACCATGAGCTGGCCATCTTTGCATGGTGATGTTGTAGACTTTTGACAATATCGGATCATTCCTGGTTTCTTTTTGTATTTCCAAATTTGTTACTGGCAACTGCTCCACCAGTGCTGTGTGGAACACTTCTACAGAAGACTTTTCTTCAGCTGCTAACAGTAAAGATGTGACAAGTCATCAGCATTGCTGTGCTGTTTGGCACTCTTGAACTCTATGTCATAAGAGTGGGCTCCTAGGAACAATGCCCAATGTTGTAACCGGGTAGCAGTCATCACTGGAATTCCCTTCCTGGGACTGAAAATGGACACAAGGGGCTGGTGATCTGTCACTAGCATAAACTCTTGTCCGTAGAGGTAGTGGTGGAACTTCTTTATTCCTCATACTAGACTAAGACCTCTCGGTCAATCTGTGCATAGCTACATTCTGCACTCACCAGTGATCTTGAAGCAAACACAATTAGACATTCAGATCCATCTATTATAATGTGTGACAAAACGGCTCCAATGCCATAAGGGGATGCATCGCACACCAGTCTGATGGGTAGCAATGGTTATAATGGGTGAGCAGTTCATCTGATGTTATTAGTCCCTTTGTTTCCTTGAATGCTTTTTCACATCTCTGACCGTTCCCACTTTGCTCCTGTCTGTAACAGTGCATTCGATGGGTGCAGCACTGTAGCAATGTTTGGGAGAAACTGGTGGTAGTAATTTACAAGGTCCAAGTACGACCTGAGTTGTGACACATTTTCAGGTTTGGGTGCCTGTAGCACTCCTTCATTCTTCTCTTGTGACTTATGTAGGCCATGCTTGTCAATGCCATGTCCACAGTATGAGATTCCATTCTTGAAATACTCACATTTCTCTCTCTCTTTGCGAGCAGACCACATTCACTCAGTCTGGTTAAGCACTATACCAAGGTTCTGGAGGTGCTCTTCATCATTTTTGTCAGTCACGTTAATGTCATCAAGGTAACATTGTGTTCCTGGGATGTCTTGGAGCATTTGGTCCATTGCTCTTTGCCAAACTGCTGGAGCTGATGTGACGCCAAAGATGGAACAGCCCCTTGTGAGTATTGATTGTGAGGAACTTCCTGCCTGGCTCCTCAATCTCCATTTGCAAGTAGGTTTGTGAAAAACCAATCCTTGAAAACCTCTCCCCATCTGTTAAAGATGCAAAAAAGTCTTCTAATCATGCCAGGAATACCGTACAGTATACAGCACCTGGCTGATGCTCACTTTGAAATCCTCACATATGCAAACGACTCCAGCCTTCTCTTCCTTGATCACTGAGAGAATGGACATGGCCCAATCGCTTCACTCAATCTTGGAGAGAATTCCAGACGTTTCCAAGCTCTGAAATTCAGCATCCACTTTAGGATGTAATACATAAGGCACCGGACATGCTTTATGGAATCTTGGTATTGCTGCTTCATTCAATTCATTTCTGGCCTTCATGCCTTAGAGTTTACCATTGCCCTTCTGAAACACCTTCTCATTAGCATTAAGCAGCTGTGCCAGTCTCTAGTTAGTGCTGCAATTGGGCTGCTGTTGCCTGTTGATGCCCCACTGAGAACTTTGATTGAGTGCCAGTCCAGTTGAATTTTTCTCAACCATTTACATATGAAAAGTGCTGGCCCTCCACTTTTCAATACATAAAGCTCTTAACTGCTGTGTTTGGCTTCCACGCATTGAATTCACTTTCAGTTTGCCTTTGGGTGACACTTTTTCACCTGTGTAGATCTTTAGCATCACTGAGGTCTTCTCTAATGGTACCTTACAAAACAGTCTGTTGTAGTCAGCTTCTGGAATTACAGACAAATCTGACCCTGTATCCAGCTCCATTTTCAGTTTTACCCCAAACACAGCTAACGTGATCCAAATGATTTTGTGTTCTGCTTCAGTAATACTATGCAGTTCTAGGCCTGGCAGCTCACCTTTGTCAGACTCTGTGTTGTCTGATTCTGTTTCACATTCAGTCACTTTATGCATTTGCTTAGTTTTATGTTTGGGACTTTTCACTGGGTTGTGTTCTATGTGACTTCGTCTGTGACACTTTCTGCAAACATTTTCTTTGAACAGTCATTTGCATCATGGGAGAATTTGCCGCATCAGTAAAACTTCTGGCTTTTTGCAACATTCAGGGACATCTGTGCATTTCATATTCTAACCTCTTTCTGTAGTTTTGCTGCATCCTTTGCTGCAGTCTCTAACGATATTGCAATGGTCAATGCTGTTCTATAGGTAGGTCTCTTTCTGACAGTAGCCTCTTTTGAGTGCTTTGACTATGCATGTCACATACAAGCCTGATCCTTAATGAATCAGAAAGTCCACCTCTAAAGTCACAGTACTGGGAGAGTTTGCACAGTTCTGCTATGTATTCAGAAATGATTTCATCCTTTCACTGGTTCCTTTTGTAAAATCTAAATCTCTCAGTTACCATCAGCGGTTCAGGGTTTAAATGATTTTATAAAATTGTAACAATTTCATCAAGCATCTTGCTTGCTGGCTTTTCAAGGGTTACTAAGTTGTGTAAGAGACTGTATGTCCTAGCACCCATTAAGCTAAGAAAATGGGAGCTTTCTTTTGCTCCTCCACGCTATTCACATTACAATACAGTTCCACCCTCTCGATATATGTCTCCCAGCCTTCATTAGCACTATCAAATTAGTTAACTTTACCGACTAAAGCAATTGTCATGTTATTTTCACTTCAACTTTGCTAGTTAACACAAAGATTTTCACCCCCTTGTATTGTGGTGCAGATGTAAGATTTAAATAAATTCAATTCAATTCAATAAATTCAGTTGCATCGTTCACTGTGTACAATGCACTGTATTCTTGTGTCCCTTTGTTAGTGGACGTGAAGGCCTTCTCTGTTCTGTTTAACTCTTTCCTCTCACTGTTTTGTTCAGTAACTGCCTTTGCAGTTGGTGATATTCTCTGACATTCAGGTTTGTACTCATCACCAATTTGTTATGTCTGTGCATTAAATAAAAACACTCAAGTGGGAAGTGGCTTTAACTGGTGTATTCACATAGCAGAGAGAGAGAGAACGCGAGCGATGTGCATGCATAGACAATAGATCATACATAGTACTATGGGAAGTCATTGCCCTAACAGAAATATGTCCATACATTACAGAGGCTCCTCCAACCTCTCGTCATGGTAGTAGATTAAATTGGGGAAGATTGAAATGAGCTTCCTGGCAGATCTGTCAAGTTACCTTGTGATCTGAGTCAATCCTGCCTTTTCAGGGGATCACCATACAAGCATGCATGGCCAGGGGGAGAGATATCACTTCAGCCAGTCACTCTGTAGTTACTACTGAGTATCTACTCAGAGTCGGATTCACCACAGCTAACTGCAAAACTAAACCTCCAAGCACCTCCTTAAACATCACGGCTGCAGTTGCTGGAGTACTGTGAAACAGGATTGCATGTCAAGTGCCAGTGTCAAGCTCATGTCAGACAATGGATAACATTATTCAGCACACTAGCTGACCGCCAAACATTTTGCCTGTGTAATGCTTCCAGTAATTGGAAGATTGCATAATTCACAACTTAGACATAAAAATTTCAAAATGACATTGCAAAAATTTGGAAAGCACTAGACATTGCCAGATAATTCATTTTATAAGCAGACATTCTTGTGTGTGTGAGTGTGTGTGTGTGTGTATGTATGGGTGTGGGGGGTGTGGGTGTGTGCGTGTGTGTGTATGTGGGTGTGTGCGTGTGGGTGTGTGTATATGTATGGGTGTGGGTGTGTGTGTGTGCGCGCGCGTGTGTGTGTATGTATGGGTGTGGGGGGTGTGGGTGTGTGCGTGTGTGTGTATGTGGGTGTGTGCGTGTGGGTGTGTGTGTATATATGGGTGTGGGGGGTGTGGGTGTGTGTGCGTGTGTGTGTGTGTGTGTATGTATGGGTGTGGGGGGGTGTGGGTGTGTATGCGTGTGTGTGTGTGTGTATGTATGGGTGTGGGGGTGTGTGGGTGTGTGTGCGTGTGTATGTATGGGTGTGCGGGGTGTGGGTGTGTGTGCGCGTATGTATGGGTGTGGGGGGTGTGGGTGTGTACGTTTGTGTGTATGTGGGTGTGTGTGTATATATGGGTGTGGGGGGAGTGGGTGTGTGTGTGTATGTATGGGTGTGGGGGGTGTGGGTGTGTGCGCGCGTATGTGTGTGTGTGTATGTATGGGTGTGGGGGGTGTGGGTGTGTGTGTGTGTGTATGTGGGTGTGTGCGTGTGTGTGTATGTGGGTGTGTGTGTGTATATATGGGTATGGGGGTATGGGTGTGGGGGGTGTGGGTGTGTGTGCGTGTGTGTGTGTGTGTGTGTGTGTATGTATGGGTGTGGGGGGGTGTGGGTGTGTGTGCGTGTGTGTGTGTGTGTGTGTATGTATGGGTGTGGGTGTGTGTGTGTGCGCATGTGTGTGTGTGTATGTATGGGTGTGGGGGGTGTGGGTGTGTGTGTGTGTATGTATGGGTGTGGGTGTGTGTGTGTGCGCATGTGTGTGTGTGTATGTATGGGTGTGGGGGGTGTGGGTGTGAGCGTGTGTGTGTATGTGGGTGTGTGTGTGTATATATGGGTGTGGGGGGTGTGGGTGTGTGTGCGTGTGTGTGTGTGTATGTATGGGTGTGGGGGGTGTGGGTGTGTGCGCGCGTATGTGTGTGTGTGTATGTATGGGTGTGGGGGGTGTGGGTGTGTGTGTGTGTGTATGTGGGTGTGTGTATGTATGGGTGTGGGGGGTGTGGGTGTGTGTGTGTATGTATGGGTGTGGGGGGTGTGGGTGTGTGCGCGCGTATGTGTGTGTGTGTATGTATGGGTGTGGGGGGTGTGGGTGTGTGTGCGTGTGTGTGTGTGTGTGTGTGTGTATGTATGGGTGTGGGGGGGTGTGGGTGTGTGTGCGTGTGTGTGTGTGTGTGTGTGTGTGTATGTATGGGTGTGGGTGTGTGTGTGTGCGCATGTGTGTGTGTGTATGTATGGGTGTGGGTGTGTGTGTGTGCGCATGTGTGTGTGTGTATGTATGGGTGTGGGGGGTGTGGGTGTGAGCGTGTGTGTGTATGTGGGTGTGTGTGTGTATATATGGGTGTGGGGGGTGTGGGTGTGTGTGCGTGTGTGTGTGTATGTATGGGTGTGGGGGGTGTGGGTGTGTGTGTGTGTATGTATGGGTGTGGGGGGTGTGGGTGTGTGTGTGTGTATGTATGGGTGTGGGTGTGTGTGTGTGCGCATGTGTGTGTGTGTATGTATGGGTGTGGGGGGTGTGGGTGTGAGCGTGTGTGTGTATGTGGGTGTGTGTGTGTATATATGGGTGTGGGGGGTGTGGGTGTGCGCATGTGTGTGTGTGTATGTATGGGTGTGGGGGGTGTGGGTGTGAGCGTGTGTGTGTATGTGGGTGTGTGTGTGTATGTATGGGTGTGGGGGGTGTGGGTGTGTGCGCGCGTATGTGTGTGTGTGTATGTATGGGTGTGGGGGGTGTGGGTGTGTGTGTGTGTGTATGTGGGTGTGTGTATGTATGGGTGTGGGGGGTGTGGGTGTGTGTTCTTTATTTTAATGTTTTGTCAAATTGCTGTTTCAATGCATCTAGACTATTTGCCTCAACCACTTCTTGCCGTTTTCTGGATAAAAAAGTTTCTTCTGAATTGCATTTATGTGGTGTTATTTGTTTGTGTGGTGAGTGTGTGTTATGTGTTTTTAGGGAGTTTGTTAAGCAAGTTTGCAAGTCTTTGTGGTGTACGTTTCTGTTTCCTTTTGCATGTATACTTGTGTGTGTTGGCGTTAACTCTGTGGTATTTATCCCATTTCTGTCCTGAGATGTGTGTCATTGTGTGGACAGTGTGTAGTTTTTATGTGTGTTGTATGTGCATTCTTGCATGTACTTTTTAGAGATACAGGCCATTCAAATTCAAGCTCATTTACATCTGACTGTACATATATACAAACAATCATTACCACATTCCTTTGTACACACAATTATGTACATCACACGCAGCACATAAATATTACCACAAATAAGTTATTAAAATATCATTCAAAATGCATGTGAAGTGAGCAGGCCGGGTAAACAGTAAACAAGAGAGTACATCCTTTCTGGCACATTGAGCCTCTGCTACCCAATACACCCATGTGAACAATTAATCTATGGACCCATGCATCTTGGGAATGAAGGAGGAAAGAATTAAACAGAACAGAGAAGGCCTTCATGGTCACTAACAAAGGGACATGAGAATACAGTGCATAGTACACAGTGAACGATGCAACTGAACTTATTGAATTGAATTTATTTAAATCTTACATCTGCATCACAACACAAGGGAGTAAAACTCTTTGTGTTAACCAGCAAATTTAAAGTGAAAATAACATGACAATTGCTTTAGTCAGGTAAGTTAATGAATTCGATAGTGCTAACGAAGGCTGGGAGTCATATATCGAGAGGGTGGAACTGTATTGTAACACGAACAACGTGGAGGAGCAGAAGAAAGCCCCTACACTTCTTAGCTTAATGGGTGCAAGGACGTACAGTCTCTTACTCAACTTAGTAACCCCTGAAAAATCAAAAAGCAAGACTTTGACTTTTGAATTTTCTCCCAGTTTAGAAAATACTCTATGCTTTTATTCCTTCACACACTTCTGGTCACTGTATTCCATCTGCCACTTCTTTGCCCATTCTTCTAAACTGTCGAAGTCTTTCTGCAGTCTCTCTGCTTTCTCAACTCTATCTGCCCCTCCACCTATCTTCGTATCATCCATAAAGCTGGCCACAAAGACATCAGTTTCATCATCCAACTCATTGACATACAATGTAAAAAGAATTTGTCCCAACATACCCCCATGTGAAGCACCACTAGTTACTGTCAGCCAATCAGAGAAGAAACCTTTTATTCCCACTCTTTGCTTCCTGCCAATCAGCCACTGCTTTATCCATGTTAGACTCCAACATCTTCCCAACCACAGAGGCCAGGCTAATAATTTCCTTTCTTTTGCCTCCCTCTCTTCTTGAAGAGTGGAGTGACATCTGCAATTTTCCAGTCCTCCTGAACCATGCCACAATCTTTTGATTCTTGTAAGGTCATTACTAATGCCTCCACAATTTCATCAGCTACCTCTTTTAGAACCCTGGGGCGTCGTACATCAGATCCAGGTGACTTATTTACCCTCAGGTCTTTCAGCTTCTCAAGCACCTTCTACCTAATAATAGCAACTGTACTCTCTTCTGCCTCTGACAGTCTCCAACTTCCGGTATGTAGTGTCTTCCTCAGAGAAGACTGATACAAAATACTTATTTAATTCATTCACCATTTCCTTGTCCCCTGTTATTATCCCTCCAGCATCATTTTCCAGCTATTATCTACTCTCGCTTCTCTTTTACTCTTTAAGTATCAGAAAAAATTTTTGGTATCATTTTTGATATTATTGGCTAGCTTCCCTTCATATCTCATCTTTCCCACCCCCTTACGGTTTTTGTTAGTTGCCTTCCGTTGGTTTTAAAAAATTTCCCAATCTTCTAACTTCCCGGTAATTTTTGCTCTATTATATACCCTCCGTTTTGCTTTTATGCTGCCTTTGACTTCTGTTGTCAGCCAGGGTTGCGTCATCCTGCTTTAGAATGCTTCCTCTTCTTTATGATGTATCTATCCTGTGCCTTCAAAATTGCTCCCAGAAACTGCAGCCATTGCTTCTCTGCCAGTATCCCTGCCAGAAAGTTGATTTTCCAATCAGCTTTGGCCAGCTCCTCTCTCATGCCTCTGTAATTCCCTTTACTCCACTGGAATATTGATACACCTGACTTTAGCTTCACAAATATCTGGGTGATTTCTATCATATTATGTTTCCTAGGGGTTCCTTTGCCTTAAGCTCGCAATCATATCCAATTCTATGCACTTTTACTGTGTTGTATGTATTTATGCCTGTACTTTGAGCAGTTTGCGTGTTATATTTGAGGCTTATTCATAGTGCTTGATTAAAGAGTGATCTTGAAATTCTACGTTGAGCAAAATGTATGTAACCATATAACAATCACAGCACGGAAACAGGCCATTCCGGCCCTCCTAGTCCGTGCTGAACTCTTAATCTCACCTAGTCCCACCTACCCGCACTCAGCCCATAACCTTCCACTCCTTTCCTGTCCATATACCTATCCAATTTTACCTTAAATGACACAACTGAACTGGCCTCTACTACTTCTACAGGAAGCTCATTCCACACAGCTATCACTCTCTGAGTAAAGAAATACCCCCTCGTGTTTCCCTTAAACTTTTGCCCCCTAACTCTCAAATCATGTCCTCTCGTTTGAATCTCCCCTACTCTCAATGGAAACAGCCTATTCACGTCAACTCTATCTATCCCTCTCAACATTTTAAATACCTCGATCAAATCCCCCCTCAACCTTCTACGCTCCAATGAATAGAGACCTAACTTGTTCAACCTTTCTCTGTAACTTAAGTGCTGAAACCCAGGTAACATCCTAGTAAATCGTCTCTGCATTCTCTCTAATTTATTGATATCTTTCCTATAATTCGGTGACCAGAACTGTACACAATATTCCAAATTTGGCCTTACCAATGCCTTGTACAATTTTAACATTACATCCCAACTTCTGTACTCAATGCTCTGATTTATAAAGGCCAGCGTTCCAAAAGCCTTCTTCGCCACCCTATCTACATGAGACTCCACCTTCAGGGAACTATGCACTGTTATTCCTAGATCTCTCTGTTCCACTGCATTCCTCAATGCCCTACCATTTACCCTGTATGTTCTATTTGGATTAGTCCTGCCAAAATGTAGAACCTCACACTTCTCAGCATTAAACTCCATCTGCCAACGTTCAGCCCATTCTTCTAACCGACATAAATCTCCCTGCAAGCTTTGAAAACCCACCTCATTATCCACAACACCTCCTACCTTAGTATCATCAGCATACTTACTAATCCAATTTACCACCCCATCATCCAGATCATTTATGTATATTACAAACAACATTGGGCCCAAAACAGATCCCTGAGGCACCCCGCTAGTCACCGGCCTCCATCCCGATAAACAATTATCCACCACTACTCTCTGGCATCTCCCATCTAGCCACTGTTGAATCCATTTTATTACTCCAGCATTAATACCTAACGACTGAACCTTCTTAACTAACCTTCCATGTGGAACTTTGTCAAAGGCCTTGCTGAAGTCCATATAGACTACATCCACTGCCTTACCCTCATCAACATTCCTCGTAACTACTTCAAAAAATTCAATAAGGTTTGTCAAACATGACCTTCCACGCACAAATCCATGCTGTTAAATATTGTCAAGTACTTACTGCAATGTTCTGCCTGATTTTTGCTCCAACTCATCTGTGCATGTGTCAGGCAGCATAAAATTTGAAACTGTTTGTGTAAAATTGCTTTGCACTCAAGTCCTGCGATGAACATGGGCCTCAAACACTGAAGTGGACACAGTATTAAGTGGAGAAGTGAGTCCTGGTTTGGTGTTATCCCTATCTCTTTAATGCTCTTTATGCCCAACAAACCCTTTGATAATGACTCTACTGCAAGGACTCCCCATAGGCCCTCAGTACATCACCCAACCCTTTCTACCTTCCACTCCCTCCCCAACCTTTGCTAGTTTCACAGTGGTGGGATGTGGGTGGTGAAACACCATTGCTGCAACCTTGTTTTATTACAGGCCTCTCTCTGGTAATATTTTCCCTGTTAGTGACCTTGTACAAAATCAGCACCACCCCACAGTGTAACAGTGACTTACCACATCTTTTCAGGTGCATACACGAGGAAATCTGCAGATGCTGGAAATTCAAGCAACACACACAAAATACTGGTGGAACGCAGCAGGCCAGGCAGCATCTATAGGGAGAAGCACCGTCGACGTTTCGGGCCGAGACCCTTCATCAGGACTGACGAAGGGTCTTGGCCTGAAACGTCGACAGTGCTTCTCCCTATAGATGCTGCCTTTTCAGGTGCATTGTGATTTTCTAAGTAGTGCTGAGAGATGTGTGTAGACTATATCCATGAAGTACTGTATATGTGGTGTATCTTTGCCTTACATTGTATTTACATAAGGAGAGGGAAAAGAGCAGGAGTAGGCCACTCAGCCCCTAAAACCTGCCCTTTCTTTCAATATGATTGTGTCTGATCTACCCCAAGCATCACCTCTGGCTGTTTGATGAAATGCCCCATGAATTACATACATTTTGCTCAGTTCCTTGATCTTTCATACCTGTATTGTCTTTCAATGCTCCCGATAATCTAGCTTCCACAACCTCTCAAGTAGAGAATTCCAGAGATCTGCAGCAAGAAATTCCTACACATGTCTGCCCCATAATCTCGATTCCTTGTCTCTTTGTTCAAGGCTCTCCCAATAGTGGAAACATCTTCACATTTGCCTTGTCTCTGCCCCCTCACCATATATGTTGCAATAATACCACCCTCATTGGTCGGAACTCCAAACAAGCTAGATCTAGCTCCTGTAGTTGACGACTCTTATCCATACATTATCCTAGTGAACCTCTTTTAGACTGCCTTCGATACCATTATATCCTTGCTTAAATAACGGACTAAAACTGTGCACAGGTACTCTAGCTATGGCCTGCAGTGGTACACTTGTGTGGCTTTGAGCTGTCCAGTTTTGGGAAGAGCGCCCACTAAAATGATGCAGAATAAGCTAATTACAAGATAAGCACCCACCACCCCAAATGGAAGCCTAATGTCACTTCATGCATTCAATATATTTGGAGGGTCAAGCACACAGGAGGAACCCCTGGTTGATTGATTTCCACTGAATGTTCGTCTGGTGCGCAGTGTTTCCAGACCAAGGCTTTGACAATAACCAGATCTGGTCATAACCCTAGAGTGCAGGATGATGAGCAGAAAACAGTAATATTCTGGAGGATTTCAGCAGGAGGTCCTCACTGAAACATTCCACATGCTTCAGTGCAAATAAAATCACAGAGCAGCGCAAGGAAATACTAAATATCACAGTGGCTATCTGCCTCTGTGCACTGGGCACAGTCTGAGGTAGAGCTGGAGATACAAGTTCAGATTCATTGTAGCTACAGGCATTCATACACTGGGTATAAAAGCCATGAAGATTTGTTTTGTGCAGTGGCAACATTAGAAACATGATAAACATAAATTATACATAACTTACACATGTGCAAAAATAAACAAAGTAGGTGTAACAAGGCAGTGGAAGATTGAGAAAGAGGTAGCGTTAGAGTTTTTCAGATCAGTTCAGGAGCCCAGTGGAAGCAGAGAAGAAGGCACTATTGAACCTTAAGGTGTGGGTCTTCAGGATGTTGTAACTCCTGTCGGGTGACAGCATTGAGAAGAGGGCATGGCCTAGATGGTTGGGGTTTTTAATGATGGATCTAGCCTTCTGAGAGGTTGACTCTTTGTTAGGGAGGAGGGCTGTCCCCATGGTGGAACTGGCTGAGGCCACTACTCTAAGTGGCCTCTTGTATTAGAGTTTCCATACCAGGCCATGAGGCAACCAGTCAGAATGCTTTCCCCTGCATGTCTGTAGAAGTTTATCAGAGTCTTCAATGATATGCCAAATACCCTTAAACTTCTAAGAAAGTGGTGGCATTGGTGTGATTTCTTCATGGTTACGCCGACGCGCTGGGCCCTGGGTGAGATATTGACACCGAGGAACCTGTGGCTGCTCAGCTGTCCACCACAGTGAGAACTGTTTCACATCTGCGATCTGTTGTTGCATTAGGGAGATTGCAACTGTTGGAGACACCAGAAACTGCAGATGCTGGTATCTGGAGCAACAAACTGGGGGAACTCAGTGGATCGAGGAGCACCCATAGGAAGAAAGGAATTGTCAATGTTTTGGGTAATCACCTGACATCAGGACTGAATGGAAGGATTAGGTGCCCAGTATAAAGAGAAAGGTAATGGTGAGACATGAGTCCAAGGTGATTGCTGGACTGAGGAGGGGTGTGAGATGACAGGCAGGTTGTCCCGGTAAGGGAGGGTTGTGGGTGGGGTTGGATAACAGTAGATAGAGGCAGACAAAGAAAGAGGGAGAAATGAGAGGCAGATAGAGTACTAAGCTGCATACTTGGGTCACAAATATTCTCTGTTCCAGAAGATGGAATCTAGATCACGTTCTCTTGTCAAGGAGCAGCAGAGAGAATCACACGTAGTTTCACAGGCTTCTCTGGGATACAAGGTGCCATTAGCTTCACTTTAACTATGCAGTATCTGATGCTGGGCACTTTCAAAAAGCACAGTGCACCAGCTGTCTTCAGTCAGGTAAGTGCCTATCCATCTGCGGCCCACCTGGCACTGATGTGTGCACGTAATGTCACACCCCAACACAGCAGATCACGGACGGCTCAGATGGTGCTCTGACTGCAACAACAGTTCTGAATGAGCTCTATAGTACTCACAGTAGTGTATCTTGGAATTTCCCTTCCACTGCTCAATGCCACACAACCAGGGAAATCACAATAACAAGCAATCTGCTGGGTTTCATCCCAAAACAACCACAATTCCTTTTCTTCTAACCTGACCCGTTTGAGTTCCTTCGGCAGATTGTTTTTTTACCCCAGATTCCAGAATCTTCCTTCGAATTATTCCTTCCTTCTGCTCGTCACGCTTTACAAGGAAAAGAGTACAGTCGACATTTCAGGCCAAGACCCTTCATCGGGGCTGGAGAAAAAGTCAAGTCAAGTCAATTTTATTGTCATTTTGACTATAACTGCTGGTACAGTGCATAGTAAAAATGAGACAATGTTTTTCAGGACCATAGCGTTACATGACACAGTACAACAACTAGTCTGAACAACGTAAAAAACAACACAGAGAAAAAAAAACACACAACAACTACACTAGACTACAGACCTACCCAGGACTGCATAAAGTGCACAAAACAGTGCAGGCATTACAATTAATAATAAACAGGACAATAGGACAGTAAGGTGTCAGTCCAGGCTATGGGTATTGAGGAGTCTGATAGCCTGGGGGAAGAAACTGTTACATAGTCTGGTTGTGAGAGCCCGAATGCTTCGGTGCCTTTTCCCAGACAGCAGGAGGGAGAAGAGATTGTATGAGGGGTGCATGGGGTCCTACATAATGCTGTTTGCTTTGCGGATGCAGCGTGTAGTGTAAATGTCCGTGATGGCGGGAAGAGAGACCCTGATGATCTTCTCAGCTGACCTCATTATCCGCTGCAGGGTCTTGCGATCCGAGATGGTGCAATTTCCGAACCAGGCAGTGATGCAGCTGCTCAGGATGCTCTCAATACAACCCCTGTAGAATGTGATGAGAATGGGGGGTGGGAGATGGACTTTCCTCAGCCTTCGCAGAAAGTAGAGACGCTGCTGGGCTTTCTTTGCTATGGAGCTGGTGTTGAGGGACCAGGTGAGATTCTCCGCCAGGTGAACACCAAGAAATTTGGTGCTGTTTACGATCTCTACCGAGGAGCCGTCGATGTTCAGCGGGGAGTGGTTGCTCTCTGCTCTCCTGAAGTCAACAACCATCTCTTTTGTTTTGTTCACATTCAGAGACAGGTTGTTGGCTCTGCACCAGTCCGTTAGCCCCTGCACCTCCTCTCTGTAAGCTGACTTGTCGTTCTTGCTGATGAGACCCACCACAGTCGTGTCATTGGCGAACTTGATGATGTGGTTCGAGCTGTGTGCTGCAGCACAGTTGTGGGTCAGCAGAGTGAACAGCAGTGGACTGAGCACGCAACTCTGGGGAGCCCCCGTACTCAGTGTGATGGTGTTGGAGATGCTGCTCCCGATCCGGACTGACTGAGATCTCCCAGTCAGGAAGTCTAGGATCCAGTTGCAGAGGGAGGTGTTCAGGCCCAGTAGGTTCAGCTTTCCAATCAGTTTCTGAGGGATAATTGTGTTGAATGCCGAACTGAAGTCTATGAACAGCATCCGAACGTACGTGTCTTTTTTGTCTGGGTGGGTTAGGGCCAGGTGGAGGGTGGTGGCAATGGCATTGTCTGTTGAGCGGTTGGGACGGTACGCAAACTGTAGGGGGTCCAGTGAGGGGGGCAGCAGGGTCTTGATATGCCTCATGACGAGCCTCTCGAAACACTTCATGATGATTGATGTAAGTGCAACGGGACGGGTAGTCATTTAGGCAGGACACTGAAGACTTCTTCGGCACGGGGACGATGGTGGCGGCCTTGAAGCACGTTGGAACGGTGGCGCTGCTCAGGGAGATGTTGAAGATGTCAGTGAGAACATCTGCTAGCTGGTCTGCACATCCTCTGAGCACTCTACCAAGGATGTTGTCTGGTCCAGCAGCCTTCCGTGGGCTGACCCTGCACAGGGTTCTCCTCATGTCAGCCATGGAGAGACACAGCACCTGGTTATTTGTGGGGGGGTGGACTTCCTCACCGCCATGTCATTTTCCGCCTCAAAACGGGCATAGAAGTTATTCTATTATTAAGTTTTTCAGCGCATCTGCACAGTCAGGTGATGTTGTCCTGTAACTGGTGATGTCCTGGATGCCATTCCACATGCGCCGCGTGTCGCCGCTGCCCTGGAAGTGATTGTGGATTCGCTGGGCATGTGCACACTTTGCCCCTCTGATGGCCCACGACAGTTTGGCCCATGCTGTTGTTAGAGCTGCCTTGTCGCCTGCTCTGAAGGCGGAGTCGCGGGACCTCAGCAGCGCACGCACCTCTGCGGTCATCCATGGCTTCTGGCTGGCACGTATAGTGATGGTCTTGGACAGAGTAACATCATCAATGCACTTGCTGATGTAGCTGGTCACTAATGCTGTGTACTCCTCTAAGTTGGTAGAGTTGCCATCGGTTGCAGCCTCCCTGAACACGTGCCAGTCAGTGTACTCAAAGCAGTCTTGAAGAACAGAGATGGCTCCTGCTGGCCAGGTTTTCACCTGCTTCTGAACTGGTCTGGAGCGCCTGACGAGCGGTCTGTATGCTGGGATTAGCATAACAGAGATGTGGTCTGAGTATCCGAGGTGGGGGCGGGGACGTGTCCGGGATGTTTGTGTAAACCAGGTATAAAAAGATGAGGAGCCAGAGTTAGAAGTGGGGGGGGGAGGGGAGAGAGAAACACAAGGTGATGGGTGAAACGGGGTGAGGGGTGAAGTAAAGAGCTGGGAAGTTGATTGGTGAAAGAGATAAAGGGCTGGAGAAGGGGGAATCTGATAGGAGAGGACAGAAGACCATGATAGAAAGAAAAGGGGGTGGCATACCAGAGAAAGGTAAGGTGAGAGAGGGAAATGGGAATGGGGAATAGTGAAGAAGGGGTAGGGAGGCAATTACTGGAAGTTCGAGAAATCAGGTTGGAGGCTACCCAGACAGAATATAATGTATTGCTCCTCCAAACTGAGTGTGACCTCATTGTGACAATGGAATGACATGTCAGCTGGGAATGGGAAGTGGAATTAAAGTGGGTGACCACTGGGAGATCCCAATTTTTCTGGCAGATGGAGCATAGGTGCTCAGCAGAGTGGTCTCCCATTGGCGCTGCTTCATGTGGAGCTCATCGACATCATCAACTTTGCGTCCAGCTTCCTCCCTGCCCTCAAATCTACCTGGTCTGTTTCCAACATCTCCCACCCCTTTCTCTCTCTCTCTCTCTGTCTCACTGTCTCCATGATTTCCCACCCCACTCCCACTCTGCTCAGGTTTGACGTGTCATCGCAGACAATAACACATAATCTGATCCTCACTGCCGCATCTGGTCTCACCCTGTCAGGGCCAGTGCCCTTGTTCTATCCATCCCTCCCCACTCTCTTGGCGACTGACAATGGAAGTGTTTGCTGTCTTTCCCAGTTCTGACACAGGGTCTCGGTAAATGGCTTTTCTTTCCTCGGATGCTGCCTCAGTTGCTGAGTGTTTTTGTTTTTGGGATTTTTTTTCCTTCAGATTTCCAGCTTCTGCAGTCTCCCAAATTGAAACGAATTCTTTATTTGGCAAACAAGAACCCAAATCGACCTCTCTCACCCACTTCCTCAGAACTGTCCGTGTTATTTTTAAAGAGGAAGTATTCTGCATGTCAGTTGAAGCTGGGGTGACCAGCTTGTGTGGATCTATTTATATATTGAAAATGCAACTATCACCTCCACTAACATCCTCCCTCACCAGCTCTACACACTTTATCCTAATTTTTCAGACTTGCTACCTGCACATGTAAAAGAAGGCCACAGACACCACACAGAAAAGTGCTTTTGCATCATGTATTTTAGGCACAAAATTATGCAGTGCTAATACAGCCCACATTTGGGATTACACTAATATAACCCAAAAGCCACACCAATACTACCACAACCCATATTCATACCAATACTAGAAGTGCTGGTACCAGGACCACATGGACCACAGCATAGGACTGCAGTCCACATCTTGTCCAACACCAGTGCAACCCAATCAATAAGCTCCAAGACCTTGGCCTCTATACCTCCCTGAGAAACTGGATCCTTGATTTCCTCACTTTCAGACCCCAGTCTGTTCAACGTCTCCATCAGCACAGGTGCACCACAAGCCTGTGTGCTCAGCCCCCTGATCGACTCGCTTTACACTTGTGACTGTGAGGCTAAGCACAGCTCCAATGCCATATTCAAGTTTGCTGATGACTCCGCTGTTGTAGGCTGAATCAAAGGTGGTGATGAATCAGCATGTAGGAGGGAAATTGAAATCTGGCTGAGTGATGTCACAACAACAACAACCTCTTACTCAATGTCAGCATAACAAAATAGCTGATTATTGGTGTAGGCAGAAACCAGAGGTCCACGAGGCAGCCCTCATTGAGGAATCAGAGGTGGAGAGGATCCGCAAATTTAAATTCCTCTGTGTAATTATTTCAGAGGATCTGCCTGGTTCCATCATGTAAGTATCATTACAAAGAACAGACAGCAGCGCCTCTCCTTTCTTGGAAGTTTGCGAAGATTTGGCATGACATCTGAAACTTTGAGAGTGTATTGAGTGGTTGCATCATGGCCTAGTATGGAAACACCAATGCCCTTGAATGGAAAAGCCCACAAAACATAATGGATACAGCCCAGTCCATCACAGGCCAAGCCCTCCTCAGCACTGAGCAAATCTACACGGAGTGCTGTTGCAGGAAAGCAGCTTCAATCATCAGGGATCCCCACTATCCAGTCCATCCTCTCTTCTGCCTACTACCATCAGGAAGGAAGTACAGGAGCCTCAGGACTCACACCACCAGGTTCAGGAACAGTTATTACCCTCAACTATCAGGATCCTGAACCAGTGGGGTAACTTCACTCGCCCCGTGACTGAACTGTTCCCACAACTCAAGGACTCTTCATCTCATGTTCATCTTCAATATCTATTGCTTATTTATTTATTATTTTGTTTGTTTTTTTGTATGTGCACTTAGTTGTTTTTGCACATTGGTTGCTTGTCCGTCTTACTGAGCATGGTCTTTCATTGATTCTGTTGTGTTACTGTGAATGCCCACAAGAAAATTAATCTCAGGGTTGTTATGTACTTTGATAATAAATTTACTTTGAACTTTGAACCACACATGGATCGGTCCCAGTAAACCACATTTAGATAATATCCGGCTCCCATCAGTACAAATAAGAAAACAGCCCCTCTCTGGACAAGTATGAAGACAGACTATCATAAACTACCAATACAAATCATCCCTGAACTAACCCTAATACACCTCATACTTGGGTCAAGACTAATGCCTTCTCTATCTGGATCAATCTGGATTAATGTTAATATAGCCTACATCTGGACCAATACTAAATCAGCTGATTTCTACCTGAATCAAGACAAACACAGCCTAGTCCTGGACCAAGATTAATACTGCCCTTAACTGGACAGCAAACAATACATCCCATATCACTACAATGCAGTTCATATCATTACACATATTAATATTGTCTGTATCTGGACCACCTCAAATACATTCCATACTTGAACTTGTATCAATCCAGCCCATTCCTCAGCTTATACCACGCAACCCCTATGTGAGTTAGCCCATACGACTCATACATAGATGTGTACTAGTGCAATCGCTCCAGTTCCGCTGCTGCTGTCACTATCAAATGGACCTCTCCCATGCAGCTTGCACGTTAACAACCTCTAACCCAACCCCAACACCAGCCCAGTGCTAATACAGTCCACATCTGGATTACTGTTATTATCTTGGCACTAGTTACTCTGGTGATATCATTAAGAAGGCAATTTGTGCAAGCAGCTCAGATGGAATTCATCAGCTACTTCAGTTTTAGACTGCTACTGCTAAAATCCACAGCTACAGCCATGGTCAATTCAGTAAGCAACATCATTAAAAAATCTATTGTTACTCAAAGTCAATGAATCTCATATAGCAGTCTCCAGTCACAAGTGTGATTCCCCCTTTAGACAGCAGAAGAGAGGATGCTGTGCTGGATTAAAGAGGAGGAAGTACTGGTGCATTTAAGGAATATAAAAGTGGATAAATCTCTGGATCCTGACAGGATATTCCCTAGGACCTTGAGGGAGGTTAGTGTAGAAATAGCAGGGGCTCTGACAAATATTTGAAACATCATTAGAAACGGGGATGGTGCCAGAGGATTGGCGTATTGCTCATGTGGTTCCATTGTTTAAAAAGGGTTCTAAGAGTAAACCTAGCAATTATAGGCCTGTCAGTTTGATGTCAGTGGTGGGTAAATTAATGGAAAGTATTCTTAGAGATGGTATATATAATTATCTGGATAGACAGGGTCTGATTAGGAACAGTCAACATGGACTTGTACATGGAAGGTCGTGTTTGACAAATCTTATTGAATTTTTTGAACAGGTTACAAGGAAAGTGGACGAGGGTAAAGCAGAGGATGTTGTCTATATGGACTTCAGCAAGGCCTTTGACAAGGTTCCATATGGAAGGTTTGTTAGGAAGGTTCAATCATTAGGTATTAATATTGAAGTAGTAAAATGGATTCAACAGTGGCTGGATGGGAGATGTCAGAGAGTAGTGGTGGATAACTGTTTGTCAGGTTGGAGGCCGGTGACTAGTGGTGTGCCTCAGGGATCTGTACTGGGTCCAATGTTGTTTGTCATATACATTAATGATCTGGATGATGGGGTGGTAAATTGGATTAGTAAGTATGCAGATGATACTAAGATAGGTGGCATTGTGAATAATGAAGTAGGTTTTCAAAGTTTGCAGAGAGATTTAGGCCAGTTAGAAGAGTGGACTGAACGATGGCAGATGGAGTTTAATGCTGATAAGTGTGAGGTGCTACATTTTGGTATGAATAATCCAAATAGGACATACATGGTAAATGGTAGGGCATTGAAGAATGCAGTAGAACAGAGTGATCTAGGAATAATGGTGCATAGTTCCCTGAAGGTGGAATCTGATGTGGAGAAAAAAGTTTTTGGTACGCTGGCCTTTATAAATCCGAGCATTGAGTATAGGAGCTGGGATGTAATGTTAAAATTGTACAAGGCATTAGTAAGGCCAAATGTGGAGTATTGTGTACAGTTCGGGTCACCGAATTATAAGAAAGATGTCAACAAAGTAGAGAGAGTACAGAGAAGATAACCATATAACAATTACAGCACAGAAACAGGCCATCTCGGCCCTTCTAGTCCGTGCCGAATGCTTACTCCCACCTAGACCCACCGACCTGCACTCAGCCCATAACCCTCCATTCCTTTCCTGTCCATATACCTATCCAATTTTACTTCAAATGACAATACCGAACCTGCCTCCACCACTTCTACTGGAAGCTCATTCCACACAGCTACCACTCTCTGAGTAAAGAAGTTCCCCCTCGTGTTACCCCTAAACTTTTGCCCCCTAACTCTCAACTCATGTCCTCTTGTTTGAATCTCCCCTACTCTCAATGGAAAAATCCTATCCACATCAACTCTATCTATCCCCTTCATAATTTTAAATACCTCTATCAAGTTTCCCCTCAACCTTCTACGCTCCAAAGAATAAAGAGCTAACTTGTTCAATCTTTCTCTGTAACTTAGGTGCTGAAACCCAGGTAACATTCTAGTAAATCTTTTCTGTACTCTCTCTATTTTGTAGACATCTTTCCTATAATTCGGTGACCAGAACTGTACACAATACTCCAAATTTGGCCTTACTAATGCTTTGTACAATTTTAACATTACATCCCAACTCCTATACTCAATGCTCTGATTTATAAGGGCTGAGATGGCCTGGTTCCGTGCTGTAATTGTTATATGGTTATATGAATTGAAAGTTCATTTAAGGAAAAGAGGGTTCCAACTTCCACTACCGATTACACTGCTGGCAAAAGTACAGTTTCAGGAAAATAAAACTGAAGATCTCAGGGCAAGATTTCTGCACCAGGGGGCTGTTGTGTTTTCAATGCCTCTTTTCTCTGGTGCTGTCTCAATCCACCAGCTCTTCTTTAGTTCCCTGTTTTTCAGTTGCACCTCTGCCCTCACGTACTTGTAGAACACTTCATTTTCCTTTGAATAAAGGTGGAGTTTAAAACCCAGGAGCATGTGCTGTGGGTGAAAAACTCCCTAGTCATTCTTCACAAATCAGTTCTGGCGTTCTTGGCAGAGGAGCCGAGAGTCTCTGTACGTGCCAATTATGGAGGACATCAGGGCAGCCCACAAGTGTGGACAACCTGTAGCTCCCGTAGGGGGGATTTAGCAAGCTGTTTGTGTGATTGTTGCTGTAATGTGCCTGTGGACACTGATGCTTAGTGGCCAGGTTTGTGGAGATAATGGAGCAGTGGTCAGTTCAGTGGAAATCAGTGCCAGTCATTGTGTGAGTGATGTGAAAATCTCTGCTGTCCCTCATTCAGCTAATGATATCATCAACAGTTGTCAGCACTGGGACTGGGATCTTTTGTGTTTATCCCCCTATTGTGCTGACTGTTTTCAATGTTTCTATGTTTGATAAAAGAGAGTGTTGGTTCTGATGAAATTGTGCTCCAAGCTTCTGCTGAAAAGGAAGACTCTATGAGTCTTCCCTTCTTCCCTGTCAAACACCCCTTGTTAGAGTGTTATGACCCTTCCCAACCTGTGTTGAAGTCACCCAGTAGGATTCATCTGGGCCCTTTCAGGGATGAAGACCAGGGTTTTCTCAAATCCTCCTTGGCACCACCTGAAGCTTCAAGTTTAGGGCATACGCACTGACAGTCTTCGCTTGTTGGTTCTATGCTAAAGTAAAGCAAAGGGAAATCTGCCTTCACTAATTCTGTGAGAGCTGCTGAGATGCCAGAGGAACTCACTGTTGATAGTGAAGCTTACTTAGTGATGCCAACTTCTCCCTCTAGAAGAAGGTGTGCCCAATGCCTTGTTCTCCTGCCTTCGCATCTCACTCATTGCAGCAAAGTGAATGTGGAAGCGTGTGGGTCCCTGGGCTTTGGACTAGTCAGGCTTGATGCTGCTGGGACTGAACGTGAAACTGACCTTATAGGTCCTGAGCTCCACACGGTAAGGTGGAAGTTACCAGGTGAGGGGCTCTTTCAATGTCAGGCAGTCCTTGCTCACCAGCCACCACAGTCATTTGAGATGATGGGTGTCTCACCAACTCTCCATTCCCAACCCACATCCACGTTCCCGATTCTGATCTCGGCTTGTTGCTGCGATTGCCCAGAGTTAGCCACATCCAATATAGCAGAAGCTCAGCACAAACGCTGAGCTGAAAATGCACTACCAGCCACAGGACACCAAAAGGATAATCCAGGCTTGAAAGCCCAAAGGAGGCTCCAAGCTCACTGTGTACAGTAACTCAGCAAGGCTTTTGTGAAGCCTCCTTCACTGAAAGATTTAGATATATCGACAAACTTCCTCCACTTTAGGCCCACAAGGAATGAATTATTGGGTTCTCCAAGGAGCTCCCACAGGTACAAATGGCAGGTGATCTTTCTGTACAGGCGGCGTGACCCAGTGCATAAATAGCACGGACTATATGGCAATAAGTTTAGGGAAGGGTGAAGAAGCGAATTTATATTCCCAGGAGGTAAGGTCCTCGTGGAGATGAAGACAATGCAACATTTCATTTGAGTTCAACACACAGAAGGGATTGCACTTATCTCTCTGTGTCACTGAAGTCACTGTGGTAGGAAGCTGCTACAAAGTACGAGTTGAGTGAAGAAGTTCAACTGAGAACAGTCAGGGACTAAGCTTTTCAAAGGACAGCGTATCCAGCCCACTGGTGTGGTTATATTATGCTTGGTTGAGATGGCCACTGAGCTGACCAGGTCCAAGAAAGCCACCATTTAAACCGTTGAGTATAGAAAGGGTTTCTGGTTAGTACACAGGTCTGAGGTAAATCCCATAAGATGGTTAAAACCTCCACACCATCCCTAAGCCAGAGAACTCTCGGGTGCTTATCTCTCTGTCATGATTCACACAAACAGGAACCATTCCTGTCATTGTCAGAACCCTGTAATTGGTATCTCTACTGTAGTTTGCCTGGTGGAGGCTGGACACCAGATTGGTCTTGCCGGATGCTTCTTCAGAAGTGACACAGAGCTCTTTCCTGATCATGTCAGTGTTTTGACACTTCCTCTTTTGATTTGAATCATGTGGCTTTTAATGATCACATTGGCCCCGAGGAACCAGGTTTTAAAAATGTTTTGAAATAAAGGCTACTTTTGTGTATGTTTGAGATTTTTCTAATGTTCTAGCTATTTCACAGAGGTTATTATGATTCCAAAAAGAAATTTCAAAAAATTATCCTTTCAGCTGTGCTTTTTCTTAGTAACTTTGTTTGTAAGGGCTACTCCAACTTGAACAGCTTCACTGCCCCGCCGATCTCCCATCCCCCAACCCCCCCAACCACAACAGGGTCTTAAAGGGCTCTGAGTCCAACTGGTTAGCTTTGTTAAAAAGGCAGATTTGAAAAGAGGCTGGCACAGGAGACTGGAATCTGCAGGGATCTGACCCAAAGCATCAAGAATTCCTCGGCCTGCTGAATTTCCACAGCAAATGGTTTGTTGCTGCAGATTTGACAAGATGCGGCCTACAGACAATGAAGGCTAAATCTGATAATCCTTGAAACTGAATGGCAGGAGACATTCACAGGCCCAGTGAGTGGACTGGACTGGACTGCCGTGCAAATTTCATGTTGCCTGCTCTGCCTGTGATTGCATTGCTGGCCACCAGCTGACACCTCCACTCACCAGCGGCTCACATAGCTGCACCTCTTCAAAGGGAGCTGGAGCAAATGTTGGTGAGAGTTCTATGACTGGGACATGACTAAGAATGGGGCAGTGCAGGAGAGGTCCAATCCTGAAGGATAAGGCAGCAGGGGTTGAAACTATGAGCAAGCCCCAGAAGGGTGAGACCAATTAATTATGAAGGTTGTTGCTAGGAGCCAAACCCAGAAGATTTGGATGCAGTCAGGTTCAGTGACTTAGTATGAGAGGTCAAAGTGTCATCGAATATATTTTGCAGAATACTTGGTCAAGCAAATCATTCACTGATATTTGTCAGTGCACCATGCTCTAATAATCAAGAAAAACAGTTTCCATCAGTCAACTCTTAAAGCAGGAGTCCCCAACCTGGGGTCTATGGACCCCTCTGTTAATATTAGGGCTCTATTGCATAAAAAAGGTTGGGAACCCTTGTCTCAGTAGTTTGTGAGGTAATTCACCCTGTGGTAAACAACTGTCCCATTGCTGCTGATTCAGCTAAAGGGGAAATAGATCTTCAATGTGTTTTTGCTGGGATTGCCTAACATCCACAATGGCTCAGGTAGCTCATGTAGAAAGAGAAACAGGTCCTGAAACGTAACAGTTTGTCTTCCCACAGATGCTGCCTGACTTGCTGCTCATTTCCAGCATTTTCTAGTTTTATTTCAGATTTCCATCAGCAGGAGATTTTATTCATTTCATCGCCCAACATCCACCTTCACACTCTCAATCCTACCAGGATGTTTGCAATTAAACCATACCATTTCAACACATTCCACAAGAGCTACAACGCTAAAGTAGCTTGCTGAAGACTCATGGACATACATCCCTTCCTCTTGTGGAACAATTCGGCTCAGAACCAGACGAGGACATGCTATCCCTGCTCCCTTATTCTTACTATTGCAATGTCGTTGGTAATCACCAAGAGGACTGAATCTGTCAGAGATTTCAGCTCCCCCTCGTTTGATTTACAAGCTGCAAGCTGTTCCATGCAACCTGTCCAAGTTCCCTTTCATCCCTTGAACAGACACTTAGGAAAGGCACAAGAGTAGCAAGCACTGCACCTTTTGGTTCCATTTATAAATTTAGCCTGAAATGTTTGTTTCATGGTCAAGCGAGGGTGCAGCCAAAGAGGGGAAAGAAGAGTGAGGTCTCATCACCCATGTGTCTCCTGTTCATGCCGTGCTCACTAGCTTTGAACTGGGTACGTTCTTTGTGGCCAGTCCTTGCCGTTGAGGTGTGTAGACATTTCTACCAGTCTCTGGAATTCTCTGCCCCAAGGGCTGTGGGAGCTGAATCACTGGAGGTACTTCCTGCCCTCCACTCCGCAGCTTCCACCTTCACCACTCTCCTTCGTCTCCACTTCCATATTCTGCTCACTAATGGTGAAGCTCCTCCTTTCTTGGCATGATTGGCATTGAAAACCCTGACCTGGAGTTTCACACCGACTTCGGTTCTTTGCGGGAATGGGACCCACTCTCGGTGTTTCGGGACTGGCTGTTATTTGATATGCCAAGGATGCGGCCTAAGAGATCAGCTCGCCTTCCGAGTTACGGGATCTCGTGTCTCTGGAGAAGGGTAGACCGAAGGCCGGTGTCTCTGCAGGAATCCAGCGTGTCATGAGAGATGGAAAATCTCTGGCTGTGTGCCCACAGATCTGAGTTCTTTAGGCACAGAGCTTGGAAAAAACGACGCAATGGACTTTCAATATGGTAAACCAGTGAGTTGTTTGTTATGTCTCCCCTCTCACTGTGAAATGGAGAACCTCTTTCTCCCTTATTAGAGAGAGAGCCTGTGATATGTGGAATACCAGGTGAACAAGTCGTCTTTGGGGTAACTGCAAGTCTGTGTCTTTGCTGTTCCTTTGCTCGCGTTTGAGTGCTCGGTGGGGGGTGCCGATGCTTTTTTTTGCTGGTGGGGGAGGGGGATTGTTGCTTTGCGGCTGCTTACGCACGGGGGGAGGGGGGAGCTGGGGAGGGGTACTTTGTGGTTCTAACATTTCACTGTCATTCATTCTTTGGGGGCACTCATCTCTCCAGGTTGTGAAGAAGAAGCATTTCAGGATGTACAAACCCCATTTCCAGAAAAGTTGGGATATTTTCCAAAATGCAATAAAAACAAAAATCTGTGATACGTTAATTCACGTGAACCTTTATTTAACTGACAAAAGTACAAAGAAAAGATTTTCAATAGTTTTACTGACCAACTTAATTGTATTTTGTAAATATACACAAATTTAGAATTTGATGGCTGCAACACACTCAACAAAAGTTGGGACAGAGTTAAAATAAGATTGAAAAGTGCACAGAATATTCAAGTAACACCGGTTTGGAAGACTCCACATTAAGCAGGCTAATTGTTAGCAGGTGAGGTATCATGACTGGGTATAAAAGTAGCGTCCATCAAAGGCTCAGTCTTTGCAAGCAAGGATGGGTCGTGGCTCACCCCTTTTGTGCCAAAATTCGTGAGAGAATTGTTAGTCAGTTCAAAAGGAACATTTCCCAACACAAGATTGCAGAGAATTTAGGTCTTTCAACATCTACAGTATATAATATTGTGAAAATATTCAGAGAATTCAGAGACATCTCAGTGCGTAAAGGGCAAGGTCAGAAACCACTGTTGAATGCGCGTGATCTTCAAGCCCTCAGGCGGCACTACCTAAGAAACCGTCATGCTACTGTGACAATTATAGCCACCTGGGCTCCGGAGTACTTCGGAAAACCATTGTCGCTTAACACAGTCCGTCGCTGCATCCAGAAGTGCAACATGAAACTGTATTATGCAAGGAGGAAGCCATACATCAACTCTATGCAGAAACTCCGGCGAGTTCTCTGGGCCCCAGCTCATCTCAGATGGACCGAAAGACTGTGGAACCGTGTGCTGTGGTCAGTCCACATTTCAGCTAGTTTTCGGAAAAAACGGGCGTCGAGTTCTCCGTGCCAAAGATGAAAACGAACATCCTGATTGTTATCAGCGAAAGGTGCAAAAGCCAGCATCTGTGATGGTATGGGGGTGCATCAGTGCCCACGGCATGGGTGAGTTGCATGTATGTGAAGGTACCACTGACTCTGAGGCGTATATTAGGATTTTAGAGAGACATATGTTGCCATCAAGGCGACGTCTCTTCCCGGGACGTCCATGCTTATTTCAGCAGGACAATGCCAGACCATATTCTCCACGGGCTACAACATCATGGCTTTGTAGACACAGAGTGCGTGTGCTTGACTGGCCTGCTGCCAGTCCAGATCTATCTCCTATTGAAAATGTATGGTGCATCATGAAGAGGAGAATCAGACAATGGAGACAATAGACAATAGACAATAGGTGCAGAAGTAGACCATTCGGCCCTTCGAGCCTGCACCGCCATTTTGAGATCATGGCTGATCAACTACTATCAATACCCGGTTCCTGCCTTGTCCCCATATCCCTTGATTCCCCTATCCATAAGATACCTATCTAGCTCCTTCTTGAAAGCATCCAGAGAATTGGCCTCCACTACCTTCCAAGGCAGTGCATTCCAGACCCCACAACTCTCTGGGAGAAGAAGTTCTTCCTTAACCCTGTCCTAAATGACCTACCCCTTATTCTCAAACCATGCCCTCTGGTACTGAACTCTCCCAGCATCTGGAACATATTTCCTGCCTCTATCTTGTCCAATCCCTTAATAATCTTATATGTTTCAATCAGATCCCCTCTCAATCTCCTTAATTCTAGCGTGTACAAGCCCAGTCTCTCTAACCTCTCTGCGTAAGACAGTCCAGACATCCCAGGAATTAACCTCGTGAATCTACGCTGCACTTCCTCTACAGCCAGGATGTCCTTCCTTAACCCTGGAGACCAAAACTGTACACAATACTCCAGGTGTGGTCTCACCAGGGCTCTGTACAAATGCAAGAGGATTTCCTTGCTCTTGTACTCAATTCCCTTTGTAATAATGGCCAACATTCCATTAGCCTTCTTCACTGCCTGCTGCACTTGCTCATTCACCTTCAGTGACTGATGAACAAGGACTCCGAGATCTCTTTGTATTTCTCCCTTACCTAACTCTACACCGTTCAGATAATAATCTGCCTTCCTGTTCTTACTCCCAAAGTGGATAACCTCACACTTATTCACATTAAACGCCATCTGCCAAGTATCTGCCCACTCACCCAGCCTATCCAAGTCACCCTGAATTCTCCTAACATCCTCATCACATGTCACACTGCCACCCAACTTAGTATCATCAGCAAATTTGCTGATGTTATTTTCAATGCCTTCATCCAAATCGTTGACGTAAATTGTAAACAGCTGTGGTCCCAATACTGAGCCCTGTGGTACCCCACTAGTCACCACCTGCCATTCCGAGAAACACCCATTCACCGCTACCCTTTGCTTTCTATCTGCCAACCAGTTTTCTATCCATGTCAATGTCTTCCCCCCGATGCCCTGAGCTTTGATTTTACCCACCAATCTCCTATGTGGGACCTTATCAAATGCCTTCTGAAAATCGAGGTACACTACATCCACTGGATCTCCCCCGTCTAACTTCCTGGTTACATCCTCGAAAAACTCCAACAGATTAGTCAAGCATGATTTACCCTTGGTAAATCCATGCTGGCTCGGCCCAATCCTATCACTGCTATCTAGATATGCCACTATTTCATCCTTAATAATGGACTCTAGCATCTTTCCCACCACCGATGTCAGGCTGACAGGTCGATAGTTCTCTGTTTCCTCCCTCCCTCCTTTCTTAAAAAGTGGGATAACATTAGCCATTCTCCAATCCTCAGGAACTGATCCTGAATCTAAGGAACATTGGAAAATGATTACCAATGCATCCGCAATTTCCAGGGCCACCTCCTTTAATACCTTAGGGTGCAGACCATCTGGACCTGGGGATTTGTCAGCCTTCAGTCCCATCAGTCTTCTCATCACCGTTTCCTTCCAAATGTCAATCTGTTTCATTTCCTCTGTTACCCTATGTCCTTGGCCCATCCATACATCTGGGAGATTGCTTGTGTCTTCCTTAGTGAAAACAGATCTAAAGTACTCATTAAATTCTTCTGCCATTTCTCTGTTTCTCATAACAATTTCACCCAATTCATTCTTCAAGGGCCCAACATTGTTCTTAACTATCTTCTTTCTCTTCACATACCTAAAAAAGCTTTTGCTATCTTCCCTTTATATTCCTGGCTAGCTTGCGTTCGTACCTCATTTTTTTCTCCCCGTATTGTCTTTTTAGTTAAGTTCTGTTGTTCCTTAAAAACTTCCCAATCATCTGTCCTCCCACTCACCTTAGCTCTGTCATACTTCCTTTTTTTTAATGCTATGCAATCTCTGACTTCCTTTCTCAACCACTGTGGCCCCTTTCCCCCCTTTGAATCCTTCCTTCTCTGGGGGATGTACTGATTTTGCACCTTGTGCATTATTCCCAAGAATACCTGCCATTGCTGTTCCACTGTCTTTTCTGCTAGGCTATCCGTCCAGTCAACTTTAGCCAGCTCCTCCCTCATGGCTCCATAGTTTCCCCTGTTCAACTGCAACACTGACACCTCCAAGCTGCCCTTATCCTTCTCAAATTGCAGATAAAAACTTATCATATTATGATCACTACCTCCTAATGGCTCCTTTACTGCAAGATCGCTTATCAAATCCTGTTCATTACATAACACTAAATCCAGAATAGTCTTGTCCCTGGTCGGCTCTCGTACAAGCTGTTCCAAGAATGCATCCCGTAGGCACTCTACAAACTCCCTATCCTGTGGTCCAGCACCAACCTGATTCTCCCAGTTCACCTGCCTGTTGAAATCCCCCATAACTACTGTGACATTACCTTTGCCACATGCCAATGTTAACTCCCTATTCAACTTGCACCCAATATCCATGCTACTGTTTGGTGGCCTGTAGACAACACCCATTTGGGTCCTTTTACCCTTACTGTTCCTCAGTTCTATCCACACAGACTCTACTTCTCCTGACCCTATGTCCCCCCTTGCAAAGAACTGAATCTCATTCCTCACCAACAGGGCCACCCCACCCCCTCTGCCCACATTTCTGTCCCTACGATAGCACGTTGTACATTCACTTCCCAGGTCTGATCTCCCTGCAGCCATGTCTCCGTTATCCCAACAACAGACCACGGACTGTTGAGCAGCTGAAGACTTATATCAAGCAAGAATGGACAAAATTTCCAATTGCAAATCTACTACAATTAGTATCCTCAGTTCCAAAACAATTAAAAAGTGTTATTAAAGGGAAAGGTGATGTAACACAATGGTAAACATGCCAACTTTTGTTGAGTGTGTTGCAACCATCAAATTCTAAATTTGTGTATATTTACAAAATACAATTAAGTTGGTCAGTAAAACTATTGAAAATCTTTTCTTTGTACTTTTGTCAGTTAAATAAAGGTTCACGTGAATTAACATATCACAGATCTCTTGTTTTTATTGCATTTTGGAAAATATCCCAACTTTTCTGAAAATGGGGTTTGTATATTGTATACATTTCTCTGACATTAAATGTACCTTTGAGGCCTCTGAAACTTTGGAGTTTTTATTGACAAGAAGCAATGTAAAGTTTGTTTTCCATGCCTTCCAGACACATCTTGCCAAACACACATATATTGAGTAAGTAAAAGGAAAACCAGAATTCAGAATATAGTCACTCACACAAAACACTGGAGGAACGCAACGGGTCCAGCAGCATCTATGGAAATGAGCAGATGGGTCAGTGTTTTGGGCCGAGACCCTTCTTTAGGACTGAGAAGCAAGGGGGAAGATGACAGAATAAAAAGGTGGGGGGGGAGGGGAAGGAGGCTGGCTGGAAGGTGACAGGTGAAACCAGGTGGGAGGGAATGGTCGAGGGCTGGAGAAGAAGGAATCTGATAGGAGACGAGAGTGGACCATGGGAGAAAGGGAAAGAGGAGGGGCCCTGGGGGAAAGAGATAGGCGGGTGAGAAGAGGTAAAAGGTCAGGGTGGGGAATGGGATTAGGCAGAATATAGTGTTGCAGTAAAAGAGAGTACAGTGTGGGTAAACAAGTGAAGTGCGAAGACAAAGGTAGAGAGACCAAGAGTTCATATTTGTGTTCAAGGGTCTGATAAGAGTGAGATAATGCAGATGATCACAAACCCCTAACTCTGCTGAGCCATTCAGAGAATGGTTCTGTCTGCACCCCAGTGCTCTGATCTATCTCACCTTGACACAAGGCTACTTGGCCCCTCAACTTTGTCCCACAGTTAAATGAAATCACAGCTGATCCACCCCAGGCCTCAATTCCTGTCCTGTGTCAGTTCCTCATAGCCATTGATTACCGATCTTTTATTGTAAAATGTATTTACATCCACTTTCAATGCCTCTGGTGATCGAACTTCCACAACCCTCGGGGGCAGAGAACTCCAGAGATTCACCACCCTCTGTGAAAAAAAGCTCGATTTTAAATGACCAACTCTTTATCTTGTAACTGTGTGCCTTTGTCTGAGACTCTTCTACTAGTGAAAACATCTCAAGATCTACCCTATCATGCTTCCTCAATCGTCAGCTGGTGGTTTAGTGGCGTCTGCACTGGACCTCAAGGTAAATAATCCTGGCTCCTTGCGCACTTTTCATCTGTGTTGGGTTGAACTTTGAGCTGGCATCTCAGCCTCATAAAAACAACAGACAAAATGCTAAAGAAACCATAAGTTTACCATCCGTTGTGCCACAAGGCGTGGAGATAAACAACAACGATACTCCCTCAATAAGGTCACCCCTCATTCTTCTAAACACCAAAGAGTACAGACCCAGTCTTGGTTGGGTATGAGCCGGAAGTGTAGGCTGCTGACTGATTCACACTCTATGGAACAGCAGACAACGGGGCAAATGGACATTGCCCTTTTGTTTCATTGGTGAATGATAAAGCATTTCATAAAAGTTGTATGAAGGGACCAGGTTTGGTATCTGATGGGGGTATTTGATATAGATCCAAAGGCCACACTCCCTAATCATAATTGATCAATTCTTTTAGTTAGCATGGATGAAGTCAGCTCAATAATGGTCACACTAGGGAAGAGGTCCACTCACTGACGTTTGTATGCAACACAGCTCGGCTATCTAAGTCTTGGTTTTAGGTCATTTACAGGGGATCCGAGGAGAATTTTTTTTTGTACAATGATTGGAATCTGGGGCCTGGTCCCAAGAAGAGGTTTAGAGTGAGATTCACAGAGGATCTAAGAGGGATTTTATTTCATAGCACTGCTGGAATCTGAGCCTGCTGCCCAAGAAGGTGAGATTTACAGATCTAAGGGGGATTCTGCGCATCTCTGCCCACGGTGTCTGGAGGGGTGCAAGGGGAGTGCTCCACTCACACCTGTCTTCACACCGGCAGGCAGCTCCAAACCCCTGGGAGCGCACATCTCTCACAACATCTCACGGTCTCAGACCACATCCACCACAATCAAGGAGGCTGAAGCGAGCTGGTCTATGCACAGTGACACTCACAACCTCTACAGGTGTGTGGTTGTGGGCATTCTGACATGCTGCATCAGTGCGTGGTACTGCGGCAAACAGGAGGGCTCTAGCCCACTGCATCACTGGCATGGGCACCAGCCTACCCGCTTCCCCCACCACCCCCATCAAGGGCATACAGACAGAAAGGTGCCCAAAAATGGCCAGCAACATCATGGAGGATCCCACCTACCCTGCTCATGGTCTGGTTGTCCCACTCCCATCAGGAAAGAGACAACGCACCAGAACTACCAGACTCAAAAACAGTTACTTCCCCCAAACCATCAGGCTGATCCCACCCACCACCACTACAAACACATCACCTTATAAACGTACAATCAGTCTATATAAATAAGTCACTTGCACATTGTTTACAGAATCGCTTTGATATTTATATTTATTGTGGGTTTTCTGATTTTTATTGTGTTCTTGACGCTTTTGTGTTTTTTATACTATATTGGATCCAGAGTAACAATCACATCATTCTTTTTTTACACTCTTTTTTTTACTGAAGAATGACAATAAACAATCTTGAAGAATGTGAAGGAGACTGGCATTCTCACAACACTTAAGCAACCGGACAAGATTTGATTGACCAAGGCACAGAAGTCTATGGGATCTGAAGAGAATTTTTTTTTGTACGGTGATTGGAATCTGGGGCCTGGTCCCAAGAAGAGGTTTAGGGTGAGATTCACAGAGGATCTAAGAGGGATTTTATTTTGTAGCATTGCTGGAATCTGAGATGGGCCATAGGATCAATCTGTACTCCGTACAACTCCGATTATAAATTACCACTCCAAGTTAAATGTATTTTTTGCTTTAAAATTTCATTCTTATTTTGCAAAAATATTCATTGTGTATAATGCTTTTTTTTACATTTACCTATCCTGTAGGGTAAAACATGTATCTGAATAATTATTATAAATATTATGCAAAGATTTTGTGCAAGTTTATCACATACATCCAGTTTCTGTCAGTAGTGCATGCATTATTCACAGCAGGCTCCCATCGGGTGATCTCCGAGAGCTCGGCCAGTATACTGATAGAGAGCAGCTGGCTATCTTCATTATGAGTGCCTGGACGAGACTCAGCTTGCCGAACACCCAGACTTGTAAACATTGCCGCTTAGAGGTAGGTGCCACACCAGCCACCAGTGTGTTTCAAGAACCAGGAGTCAACAACTGCTGGCTTAAGAGAATTCTAATACTCAGTTCCCATTTTGCATTTGGCTTTCACATATTTAGGCAATACCTTGGAGTTTAAAGAGAGGAAAACCATCACAGTTACAGTTAGAATGAACACAAATATTGGCAGCAACAGCAGAAAATATTTTAAAACAGTGTTGTCAATTTGGCAGTGAATTTTAGTGAAATGGGAAATTTGGCCTGGGTCATCCAGTCTGATAGAGTTATTGCAAGTGACTTTGGATCTATCGAGAATAATTAGTGACTTGGTGTTGATCAAAGTGGCCCACCAGTTCAGCTGGCAACAGTCAAAGGTATTATTACTCAGGAGCACACTCTCAAGGCTGCGCAGAAGACTCTTCAGTACATCTTGCTGAAGAGTAGGCAAGTGGTTATTACGCAAGTCCAACCATTTCAGGGGAAGGCTTTTCAATGCAGGATGAAGATTTGTTAAACCATTTCCAGATATGTCCAAGTGACTTAGGTGTCTGAAAGCCACTCGTAGGCTGATATCTAACTGGTTGGAATTTAACCCATTGTTCCTGAGGAATAGGAATTTCAATGTTTTGGACACATCTTGAAAAGAACTTGCTTGCAATCTGATGCCAGTGTTGGATGATAGATCTAGATGTGTTAACGGTGAGCCAACAAAGGCATTGTCTGGTACTGTGACAAGTGCACAACCGGCAAGATAGAGGCGTTTCAATGACTTAATATTTGCCAGCCCAGCACAATCTCTGTTTAAAGTCTTCTCATTTTCCAAAGGATAGGTACAAATAGAGATACTATTGTGACTGAGGTCCAGTGTTGAAAGCTGTGGCATCTTAGTAAATAGATTAGGCAGCACTGATTCCAGCTTGTTGAAACTGATGTTAAAGTAATTCAGTCTCTCCAGCCTGTTAACACTGAAATTTAGACTTGATAATCGGTTTTGACTGAGATCCATCAATTGAAGAAAGAAAAGAGGGTCTTCCTCCGTTAGAGAGAATGTCTTCAAGCAGTTCTGGTTGAGCTGTAGGGAAGATAATGTTGTCATTCCCTGCAGGAATCCCTGGGGAAGATAACGAAATGAATTCCTGCTCATATCCAGAACCTCCAACTCTGGCAAGCTTACAGAAACCATCTCATCCCAAAGATCTACAGTGGTAATGTTGGTTACATTTCCAACAATTTGGATGAATTGGACTTTAGTAGATGAGTCATTCATCAGATCATCATAAAAACTCATTTCATTGTCTGCAAGCAACAGTGACTTAAGTTTATTGCATTTTGGTAAAAGTGGGAAAAACAGTAGTTTATTATGAGACAGATCTAATGTTTCTAACTGAAATTCAATCTCATTTTCTCTGGTTAAAAACAGTTCAATAGCATTGTGACTGACATTTAATGTTTTTACTTGGGGCAAACTGAAATCCACAATGCAGGGAATATGATTATGAGCGAGGTTCAACTTGGTTAATCTTCGCAAGCCTTCAAATGTCCCGCTTTCAATTTCATAGATATAATTGTACTCCAAGTTCAGTTCTCGAAGATGGACAAGACCTTCAAGGTTGCCTGGCTCCAACCTCATGATGACATTTCTGGCCAAGGATAGATATTCTAGAGTGGTCAAATTCTGCACGATATAACTTGTCATATCTTCATTTAGTCTGTTCTCAGATAGATCCAAACTTTTTAGAGCTGACAGAGTCCTTAGTGCCAAGTGAGTCTCTGAATAAGTTAGATCAATACGATTGTTCTTTAGGTTTAAATCTTCCAGGTTCTTGTTGTAACCAAAGGCACCAGGCTCAATAACCTCGATCTGATTCCCACTCAGGTTCAGCATGTACAGGCGTTTGTACACAGAAAGCGATTCATTATTAATTGCTCTGATGACATTTTCATTAAGAAAGAGTACTTCTGTTCTGATGGACAGATTCACCGGCACACGATCCAGGCTCTCTCGTTGGCAGTGTGCCTCTGTTCCAACCTACAACATAAAAGGTTAAAGCTCAGGTTACCACAGACAACCTACCATGGTACAAGGCAGAGAGAACCACTGTTCAACTCTCAGCAGAGAGAGTCTAATCATATAATTCCCTTATTCCAGCCCCTTCTCTGCAGCATTGTATGCTTTCATTTTAAAATGCAAGCTATGTGGTACAGTAGCCTGCTGAGTATGTGACTGGATTTACCAGGTTAGACCACACTTGGAGTGTTGTGCACAATTCTTGTTACCACACTACAGGTAGGATGTGGTAGCTATAGTGAGTGTGCATTCGATGCTGCACACTGGAATGTGGAAGGCTGAGGGGTGACTTTGTAGAGGTTCATAAAATTGTAAGGGGCATAAATAGGACAGGGGGGTCTAGATCTGGGGGGCACAGGTTTAAGGTAAGAGGGGAAAATTTATAGGAGACCAGAGTTGTAGGATTTTCATACAGAGGATGTTTTTTATCTGGAATGAGATGCCAGAGTAGCTATTCAAGGCAGATAAAATTACAATGTTTAAAGGGCATTTCGACAAGTATGTGAAAAGGAAAGGAGTGGAGGGAAACTGACCTTACCGTATGTGCCAAATGTTGTTAGCACCATGGTAAGGTGAGGGCCCATTTTGTGCTGTACATTTCTATGATGCTAAAACTAAAGACATAAATTTCTGACATCACAGCAGTTAGGACTTTAAATTCACGTGAATAAAACAATGTCAGGCAATGGCAATCATATAACCACTGGATTATTGTAAGTTGTGTTCACTAATATCTTTCAGAATGGGAAGGTGACAACTAGGAAGTGTGGTTGACTGTTAAATGAAATGACCAAACTGATGTTCCTGTCAAAGGCCATTAAGGATGAGGGTTAACTGCTGCCCTTAGCAAATTAATTTATGAAAAACTATACATAAATAAAGACTAACAAACAACCTAATTGTGATGAAGACAAATTGCAATATTTATATATTAAGAACATGAGTTGTAAAATGTCCTTGAGAATGGTCTATAGGTTGAGTTGGGGTGAATGAAGTTGGCCAGTTCAGGAGCCTGATGGTTGTAGGGTAATAACTGTTCCTGAACTTGATGGTATGGGAACTAAGGCTTCTCTACCTTCTGCCTGATGATAGTAGCAAGAAGAGAGCATGACGTGGATAGTGGGCTGACAGATGATGGATGCTGCTTTCCTGTGGCAGCATTCCATATAAATGTCCTCAGTGGTGAGGAGGGCTTTGCCTGTGATAGACTTCCTGCAGACATTTCCATTCCCGGCCATTACTGCTTCCATACCAGACCGTAACGCTACCAACCAGGATACTTCCCACTGTGAAAGTTTGTCAAAGCCTTCGGTGAAATGCCAAATCTATGCAAATTTCTAAGAAAACAGAAGTGCAGCTGTGCCTTCTTTGTGATTGTACCAACGTGCTGGGCCCTGGACGAGTTACACTCATATGATAATAGGACATTGAACATGGGAATTTAAAGGCACTGATGTACAAGACCATAAGACATGGGAGAGTGAGATCACTTGGCCCATCGAATCTGCTCTGTCATTCCATTGTAGCTGATTTAACCACATTTTCCTGTTTTCTCACTGTAATCTTTGAGATCCTTACTAATCAAGAACCTATCAACCTCTGTTTTAAATATACCCAGTGACTTGGCTTCCACACCTATCCATGGCAATGAATTCCACAGGTTCACCACCCTTTCGCTAAAGAAATTTCTGCTCATCACAGTTCTAAAGGGACGTCCCTCTATTCTGAGGATGTGTCCTCTGGTCCCAGAGTGCTACAATATAGAAAACATCAGCTGTACGTCCACTCCACGTAGGCATTTCAATACTTGATCAGTTTCAATAGGACCCCCCCCCCCCCCCATCAAGCCATCCTCATACATAAACCCTTTCACTCCTTGTGAACCAACTTCCTCTGGACCCTCACCAATGCCAGCACATCCTTTCTTAGATATGGGGCCAAAACCTGCAAAAATAGTCAGAAAATTGCCTTATAAAGCCTCAGCATCACATCCTTGCTTTTATATTCGTCCTCTCTAAATGAATGCTAACATTGCATTTTCCTTCCTTCCCTGCTTCCTCAACAGTACCTGCCCCTCCAACTTCCTTCATACCCCCTATATCTCTGACCCCTGATGTGG
This sequence comes from Hemitrygon akajei, assembly GCF_048418815.1. Classification (NCBI taxonomy): domain Eukaryota; kingdom Metazoa; phylum Chordata; class Chondrichthyes; order Myliobatiformes; family Dasyatidae; genus Hemitrygon; species Hemitrygon akajei. The sequence continues at coordinate 111,701,435 of NC_133126.1, forward strand.
GCTAACTCATGGACTTCTGGTCTCTTCCTCCTCGAGTCGATAATCAGCTCTTTGCTGACATTGACTGAGTGGTTGTTGTGGCCCCACTCAGCCAGATTTTCATTCTCCCTCCTATATGTCAATCCATCACCACCTTTGATTTGGCCAACAGCATTGACGTTTGCAGCAAACCTAAAGAGAACATTGGAGCTGTACTTAGCCTCTCAGTCATGGGTATAAAGTGAGTAAAGCAGGAGCTAAGCACACAGCCTTGTGGGGCACCTGTACTGGGGGTTATTGTGGAGGAGGTGTTGTTGCCAATCTGTACTGATTGGGATCTGTAAGTGAGGAGACCCAGTTGTACAGGGAGGCCCAGGTCTTGGAGTTGAGTGATGAGTTTGAGGGGATGATGGTGTTGAATGCAGGATCCTGACACCCATTATAGAACCAGAACAAGACGTAACGCTGTACTGAATTCTGATTGCAGAGCCTGTGTACACACCCTATGATCTCGGCTCATGACAAGCTAGTGGCTGCATTTCATTCAGAAACTGAAGAGATTTGGTATGTTCATTCTGCCTGGTTGCAATACACAGGATCACAAGAGGCTGCAAAGGGCTGTAGTCAGCCAACCCTCCCCACCACCGAGGACATCCTCAAGAGGTAGTGTCTCAAAAAGGTAGCATCCATCATCAAAGACCCTTCCCACCCAAGACATGCTCTCTCCTGATTACCAGCAGCATGGAGATGGTGAGGGACCCTGAAAACCCGCACTCAGCAATTTAGTTCTTCCCCTCCACCGTCAGATTTCTGAACCATCTATCAACACTACCTCACAATTCCCCTTTGGCACTTCATATTTACATTTGTAATTTATCAATTCTGATGTAGCTGCAGTGTGCCACTGCCAGGAAACAATGAATTTCACATCTTGTGTCAGTGACAAAAAATCTGATTCATTAGCTACCTCCGTCGACTTCGCAGGCACTCGTCTCTGTCCTCGCACCCCTTCACTGCAATGAAAAGTTTACTCCCTTTCCCACTCTTACCCACTTCACTTTTCTAAAGTTACCACTGAATCTATATCCTTTAAAGTTTCAGCAGCAACTTTTAAATCATAATGACTCATTTGGTTAAATATAAACTTAGCTTCATCTAGATCCTAAAGCTGTTGACCCTGTAATATTTATGACATCTCACTGAAATCTGACTAATATCAGAACCAGGGAATTGTACAGCACAGAAACTGACCCCTTCAGCCCATCAAGTACTCACCTATACTCATCCCCATTTACTGGTACCTGATCTATAGCTTTCTATGCCTTAGCAATTCAAGTGATCTTCTGCAAACTTCGTATCGGTGATGAGGGTACCTGCCTTCACCATCTATTTAGGCAGTGTGTTCCAGGTTTCAGTCACCCTCTGGATGAAAAATCCTTTCCTTGGATCAGTCAGTATATTTTCCCAGGATACAAATGCCAAACTACTGGAGGTCATGCATTTATGGTGAGGGGGGGAAGCTTAACGGAGATGTACAGAGCAAGGTTTCACACAGAGAGTGGTAGATGCCTTGGTAATGGTGGAAGCAAACGCATTGGTAGTGTTTAATAGGCTTTAAGATAGACACCTGAATACACAGAAAATGGAAGGATATGGACCAGGTGCAGACAGAAGAGATTTAGTTTACTTTGGCATTGTGTTCAGCACAGAGATCGTGGGCCGAACAGCCTGTTCCAGTGCTGGCTGCCCCATGTTCTATTATCCCTCTAAACCTCTTCCCCTTTACATTAAACCTACGTTGCCCAGTTTTTGAACCTCTGTGTTGATTTCAGGGTGGATCTCGACAACAGTTGGCAAAAAGGCAGTAGGTGTAAACTGCACTGTTCCCCTACAACCAACACCCACCCTGCCAAGTCTAACCCGCAGCAACAGTAAGAGAGGCATCTCAGGTCAGAGGGGGTTATGTGGGCCTTAGACTTGTTACCCACAGCTGCATGTGTGACTAGTGTGGCACTGGAAATGGCCACTCTATATTTTGCAATTTCCTCTGAGTGTTCTGGCGTCACTTTGAAGGAAACACATAACCGGCAGCATGACATTTAAATGAAGGGAGTTGGTCCGTTCCTCAATTGTGACAGAGCTTACATTTGGGTAGAGGAGAGAAGGGCAAACTCCTATATTTAACCATCCCTTTCCCTTTAACAACCTTACTGCATCCACAGAGAAGAAATGCTTTCCGTTTTTACAATTCCCCTGCCATTGAAATACAAGAATATTAAAATAAGCTATAAAGAACAACACATTCAGGCAACATTACTTTTGACAGCAGGTTTGAGACTAGAGGGATCCAAGTGCGTGGGTCTTGATGTTATCTGCTCGTTGGGTTATCTGCTTGTTTTGGATAGCAAGAACACAAGCAGGCTATAGAAGCTGTCAGATAAGTCCTGATAAGAGAAAGATTGGAGTTGGTCACATGTACCAAGATAGAGTGAAAAGCTTTGTTCTGTAAGCCATCAGCCAGATCATTTCAAACATGAACTTGTAAAATGGAAAGCAGGATGCAAAACGTTAGTCATAGAGAAGGTGCAGAAAAACATGTTAGCAAGGTCCAACGGCCATAGCAAGGTAGATTGAGAGATCAAGAGTTCATATTTATTGTGAAAGAGGTTTCTTCAGGAGCCTAATAAGCTGCCTGCTGGGACTCATACAAGATCACTTAGTGATATTGTGAAGAAAAGCTTTCTTGTTGTTTTGTATTCTTACATGAAAGTGATTGCACTGGTTGAAGTGTGACATTGAGTCACTGCTGATGAGTCATACAGCACAGAAACTAGCCCTTCGGACCACCAATTCCATGCAAACCGTTTACACTACACCAGTTTACCTTATACCAGCCCAATTTATTCTCCCCACCAACCTCCCCCAGTGATTGTGATCAAAACTTTTGTTCCAGCTTGTACATTTGCATCAAGCCACACAAAGTTATTTGATCTGAGTGAAAGTGAAATGACAGGGCCATTGGATCTGTGGTCAAAACTGAGCAGAGAGATAGAGCCAGGGACCACCTCAATAATGTCTGCTTTAATATATGGTTCAAAGTTGATCATTATCAACACACCCCTCACTCCAAAATCTGTTTTAAATACATGTAAACGTAAAGGAGAGAGTATCCCAGCATGGCCATGCAGTGCCGATGATAGGAAGGTTTAGTCCTAGAAACTAGTTCAGAACTACCTACTCCGTAATAACTTAATTTCAAGTAGGTAGTATGGATTTAGACCTGATCACAGTACAGCTGATCTCCTCACCACCTTATCTCAAACGTGGAACGCCTTCTGAGACAAAGGTGGAGAAGTGTGTGTCATAGCCCTGGATGTCAAAGGAGCATTTGACAAGGTCTGGCATAATGGACTCTGAGATCCAAAGGAATATCTGGAAAGCTGCAGAGCTACCTTCATGGACGGACCATCAAAGTCGTTATCTCTGGTCAGGCTTCTGATTCTTCAACCATCAATGCATCTGTACCACAGGGTTCAATACTTGGGCCACTTCTGTTTTCCATCTTTATTCACGACTTGGTTGATGCATGCAGTAACGAGCTATACCTGTACGCTGATGACTCCACACCATTTGCACCAATTAGAGCAGGAGAGAGTAATACAGTGGCAGCAGGCCTGAATGGGGATCTTGACAGGATGACAGCCTGGGCAGGCGACTGGAATGTCACCTTTGAGCCTACTCAGTGCAAGGCGATGGTGATGTCTAGGAAGAGGAATCTGTCTACCCCCGACCTGTATTTTGGAAACTGCAAGCTGGGTTTAAAGATGGAGCTAGTAATCCTTGGTGTTAATATTGACAGCAAGTTGGTATGGGATAAAAACCTTTCCACTATTTCCACAAGGCTGGATAAAGGCTTGGAGCTCTGCAGAAAGTAACATCCAAACTAGAGAAAGAGAGCAGAGCCACGGTTTACAAAGCCCAGGTACGAAGTATCATGGATTATGCCTGCTTATCATGGATGAATGTCTCACAGAGTGTCCTCAGCCTGCTTGACTCCATTCAAAGAAAGGCTCTCAGGATTATAGGTGTAGATGAAGCCACAGCTCGTGAGAAGCTGGCCATCAGTAGCTATCACCACAGACGACAGGTTGCTGCAGCTACTATGCTGTACAAAATGCACACCAGCCACAGCTCTGCAGACCTTCGCGCCATGCTACCTTCACCTTATGAGAGACGGCTCACCACACAATCAAGTTTATCTATGCCTGCTCATGCTGTTTCTATGCCTGATGCGAGAGCCTACACACTGGATAGAAGCTTCCTTCACTGTGCTATCAGAATTTGGAACAGCCTTCCAGATGCTGTGGTTGGAAACATCTGTGACGATGGGGCCAAGCCTTCAAGAGTCGAGTGCACAAACACCTATCATCTCTGGGAGGGAAGTCACATGCTTCTTCATAAGCTGTCATGAAGGGGACCAGGATGGCAATGCTTGGTTGTTGGCAGGTAGGGTTAATACCTGACTCTCAAGAGCAATTGTGCGGCTGGACTTAGTCCTTAAACTGCTGGAGAACTGTGCGGAAAGATCAGGTGCTGTTTTCTCCCAGAAGGGGTTCAGTTTTAGTTCCAAGTGCTCCTGTCACGTTTTATCACCCTGTAACCTTCTCCTTCACTCTCTCTGAATTATGGAGGACAGCATGTGTATAAATGTCTTTCTCCAGCAGACTTCATCATGATCATCATGACTACAGTATTTCTACTATTTTTTAAATCTTTATTAATTGTACATATGATTTTCTTGTGTTCTTTCGCTGAGCAGCAGTGAACCATCTGATTGGCCTATCAGAGTTCTCTTTGGGAACTAGCTAACTTGATCAGCATTTCTGATCTGGCTATTGTTCACGATTGCACATAATTTTTTAAAAAACGACACTCAATCCAGGAATATCTAAAGCTAGGAATCAATCCCAGAATCTAAGAGTCAATACCAGGAACAAAAAGCATCGATCTAGAGAACTGTAAATAGCTGAATAGCCCTAAAATAGGGCTTAATGATTTTGCTAAATACATGGATGGGAGGGAATGAGCACTATGGCCCTGGTGTGTGTCGATGCAAGATAACAGTTCAGTATAGACAAGAAGGGCCCTTCGCTGTGCTGTACTGTTCTGTGACTTTAATCTCCGATCATTGTTTCGAGAAGAATTTTAGCAATTGGAACTAATCTTGGTAAGTGGATCAATCCCAGGAATTAGAACCAATCCTGAGGTGCCAAGGCTAAGGAGTAAGTCCCTGGAAATGAAACGAATCTTGGGGAGGTGCAAGGGGGAAATTCAAAGGCATATACAGGGCAATTTTTAGAAGTGGAATTCATCCCAGATTGTGAATTCATTTCTGATTCCTGGAATTAATCCCAGAAAGAGGAATCAAACCTGGAAAAATCTTAGAAATTGGAATCAATGCAATCAAACACAAGGCAGTAGATTCAACTCTGGATCACCAGATTAATCTTGAGAAATTGAATACACCTTACAGATTAATATTTGTCATTTCTGGATGTGAAAGAAATCCCAGAGTGCTGAATTATTCCTGGAAAGTAGAATCCATCCTGGGACATCTTGTCATCAAGAACTTGAAGTGGATAATATCCAGGGGAATATAGAAGACAGGACACAGAACACCACAGCACAGCACAAGCCCTTCAGCCCACAATGTTGTGCCAACCCTTTAACCTACTTTAAGATCAGTCTAACCCTTCCCTCCTGCATAGCCCTCCATCTTCCTTTCATCCTTGTGCCTAACTAAGAACCTGTTAAATGCCTTAATATACCTGCTTGTACCTGGCGTGGAAGGGAGGAACTTTGAGGAAAATCGGAGGGGTCAGATTTTTTTGTTACACAGAGAGAAGCTGAAATCTGGAACGTGCAGTCAGAGGAGGTGGAATAATCAGATACACTCACTACTTTTAAGGATATTGGAACTAATCCTGAATGGAATCAAATCTAGGAAATTTAAAAAAACTAGGAAGTAGAAATAATTCTGAGAGCAGGAACTAATGCAGGGTTGCACATCACAGTCTGGTTATGGTATTAGTGGCAGGGGAGGGGATGGATTCAGTTACAGGCACTGAAATTAATCTTGGAATCGGGAATAAATCCTTATTAAGAATTAATCTTGACACATAGTGTCAATGAATGAATAATAGAATAAATTCTGGTCAACATAATTCATTCCAGGTCATTGAATCAATGACAGATGGTAGAAGCAATCCTACAATTGGAGCCAATCCACAGTGGAGCCTGTCCAGGGTTGGGGAACTTATACCGGGAAACGGAAATGTTCCAGTGGATGGAATCAGCCCAAGGAAGTAATTCCTGCTAAAAGATAGAATTGTTCCCATAAAGTGGTATAAAACTTGGGAAGTGGAATAAATCCTGGGAAGGGAAAAGACTCCAGGATCTAGAAGCTATGCTTGGAAACTCTCAGTAATACAATAAATCTCAGGCCATTGAATTGTTTTTAGTGTGTAAATTCAATAAGAGGTGATGGAATTATTCCAGAAGGGTAGAATTAATTTGTAGAACCACAATGAATGCTGAGTTGTAGAATCAGCCCCAGGAAAATAATTCAATCCATTATGGAATAATCCTCAGAATCCAGCAATAATTCAGGGAGCTCTAAATATAGGATACGTTTTCTAGGAATAGAATCAATTCTGAAGTGTGGTATCAGTCCTTGATCATGCAACTGACCCAGGCAATAATCCTGTGTTGTAATTCGCTTTCAACTTGCCACTTTAATGGTCTGATATAGATCAACTAGAAAGCTAAATCAATCCTGAAAAAAAAACAGACTCATTTCTAGGTCAGAAACAAGAGAAAATCTGAAGATGCTGGAAATCCGAGCAACACACACACACAATGTTGGAGGAACTCACCAGGCCAGGAAACATCTATGGAAACATCGACGCTACTTTTTTTTTCAGAGATGCTGCCTGGCCTGCTGAGTTCCTCCAGCATTTTGTGTGTGTTGCTTCATTTCCAGGTACTGCAATCAATCCCAGGAACTGGAATATATATGCAGCAGGGATTTGATCACAAGAACTGGAATTATATGTACAGCAGGGATTCAATCCTACTCCTTGAATTATTTTTGGAAAGTGAAGTCAATCTTGGGCTACAGAATTAATCCTAGAATCAAGAATCAATTCCTGGATATTTGGCTTTGGAAGGACTTAGATTCTGGATCATTGGGAATCTTGGAATGTAATCCTGAAATGTAGAGTCAATCCTGTGATGTAGAACAAATTCTTGGAAATGGAGTAAATCCTGGTGGATAGAATTAGTCTTTAGACATGGATTTAGCCCTGGGAAATGGATCATTCCTGGGTACTGATATCAATTGCAAACAATCCCAAGAAATGGACTTCCGCCTGGAATGTGGAATCATTTCTAGGAATTGGAATCAATCTTTGGAATGGAACCAGTCCTGTGAAGAATAATAAATTCTAGGAACAAGAGTCAATTTCAGAAAGTGCTGATAACCTTGGGAAATAAGGTGTACTGATAAATAGCCCTGGGCTGTTGTGCTCTCTCTCCATGTTATCCACTAATTTGCTGATGGATCCTAACACACAGGAGGCATCCCAGACCCCATCACTAACCAGTTCCAGCAAAAATACTGAGACAGTGACCAATGTCTGAGTAAACGTGGCGGTCAGCTCCCAGACTACATGTCCATGTGGTGCCCTGTTGTACGCTGTCCTAACAGAGAGCAATTTTATTTACACCTTGCAATCTCAAAACTGATGACTGTGTGTAAGTTTCAATACATTCACTGGATGTGGTTTGTTAGCCGTTTAAATGTTTTAATGATTTTACTGCAGGTTAAGGTTTTTGGAGTACTGTCGTGTTAACCTGGGGTGTACTTTGAGTTAAGGAGTGGTCCTGAGAGACATCTTTTTTTTATTATTTACAGGAAGTCCATATTCATATCATGCACAGATGATGAGGACTTAGTATATTTATAGACCATTTTGAAGTAATGAACAAGTTCAGTTTTTAAAGGCATCCATATATTGATTTTATCTGTGTTGGAAAGTACATAAAAGCCCTCGACCCGGTAACCATACCTCTGCAGTATTGTAATTGTTGAAATCAGGATGTCCCATGTTCAGTGACTGGTTTGGAGACTTTTGAACTACCAGTGTAATAGAAGTGATTATTTCTCAGTTTCTAAAGCAACTCTCTTAGCTGGCCTCCTGTACTGAAATTGACAGTCAATGGTGTCTATTGCTGTGGGTTACATGGAAACGGGAACTTTTCAAGATTGGTTCTCATCTGTATTTAACAATACAGAATCTGGGGTGGGGTGTCCATAAATTGGACATTCATAACCCAGGAAAGGGCTGTACCCTAATACTGGGCAGATTGAGGTGCACTGAAAAGCTGAACATGACAGTTCCTTTCAAAAAGTCCCATTTATTTCAAATTGCTTTGCCAAGAGATTGAATTTAAAGTCACATAACAAGAATAAAATAAGGAGATGGCCCACTGTTGCAAGCAAGGTTAAACAGTGACCAGTTTCTCACTCTAATGTTCACAGCACTGAAGATGTAGTACAAGTTAATTTTAAAGAAAACCACAGGGAGGTTGAAGGATGGTTGGGTGTGTCAAAACAGGATGTTCTGTGGGTTTTAGTGAAGAGCGAATGTAGGCTATCAATAGGCAGACACAGCACACTGCACTCTGAGCCTGTAGCAGCTTTTACCCAAGAGCTGGCAGGTTTTAATCACCTCTCTCAAGCACTGCTTTCACATGTTTTTATATATAGTTCAATGCTCTGTTACTTCGACAGCAAAGTGCATATTTAATTTCAATAAAAGTAGAGGACACCGAAGAGAAGTAACATGCTCAAAAAGTGAAAAATCTGCAGATACTGGACATCTGAACTAAAAATATAAAATACTAGAAAAAAACAGGGCAGGAGGCAATTGCAGTGCGAGGGAAAGAATTAACATTGCAACATTGATCCCGTCAGGATCAGAAAAGCTAACTCTGTTTCCCTCTCTAGCAGTTTTTTGCTTTGTTTCAGATTTGCAGTATCTGCGGGGATTTTTTTTTGCTTTCTGATGATCACTTTATTTATTCCTCCCTGGACTGGTAGTGGCCAACTTGCCTGTATAGATATGGAGAGAGTTAGTTTTCTTAACTGCATGTTTCTACATGGCTTAGCACTTCCCTCCAGAGCACCCAAGTAATAATGCATGAAAATGTGAAGGCAACACTCCACATGTGGAGGTGACAGAAAAAGGATGTGGGCAAAAGACAGGCAACTATAACGGGCATTTGTAGTCAGGAAAATGCTTGAAGTTGTCATTTAGGAAGAAATAGCGAAACATTTAAAAAGGAGTGGTTCCATTAGACAGATGCAGCATGGATTCAGAAAGAGCAGGTCCTGTTTGACAGACTTATTGGAGTTCTTTGAGGCCATAATGAGTGCAGTGGATAGAGGGGAATAAGTGGGTGTCGTAAACTTGGATTTCCAGAAGGTGTTCGATAAGGTGCTGCACAAGAGACTTATAAATAAGATACGGATGCATGCAGTCGGAGGAAGTGTATTGGCATGGATTGTGGATTGGTTAACCAATAGAAGGCAGAGAGTTGGTATAAATGGTGTTTCTCTGGTTGGCAGTCGGTGGTGAATGGGGTGCCGCAGGGGTCGGTGCTGGGCCTGCAGCTGTTTACCATTTACATTGATGATTTGGAAGAGGGGACTGAATATAGCGTAGCAAAATTTGCTGATGACACTAAACTGAGTGGAAAAGCAAATTGTACAGAGGACATGGAGAGTCTGCAGAGGGATATAGATAGGTTAAGTGAGTGGGCCAAGGTCTGGCAGATGGAATACATTGTTGGTAAATGCGAGATCATCCACTTTGGAAGGAATAATAGAAGAGCAGATTATTATTTAAATAGTGAAAAATTGCAGCATGCTGTTGTGCAGAGGAACTTGGGAATGCTTGTGCATAAATCACAAAAAGTTGGCTTGCAGGCACAACAGGTTATTAAGAAAGCAAATGGAATATTGGCCTTCATTGCTACAGGGATTGAATTCAAGAGCAGGGAGGTCATGCTGCACCTATACAGGGTGCTGGCGAGGCCGCACCTGGAGTACTGTGTGCAGTTCTTGTCTCCATACTTGAGGAAGGATATACTGGCTTTGGAGGCAGTGCAGAGGAGGTTCACCAGGTTGATTCCAGAGATGAAAGGTTTAGCCTATGAGGAGAGATTGAGTTGCCTGGAACTATACACTCTGGAATTCAGAAGAATGAGGGGGGATCTTATAGAAACATGAAAAATTTTGAAAGGGATAGATAAGATAGAAGTATTGTTTCCATTGGTAGGTGAGACTAGAACTAGGGGACATTGCCTCAAGATTCAGGGGAGAAGATTTAGGACAGAGATGAAGAGAAACCTTTTTTCTCAGAGAGTGGTGAATCTGTGGAATTCTCTGCCCAGAGAAGCAGTTGAGGCTTCTTCACTAAATATTTTTAAGATACAGTTAGATAGATTTTTACATAGTAGGGGAATTAAGGGTTACGGGGAAAAGGCAGATAAATGGAGCTGAGTTTATGGACAGATCGGCCATGATCTTATTGAATGGCGGGGCAGGCTCGATGGGCCGGATGGCCTACTCCTGCTCCTATTTCTTATGTTCTAAGATGGCCTAACAGGAGTGGAGAACTTTTGGAGATGTAATCACAGTTACATACACCTCAACTGTGGAAGGTATTACCTGACTCAATCACAAACCCAAATGAATTTCACATACTCCGTTTCCAGGCGAGACTAGCAGACAGCATCTAGAGTTAGCTGTTGACTGATTTTCCCTTCTCTTGAGCCCCAGTGATATTGACACCCATTAAGTGGCTCACTGAACCCAGAAGGAAATAAGAGACTAATCCAATATCTGTGTTGGGATTGGGCCATATACGTCTAATCTCAATGCAGGGGTGCAACAACACAGGGTTAATCCAAAGATACTATTTCTGAACCCCCAATAAGAAAGATAGGGATTCCACATACCATTTTGCAACTCTCCAACCTGGCTTCTGTGTGGCTTCTTCTGTCAAGCAGCACCAGTGCTGAGAGAATGAAGGAAAGGGACAGGCCTGTGAAGTCTATTTTCATGATTACACCTAGAATGAGACAAGAAGTTGTACCATTACTTACAGTCCTTGCAGAATGAGCACCTGTTCTATTGCAGTATCAATGATAGAGGCTGTGTTCAGTGTGATATTGCCATTGGCCATTGAGACATTATAGAGGGAGCACAGCACTGTTGGAGGAAGAGCTTTACTGTCTGATGGACATTACTGAAAGAGAACTATGTGGCAGTGGGGAACAACACTGAGGGAGGACTACACCTACAGAGGAACACTCCTGAGGGAGACTCACACTGTGCTGGGGGAGTGCCGTAGGTCAAATGAGATGAGATGTTAATCCATAGATTTTCTGCCTTGGTAGATGGTGGTAATTCCATGACATTATCTGAAGTGCAGCAAATGGGCTCTCTTTGCGATCTCCCTTTTTTCCATAGGTGCTGTTCCTCCAGCATTTTGTGTGTGTTAAATTGATGCAGGAGGAACTCAGTGGGCTAAGCAACACACCATCTCTCTGCCAGCACAGACACTGCCCGAAGCACGGAGCAGTTCGATGTTTGCACCTCACAATTGGAGTGGTCTGGTCCAGTGAGTGATGGGTAACAACCATCTCCAACAAACGGACAGTCTGAACCGCACCCAGCACTACCATAACTGAGCCCCCCTCCCACCATCAGCATCCAGGGAGTGGTGGGTGGTCAAGACTGAGAAGGAACTTATCGGAGCCAGACATTTGAATCCTGTAACCACAAGTGCTGATTACCCTGTGATCAGTCTCAGACACCCAAACCTTTTCCACCACCTACAAAACACGTCAAGAGTATAACGGAATACTCAGCACTGGCCTAATGCAACTTAACAGCCTTCAGAACAAAGCAACCCATGACTGGCACCCCCAGCTTTCCACTGATGCATCATTGTTCTCAGCAGCAATAGGTCAAGGCTTTCGTGACAGTACCTGCCAAACCCATGAGCACTCCTGCCTAACGTACAAAGGCAGCAACACCGCCTCCAAGCTTCCTTGAATCTCATTGACCGTACTGACTCATAAATAAGTCAATGTCCCGGCATTTTCTCGGGGTTACAGCCCACCAGTTTCCAACCCACAGCTTTGTGGGACCAGGTTCTCTCAAAGTGCGTGAGGTTCAAGGTGGAGACTAGCCACTGCCTTTCCAAGGGCAACTGGGATGGGTACTACACTTTCTTCCTACGGCGTCCTTCCTCATTCATAAGGACACTGTGAATGCAGTCACAAACAAGGGAACAACAGAAGGAATGGAGAGACCAGATTAGAAAGACCAAGCGAATCAACAAAATATTTTATCACTGAAAAACGTCACAGGTGATAACTGTCTTTTAGGATTCTAAATAATATCAGATATTGCACACTCAGAGACAGGGACTGGTGCTTCAAGTGGGATGAATTCAACGTAAATGACGGGAACAATATTAGTGAGATGGTCTGACCCTTTGGATATTAATTATTAATATTTTAGGCTGCAACTTGACACATATCATTGAATCCAGCCTGGTTTTGATCTAAGATTCCCAAAAGTTTCACCACTGGAGGTAACTTCAGGTTACTTGGCTATATTTTATGCTAACTGATGATCAACACATGACGTGCCATTATTTCTATTTCCCTACACTGATGGCCCATCATCGCAATAGCTTGTGGCAGTCTGAGCTAAATGGCACCAACACTTGAATGCTATCCACCCCCCCGTCTGAATCTTCCCACACCATAACACTGACTGCACCACTGATATCACAATAGGAAGACTAGCCTGCCATGAGGGAGGGTGACAATGTGATTGCACAGAAGTTATGCTGAGCCATTAGAAAATGAACATCATTTCATTCAGATTGATTGGATTTGGCCAGGTGCTGGGAAAGGACTGTGCAGAGAGTGTGAGATACCCTAAGATAGGCCTGACCCTGGAAGCTTGATTTCTGTCCGTGTTGTATTACAGGAGGGAGGTGAGAACATTAACCAGCTGACGGCCACCATCTTTTGCTCCTCACCTCTCCTTGCTTTGTGCGGCTACGAGCAGAAGTTACTGTCAGTCAGACCTGGCTAGTGTGAAGGGCCAGATGTTGAGGGTGCAAGGGTAGGGGGCTGCTGAAGTGGGCTGGGTGGTGGTGTGGGGTGAGATGGGTGGGAAAGAACTACACTCCTAGCAACATTCTATAAGTAAGTGACCCATTCAGAGTCCAAGATATCTACTAAGGCCTCTCCTGCCTTCTCCTTCATGTCAACCTAGCTCCACAATCCTGTGTTAACCAATATCCAAGTTCATACCCAAATGTCAGCCTTCCTGCCCTCTCAGGAAGCAAGAACCCAAAGGTTCTGTGTGGAATTTAGATTTATTCAGTACAGAAGCATCCATGTGAGCCCACCAATGTTTCCTCTCATACCCCCATCACTTTCAGCATTACCCCCTTCTAATCTCCTGCCTCCTACGCACACTGGGCAGTTTGCAATAACCATGGCAAGAGAACATGCAAGCTGAACCCCAGTCTCTGAGGCAGTGGTGCCGACTACAACACCGCCCTCATCTCCAGCTCCAGTGGCCGACCCCTCACTCTGACTCTGGCCAGCATTCCCGCTGGATCCCAGCACCCTCCGTGGGAAGCGGTCCTCAACACTTTCGATAGGGTGCTGCTTACGCCATCCACTTTGTAGCCTTACTCCGCTCTCTTGCCCTTGACTGTTGCCGAGTTAATGTCCTCCTCCCCCTCCCCCCAGAACAGTACCTCCCGCTATTGAGCCGTTAGACCAAGATTACTCGTCACTATGGAAGGGAGCGGTGCGCCAAGTACCAAACAGGGTAGATAGAGGTCCCGGGTTAAACCCACCTCCCTCAGCCGGGTCTCGCCAAAAAAAGGGGCACTTGTCTCATTGTTAATACAATCTTGCTGTGCTAAAGCACCTGATCCCGGGCTTCGGCCCGAAACGGTATAAATTCTTTACCCCCCCGGACCTGCGGATTGATTGTTGCTCCAGAATCTCCAGTTGCTGTGTTCTCAGATGTTATGCAAAGCTGAGAACTCGGGAAGTGACTGTGAACACTGTAAATAACACGTACCTTTACGGTGTACGGGGAGAGCGCACGGTCCCTGCTGTCCATTAACTTTTAAGGTGGCAGCTGTGATTGCGCGGTCCCTTTAAGGCAGCCTGCGGCAAACTGTCAACACTGCTCTGAGCCGGCGGTAGCGGAGACTTACCGAGCGGAGCGGCGAAGCTGCGGGGAGTGCGGTGTGGCTGCGGGTATCCGCGCTCGTCTTCTGCAGCCCTCAGAGCTGCCTGACGGGATTCGCAGCCCATCTGCTCCGCAGCTACAGCTCCGGAAGGTGCAGACGGAAACCGGGTCACATGTAGCAAGACACACATACAGAGGAGAGAGCGAGAGAGAGCAGCTTGCAGCGGGCAGTTAGCGGACCGAGATTCTGCGAACAGGCACTGGACATCTCTGGACTCTGCCAGATTCCCCCATCGGATCCTCGTGGGCAGAGTCTGCTCACTGGATCCCAGTGCACAGCACTGGATTCCATTCACCAGATCCCAAAGGGGATCTCTGCGGCCAAATGTCCATCACTGCTATCCATTCACAACAATGGATTAATGGAATCCCTTCCCCAGATTTGTGACGGGGTGCGGTGCGGGGAGGGGGGGGGGGGGAACAGTGGTAGAGCTGCCTCTTCACGCCTCCACTGACCCAGGTTCAACCCTGATCCCCAGTGCTGTCTCTGTGGAGTTTGCAGGTTCTCCATTGGACTCCAAGTGCTGAGGTTTTCTCCTGCATCCTAAAGAGGTGCAGATTGGCATGTGAATTGTCCACGGGTTGTGGGATCTGGATGAGCTGATGGGAATGAGGGGGAATGGAGTGGGATTAGTGTAAGCTTGGTGTAAATGGTGCTGAATGATCATCAGGAACTTTGGGGCTGAACGGCCTGATTCCCTCTGCTCTTTATGAGACCCAGTCGCCAAATTCCAGTGATCGGATGCCCATTAGATCCCATGAACAGATTGCTGGCTGATTTGCATAAATCATAGCAGAAAACTCAAAGGAATTCCCCTGCCTAAAGAGGGTCAGAAAGTTTGTGAACCCTGTTCTGTTTCTGCATAAATGTGACCTAAAATGTGATCAGATCCTCACACAGGTTCTAAAACTAGATAAAGAGAAGCCAATTAAATAAATAACACAAAACATTATACTTGTTCATTTATTTATTGAGAAAAATGATCCAATATTACGTGTATTTATTGGAAAAAGTATGTGAACCTCTGGGATAATGCCTTCTACAAAAGCTGTTTGGATTCAGGTGTTCCAATCAAAGAGATGAGATGTGAGGTGTGAATTGTAGAGGTGCCCTGCCCTATAAAAAAGACACACAAAGACAGGTTACTGACAGAACCTGCTCTTCTCAAGAAAGATCTGTTTATGTGCACCATGTCTCGATCAAAACAATTTTCAGAGTTGTTTCTTGGAAGAAACATTGTAGAGATGCATGAAGCTGGAAAAGGTTACCAAAGTATTTCTAAAGACCTGAGTGTTCATCAGTCCACAGTTAGAAAAATCGTCTACAAATGGAGGAAACTCAGTACTGTTGCTACTCTCCCTGAGTGGGCATCCTGCAGTGATCCCACCAAGAGCACAACATGCAGTGCTGAAGGAGGTGAAAAAAACCCCAAGGGTAACAGCAAAACACGTTATCAAGTTATCAAACTCAAAATGGCGGTATTTGTGAAGCAAGGTGCCGTGCGCAATCATAATCGGTTGAAAACGGATGTGGGAGCACGGAGGAACATCTGGAAATCTCCAGGAAGGCCTTCTTCATTGCTGCTGCTGCTGCTGTGGTCTCTGCTGGGAAGAACAGGCCTCCCAGTCATCAGGGTCGCGTTGCTGGTGGACGTCGGTGGGTCTGTCTCAATATGCTCAGCAGAAGATGGTGCTCAGAGAAGCTGTGCCGGAGGGGATGGTCATCGGCTCGGAGGCTCGACTGACTCAGAGTCCGCTGCGGTCAGGTCGCTTTCGGTGTGTGCTGCGTCTGCGAGGCTGAGTCGGGCGGCGCCGTGGAAGTCCATAGCGGGGGTATTTCCTTCTGCCGCCGGCGTGGGATGGCGAGTCTGTCGAGACCCTGAGGACCTGTGGAAACTGTGCGGTGGTTTCTTTCAAACTTATAGTCCTTTAACATCTTTGGACCATTTTTACTGTGCCCATGGTCCATTTTTTATCAATTATGCTGTTGTTTGCACTGTTGTAGCTATATGTTGTAACTATGTGGTTTTGTGCAGGTCTTGTAGCTTTAGTTTTTGGTCTTGTTTGTCTGGTGGATTTAGAGCTCCCTTCCGGGGAACGCGCTAAGATGGTAACATGATATTAATACGCAGCGGCCTCTCCGGACTCGGGATTGGGAATTGCCAAACATTATGTGGATTTTCTGGTGTAGTCTGTTTTGTCATATGCTGTTATGATATCATTCTGGAGGAACGTTGTCTCATTTTTTAACTGCATTGTATTTGTGGTTTCTAAATGACAATAAACTGAATCTGAATCTGAAAAGACCTGCAGAAATCTCTAGAACTTGCTAAAGTCTCTGTTCATGTGTTCACTCTAAGAAAAGCTCTGAACAAGAATGGTGTTCATGGAAGGACACCATGGAGGAAACAACTGCTCTCCAAAAAAAAACATTGCTGCACGTCTCAAGATTGTAAAAGATACCTGGATGTTCTACAATGCTTCTGGGACAATGTTCTGTGGACAGCTGAAAGAAAAGTTGAACTTTTTGGCAGAAATGCACATTGCTATGTTTGGGGGGGGGGGAAGGGCACTGCACACCAACACCAACATCTCATCCCAACTGTGAAGCATGGTGGAAGGAGCATCATGGTTCGGGGCTGCTTTGCTGCCCTAGGGCCTGGACAACTTGCAATCATTGAGGGACCAATGAATTCAAACTTGTTTCAAGATATTTTACAGGAGAATGTCAGGGTAGCAGTCCGTCACCTGAAGCTTAATAGAAGTTGGATAATGCAACAAGGAAATTATCTGAAAGACAAGAGTAAATCAACAACAGAGTGGTTTAAAAAGAAGAAAATCTGTGTTTTGGAATGGTGGAGTCAAAGTCCTGACCTTAATCCTATAGAAATGTTGTGGAAGGACCTGAAGCGAGCAGGAAGGTGGAATGCCCTAAAGTTCCTCCAAGCTGATGTGCAGGATTAATCAACAGTTACCAGAAAAGTTTGGTTGAAGTTACTGGATACAAAGGTTCACATACTTTTTCCAACAAATACATGTAATTTTAGATCATTTTTCTCAATAAATAAATGAACAAGTATAATGTTTTTGTGTTATTTATGTAATTGGGTTCAAGTTTATCTAGTTTTAGGACTTGTATGAAGATCTGATCACATTTTAGGTCCTATTTGTGCAGAAATAGATGAAAATTCAACAGGGTTCACAAACTTTCTGGCACCACTGTATCATGTTAACACCAATAAAAAAAAGATCTTTCTAGTCTAATCCAACCTTCCAAGCACCTGATGTGTACCTCTGGAGCTCCTGGTTTTTAAATCAATATCCAACTACTGCATAAACATGATAAAGAACTTCTGCCTCTCTGCCCTTTCCGGCACTTGAGTCCCAGTCTTCCAGCTCCCTCTGGGTACAATTTATCTTTCCCTTTTCCCCCTCTAATCCACTGCCAAATGAAATAGCTTCCTTCTAATTACTTCTGAAACCCCTTGTTTTTGATTTTATGGATTTAAGTTTCCTTCCCGCCTCCGCCTTCATTCTGTCTAATCAGAACTAAACTTTCCCATTTCTGGCAATATCCCTTTAATTCCGCTCTGCTCCATCTCGGTGAATCACAGCATACTTCATGTGGTCAAAGAGGGAGATAAACACCTGCAGATGCTGGGAGGATGAAATAAAAACAGAAGGTGTTTGGAATGTTCGGCAATCAGAATCAATGTTTCAGCTCACCGCTCAATCCAGCCTTTCTCTTTTTATTTCGTTCTTCTAGCATCTGCTGTTTATTTTTGTTTTCCCATCTATACTACAATGACCAGGCTGGTGTTAACCTGCATCAGCTGAAAAACAAAGCATTGTGTGTGCCTTTGTAACCACCTCTCTGGTCTGTACTGCCGTCCTTAAAGATCTAAGAGTATACAAGGCCCCTCTGACACCCTCCACATCATTCCATAAGCTCTCAGTTATTCTCCTGCTTTCATCTTGCACCTTCACTAATGACTTGCTCCCAACGCTCTGGATTTAATTCCACCTACCAAATGGACATTCACACCCCCTCCTCATATCGATGTAGTTATAAAGACAGTGAATGTACTTCATTAGTAGTTGGAAGAGATTTGCTATGTCAACAAATACACTCAAAAACTTCTATAGAGGGTTTCTGGTGACGTCATCATTGAGAATGGCAGCTTAAGTCATTAGCTCCTCCGGAAAAATGCATATTAAGCCCCGTTAACCCATCAAATATAATATTTTTTGAAAAATATTTGAACTGAAAAGAGGGGCAAGAATGGGGAAAAAGAATGGAAATTAAAAAAGCGATACTGCGGAGCCTGCGGCCGAGAGGAGTGCAGCGAGTGGCTCTCCTACCCGACCGCGTGCTAGCGAGGCGGCCGCCGGGCCTCATTCAGGCGAAGCGGCAAATATGATCGATGTTCTGAAAGAGATAAGGGAGTTCCAGAAAGATATAAAGCAGCAGCTACATGATATTAAGTCAGAGCTCACCAACCTCAATCAAAAAATAGCGATGGCAGAGACTCGAATTGAGAAGGTGGAAGATCGCATTCAAAACATGGAACGGATACTGAGCAAGACAATAAAAATAATACATCACCAAGAAGGTAAACTGCTTGACCTGGAGGGAAGATCACGGCAGAAAAATATCAGAATCTACAACATTCCCGAAGGAGCGGAAGGCTTGTCTATGACCGAGTTTGTCGGAAAGTTGCTGCGGGACGCGCTGGAGCTTCCCTCGACTATGGAGCTGGAAATTGAGAGAACACATCACGCGCTAGTCCTGAAGTCTACCCGAGATAAGCCACACTCAAAAATTAATTTCCTTCGGTACAGTACCAAGGCGGAGATTCTACGAAGGGCCTGGGGTAAGAAGAGGGTGTTTTTAGGCGATAAATTAATATATTTCAACCAAGATTACCCCCCCACCGCAGTCCTGCAGAAACGTAAAGAATACTCTGAAGTAAAGCAGTACTAAAGCAAAACAGGATTAGATTTCTAGCTCCGTACCCTGCTAAACTTCGAGTGTTTTCCGTTTGTACTAGACAGTGGAAGAGGCGACTACAGACATGAAGGCCAGAGGGTTGCCCGTCAGCGTGACCAAACCGAGGGAAAGCCTGGCAGAGGAATTATCCCGCTCCGCTTGGGAAATAGTGCGAGAATCGAGAAGGCAGGAGACGGGAGGAGGCCGAGAGAAGTATATCAGGAAGAGACCATGAGTTTCCCAAAGACAGTCCTCACCCCCTTCAGAAGAGCCATAAGGTTTGGCTAACTTTAAAAATGTTGAGAAGCTAAACGGAAGCAAAAGTAGACGGTGATATACCTATCTCGAGAAATACTTATTATAATATGGATTTTATATTACTTAGTTGTTATTCTTTATTTGCTCACTTACTCCTTTTTCCCCACCAAAATGAGAATATATATATGTGGCATATATGTGTATATATGTTATATATGTATATATATATATGTGGGTGTGTGTGCATATATATATATATATAGGAGGAGTACACAGGGAAATCTTTTCTGTGTAATGCATTTGTTCACTGACATTTAGGAATACTGCAATGGGGACCCTCAACTCACAAGTAGGAGGGGTTATCCCCCACAACTAGACATTTCCTCTAGCTCAAAGCAGGGTCATCTACTAGAGACCTCAGCCTTGGAATCACACGATCGTTGCCATTTTTGTTATTATTTGCGTTTCTTGGTTCTTATTTGTTCAGGGAGTAGATTGATTAAGTTTTATTCTGCTAATTTCAATGATACATTGACAGATAAATACAGATGGCTAAGGACAAGGTAAAATTCATTTATTTTAATGTCAATGGGCTATTAAATCCAATCAAACATAATACAATTTTATCCAAAATGAAAAAAGAACAAGCCCATGTAGTATATTTACAGGAAACTCATTTAAGTGACAATGAGCATAAAAAACTAAGGAGAATGGGCTTCACTAATTTGTTTATCTCCTCATATAAATCAGGACATAGGAGAGGAGTTGCTATTCTTATCTCAAGTAAGCTAAATTTTGAAAAAATATTCGAAATGGGAGATAAAGAGGGCAGATATATTCTGGTAAGGAGGAACATAGATGGCAATTCAGTTACTCTATTGAATATATACACAACCCCGGGAAGTGATAGTGGTTTCTTTCAGAAAATTACTGATATTATGGTAACGGAAATAGAAGGTCTCCTGATATGTGGGGGAGACTTAAATTTACAATAACAACCAAACTTAGACTCTTCCAATAGAAAAACCTATGAAACAAAATCTTTACATAAGGAAGTTAATACACTTTTTGAGGATGTTGGTTTAATTGATATATGGAGGGACCTTTTCCCCGGCAGAAGGGATTACACTCATTATTCTGCTCCCCATTTTGTATATACAAGAATAGACAATTTCATAACATTTGGAAAAGACGAAGACAAAATAAACACCTGTGGAATTGGGACAATAGATGTAAGTGACCATGCACCTATATATTTATCTGTTGATTTTGACCTACAACCAAAGAATACTATTTGGAAACTAAATTCAAGTCTACTCAATGATCCGTACTTTAAGGAACAAATTAAAAAAAGAAATTGGTCTCTACTTAGAATTTAATGATAATGGAGAGGTTTCACCTCCCATTTTATGGGATACTCTGAAGGCTGTCTTAAGAGGGAAAACTATAGCGATATCTTCATATAAGAAAAAAATAAGGAATAAAACATTAGAGGAATTACAAAATAGGCTGAAGGAACTAGAGAAAAAACACAAATTGAATTTGGCATAGGATACATTAGGGGAAATTAAAATAATTAGGAATGAAATTAATAGATTGGCTACGCAAGAAATCAGGAAAAATTTAATGTTTCTGTAACAGAGACATTATGGAAGTGGATCAAAATCTATGAAAATACTGGCGTGGGAACTGAAAAAAAAGATAGCAGAAAATACAATTCATAGAATTAGGGACCCAAGAACAAAAATGATAAAAAATAAGCTCAGTGAAATTCAAGAAGCTTTTGAAGTGTTTTACAAAACTGTATATTCCAAAGTTCCGGGGGAAGCATAACCCAAATTGACACCTTCTTGAATTCTCTAGAGTTACCCACTTTAAGCGAAGAATAAAATAGAACGATGACTGCTGACATAACTGATGTTTGAATTAAAAGCTGCAATTAGTAGGCTTAAATTAAGCAAGTCACCAGGATCAGATGGGTATACGGCAGAGTGGTACAAAGAATTTAAAAATGAGTTAATTCCTGTTTTACTCCCCACACTGAACTGGGCTCTAAAAAAGGCACAAATGCCACCCAGTTGGAAGGAAGTGATAATCTCAGCTATACTGAAAGAAGGCAAGGATAAAATGGAATGCGGGTCATTTAGACCAATATCCGTTTTTAATGTAGATTATAGATTATTTACCTCCATCATGGCCAAACGATTAGAAAGAGTTTCTACCCATACTGATACGTAATGATCAGACAGGTTTTATACGACAACACCAGACACAAGACAATATACGAAGGACACTTCACATTATGGATCATATACAAAAAAATTAAATCGAAGCAATAGTGATAAGCGTGGACACTGAAAAGGCATTTGATTTGGTTAATTGGAATTTTCTTTACAGAGTTTTACATAGATTTGGTTTCCAAGACACAATTATATGACAATCCTACTGCTAGGATTAAAATCAATTGATATTTATCAAATAGTCTTACCCTAGAAAGGGGCACGAGACAGGGTTGTGCATGGTCACCACTACTCTTCGCGTTATATCTGGAACCATTAGCTCAATACATCAGACAAAATGAAGATATTAGGGGAATTACTATTACAAGGACAGAGCATAAATTGGTTTGTTATGCGGATGACATTTTGATCTATCTAGGGCAACCAACATACTCTTTACCTAAATTGATGCAATCCTTTGAACAATATGGTCAATTATCAGGGTACAAGATCAACATAGATAAAACCCAATTACTTTCATATTACTATAGCCCACCAAGAGAAATTGAAAGTAGATATCCCTGGGCATGGCACACAGAGTCTGTCAAATATTTGGGCATCATTATGCCAAAAGATTTGGCAAAATTATCAGAATGTAATTATCAGCCATTACATAAAAAAAATTAAGGAAGATATGGCAAGATGGAACCTGATTCCTTTTTTCAGTCTCAGTTCAAGGATTGAGTCTAATAAAATGAATATACTGCCCAGACTGTTATATCTCTTTCAGACCCTACCAATAGAGATTAATCAAAATCAATTCAATGAATGGAACAAGATGCTATGAAGGTATATTTGGCAGGGTAAAAGGCCTAGAGTTCATCTCAAAACTTCTCAATTAGCAAAGGAAAAGGGGGGTTGGGGCCTACCTTCTCTTAGAGATTATTATTTTCCAGCACAGTTGAGAGCTGTGATATGTTGGTGTAACCCATCATATGACGCTCAATGGAAAAACATTGAGGAGCGGGTACTTCCCATCCCCATACAAGCAATTTTGGCTGATAACAACCTGCAAAGGTACATAAATACTATTGATAACCCATGGGTGAAATTGACTCTTAAAATATGGAAAACTACTATAAAAGAATATGATCTAGAGGGAGATATTGCAATTCTTAAATGGTGTGCATATTACACCAAATAAATTGGATGCTAGATTTAATGACTGGACAGCTAAAGGAATAACAGTTCTTTGCAACATAATGAAAGAAGGAACACTGTTCAGTTTTGAAATGTTTAAAGAGAAACACTTATTAGAAAAACAAGATTTTTATCAGTATTTACAGATGTGACAATATGTTAATAAGACACTTAAAAATGTAACCAAGGCAAATACATGCTTGATAGAGCTATTTAGAAAAGCATATAATTCAGATAATGGTAGTAGAATCATTTCAAGCATATATAAGGGGTTGTCAAATCTTAAAACACATTCGACTTCATACATTAAAACAAAATGGGAGAAGGAAGGAGGGATAATTATATCTGAGGAAGAATGGACAACAATATGGAGATATCAATGGAAGTGTACCAGTTCACAGAAATGGAGGAAGTTTGGATGGAAAAACTTGATAAGATATTTTATTACACCCTCTCAGAAATCCCATTATGATAGTAACCTCCCTGTTTGCTGGAGAAATTGTGGAAATCAAAATGCAAATTATTATCATATTTTTTGGGACTGCCCTGTTATCAAAAACTATTGGAGGGGGATACACAATGCCCTACAAGACATCTTTAAATGTGAAATACCCTCAGAGAGTAAGACCATATATTTTGGATATATACCTCAAGAATGGTTGAAAAGAGATAAATATTTAATGAATATACTGTTGGTGGCTGGTAAAAAGACTCTTACTAGGAAATGGTTATCACAGGAGAGCCCAACTTTAAATACATGGATGGAAATTATAATGGACATTTACAAAATGGAGAAGGTAACAGCATCTGTTAATCATAAGCTGGAACAATTTGATTCATACTGGGAAAAATGGTTTAACTACATAATGCCTCATAGGCCAGATTTTATTCTCACAAATCAATGAATAGGTTGTAAAAAAAGATCACTCCCTACTTGTACATAGTTCTTTCCTTTTGCTTGTTTTTTCTTTCTGCTCGTTTCTATAAGTGTATACCTCAGATAAATACTTTGTGGAGATTTGTGATATATATGATTATATGATATATATGTACAATGTCTGAAATACATCTTATGGAAATGTTTGATGATGAACTTCAATTAAAAAAATAAATTACAAAAACTTCTATAGATGTACTGTGGAGAGCAGTATGGTGGGGGGGGGGGGGCGCTACTGCACAGGACCGAAAGAAACTGCAGGGGGCTGTGAGTTTAGTCAGTTCCATCTTGGGTACCAGCCTACAAGGTACCCAGGGCATCTTCAAGGAGCGGTGTCTCAGAAAGGCAGCATCCATTATTAAGGACCCCCAGCACCCTGGGCATGCCCTTTTCTCACTGTTACCATTAGGAAGGAGGTACAGAAGCCTGAAGGCACACACTCAGCGATTCAGGAACAGCTTCTTCCCCTCTGCCATCCAATTCCTGAATGGACATTGAAGCTTTGGACACTACCTCACTTTTTTTTAAATTTTATGTTTTCTGCATGATTTTTAATCTATTCAATATACATACACTGTAATTGATTTACTTATTTATTTGTTATTATTTTTTCTATATTATGCATTGCATTGAACTGCTGGTGCTATGTTAACAAATTTCACACCACATGCCAGTGATAATAAACCTTATTCTGATTCCGATCTTTCCATAGTCCCAAGTTTTCCTCATTTTTGGCTACTGTAATTTTCCAAAACATGTAATGATAGTTTTTTGATTAATTGATGGAAAAGTAAGAAGATGATTAAAAAAACAGGTTTTGTATAGGATGTGTGTGCATGGGCGGTTGATGGTCTGTATGAGACTTGGTAGCAGGAGGGACAGGACTGGCTTCTGTTGTTTTAGGCAGGATAGAGCAGGAGGGAAAATGATCGAAATAATCAAAGTATGTATATGTCACCATATTCATTTTCCTGCGGGCATTCACAGTAGATGCAAAAAAATACAATAGAATGAATGAAAAACTACAAACGAAGAAGGACAAACAACCAAAGTACAAAAAAGACAAACTGTGCAAATACAGAACAGATAGATAAGTGAGTAAATGAACAAATAAATGAATAAATATAGCCAGCCAATAGTCAGCAGGATTTAGAGGATCAAATTTATAGAGACATCACAGACCGTTGCAAGAAGCATAAGATTGTGAGTGCAACACACACAAAATACTGGAGAAACTCAGCAGGTCAGGCAGCTTCTACGGAAATGAAATAAATAGTCGACGTTTTGAGCTGAGACACTTCTTCAGGACTGGAAAAGAAAGGGGAAGACACCAGAATAAAAAGAGGGAATAGCTGGAAGGTGACAGGTGAAGCCAGGTGGTAAAGGGCTGGAGAGGAAGGAATCTGGTATCAGCAGGGGAGGCTATGGACCGACATGCTGGAACGGGAATAGGAATTAGAATTAAAATGTTTGGCCACACGGAAGCTCCGCTTCTTGCGGATGAAGTGGAGATGCTCAACAAAGCGATCCCTCAGTTTACAACAGATCTCACCAATGTAGAGGAGGCCGCATGGGGAGCACTAGACACAATAAGTTTAAGAAGTTAAACAGGGCCCTTGATGATTATAAAGGTATCCAAAAAGAGCTCAAGCAGGAGATTAGGAATGCCAAAAGGGGCCATGAAATGTACTTGGGAAGTAGAATTCAGTCAAATCCCAAGACATTTTATACAGATCAAAAACAAGAGGATAACTAGGGAGAGGCAGAGATTACGAAGCGATCTTGTGCTTGGAGTATGTTGAGGTAATAAATGTGTAATTTGCTTCAGTATTTACCAAGGAGAAGGATTTGGTGATAGTGAGATTAGTGTGGAGTATGCTAATGTGCGAGGGCTTTTGAGATCAAGAAGGAGGTAGTGCTGTTTTTTAAAGAGCTTCAAGGTGGAGAGATCCCAAAGGCCTAATGAGATATTCCAGGTTACTGAGAGGCAACAGAAGACAGTACTAGGGCCTTGTTGGAAACCTTTGTATTCTCACCGGCAATACTTAAAGTCTTGGAGGACTGAAGAGTAGTCAATGCTACCCCTTTGCTCAAGGAGGGAAATTGGGATACTCTAGGAAGTTATAGGCTGGATAACTTCGCATCAGTGGAGGCTCATCCAGAAGGTTATGAAGCATGGGATCCCTGGTGACTTGGCAGTTTGGATTCAGCATTGGCCTGCGAAGACTACAAGTAGGCTTGAAAGACTATTACTCTGGCTGGAGGTCTGTGACCAGTGCTGTGCTGCTAGTACCCTTGCTGCTTCTGATATCACTCCAGTTCAATTCGATCTTCATTATCATTCAGCCATAGATACATATACAGCTAAACAAAACATCGTTTCATATGTGTGTATATAAAGGATCTGGATGAAAATGTAGGTGAGTGAATTAATAAGTTTGTAGATGACACAAAGATGGGTGGAGCTGCGAGAGAGTGTAGACAGCAGTCAAAGAATAGATCAGAATATAGGACAGTTGCAGATATTGGAGTTTAATCTGAGTAAGTGTGAGGTGTTGCCCTTTTGGAGGTCAAATGAAAGAAAAGAGTATAGAGTAAATGGAAAGCCCCTTAATAGCACTGAAGTACAGAAGGATCTTGGGGTCCAAGTCCATCGTTCCCTGAAAATGCCATGCACATGGTAGAGAGAGTGCATGCCTGTGTTGTTTGGAATATCGAGTAAAAGAGTCAGGAATACCATGTTGCAGCTTTATAAAACTTTGTTTAGGCCACATTTGGAATATTGTGTGTCATTGTGGTCTCACCATTACAGGAAGGATATGCAGGCTTTGGAGGGAGTGCGGAAGAGGTTTTACTAGGAGGGTGTGCGATGTTGGGTTGATAGCTCTAGAGCAGCCAAGCTTGAGGTGGGACCTGATAGAAATTTACAATATTATGAGAAACATTCTTAGAGCAGGCAGCCCTCCCCTGGGTAGAAACATCAAATACCAAAGGGCATGCTTTAAGGTTGAGAGGAAAGAGGGAGGACAATTTTCTTTTTACACAAGGGTACTGGTGGAAGTAGATAAGATATTTGCATTTAAGAGTCTATTAGACAGGCACATTAATATTCAGGGAACTTGTTAGTAGTTATTTAGAGGTACGACGTGGTACAGGCCCTTCCAGACCAATGAGCCGAGCCAGCAGAAACACTATTCAACACCAGCCTATTAAAAGACAGCTAAGAATTGCAAATTAACCTATTAATCATTACATCTTTGGACTGTGGGAGGAAACCCGCGTGGCCACAGGGAGAACATACAAAGTCCTTACAGAGGGCACTGGAATTGAACTCCAAACTCTGACTATTATAATATCACGTTAACCACTATGCTACCGTAGCACCCCAATGGAATGGAGGGATAGAGAGCGTGTACAGGCAGAAGAGTTTTTGTTTAATTCAGCAACATGTTTAGCACAGACATTGCAGGCCAGAGGACATATTCCTGTGTCTATGTTCTATCAGTTAGTACAGGAATTACAGATATCTTTCCCTTGACCTCCCTACCTACCTCTGTACAGCCCAGGTATCCATGGTGTGTTTGGTCTTCAGTCTTCAGGGGTTATCTCTTCCCCACTGCTGAGCAAAACTGAACACTGGTTAAAGAGCGAGGTGCTCGCAGGGATCTGTTCTACCTGCCTTCTCACTTCCGCTGTCCGGCAGTCACCCAGACGCTTAGCCCCTGCACTCACTCAAGCTGACCACCTCCAAACATTGTGCGACCCACAAAACTTTCAGCCTCACAAGAGACCGCAAGCTGCTTACATTCCCCTAGCAGAGAGAGAAAACAAAGACATTTTAGTGCAGTCCAGGAGATGGAGAGCACCTTAGACTTTCTAAATGGCACAGGTTGTGCTCTCCACAACTCTCTGGTGACGTTCCATGCCTCTGTTTATTAAACAGACTTAATTAAGCAGGAAGATTTTAATTTCTTTCCAAATCAAAAAGATTACATAAAAGATCAGAAATAAACACATTTATTTGTTCACAAACAACTGGCAGGTATTAGCACGGAACAAGAACGTGATCTACCAATTCCCTCGTTAAAGGTTCATTTTATTGTCAAATAAAATACAACTCTGATAGTCTTCTCCAGATAGCCATGGCATACAGAAAACCAGGGGAGTCGCTGGAGGAAAGGACATCAACCCCCTCCCATTAGGAAAAAGAAAATAAAATGAAATAGAAAACTCACAAACCCCTCCCTCACACAAAAAGATCATCCACACGGAATAGGGCAGCCATAACACAAATCCCAAACCCCTAACCCCCTCTCTCGCACAAGAGCCACTAATCAC
Source organism: Hemitrygon akajei (assembly GCF_048418815.1). Lineage (NCBI taxonomy): Eukaryota > Metazoa > Chordata > Chondrichthyes > Myliobatiformes > Dasyatidae > Hemitrygon > Hemitrygon akajei. Next base: position 111,729,781 of record NC_133126.1, read on the forward strand.
CCACCCGGAAAACGGTAGCCAGAACATCAAACCCCAACCCCTCCTCCACAAAAGAAGAATGGCGCCAACAGCATTCTGAGCAACTGCTGATTCACCTTGAAGCTTCAATCTTCCTCAGCGCTTCAAAATAGAGTCGATCATGGCCCCGCACCCCTTCTCTGGCCTTCTGCGGGAGGCAGCCGGTGCTCATGGTCCTCTCGCAGAGCGCCAGATCACTCAATCAAACTCCAAACTACACATCACAGGATCCAATCAAGACAAGAAGAACAAGCAGAAGGTGTAGAAAAAGTGAAATAATTGAAAAGATCAGCTATCTGAAAGATGTCACTCAAGGAATTATTGTTCACTGACGCCACCTCACCCAGCTCACTGCGTAAGAGGCCAGATGTTTCTGCGGCAAGTAAGGACTTTCCCCTTGGTCTTCATCTTTCTTAGTAAATCATGTCCAGCCAAGACTAGCCAAAGATCCTTCAGCTAACAGACCGCTGTTTATCCTCTATGCATGAACTTAAATGCCCTATCTCTAGGAATGGGGAATTTACCCTGTTCATCACTATCCTAGCTAACTCAGTCCCTTAATCAGCCAGTGACAAACAGGGTCCCCAAACAACTCCTCCTAGAGAGAGAAATGTACCTGTGACTGATTCTCACACCCAAGTGTCCCTGGTATCTACTGTTTGGACCATTCCTTCTGCTCAGATGACCATAACTTGACTTTTAATAGGAACCTTCTCCAGGGTCTCAGAATATTGTTTCAGCACCTTTCCTGGCCACAATATCTAAACCAGTACTGTTGTGTTATGTTGTTGGTATCTTCATGCAGTCTTTCTAAATATATTCATATGAACTAACCTGTAAACTAGCATTCAGTACATTAATGTAATTGTACCCAATGCATAGATGCAACCACAAGGAAAGCACACCAGCATCTTGATTTTCTTAGAATGTTAAGGAGGTTCAGCTTGTCACTGAACACCAACCAACACGTACAGATATACTGCTGAAAGTATCCTAACAGGCTGCATCATGATCTGGTATGTCAATTCGAGAGTGTGGACTCAAACAAATACATCACTGGCACATCCCTTCCCATCATTGGTAGCATATACATGAGGTGCTGTATCTATCATCAGAGAGCCCAGCACCCAGGCCATGCCATCTTCCCACAGCTACCATTGGACAGGCAGTACTGAAGCATGAAGTCCCACAGCACCGGGTTCAGGAATAGTCACTTCCCTTCAACCATTAATTTTGTGAGCCAACCAGCAAAACTACCCCAGCAACACCATGCGCACTTTGATAACTTTGCACTACAATGGACTTAGCATTTTTGTTCCAATCGAGTTCCTTCTTGTATAACTTCATATAATTTATGTTTTTCTTGTGAATTTGGTGTATCTGATGCTATGTGCCTGTAATGCTATTACAAGCAAAATTTTCACTGCAACCATCCATACATGTACTTGTGCATATGACAATAAACTTTATTTTGACTTTTGACCCAAAACTCCACAGCAGAAAAACACATTTTCCCTCTATGGTTCTTAATTCCGTAACTCAGTAATTCCGTAATATCAATTTGCTGTTTTGTGGAGGAGTCTCACTGTGATGCTGGGCTCCATGCCATGCATAATTGCACTGGCAAGACCTTTCTGTTTCTATACCCATTAAAAATTCAAAGATCTGAATCATACCACACTGGCATTGATTACTTGGCAATTAAGTACCCACAGATTTAACCATGCAACCACCACTAGCAAGCAGCTTGCTTACCACTGACTAATAATGTGAAAGGAACTATTAAAGTTAACTGTGAAACTTCACTAAATTCTACAAAAGTGACCAACAACTAAAACTCTTAAAGTTGCTACATTCACCAAATTCCCCAGTTCCTTACCCTGTTGAGCTGAATGAAATGAGCACTTCTGCATGTGCAGGGTGCCACAGAGCATTGGGCTCCAAGGCTTTTAGAGCACTTGAATTGTTAGTTGTTGCTTAACGGGAGTCGTTAATTGCTTAGAGTTCCTTGTGTCTTTCTCAAGTAATTCGCTCTTTGTAATGGGTCTCCTGGTGCTTTCTGTGCAAGCTTGTTAAGTTTATTTTGATATTGGGGATTCAGTGTTACTTTAAGTGTATGTCTGATTATTGCTAGTCACAGGGTCCTAGTTTAAAGAATGTTACTTCTCGTGGCTGACCCACTGATGTTCGTTTGGAATCATTATGAATAAACTCTGGTCTCTGTCTCTACATCAGAGCCTGTGCTTGGGTTCCAATAGTGCCAGTATACACCACGACAGAGGATCCCACAAAGTACCCAGCGGAGATTTAACAGTGGCATTCTAACTTCGGTCATCTTTAGGTACTTTAGGAAAGTACACGTTTTGAGTTTCTCAAGTTTATATTCTGAGTGCCTCTAGTCTATATGCCAATTTTTCTCCAGTCTCCATTCTGAGTTTTTCAAGTCATAGGTACCTGGGTTTCCAATTTCGGAGTCCCCTGATTTAGGTCTGCATAATAATTGAGCCGTTCAAGTAAACTTATCAATGAAGTTCGTTTGATTCGACAACTCAGATTTCAATTCAATCATGTAAATATTGGAATAACTTGCCCTTTCCTGATGTTGTTCGTTTCAAGTAATGGTACATCTTTGTTAATGCAAATCAATGTTCGGAAGGGCACTACCAGGAATAATTGAAGTAAGCTCACACGCCAACAACTGCTTGGATGGACTAACCTCTTACAATACATAACTCCCATCTGCCTGTTCTAATGCGTAATGCTAATAGTAGCAAAAACATTCCACAGCATTCCTTAAACAGTAATTTGAGTTTGTAGCCCCGTAGAGTCCTGTTCCAAAAACTGATCCCTGGCTGGAGTGTGCAAACACACAAGTAAGGTAACCCCTCAAAAGTAAGCTGCCTTATAATTAACCTCTTGATGAACATCATGGTACAATGAAAATTGAACTTTCATGCAACAAATGATACAGACCTACAGAGAGCCAAGCAAGCTCAGTGATAAGAAGAGCCTGTCCATGTGATCGCAATCTGTAAAATTGAGAGCAAAGCCTTCTGTATCCCAATTGCCTCTGGAAGAATTCCCTAGATTTTATGTTTCATGTTTTCAACGAATCAAGTTAACAAATCTCAAAGTTTTTTTCTGGATCACCAGGCTCTCAAGGTTCTCAAGGCTCTCAAGGTTCTCAAGGCTCTCAAGGTTCTCAAGGTTTTCAAGGCTCTCAAGGTTCTCAAGGTTCTCCAGGCTCTCCAGGCTCTCAAGGCTCTCAAGGTTCTCAAGGTTTTCAAGGCTCTCAAGGTTCTCAAGGTTCTCAAGGTTTTCAAGGCTCTCAAGGTTTTCAAGGCTCTCAAGGTTCTCAAGGCTCTCCAACCTCTCAAGGCTCTCAAGGTTCTCAAGGCTCTCAAGGTTCTCAAGGCTCTCAAGGTTTTCAAGGCTCTCCAACCTCTCCAGGCTCTCCAGGCTCTCAAGGATCTCAAGGCTCTCAAGGTTCTCAAGGTTCTCAAGGCTCTCAAGGTTCTCAAGGTTCTCCAGCCTCTCAAGGCTCTCAAGGCTCTCAAGTTTCTCAAGGTTCTCCAGGCTCTCCAGGCTCTCAAGGCTCTCAAGGTTCTCAAGGTTCTCAAGGCTCTCAAGGTTCTCAAGGTTCTCCAGCCTCTCAAGGCTCTCAAGGCTCTCAAGGTTCTCAAGGTTCTCCAGGTTCTCCAGGCTCTCAAAGCTCTCAAGGTTCTCAAGGCTCTCAAGGTTCTCCAGCCTCTCCAGGCTCTCAAGGCTCTCAAGGTTCTCAAGGTTTTCAAGGTTCTCAAGGTTTTCAAGGCTCTCAAGGTTTTCAAGGCTCTCAAGGTTCTCAAGGCTCTCCAACCTCTCAAGGCTCTCAAGGTTCTCAAGGCTCTCAAGGTTTTCAAGGCTCTCCAACCTCTCCAGGCTCTCCAGGCTCTCAAGGATCTCAAGGCTCTCAAGGTTCTCAAGGTTCTCAAGGTTCTCAAGGTTTTCAAGGCTCTCAAGGTTCTCAAGGCTCTCCAACCTCTCAAGGCTCTCAAGGTTCTCAAGGCTCTCAAGGTTCTCAAGACTCTCAAGGTTTTCAAGGCTCTCCAACCTCTCCAGGCTCTCCAGGCTCTCAAAGTTCTCAAGGTTCTCAAGGTTTTCAAGGCTCTCAAGGTTCTCAAGGCTCTCCAAACTCTCAAGGCTCTCAAGGCTCTCCAACCTCTCAAGGCTCTCAAGGTTCTCAAGGCTCTCAAGGTTTTCAAGGCTCTCAAGGTTCTCAAGGCTCTCCAACCTCTCCAGGCTCTCCAACCTCTCAAGGCTCTCAAGGTTCTCAAGGTTCTCAAGGTTTTCAAGGCTCTCAAGGTTCTCAAGGCTCTCCAACCTCTCAAGGCTCTCAAGGTTCTCAAGGCTCTACAACCTCTCCAGGCTCTCCAACCTCTCAAGGCTCTCAAGGTTCTCAAGGTTCTCCAGGCTCTCCAGGCTCTCAAGGCTCTCAAGGTTCTCAAGGTTCTCCAGGCTCTCAAGGCTCTCAAGGTTCTCAAGGTTCTCAAGGTTCTCCAGGCTCTCAAGGCTCTCAAGGTTCTCAAGGCTCTCAAGGTTCTCCAACCTCTCCAGGCTCTCAAGGTTCTCAAGGTTCTCCAGGCTCTCCAGGCTCTCAAGGCTCTCAAGGTTCTCAAGGTTCTCCAGGCTCTCAAGGCTCTCAAGGTTCTCAAGGTTCTCAAGGTTCTCCAGGCTCTCAAGGCTCTCAAGGTTCTCAAGGTTCTCAAGGTTTTCAAGGCTCTCAAGGTTTTCAAGGCTCTCAAGGTTCTCAAGGCTCTCCAACCACTCAAGGCTCTCAAGGTTCTCAAGGCTCTCAAGGTTTTCAAGGCTCTCAAGGTTCTCAAGGCTCTCCAACCTCTCAAGGCTCTCAAGGTTCTCAAGGCTCTCAAGGTTCTCAAGGCTCTCAAGGTTTTCAAGGCTCTCCAACCTCTCCAGGCTCTCCAGGCTCTCAAGGTTCTCAAGGTTCTCAAGGTTTTCAAGGCTCTCAAGGTTCTCAAGGCTCTCCAAACTCTCAAGGCTCTCAAGGTTCTCAAGGCTCTCCAACCTCTCAAGGCTCTCAAGGTTCTCAAGGCTCTCCAAACTCTCAAGGCTCTCAAGGTTCTCAAGGCTCTCCAACCTCTCAAGGCTCTCAAGGTTCTCAAGGCTCTCAAGGTTTTCAAGGCTCTCAAGGTTCTCAAGGCTCTCCAACCTCTCCAGGCTCTCCAACCTCTCAAGGCTCTCAAGGTTCTCAAGGTTCTCAAGGTTTTCAAGGCTCTCAAGGTTCTCAAGGCTCTCCAACCTCTCAAGGCTCTCAAGGTTCTCAAGGCTCTACAACCTCTCCAGGCTCTCCAACCTCTCAAGGCTCTCAAGGTTCTCAAGGTTTTCAAGGCTCTCAAGGTTCTCAAGGCTCTCAAGGTTTTCAAGGCTCTCAAGGTTCTCAAGGCTCTCCAACCTCTCCAGGCTCTCCAACCTCTCCAACCTCTCAAGGTTCTCAAGGTTTTCAAGGCTCTCAAGGTTTTCAAGGCTCTCAAGGTTCTCAAGGCTCTCAAGGTTTTCAAGGCTCTCAAGGTTCTCAAGTCTCTCCAACCTCTCAAGGCTCTCAAGGTTCTCAAGGTTCTCAAGGTTCTCAAGGCTCTCAAGGTTCTCAAGGCTCTCCAACCTCTCAAGGCTCTCAAGGTTCTCCAGGCTCTCCAGGCTCTCAAGGCTCTCAAGGTTCTCAAGGTTCTCCAGGTTCTCAAGGCTCTCAAGGCTCTCAAGGTTCTCAAGGTTCTCAAGGTTTTCAAGGCTCTCAAGGCTCTCAAGGTTCTCAAGGCTCTCCAACCTCTCAAGGTTCTCAAGGTTCTCAAGGCTCTCCAACCTCTCAAGGCTCTCAAGGTTCTCAAGGCTCTCAAGGTTCTCAAGGTTCTCCAGGCTCTCAAGGCTCTCAAGGATCTCAAGGCTCTCAAGGTTCTCAAGGCTCTCAAGGATCTCAAGGCTCTCAAGGTTCTCCAGGCTCTCCAGGCTCTCAAGGCTCTCAAGGTTCTCAAGGTTCTCCAGGTTCTCAAGGCTCTCAAGGCTCTCAAGGTTCTCAAGGCTCTCAAGGTTCTCAAGGTTCTCCAGGTTCTCAAGGCTCTCAAGGCTCTCAAGGTTCTCAAGGTTCTCAAGGTTTTCAAGGTTCTCAAGGCTCTCAAGGTTCTCAAGGCTCTCCAACCTCTCAAGGTTCTCAAGGTTCTCAAGGCTCTCCAACCTCTCAAGGCTCTCAAGGTTCTCAAGGCTCTCAAGGTTCTCAAGGTTCTCCAGGCTCTCAAGGCTCTCAAGGATCTCAAGGCTCTCAAGGTTCTCAAGGCTCTCAAGGATCTCAAGGCTCTCAAGGTTCTCCAGGCTCTCCAGGCTCTCAAGGCTCTCAAGGTTCTCAAGGTTCTCCAGGCTCTCAAGGCTCTCAAGGTTCTCAAGGTTCTCAAGGTTCTCCAGGCTCTCAAGGCTCTCAAGGTTCTCAAGGCTCTCAAGGTTCTCCAACCTCTCCAGGCTCTCAAGGTTCTCAAGGTTCTCCAGGCTCTCCAGGCTCTCAAGGCTCTCAAGGTTCTCAAGGTTCTCCAGGCTCTCAAGGCTCTCAAGGTTCTCAAGGTTCTCAAGGTTCTCCAGGCTCTCAAGGCTCTCAAGGTTCTCAAGGTTCTCAAGGTTTTCAAGGCTCTCAAGGTTTTCAAGGCTCTCAAGGTTCTCAAGGCTCTCCAACCACTCAAGGCTCTCAAGGTTCTCAAGGCTCTCAAGGTTTTCAAGGCTCTCAAGGTTCTCAAGGCTCTCCAACCTCTCAAGGCTCTCAAGGTTCTCAAGGCTCTCAAGGTTCTCAAGGCTCTCAAGGTTTTCAAGGCTCTCCAACCTCTCCAGGCTCTCCAGGCTCTCAAGGTTCTCAAGGTTCTCAAGGTTTTCAAGGCTCTCAAGGTTCTCAAGGCTCTCCAAACTCTCAAGGCTCTCAAGGTTCTCAAGGCTCTCCAACCTCTCAAGGCTCTCAAGGTTCTCAAGGCTCTCCAAACTCTCAAGGCTCTCAAGGTTCTCAAGGCTCTCCAACCTCTCAAGGCTCTCAAGGTTCTCAAGGCTCTCAAGGTTTTCAAGGCTCTCAAGGTTCTCAAGGCTCTCCAACCTCTCCAGGCTCTCCAACCTCTCAAGGCTCTCAAGGTTCTCAAGGTTCTCAAGGTTTTCAAGGCTCTCAAGGTTCTCAAGGCTCTCCAACCTCTCAAGGCTCTCAAGGTTCTCAAGGCTCTACAACCTCTCCAGGCTCTCCAACCTCTCAAGGCTCTCAAGGTTCTCAAGGTTTTCAAGGCTCTCAAGGTTCTCAAGGCTCTCAAGGTTTTCAAGGCTCTCAAGGTTCTCAAGGCTCTCCAACCTCTCCAGGCTCTCCAACCTCTCCAACCTCTCAAGGTTCTCAAGGTTTTCAAGGCTCTCAAGGTTTTCAAGGCTCTCAAGGTTCTCAAGGCTCTCAAGGTTTTCAAGGCTCTCAAGGTTCTCAAGTCTCTCCAACCTCTCAAGGCTCTCAAGGTTCTCAAGGTTCTCAAGGTTCTCAAGGCTCTCAAGGTTCTCAAGGCTCTCCAACCTCTCAAGGCTCTCAAGGTTCTCCAGGCTCTCCAGGCTCTCAAGGCTCTCAAGGTTCTCAAGGTTCTCCAGGTTCTCAAGGCTCTCAAGGCTCTCAAGGTTCTCAAGGTTCTCAAGGTTTTCAAGGCTCTCAAGGCTCTCAAGGTTCTCAAGGCTCTCCAACCTCTCAAGGTTCTCAAGGTTCTCAAGGCTCTCCAACCTCTCAAGGCTCTCAAGGTTCTCAAGGCTCTCAAGGTTCTCAAGGTTCTCCAGGCTCTCAAGGCTCTCAAGGATCTCAAGGCTCTCAAGGTTCTCAAGGCTCTCAAGGATCTCAAGGCTCTCAAGGTTCTCCAGGCTCTCCAGGCTCTCAAGGCTCTCAAGGTTCTCAAGGTTCTCCAGGTTCTCAAGGCTCTCAAGGCTCTCAAGGTTCTCAAGGCTCTCAAGGTTCTCAAGGTTCTCCAGGTTCTCAAGGCTCTCAAGGCTCTCAAGGTTCTCAAGGTTCTCAAGGTTTTCAAGGTTCTCAAGGCTCTCAAGGTTCTCAAGGCTCTCCAACCTCTCAAGGTTCTCAAGGTTCTCAAGGCTCTCCAACCTCTCAAGGCTCTCAAGGTTCTCAAGGCTCTCAAGGTTCTCAAGGTTCTCCAGGCTCTCAAGGCTCTCAAGGATCTCAAGGCTCTCAAGGTTCTCAAGGCTCTCAAGGATCTCAAGGCTCTCAAGGTTCTCCAGGCTCTCCAGGCTCTCAAGGCTCTCAAGGTTCTCAAGGTTCTCCAGGTTCTCAAGGCTCTCAAGGCTCTCAAGGTTCTCAAGGCTCTCAAGGTTCTCCAGGCTCTCCAGGCTCTCAAGGCTCTCAAGGTTCTCAAGGTTCTCCAGGCTCTCAAGGTTCTCAAGGCTCTCAAGGTTCTCCAGGCTCTCCAGGCTCTCAAGGCTCTCAAGGTTCTCAGGTCTCTCTGCCTCTCAATATCCTCAGGTCTCTCTACCTCTCAATATCCTCAGGTCTCTCTACCTCTCAATGTCCTCAGGTCTCTCTGCCTCTCAATATCCTCAGGTCTCTCTACCTCTCAATATCCTCAGGTCTCTCTGCCTCTCAATGTCCTCAGGTCTCTCTGCCTCTCAATGTCCTCAGGTCTCTCTACCTCTCAATATCCTCAGGTCTCTCTACCTCTCAATATCCTCAGGTCTCTCTACCTCTCAGTGTCCTCAGGTCTCTCTACCTCTCAATATCCTCAGGTCTCTCTGCCTCTCAATGTCCTCAGGTCTCTCTGCCTCTCAATATCCTCAGGTCTCTCTACCTCTCAATGTCCTCAGGTCTCTCTACCTCTCAATGTCCTCAGGTCTCTCTACCTCTCAATATCCTCAGGTCTCTCTACCTCTCAATATCCTCAGGTCTCTCTGCCTCTCAATGTCCTCAGGTCTCTCTACCTCTCAATATCCTCAGGTCTCTCTACCTCTCAATATCCTCAGGTCTCTCTGCCTCTCAATGTCCTCAGGTCTCTACCTCTCAATATCCTCAGGTCTCTCTACCTCTCAATGTCCTCAGGTCTCTCTGCCTCTCGTTGTCTTTGAGAAGGTAGTGGTGCTGCCTTCATGAATCGCTGCAGTACTCGTGGTGTGGGTTCACCCATAATGCTGTTATGGACTTTAACCCAGCAATAGTGAAGCAACAGTGATACTTTCAAGTCAGGACAGTGTGTGGCTTGGAGGACAGCTTCCTGGTGCTCCCATGCTCTGTCTGCGAGGTGGTGAGTTTGGACGGTGCTGTCTGAGGCCTCATGGTGGGTTACCACAGTGCATCCTGAAGGTGGCACAAAGTGATGCTGCTCTGAGTCAGAAGTGAAGTCAGCGAACGGTTATGCATGAGATGCCTATCTGATGGGCTGTTGTGTCCTGTGTGGTGTTGAGCCTCGTGTTATGGTAGCTCTTGGTGTCAAACTACAAGCTTGTGGAGAGCGCCCTCTTCTTTGTGGTGGCGTGTTGGGGAGGAAGCATTAAGAAGAGGGACGCCTCACGTCTTAATAAGCTGGTAAGGAAGGCAGGCTCTGTCGTGGGCAAAGTACTGGAGAGTTTAACATCGGTAGCTGAGCGAAGGGCGCTGAGTAGGCTACGGTCAATTATGGATAACTCTGAACATCCTCTACATAGCACCATCCAGAGACAGAGAAGCAGTTTCAGCGACAGGTTACTATCGATGCAATGCTCCTCAGACAGGATGAAGAGGTCAATACTCCCCAATGCCATTAGGCTTTACAATTCTACCGCCAGGACTTAAGAACTTTTTAAAAGCTATTATTAATGCTTTTTGAGATAGTGATTTAGATGCATATCATATTTTTTACTGAGTTAAGTATTGTATGTAATTAGTTTTGCTACAACAAGTGTATGGGACATTGGAAAAAAAGTTGAATTTCCCCATGGGGATGAATAAAGTATCTATCTATCTATCTATCTATCTATCTATCTAAAAGTTCTCCTGAAGCAGAAGGAAGAGGAGGGGAAGCTGCAAAGGCACCAGCCACTCGGCTGCATCTTCTGGTGAAATCCAAGGACCACTCTGTTGGCGAGAGAGCAAGATCCTCTCCTTATGACAGTGACCACATTATAAATTCCCCCACATTAGCAAACCACCCAAGAAACAGAAAAGAATAAAAAACTTGTTGACACTTGAAATCTGAAATAAAATCAGAAAATGCTGGAAACACTCGTCATGCCAGGCAGCATCTGTAGGTACAAAAACAGTTAATGTTTTCAGGTCTGGGATCTTTCATCAGGAATGGGAAAAGGAGAAACTAGAAAACTAGTACTCTACAACTGAAAACTAACTTGTCTTCCCCAATTTGATGAAGGATCCTGGACCTCCAATGTTGACAGTTTCTCCCTCCACAGAAGCTGCCTGACCTGATGAGTGTTTCCAGCCTTTTTGATACCATGGGCAGGGAGGGGCATTGGCAATTACTCAGCCAAGACCAGGCTATCCACACATCCCTTCACAGGGAAATATCATTACTTCATTGGAAAACCCACCCAACAACGAGACAAATTCAACCTCCCGATGAGATGTCAGCCCAATCACCGTGCTCTAATCCTCAAGAATGAGGAAGGAAGAGAGGCCCCTCTGCAGTGACACAGGGTCCTGCAGGCAGTTAGTGACAACAGTATCAGCAGTCCACGGGCAGTGGGGCAGCTTCAGAGAAAAGGCATTGTGGTAATAGAGGTGTCTAATGGGACTTCAGCCTCTGGCCCAAACTGTGAACTTCAACAGAGGGAACTTGCCGCAAACTATCTCCAGCCACCAGTTGTTATTGGTCCATTTCCCTTGACGTTGGTTTGTCCTGGAGCGGGAACTTTAACCAGTGAATGAGTTAATATCAGTGTTCGCTCTCCTCCCACCGTGATGTGAAAATAGAGTCGTACAGCACAGGGGAGGCCCTTAGGCCCACTGATTCCATGCCAGCCGTTAACCACCCGTTCACACTCTCTTGTTCATAGAATTGTACTCACAGAACTGTAATAACAGAAGAAAATCAGTGATAGGTGTGTGAAGTGTGTTGCCAGGGGTGATGATAGAAGCAGATAAATTAAGAAATTCTTAGACACATGGATGGATGAGAAATGGGGGGCTGTGTAGAGGGGGGGTTAGAGTAGGTTAAGATGATGGCCCTTTTGGGCCAAAGGGCCTGTGCTGGGCTGTACACTTCAATGTAGAGCGACGCTTCAGCCCAGCTTGTCCAGGCTGACCACGGTGCCTGTCTACACTTGCCCACAGTAAGGCCGATCCCATCTATTCCTCTCCTATCTGAGTACCTTTCCCAACATCTTTGTTATTGTCCATGTATCTGCCTCCACCACTTCCGCTGGTACCTTGTTCCAGACATCCACTACACTCGGTGTGCAAACCTTAACCTTCAGACTTCCGTCAAATTTGTCTCCTCTCTCTTAAACCTGTGTCCTTCATTTTAGGACTCCCTTGCCTGGGAAAATATCTGTACATCTGTGCTCCTCATAAACTTATGATTCTCCATAAGATCACCTGTCAGCTTGTTGCATTCCAGTCTGAGTGGACCCAGCCTACACAAACTCCATTCTGTAACTTCTCCATTTTGTAACTACAGCCCTCCATTCCTGTTAGCATCCTGATGAATCTCTTCTGCACTTTTTCTATTACGACCACATCCTTCCTGCAGTGTGGTAACTCAAAGTGCACACAACTCTTATTCTCGACATCTTGACTTTTGAAGCGAGCTTTTCAAGTGCTTTCTTCTTTACCATATTCCCAGATGTCACTGGCGTCTGGAAGCCACAGCATGCACCACAGGTATCGTTGCTCCTACCATACATTCCCCTAGAATTCAACATCCTAAAGTACATCTCCTCCCACGCTTGGATTAACTTCTGATTACCACCGCTCCACCAAGCAGTTTCCAGACTTGGCCTCAAACGTCAACTGTTCACTCGTTTCCATAGAGGCTGCCTGGCTTGCTGAGTTCCTCCAGCATTTTGTGTGTGTTGCTTGGATTTCCAGTATCTGTTTGTATTCTTGTATTTGTGATTTTACGACTACACTGCAAGGTCTTTTTGAGGGATGCCTACTAAATCTTCCCTTCGCCGGAAGTTCAGTGAAAGCCTGTCTCGCTGCTCACACTCCATGATCAATGCTGCCCGCTGACTCTTGGACCATGTGCTCACACAGACCCGCCACCACGGCCACATGTCCTTCCTGGGAGATCGTCTTCACCGTCATCTTGAGCCACATGGCTTCCATACCCTCAGGCTTCTCGGTTCGGAGCCAGGTACTCACATTCCATAGACTGCTGCTCCCACCGCACTCTGCGTGTCATCCTTTCCGCCGGGAGGCCCAGTCTGAGTCACTGCCACGGTTCTGGATCCTCTCTCCTCTGCCTGCAATGGTTATCCTCCGCCGGATCCACACCTTCAACCGTCGGCCCCTCACCTTCCTTGCGTTCAGCAAGGATCAGATGATCGCAGATCCCGCCGTCTCCAACTCCAGCGGCCCGGAACGCCATCAGGCTGTGATCCCTGCTGCCACACACTCGGGCATCTATGCCATCGGAAGCCCCCAGATCACAAATCTCTCCGAATCCATCCCCGGCCCCAAAGGTTCTGGGCACACTGGTTCCATCGATGCCGAGCGCATTCGGAAACTGGATTCCGCTGCTGTCAACGCTGGTTCCTACGACCTTGGACACCTTCAAACTGCTAACTCCAGCTCCAGCCTGGACCAACAGCACCTCCAGGCCAAGACTTTACGCACTGCCTCTAGAACCTCAGTCTCCTCTTTCCCCATTGCAATCCCATGTCCCTCAGCCCCCTCCCCTCTCTGCCATCCCGTGTCAACCATGGGTCCTCAGAGCCAACATTTTCCTCCCATCCCATTTATCCTGGACACCCCAACTCTCCCCTCTCCTCAGACCCTACCAACCCTCTTCCTCCCTCTGATCCCAGCTCTCATCTGTGCAGGGTCTTCACAGTTCCCTCTGACCTTCCCCTGTCTGAGGCAGGACGTTCTGTCCTCAGTAAGGGCCTCACCTTTGCCCCCCTGCGCCCACACCTCTGTGAATTCCGCGCCCACCACAACGATAAGCTCTTCTGCCGTTTCCGTCTTTGTGCCTACTTCTTTAGCGAGGACTCCCCAGCCCACACCGATGACCCCGCTCCCATCTTCAACCTTCCTCCTCTTCCTGGACAACCCGCCCTGGTCTTCTGCCTGCTCTGGACCTTTTTAATCACTAACTGTCAACGAGACAGCAACCATCTCGACTTTACCACGCCTCCCTCCAACTGTAACCTCACTCTCTCTGAACACGCTGCTCTCCACTCTCTCTGCACTGATCCTAACCTCACCATCAAACTCACAGTTAAAGGGGGTGCTGTAGCAGTCTGACAGACTGACCTCTGCCTTGCTGAGGCCCAGCGACAACTCTCAGAGACCTCCTCTTACTTATCCCTTAAACAGGACCCCACTAAGGAGCAGCAGGCCACTGTCTCCCACAGCATCACTGACCTCATTGACTCTGGGGGTCTCCCATCCACTGCCACCAACCTCATAGTTCCCTCACCCTGTACCTCCTGCTTCAATCTCCTACCCAAGATTCACAAGGTAGACTCATTGTTTCTGCTTGTTCCTGCCCACTGAACTTGGGTCTGCATAACTCGACTCTGTTTTACCCCTCCTGGTTCAGTCTCTTCCGACCGACATCGTGACAGTTCACGTGTGTGGTGGAACTTGTCCTCACCCTCATCAATCTCTCCTTCAGGTCCTCCCACTTCATAGCAAAGGTGCAGCCATGGACACTCACATGGGTCCCAGCCATGCCCGCCTTGTTGTCAGTTATCTGAAACAGTGCACGTTCCAAGCCTACATCGGCATCGCTCCCCAACTCTTCCTGCGATACCCCGACGACTGCATTGGTGCTGCTTCCTGCGCCCATGCTGAGCTCGTCCACTTCATCAAATTTGCCTCCAACTTCCACCCTGCCCTCACATTTACCTGGTCCATTTCTGACACCTCCCTCCCCTTCCTCAATCTCTCTGCCTCCAGCACTGGAGACAGTTTATGTACGGATATCTTTGAGAAGCCCATTGACCCTCACAGCTACATGGATTGTACCCTTTCCCACCCCGTCACCTGAAAAATGCCATTCCCATCTCTCAGTTCCCCTGTCTCCACCAGATGAAGTGTTACATTCCAGAAGGAAGGAGATGTCCTCCTTCTTCAAAGAAAGGGGCTTCCCTTCCTCCACCATTAATGGCACCCCCACCCGCATCACTTCCATTTCACGCACGTCTGCCCTCACCCCATCCTCCCACTGCCACACCAGGGATAGGGCTCCTCTTGTCCTCACCTACCACCCCACTCTTCTCCATGTCCAGCACGTAATTCTCCATAACTTCCGCCATCTCCAATGGGATCCCACTGCCAAGCATAACTTTAACTCTCCCTACTTGCTGTTTTCTACAGGGATCGCTCCCTACACAACTCCCTTGTCCGTTCATCCCTCCCCACTGATCTCCCTCCTGGTATTTATCTTTGTAAACAGAACAAGTGTTACACCTGACCCTACATCTCCTCCCTCACTACCATTCAGGGCCCCAAACAATCTTTCCAGGTGAGGCAAAACTTCACCTGTGAGTCTGTTGGGGTCATCTGCTGTATTTGGTGCTCCCAGTGTGGCCTCCAGTATATCAGTCAGACCTAACATAAATTGGGAGACCGCTTCACCGAGCACCAATGTTCCATCTGCCAGAGAAAGCGGGATTTCCCAGTGGCCAGCCATTTCAATTCAACTTCTCATTCCCATGCCAACATGTCAGTCCATGGCCGCCTCTACTGTCATGATGAGCCCACACTCAGAATAGAGGAACAACACCTTGTATTCCATCAAGGTAGCCTGCAACCTGATGACATGAACATCAATATCTTGACTTTTGGTAATTGCCCCCCGTGGTAAACTATGTATACCTGTCTGGACATGCCCCTGTGCTGACTGCTCCTGTGGCTCCTCCCACAGACCCCTGTATAAAGGCGATTGGAGCACTGCTCCTCCCTCAGTCTCCGAGATGCCGTGCTCTCTTTTGCTGCTAATAAAAGCCTATCGTTCACCTCCCGTCTCCGAGAGTTATTGATGGTGCATCAATTTCATTAGCAGCAATTTTAAAACATGGAGATCATTTTATGACCGGACAGATTGGATCTCGACCCTCATACCCAGGAAGCCAGCGACGCTTTCGAACTCTGGCTAGCATGCTTCAAATCGTACCTGGAAGAGATTCATGTGACCGACCCTGCCACGATGCACAGAGTTCTCCTCTCCAGAGTCAGTCCAAGGGTCTACTCCATGATCAGAGACCAAACGGACTACCAGGGTGTGATGGATGCCCTCAAAAGACAACACTGGTGGCCGGTGAACACCGTCTACGCAAGACATCGCTTAGCGACACGGCGGCAACGGGCCAGAGAGTCGAGCGCTGAGTTTGTCCGGGCCCTACAGACGCTCATGCAGGCCTGCGACTGCAGGGGACTGATGGCGGAACAGCATGTGGAGCTGTTAGTAAGAGACGCCTTCGTTACAGGGATCAGGTCAGTGTATGTGCGCCAGCGGCTGCTGGAAAATGCCGATCTTACCTTACACTTGGCGATTGAGCTGGCTGACACGCTGGAGGCCACTCTGCACGATGCTGACGCTGTCCCGGTGCGCGATCTCCCGCCTGCCCCGTGGACGCTGCAGACCCCGCAACCCGCTGGCGAATCGACCACGGCTGCTGCCACTCGCAAGTACACGCAGTGTTACGTCTGCGGACTCAAAAAGCACCCCCGAAAACGCTGCCCAGCCCGAGAAGCGACCTGCTCCAGCTGCGGGAAGAAGGGCCATGAGGGTTTCCGGTGACGTCATCGTCGAGAATGGCAGCTTAAGTCACAAGCTCCTCCGGAAAAACGCGTATTAAGCCCCATTATCCCATCAAATATAATATTTTTTGAAAAATATTTGAACTGAAAAGAGGGGTAGGAATGGGGAGAAGAAATGGAAATAAAAAAAGTGACACTGCGGAGCCTGCATCCAAGAGGAGTGCAGCGAGCGGCTCTCCTACCCGACCGCATGCTAGCGAGGCGGCCGCCGGGCCTCGTTCAGTCGAAGCAGCGAATGTCTTCGAAATCCTGAAAGAAATAATGGAGGTCCAGAAAGATATAAAGCACCAGCTCCATGATATTAAGGCAGAGCTCACCAGCGTTAATCAAAAAATAGTGGTGGCAGAGACTCGAATTGAAAAGGTGGAAGATCACGTTCAAAACGTGGAACGGATACTGAGCAAGACAATAAAAATAATACATCACCAAGAAGGTAAACTGCTTGACCTGGAGGGAAGATCACGGCAGAAAAATATCAGAATCTACAACATTCCCGAAGGAGCAGAGGGCCCGTCTATGACGGAGATTGTCAGAAAGTTACTGCGGGACGCGCTGGATCTTCCCTCGGTTATGGAGCTGGAAGTCGAGAGAGCCCACCGCGCGTTTGTACCAAAACCTACCCAGGATAGAAAGCCATGCTCAATAATAATTAAATTCCTGCGGTACAGCACCAAGGCGCAGATTCTACGAAGGGCCTGGGGTAAGAACAGAGTGTTTTACGACGATAAGTTAATATATTTCGACCAAGATTACCCCCCCCCCCCCCCCACGGTCCTGCAGAAACATAAAGAATACTCTGAAGTAAAGCGGGTACTAAAGCAAAAAAAGATTAGATTTCAAACTCCGTACCCTGCTAAACTTCGAGTGTTTTATGACAACGGGACGCAGTTGTACCAGACAGTGGAAGAGGCAACTACAGACATGAAGGCCAGAGGGTTGCCCATCAGCGTGATCAAAATGAAGGAAAGCCTGGCAGAGGAATTATCCCGCTCCGCTTGGGAAATAGTGCGAGAATCGAGAAGGCAGGAGACGGGAGGAGGCCGAGAGAAATATATCAGGAAGAGACCGGGAGTTTCCCAAAGACAGTCCTCACCCCCTTCAGAAGAGCCATAAGGTTTGGCTAACTTTAAAAATGTTGAGAAGCTAAACGGAAGCAAAAGTACACGGTGATATACCTATCTCGAGAAATACTTATTATAATGTGGATTTTATATTACTTAGTTGTTATTCTTTATTCGCTCACTTACTCCTTTTCCCCACCAAAATGAGAATATATATATATGTGTATGTAATGTGTGTGTGTGTGTATATGTGTATGTGTATATATTATATAGGAGGAGTACACAGGGAAATCTTTTCTGTGTAATGGATTTGTTCACTGACATTTAGGAATACTGCAATGGGGACCCTCAACTCACAAGTAGGAGGGGTTATCCCCAAAGCTAGACATTTCCTCTAGCTCAACGCAGGGTCATCTACTAGAGACCTCAGCCTTGGAATCACACGTTCGTTGCCATTTTTGTTATTATTTGCGTTTCTTGGTTCTTATTTGTTCAGGGAGTAGATTGATTAAGTTTTAGTCTAATTTCAATGGTACATTGACAGATAAATATAGATGGCTAAGGACAAGGTAAAATTCATTTCTTTTAATGTCAATGGGCTATTAAATCCAATCAAACGTAAGAGAATTTTATCCAATTTGGAACAATTTGATTCATACTGGGAAAAATGGTTTAACTACATAATGCCTCATAGGCCAGATTTTATTCTCACAAATCAATGAATAGGTTGTAAAAAAAAGATCATTCCCTACTTGTACATAGTTCTTTCCTTTTGCTTGTTTTTTCTTTCCACTCTTTTCTATAAGTGTATACTCCAGATAAATACTATGTGCAGATTTGTGATATATATGATTATATGATATATATGTACAATGTCTGAAATATATCTTATGGAAATGTTTGTTTGATGATGAACTTCAATAAAAAAATAAATTACAAAGGAAAGGAGGGCCACTTCGCCAAGGCCTGTAAGTCCAAACCACGAGCGGGGTCGAACAGCGCCGCATGAGAGGCATGGGGGTCGCCATCTTGGTTGCCGCCATCTTGCCTGCCCGCCGCGTGCGAGGCATGGGGGTGGCCATCTTTTTCGTCCGTCATAAAAGCCCTGCACCAGCTCTTCACTCTGTTTGGATATCCCTGCTATATCCACAGTGATAGAGGGTCCTCCTTTATGAGTGATGAGCTGCACCAATACCTGCTGGCTTGGGGTATTGCTACTAGTAGGACCACGAGCTATAATCCCTGGGGAATGGACAGGTGGAGAGGGAGAATGCCACAGTGTGGAAGGCCACACTCCTAGCCCTTAGGTCAAAGGGGTTGCCGGTTTCTCGCTGGCAGGAGGTCCTCCCCGAGGCACTCCACTCCATCCGCTCCCTGTTATGTACGTCCACCAATGCCACCCCTCATGAGCGACTCTTTTCTTTTCCCAGGAAGTCTGCCACTGGGACCACCCTACCGGCTTGGCTGACGTCCCCAGGGCCAGTGCTGCTCCGGAAACATGCGAGGAGCAATAAATACTCCCCGATGGTCGAGAGGGTTCACCTACTTCATGCGAACCCCCAGTATGCCTACGTGGTCTTACCTGATGGGCGGGAGGACACGGTCTCCGTCCGCGACCTGGCACCCACAGGAGCACCAGACCCCTACCCCGAACACTCCACTGTGACTATGAACCCCGTACCCACTGATGTGTATACCCTCGAGACACTGCACACGCATGAGGGATTACTGATGCCCAACGGGCTGGCACCTCAAGTCAGGCCGGAGCCAGCACAACCACCGTCACCAGTGCAATCACCACCAGTGCTACGTAGATCACAGCGACAGACTCGACTGCCTGATAGACTTAACCTGTAAATATATTTGTAAGAAACTTCGCCCCATGGGGACTCTCTTTTAAAACAAAAGGGGGGGGTGAATGTGGTAAACTATGTATACCTGTCTGGACACGCCCCCTGCTGACTGCTCCTGTGGCTCCTCCCACAGACCCCTGTATAAAGGCGATTGGGGCACTGCTCCCCCCTCAGTCTCTGAGATGCTGTGCTCCATTTCGCTGTTAATAAAAGCCTATCGTTCACCTCCCGTCTCCGAGAGTTATTGATGGTGCATCACCCCCCCCCCCCTTACCCCCATTCTTGTTTTCCTCTCACACCTTCTCTTCTTACCTTCCCATCACTTCCCTCTGGTGCTCCTCCCCCTTCGCTTTCTTCCATGGCCTTCTGTCCTCTCCTATCAGACTCCCCCTTCTCCAACCCTTTATCACTTTCACCAATCAACTTCCCAGCTCTTTACTTCATCCTCCCCCCTCCCAGTTTCACCCACCTCCTCCCCCTCTGCTTCTTAGTCTGACTGCTTTCCCCTTCCTTTCCAGTCCTGATGAAGGATCCCAACCAGAAGCATAAACTATTTACTCTTTGCCTGACCTGCTGAGTTCCTCCAGCATTTTGTGTGTTGCTTTGGATTTCCAGCTAATCTATGTCTTGATGTATCCTGTGACCACTTTCTTCACTCTACAATGTCAGCAAATCTTTGTTTTGCTTTCAGAATTACTGATGTTTTCCCAACATTACCATCATCTTCTCCCAGACGCTACCACTCACCTCAATACAGGTGGCAGTTTACAGTGGCCAGTTAACATAGCAGTCCACAAGTATTTGGGATGTGGGAAACCCACAATGGTCAGGGAGAGAGCGTGGACACGGCCGCAGAAGGCCACAGATCTCTGGAGCGGTGAGCCAGTGGCTCTGTTGTTCCACACTTGCTAAACCACACCAGCACAGGGGCCCCTCTCTGAGGGTGGATTTAACATGGTTGGCCACCGGGAATCAGGCCTCCGTGGAGCCTAAAGACGGGAAGATACCAGGCTAAGCCAGGACCGAGCCTGTGGCAGAGCTAGAGATTGGAAGGAAGCCTGTAATATGTTGGGCACAGAGGACTGGGCTGGGCTGAAGTCTGGCATTGTGCTGGACTGAGAGTCCCATTCAGTATCAGGCTGAGAGACTGGAGCTGTCTTAGTTCAAGCAAGTGTTGCTGCATTCAGGCCCACACCTAGAGGCTGTATTGTCTGGAGGCCTGGACATGTTGAGGCTAGGCAATGTTGGGCCAAAAGCCTGGGATTTGTCGGCCCTAACAGATGGATTGTGCCAAACTCAGGGGCACGGGCTGTGATGGACCCAAAGACCTAGGCTACATCGGGTCCACAGACAAAACAGCGCCACATATGGTGTCTGGTCTGTTTTAGAGTGAGAGGCCAGGTCAGTGTCAGTCCCTGAGACCATTGCTGCATTATATTTTTCTTTCACCCATGTGCCTATCTAAGAGACTTTTAAATTCCCTGTATGTCTGCCTCTCCAATGCACTTAACAGTCTCTGTGCAAAAGCCCTAACTCAGATATCTCCTCTGTACTTCCATCCAATGCTCTTTAAACGTCTGGGAAAAGGCACGGTTGGAGAGTATGTCGTGACTGTGTCAGGATGGGAGGCTGTGCACTTTTGGGCCTAGAGACCTTGACTAGAGTGATAGACATAATGAGAGAGAGACAGAGAGAGAATCATGATTGGTCTCTCTTTGTGCTAAGTAGACCTATCAGTTTTCTCAACACACACAAAATGCTGGTGGAACACAGCAGGCCAGGCAGCATCTATAAGGAGAAGCACTGTCGACGTTTCAGGCTGAGACCCTTCATCATGAGTCCTGCCTAATAGGGGTCAAAAATAATGACAGTGTTGCCCACTGCACTGTTTGCAACAGTGGCTTTTCTATTGCCATGGTGGGTTAAATGACTGTAAAAGACATGTTTAACAGGTAAAAGAGTTTAACAGGTGTCATTCATTCATTAGCATAGCTAATGTTATTTAAACTAGCTGGCCAGCTGCTAAGGAGTTACTCTATTCATGTCCTATGTGATGACTCCCTGTAGACTTGCTGAAAGTTGTAATAGAATTTTAAAAATTACTCCGTGATAATATATTATATTATATTATATTAGTTTCAATATGTGATCAAATAAATTGTTGTGTTCTTTCATAATCAAATGTCCTGGTATACATACACCCTTGGAGGTTGACTGGGTGGTGCTACCTCCCTGGAATGAGTTTTTGTGGGGTGGGATGTCTGTGTATAGGAAAGAGTTGTCTGCAGAGTGAGACCCGGTGCCTGAGCAGCATTGGGCCTTGGGGTTGGTCTACTTTGGTGTGCTTTGTTGGTCTGGGTTGAGCTGGAATGGAATAGAACCTACTCTGAGTGGGAGAACTCAGGCAGAGTAAGGGAGTTAAATTGAGCTTGAGTATGTGAACACTCCAGTCTTCTGAAATAAAAGTGGGCAATGTCAGTCAGGTCGGGCAGCATCCAAAACAGTCTTCACCTCGGGTCAACAACCCTTCATGGGAACGGGTGAAGTCAGAAGCCCAGCTGCTGAGGAGAGCAGAGGGAACAGAGGAGGGGTGGAGAGCAGAGGGAACAGAGGAGGGGTGGAGAGCAGAGGGAATGGGTGGGACAGACCAGCAGAGCGAGAGAGATGGGAAGCGTCCTTCACAATATTCTAGCAGAGAGCAGGACAGAGAAAGGAAGCCCAACAGTCAGCTGGATGAGGTGGGCTTAAGGGCCTATTGTCGAGTTGTATGACTCTCTAACTCACGCAGCCCTAGGGCTGTGCTGGGTTAAGTCACCAGTCAGAGCTGTGGAGTGGTTGGGAGCTTGGTTGCGGAGAAACGGCAGTGAGGCAGGGAAGTAATGTAAGGAAGGGTTGGGAAACGACTTTAGCCCCAGGGTAGGGATTGGATGAGGAGTCATGGATTGAGGTGGGGAAAGGATCTGAGCCCCGGGGTAGGGATTGGGTGAGGAGTCATGGATTGAGGTGAGGAAAGGATCTGAGCCCCGGGGTAGGGATTGGGTGAGGAGTGATGGATTGAGGTGGGGAAAGGATCTGAGCCCCGGGGTAGGGATTGGGTGAGGAGTGATGGATTGAGGTGGGGAAAGGATCTGAGCCCCAGGGTAGGGATGTGGGTGAGGAGTCGTGAATTAGAACCTCTAGATCAAGAAGATAGCTAAGTGAAGTTCACTGCAGCAGAAGGTGAAAGTAGATGTGAGAGGAGACGGTGCTGCAAGGCTGAGCTGGGTGTTGTTCTCACCTCCAACTGAAACACTCTGTCTCAGGCAAGGTAGCTCAAACAGGATGGGTGAACCCGGAGATGAAGTGTGATAAAAGCAGCTTCAAGTGCTGACTGTTTGTAGAACCTGCCTAGCAGAAGGTGAAGACTAAAATAGCGCCTGCTGATACGACTTTCGTTATGAGGAGCAAGCAGTTTCTAATCTTGATTTAGATCTCAGCACACACTCTCATTTATTGCCAGGGTGCCAGTTGTCCCTCCAGAAGGTGAAGGAGGAGAGCAGCCCCTCGAACCCTGGAAGGGGTTTCCGTGTGCCACTGGAGAGGGAATGCATGTAAGAGTCAATTAGGCTTTGCACACGCACAATAAAAACCTTATTTGCAGTAGCATCTCGGGCACATGGAGTGCAGACCCTGGTGAAACTAGGGTAGTGTGTGCAGTTTCTGGACTGCATGGTGATGGAAGGAACGGGTTTGGGAACAGCCCGAGTGATTTGCCCACATGGAGTATTCCTCGTCCCTTTCCCTCACTCACAGCCTTGCTGCTTTGCCCTCCATCAGAGCTCTTTGCCTCAGCTTCCTCTCATTTTTGTGCCCTCTAGATCACCTCGCCCCACACTTCGCAAGTGCAGTTTTTCATGTGGTAGAAACACACCTCCTCCGTGTGGCAAGGTTGTGCTGCCTGACCACAATCTTCTTGTCTGCTCGCTGAAACTCTTGTAGCTCGTGGGTTTTCAGGTCGGCTGGTGAACCACTCTCACATCTTGTGCCCCGTCATTTCTTGTTCTGAGGCCTCAGAGAAACTTGCAGCAGCCAGACCCGACAAGTCAGCGAGGGACAGCGCCACCCCGTGGTGCACTGGGGTAGATCAGCAATGCCTGCTGTCACCCTGCATCACGAACTTCAAGGACAAGGGTGGGAGAGGTCTGTATGTCACTTCTGACTCACCTTCCGTCTCTCCCCAGCCCCCAGTTCCAAGGAAGAGTCCTGACACAGATCCCACTTGACTGAATGAGTTCTTCCAGCATTTTGTTTTTATGATTCTTACACCACTCTCTCACCTCTGAGCTGCTTAAACCTCCCTATCACCCCTGCTCTTTATCTTCAGCCCTCGAATGCACTGCCGAAGGTGGTGGCAGAGACTGACAATAGGGACAGGCAAATGGAATGGACTCTGAGGGAGGGGCTGGATTGATTGTGGAGTGGTTATGTAGAGTGACACAACTCTGTGGGCCAAAGGGCCTGTTCTGTGCTGTACTGTTGGCGGTTCTGTCCGTTCACTTATTCTCCTATAGCGCTGAGCAAACGCAGTGAGAAAGGCTGAGAGCTGAGTTTACCAGAATCACACTGTCGGTAGTCACTTGTAGCATGAGATTGTTTTCCCTGAAGGGCGTCCAATCAGTGTTTACAATAGGGAGCTTCATGCTCATCATTACGGTGGTAGCCCCTGTTCCATTTCAGCATCTGGGCATTGCTGGTAACTTACTGCCCATCTCTTCTTGTCCTCGTGGATAACTACAGGCCATCTGGTGAAAGTGCTCCCACAGAACTGTAGGGAGGGGGCCAGGAGTCAGACCCAGACAGGCAATAGATGAGGGTGGTGTGTGACTTGGAGGTGTTCTCATGCTCATCCTTGGCTCTGGGGCTGACTGTGATACCCTGCAGCCACTGGAGGGAATTAGAGTGGTTTGGGTTGTACATGTGCTGCAGGTGTTAGGATTCTTGTACACATCCAGTCTAGTGGAGAGCATTGCCCCACGCTGACTTGCAATGTGGAACATGGAAGGGCTTTGTGGCTCAAAAGCCAAATCATACCATAGGACCGTAAGATATAGGAGCAGAATTAGGCCATTCAGCCCATCGAGTCTGCTCCACCATTCCATCATGGCTGATCCTGGATCCCACTCAACCCCATACATCTGCCCTCTCACCATATCCTTTGATGCTCTGACTGATCAGGAAATAATCAACTTTTGCCTTAAAGGCACGGACTTGGCCTCCACCGCAGTCTGTGGCAAAGCATTCCACAGATTCACTACACTCTGGATAAAAATTTCTTCCTTACCTCTGTTCTAAAAGGAGCTGTGGGGATGCTTCACTGCAGCAGGCCCTGGAAGGCTTGTGAAGATAGAGGGTAAAATGAATGCAGCAAAATACAGGGAAATCCTGGAGGAAAACCTGATGCAGTCTGCAAGAGAACTGTGACTTGGGAGAAGATTTGTTTTCCAGCTGACAATGACCCCAAGCATAAAGCCAAAACTACACATGAATGGCTTAAGAACAACAAAGTTAATGTCCTGAGTGGCCAAGTCAGAGTCCAGACCTCAGTCCATTTGAGAATTTGTGGCTGGACTTGAAAAGGGTTGTTCACTCACGATCTCCATGCAATCTGACAGAGCTTGAGCAGTTTTGTAAAGTAGAGTGGGAGAAAAATTGCAGTGTCCAGATGTGCAAAGCTGACAGAGACCTGTCCACACAGACTCAAGGCTGTAATTGCTGCCAAAGGTGCATCAACTAAATACTGACTTGGAGGGGGTGAGTAGTTATGCAATCAGTTATTTTGTGTTTTATATTTGTAATTAGTTTAGATCACTTTGTAGAGATCCATTTTCACTTTGACCTGAAAATGTCCTTTTCTGCTCATCAGTGTCAAAAAAGTAAAATTAAATCCACTGTGATTCAATGTTGTAAAACAATAAAACAGGAAAACTTCCAAGGGGCTGAATACTTTCTATAGGCACTGTATATAATTCCCATAATGGTTTTTTTTTACCCTTGCAGTTTCTTAACTCCACCCACAGGGATTCAACATTCTCTGACCGTATGTCACCTCTTTCTAAAGATGTAATTCCATCTCTTCCCAACAGAGCCACACCACCGCCTATGCCTTCCTGCCTGTCCCTTCGATACAAAGTATATCCTTTGATATTAAGCTCCCAACAATGGCCACGACTCAGTGATGCCCACAACGTCACACTGACCAATCTCTATTGTGCCATGAGTTCATGCATCTTATTCTGAATGCTACACACATTTAACTACAGCACCTTCAATCCTGCATTCTTCGCCCTTTTGAATTTTGCCTCTGTAGTACAATTTAACTCCTTGCTCTGTCTGTATTTGTACCCAATCTTTGTCTTGTCCTTCTTTACAATCATGTTCCATCCATCATCAATTTGTAAACCTGCTGGCTCACCCTCAGCTCTATCACACTGGTTCCCATCCCCCTGCCACATTAGTTTAAACCAGTCCCAACAGCTCTAGCAAATCCACCTGAAGTTCAAGTGCTACTGAAATCTGAATCCCTGCCACCTCATTCTATTGCTATCCTCACTGTCACTGGCAGCAATCCCGAGATTACTACCCTTGAGGTCCTGCTTCTCAGCTTCGTTCCTGACTCCCCGTATTCTTTTATCAGGACCTCCATATTTCTACCTCTGTCATTGGTACCAATACGTGTCACGATTTCTGGCTGCTCACTCTCCCTTTTCAGGATATTGTGAACGCCTTCAGAAACATTACGGACCCAGGAGGCAAACTACCAGCTGTGTATCCTCTTTGCATTCACTGAATTGCCTGTCTGTCCCCCTGACTACAGAGTCCTCTTCCGTTCCCCACTCTGAGGACATGCAGCCTCAGGTATGTTGTTAGCCACAGCACCTAGACTGCCTGCTCCAGCTCAGTTTCCGGTCTTGACTTAGCTGAATTTAAATTCCAAAGCCAGTGTCCCAATCTTCTGGACAGGTACATATTGATAGTTCGGAGGCCAAAATTAACGAATGATGTGTGTGTTCAATGTTACAAACTATCACTATACTTCTTGTACAGAAGTCTCCATGGGTCTAATTGAGGCTTAGGATAACAAAGTATTTCCTGTTGGTCCAGAAGGAAGGGGTGTTGTCTTAAAATTTAAATGAAGTTGTTCATGAGCAAAGAATTACTCATGAGATTGTCTCATTCAAAAATTTACCCGGTTAGGAATTTACTGAAGATTATCATATAGATTTTCCTAAAATAAGCACCTACAAATATTTTAAAACAAAACAATTCTAGAAAAATCTAGAGGTGCTGAGCTGACAATATCTGTGGTGAGACACAAACAAAATCAAAATCTGGAATGAATATTCATTAGAACGGGTCCATTCACAGAGTGAGTGGTACATAACTGTGGGTAATAATTAGGATGTAGGTATAGTAGGTGATGTTGTAACTTAAAGGTGATAGACTCCCGTAACAGAACTCCAGCTCTCACGTTATACATCCTTATCCTTCATAATTTAATGACATCACTTTTAAATAATAGCAAAATACTGTAAATGTGAGAAAATTCTGGAAATCCTCTCGGGATGAGAGGGAAACAGTTACCATCTCAAGTCAATAACTTATCAGAATTTTTACAGTACTGTGCAAACATCTTAGGCCCACTAGATTTTTTCAATATAAATTTTGTTTTAGATTTTTTTTATCTTCTGCGTTAGTGGGTCAGTAGCAAAGAGCGCGTTGTTTGTTTTCCGAACATTCATTTTCCAAAAAAATTAAACGTTACAGAGAAATGCTTGTATTTCGTTAAAGAGTAACATGTTCAGTAATAGACCACTTTTCAAATAAAATCCTGATTACTTTGTGAGTATACACTGTAGGCCAGTGCGTGATTAGACAAAGGTAACAAATAGGATGGTAATGATCAATGACGTAATGAGCTGAATGAACTAAACTGATTAACTGAAACAAGTGGGTGGACAAACAATCAAACTGGGTGAAGGACAACCAGACTAAAAGGTGAGGGCGTACAATTTGACATTGTAACCAAATCAACAATTCTTACTCCATGGCAAGAGTGATCACAGCAACAAGACACAAGGAGGTCATCCTGCATCAGCAAGGTCTCTCCCAAGCAGAAACTTTGGGGCTGAAAGGAGTTTCAGGATGTACTCTTCTGAGAAGCACAAAGAAATGGGCAAGGTTGAGGACCAGAAACGCACGGTCAGCCACAGAAAGTGAGTGCAGCAGATGAGAGATACTTCAAACTGATGTTCCTTCTAAATCAGAGGAAGTCCATAACTTGCATCAGCTTGGAACTCACAGAAACCTCTGGAACCCAGGTACACCCCTCTACAGTCCGGAGAAGTCTTGTCAGGGGTGGTCTTCAAGGAAGAGTTGCTGCTAAAAAGCCATTCCTCTGAAGTGGAAACAAATCCAAGAGACCCACCTATGCACAAAAACACAAGCACTGGGTGCTGAGTAAAGGCAGCAAGTGCTCTGGACTGACGAGTCAAAATTTGAAGTTTTTTGTTCAGGCAGTTTGTCCACAGAGAGCTGGAGAGTGCTACATAGATGGGTTTCTGCAGCCAACAGTGAAGCACGGTGGAGGTTCCTGCAAGTTTGGGGCTGCATTTCTGCAAATGGAGTTGGTGACCTGGTCAGAATCAATGCTGAGAAGTACAAGCAGGTTCTCATCCATCATGCAGTAACATCAGTGAGGTGCCTGATTGGTCCCAACTTCATTCTGCTGCAGGGCAATGGCCAAGGTTATAAAGAACACCTTCAGTGAAAAGAAGATCAAAGAGTTCTGCAGCAGATGGTCTGGTCTCCACAGGGCTCTGATCTCAACAGTATCGAGGCTGTCTGGGATTACTTGGAGAAGCAGAAGCAAGAAAGGCGCTGAAGTCTGCAGAGGAACTGTGGAAAGCTCTTCTTGGAACAACCTGCCAGTTGATTTTCTTATAAAACTGCATGATAGTGTACCTAAGAGAACTGATGTAGTTTTAAAGGCAAAGAGTGGACACACCAAATATTGATTTGATTTAGTTTGTTACTCTTTACTGCTCTTTATAGTTTTTATTTTGATATTCAGAAACTTTTCATTTCATTATATTTGAAAGCTTCTTTGCTTTACAGAATTTTTGTTTTACGCGTGTCTAAGACTTTTGTACAGTACTGCAATGTGAAATGATTGAGGGAGCTGCATTGGATTAATAAGGTTCACCTTTGAAAAATTCCAAATCCAAAAACTGCATATGCTGGAAATCCAAGAATACTGGGAACACTCGGACGAAGAGGAGAAACAGTCAATGTTTCAGACTGGCAGAGCAGATCCTGACCAGTGTAGGAAATCTTATCCAAGCAATGTGGAGATTACTGCCAACTGAATTGAGAATTTTCTCAGCAGCCTCTCTCAGTCACCCATAAAATTTACCTAAATTCGAAGCCCATCAGAAGAAGCTGGCATTTGACAAATGTGTTCTGGTTTATTCTGATGTGGATGCACATGGAAATGAAGAAGTCAATCTGGAAGATCCCTCACCCTGAGCAGAGTTACATCTCACAAATAATCAGCCCCAAATATTAGGGCATTTTACCTAGAGCATTGTCACCAACAAACTTGTAACTTTCTATACCAGGGAAATTGAGCTGCTGACCATCGAACAAATCATTACTAATCTGATTTAAATTACCAACAGATTCTTCCATGGATTAAGAGTACAATGGGGATTTGGAGGCTGGGTGCTTCAAATTCCTCTGATATCCTGGCAAACACCTTTAATATCAATGCACCTGTCACATGCAACAGACACTGAATTGTTGAGAAGTGGCGAAGCATTTAGTTCCTCTTCACCACCTCAATAATCAGATATTGGGGATGCCAGGCAGGATAGTGGAATGCTCCTCTTGCGGGATGTGGGAAGGCAGTGAGTCCCCGCAACTACTCCTGCAAGGAGTGCATCCGGCTGCAGCTTCCAACGCTCTGAGTTAAGGAGTTGGAGCTAGAACTCAATGGACTCTGGAACAGGGACAATATAACAGTTGCACTTGGGAGTCAGAATGGAGGGTTCAGACACTGAGGCCATTTGGGTAGAACTCAGGAATGGGAAAGCTGCAATCACCGTTCAGAAATTTGGATCAAATGGAGCACATGAGGAGTATAAACAAGCCAGAGGAGAACTAAAGAGGGGAATTAGGAAAGCCGGGAGGGGCCACGAAAAGTCCTTGGCAAGTAGGGTTAAGCTGAATCCCCAAAGATACATCAAGAGTAAGGGGATAACTAGGGAGAGGGTGGGGCCACTCAGGATAAAGAAAGGAACATTTGTTTGGATGTGGAGAATATGAGTGAGATACTTAATGTGTACCTTGTATCAGTATTTATCAAGGAAAAGGATATGGAGGACTAGGAGATCAGTGCTGAGTGTATAAATATGTTAGGGTGTTCGAGGTCAAGGAGGAGGTATTGTTGGGCCTCCTAATGACTACTAAGGTGGATAAGTCCCCAGGTTATTGAAAGAGGCAAAAGACAAGATTGCTGGGCCCTTGACTGGTATCTTCATATCCTCTCCAGGCATGGGCAAAGTCCGTCACTGATGGATGAAAATGTAGATGAGTGGGTTAGTAAGTTAGCAGATGACACCAAAATTGGTGGAGTTGTGTTTACTGTAAAGACGGGCAAAGAACACAACGCAATATAGATCAGTTGCAGATATGGACTGAGAAATGGCAGATGGAGTTTAACCCAGATAAATGTGAGGTGTTGCACCTTGGTAGGGCAAACGCAAGGAGGCAAGATCCTTAACAGCATTGCTGAACAGATGGATCTTGGGATCCAAGTTCATAACCCCTTGAAAGTGGCTACACAGGTCGATAAGGTGGTTAAGAAGACTTATGGAATGCTTGATTTTATTAGTTGAGGCAATGAATTCAAAAGTCAAGAGATTATGTTGTAACTTCATAAAACTCGGGTTAGGCCACACCTGCAGTATTGTATACAGTTCTGGTTGCCCTACTATAGGAAGGATGTTGAGGCTTTGGAGAGGGTGCAGAAGAGGTTTACCAGCATGCTGCCTGGTTTAGAGGGGATGAGCTATCTAATGAGAGGCTTGATAAACTTGGGTTATTTTCTCTGGAGCGTTGGAGGCTGAGGGGAGATCTGATAGAGGCGTATAAGATTATGAGGCATAGAGTTATCTGTTTCCCAGGGTTGAAATGCCTAATACCAGAGGGCATGCATTCAAGGTGAGAGGGGGAAAGTTCAAGGGGAATGGGAGAGGCAAGTTTTTTTTCCAGAGAGTGGTGGATGCCTGGAATGCACTGACTGGTATGGTGGTGGAGGCAAATACATTAGAGGCTTTTAAGGGATGTTTGGATAGGCACATGGATGTGAGGAGGGTGGAAGGATATGGACATGGTGTAGGTAGGAGGGATTAGTGTTTGGGTGTTTTTGGTTTGCTTTTTAGCTGGTTCAGCACAACACTGTGGGCTGAATGGCCTGTTCCTGTGCTGTACTCTTGTGTATTCATTTGGGAGGCTGAAGGGGTGATAGACAGGACATATAGAGAGGTGATTCAGGAGATAGGAAACTGGGTGAAAGGGATTAAACTGTGAAGAGTACCCCTGTGACCATCCCCTCAACAACAAGGATGCCACTTTGGATACCGTTGGATGACCTAGCAGAGGAAAGTTACAGCGGTCAGGAATCTGGCACAGAATCTGGCTGTGAGGCTCAAAAGGGGAGTAGGGAGAAGAGGCAAGCTGTGGTGATAAGGGATTCAATAGGTAGGGAAACAGAAATGAGGCTCTGTGGATGAGAATGAGATTCCCAGATGGTATGTTGCCTCCCAGATGCCAGGGTCTGGGACATCTCAGGTCAAGTCCTCAGCACTCTTAAGTGGGAGGGTAAACAGCCAGGGCTCATGGTCCACACAGGTACCAATGACAGGAGTAGGACAAGGGACAAGGTTCTGCAAAGTGAGTTCAGGATCAGGAACAGAATCAGAATCAGGTTTATTATCACCGGCATGTGACGTGAAATTTGTTAACTTAGCAGCAGCGGTTTAATGCAATACGTAATCTAGCAGAGAGAGAGAGAGAGAAAAATAATAAAAATATAACATAATAATAAACAAGTAAATCAATTACATATATTGAATAGATTATTTTAAAATGTGCAAGAACAGAAATACCGTATATTTTAAAAAAGTGAGGTAGTGTCGAAAGGTTGAAAGTCCATTTAGGAATCGGATGGCAGAGGGGAAGAAGGGAGCTCAGTGCTAAGTTAAAGGACAGGACCTCCAGGATTGCGATCTCAGGGTTACGAACCGTGCCACATACTAATGAGGCCAGTAGGAAGATCTTACAGGTTAACATGTAGCTAAGGAGTTGGGGTAAGAGGGAGGCCTCAAATTTTTGGACAATTGGGGTCTCTTCCAGGGAAGGTGAGACATATACAAAAAAGATGGCTTGCACCTAAACTGGAAATCCTAGTGGGAAGGTTTGCTGGTACTGCATTGGGGGGGGGGGGGGGGGCGCGGTCGAGGGCAAGTTTAAAACAAAGTGCTAGAACAGATGCTGTTAAGATCTCAAAGGCAGGAATCAAAAGGTTGAACATGGTGGGACAAATGTTCTGAGTTGCATATATTTCAATTCAAGGAGTATTGGAGGAAAGGCAGATGAGCTCAGGGAATGGATCAACACATGGAATTATGATAGTGTAGCCATTAGTGAGACTTGGTTGCACAAGGGGCAGGACTGACAGCTCAATATTCCAGGGTTCCATTGTTTTAGATGTTTTAGGGAGGGATTAAAGGGTGGCATTACTAATCAGGGAAACTGTCATGGCAGTGTTCAGTCAGGACAGACTGGAAAACTCGTCTAGTGTGACTTTATGGGTGGAACTGAGGAATAAGATGACCACTCTAATGGGGCTGTATTACAGACCACCCAACAGTCACAGACTGTTGCAAGAAACATAAGGTTGTGAAAGTGGTGATTTTAACTTTCTACATTGTGACTGAGATTCCTGTACTGTAAAAGGACTAGATGGGATAGAGTTTGTTAAGCATGTTCAGGAAAGCTTCCTTAATCAGTACACAGAAATCCCAACAAAAGAGTGTTGAGCTCCGATTAGGAAATGAGACAGAGATGACTGAAGTTTGCGTAGGAGAACTCTTTGCAGCTAGTTATCATAATGCCATTAGTTGTAAGGCAACCAAGGTCTGGTCCTTGGGGTGAGATTCTAAATTGGAGTAAGGCCAATTTTGATGGTATCACAAAGTGTGGATTGGGACAGGCTGTTTTCCGGCAACAGTGTACTTGGTAAGTGGGAGGCTTCAAAGATTACATTTTGTAAGCACAATGCTTGTATGCACCTGTCAGAATAAAAGGCAAGGATAACAGGTTTAGGGAACCTTTGTTTGTGGTCTAATCTTCATCCAAGTCACAGTAATAGACAAACACAATCCACCTAAACTAATAACACACAATTTACTTCGTCTTATCAATACTGAGTACACCATTTAAACAATTATAGTCTAGTTTCATAAAGTACCTCTGGGGTAATGCCCTCTATTTGGAGTTAGGTGTTCCAATTAATGAGATGAGATTGGAAGTGTGGGTGTAAGACACACTAAGTTAGGTTACTGACAGATCCTGCTCTTCTTAAGAAAGATCTGGTTATGTGCACCATGTCTCTATCAAAACAACTTTCAGAGGACCTTAGAAGAATGTTACTGCGTGTCTCAAGTCTGCAAAGGGCTATCTGGATGCCTTCTGGGACAATGTTCTGCGGACAGATGAGACAAAAGTTGAACTTCTTGGCAGAAATGCACTCTGCTATGTTTAGAAGGGAAAAGGCATAGCACACCAACACCAAAACCTCATCCCAACTGTGAAGCATGGTGGAAGGAGCATCATGGTTTGCTGCCTCAGGGCTTGGACAGCTTCCAATCATTGAGGCAACAATGATTTCCAAATCGTATCAAGACATTTTATAAGAGAATGTCAGGATAGCAGTCCATCACCTGAAGCTTAATGGAAGTTGAAGAATACAACAAGACAATGATCTGAAACACAAGAGTAAATCAACAGAATGGTTTAAAAAGAAAATTTGCTTTTTGGAATGGCCAAGTCAGAGTCCAGACCTTAACCCAATTGAGATGCTGTGGCATGATTTGAAGAGGGCTGTTCATGCAAGGTATCCCAGAAATATTGATAAACTGAAAGCTTTGTATTGAGGGATGGCCTAAAATTCCTCCTCATTGTTGTGCAATTCTGATCAGCAGCTACAGGAAACATTTGGTGGAGGTTATTGCTGCTAAAGGCAGTTATTAAAGGAGGTTATTAAATACAAGGTTCACATACTTCTTCAACCTGGACTGTGTATGATTAAACAACATGTTCAATAAAGACATGAAAAGTACAATTCTTTGTGTGTTATTAGTTTAGGCAGAATGTGTTGGTCTATTATTCTGACAGGTGAAGATCAGACCACGTTTTATGCTGAAAACCAGGTGACTGAAAATGATACACAAACTTTTTCTTGCAACTGTATATTAGTATTTGGATAGATAGGGACTACATAGAGATAGTCACCATGGCTTTGTGCATGGTAGGTCACGTATAACCAATCTTATAGCTTTTCAAGGAAGTTACCAGCAAAATTCATAAAGGCAAAGCAGTAGATGTTACCTACGTGACTTCATCAAGGTACTTGAGAGGCTGACCAAGAAGGTTCAGTCGCTTGGCAATCAAGATGAGGCAGTAAATTGAGTAAGACATTAACTTTGCGGGAGAAGCCAGAGTGGTTGTAAATGGTTGCCTCTCTGACTGGAAGCCAGAGACTACTGGAGTGCTGCTGGGTCAGTTGTTGTTTGTCTTTTGTATTAACGATCTGGATAATGATGCAGTTAACTGAAGACTATTAAAACTTGCAGTGGGATATATATAGATAGCTGGGAAAATGAACTGCAGATGGAATTAATGCAGACAAGTGTCAGATGTTAACACTAGTAGAGGACCAACCAGGGTTGGTCTTACACAGTGCGTGGCAGGGCACTGAGGAGTGCAGTAGAACAAAAGGATCGGGGAATACAAGTCCAAAATTCATTGAAAGTGGTGTCATAGCTAGATACGGCTGTAAACAAAGCTTCTGGCACATTGGCCTTCATAGATCAAAGTATTGAGTACAAGAATTGGAACATTATGTTGAAGTTCTACAAGACATTGGTGAGGCCTTGGAGTATTGAGTGCTGCTTTGGTCACCTACCTACAGGGAAGATGTGAATGAGATTGAAAGAGTACAGAGAAAATTTACAAGGATGCTGCCAAGTCTAGATGACCTCAGTTAAAAGGGAAGAGGGGGTATAGATAGGGTAAATGCAAGCAAGCTTTTTCCATTGAGGTTGGGCAAGACTACTACTAAAGGTCATGGGTTAAGGGTGAAAGTTGAGATATTTAAATGGAACAAGAGGGGAAACTTCTTCACTCAGGGAGCGGTGAGAATGTGAAACAAGCTGCCAGCACGACAGCTGGATATGAATTTGATTACAACGTTTAAGAGAAGTTTGGAAAGGTACATGGATGAGAGGGGTATGGAGGACTGTGGTCCGGGTAAGGGTCAATGGAACTAGGCAGTTTAAATGGTTCGGCACAGACTAGGGGGTCCAAAAAGCCTGCTTCTGTGTTGCAGTTTTCTGTAACTCTATAATCGATGTGTACCTCAATTTCATTTTTCTTCATTTGCTCTACATCCTTAAGAGCTACTGCAACCTTAGGGAAAAGTTCTCTCTTTCATTTATGGCTCTTCTTTTAAACTTTGCTTCCATTATTCTATTGTCTAGCACCATTCTCCTTTTTTGATTATTTTCTATATATATGCACTTTTGGTAATGTATACTTGGGACCTCTACATCTTTCCCCACATCTTCCAGTTGTGAAATTAATGCAATTCCTAAAATACAATGGTTTCGAAATACAAGAGCTGACTTTCAGGAATCCAAAAAGTAGATAGAAACATAGAAAACCTACAGCACAATACAGGCCCTTCGGCCCACAAAGCTGTGCTAAACATATCCTTACCTTAGAAATGATCTAGGCTTACCCATAGCCCTCCATTTTTCTAAGCTCCATGTACCTATCCAGGAGCCTCTTAAAAGACCCTACCATTTCTGTCTCCACCACCACCGACGGCAGCCCATTCCATGCACTCACCACTCTCTGCAGTAAAAACTTAACCCCTGACATCTCCTCTGTACCTACTTCCAAGCACCTTAAAACTGTGCCCTCTTGTGCTAGCCATTTCAGCCCTGGGAAAAAGCCTCTGACTATCCACACGATCAATGCAATGATCTGATGACCAGATTTCAATTCATGCTGCAATAGTTTTGCCTATGTCCCTACATAATTATCTACTCTCATCTGTGCCTCTGTAGACAACAGTTCTTCCTTCCTCGTATCACCAATATACTGTAGGATATCAAAGCTTTGAGGTTCCTCTAGTTCTATGCAGTATTTGTTAATAATCTCTTGTATTGAACCTTCTGGATTTTCCAGTGGGCTACCCATTCTAGATACCATTGTACAGCTCTCTCCATCTGAATTTATCAAACAGCGTGGAGTCAAACAGCATGGAAACAGGCCCTTTGGCTCAACTTGTCAATGCTGACCAGGATGCCTGTCTAAGCTGTGTTTGTCCCACATTCCTCTAAGCATTTCCTACCCATGTACTTGTCCAAATGCCTTATAAATGTTTTTATTGCATCTGCCTCCACCACTTTCTCTGGCAGCTTGTTCCATATACCCACCACCCTCTGTGTCAAGTTGCCCCTTAGGTCCCTTTTAAAAATCTTTCCCCTTTCACCTTACAGTTCTTGATTTCATTTCTCTTGGAGAAAGACTGTGACCATTCATCTGATCTGTGTCCCTCATAAATTCACACATCCCTATATTTCACTCTCTGGCCTTGTCTCATTCAGTTTGCATTAATAATTGTAGAATTGAAGAAGAATACAGTTCATCATAAAGTCAGTTTGTTCATGGGGAGCTTAGCAATTTACTACATTAGTGATTGCAGGATTATTGCATGCAATCCCATCACTTCAGACAAAAAGTTACTCGCTTTAAGACAGTCATCATATTGAAAACTACTTGTCCAGATTTATTTACAGATAAAACTAAGTACAAATGCATTCAGGTAAAATGCAGCTCAAAAAAACACACCAACTTTTCATTGGCTGCTTAAAAGCACCCCCTCACGGCAAACCTAATGACAGTAAGTGCCAGTATTTTGTAGTCACCATTCATTCCCCAATGCAGTGGGGACACTTAACTGAAGACAATGAAAGATTCCTTGAATTATAAGGGCATCATTTGGTTAACACAGAAGCACAACTGTACAAGGCATCTGCTCTGAATTAGCCAAAGCAACAAAAAAAAACATTTTACCATTTGATAATAACACAATTGCAAAATAGACTTTCTGCTTGTACTTACCCAAACATCCCTTAAAGTAATTCATTTAACTCAGTAAATCAAAGTGCTAACAGTTTCAAGATGCAAGTAGTGGTGGCAGGAACAGAAGGTTCCAGATACAGACGTATGACTGACATACAAATATTTGGAGAAAGGTATACACTTAGTTGAGTTCCAGCTGCAGACTCTCCTTATTATCCTTCAAACCCACAGGGGAAGGTTCAGTGCAGCAGCCACCCGAAAGCAGTATCAGCTATGCTCTGCAGTCACATGCTCTGCATTAATCGTAGCTCACATGCTTTGTATTTTTCCCTCTATCCATTCTTATGGTAAAAGTCCATTTCCGTTCATAACCACAATTCAGGTCATTTAAAATGTTTCACAGAAATTAATTTCATAATTTAGATACAACTAAAAGGTTGCAAAGAGAAGTTCAACTCCATGTTAAACTTTATGACTTATCACTCATACACATAAAACCAACAAAATAACTGAAGTAAAATGAAAAATGCTGTAGCAGCAATACATTATCATGGCTTGCCTTGTACCAGACAGACGTGTAATGAGCCCACGGCTTCATATTCAACAAGTGTTTCTTTTTAATAAATACCCACCCATTGCAGCTTGGAAATTTCCTTTAAAATACAGGCCTGTTCATCTAATCAAAAGTGTAGGCCAAGGTAATGGTGTTTGTTCTCATATCTTAGCAGATTTATTAACAAAGACTTGAGCAATTGACGATGTGAACTCCACTGGCACAGATGGTGAATATGTGACACTCCCTTCCTCAACCCCTCCCCCTTCCCACACACACATATACATTTTTACACCCTGTTCCAGGAGTGTTCTTGAACTTTAGATATTAAACATCAGATGTTGACTTATTTTGGACCTCACCAGGATAGCTTTTATTTACTGTATCTGGGGAATTTCTGAAGAGCTTTTCCAGAGAAGGCTCACCTATGTTAAAAGGTGCTTAGTGCCACTCCCCAGAATGGACAAGCAAATGGCAAGGTGATTGAAAACAAAACGTGTATTTAAATTCCAGCTCTGTTTACTAATTAGAGCTCAGGTTGTGTGAAGCTCAAACATGAACTCATTAATTATGTAACTTGTGCTTACAATGTAAGTGACTTGCTTTAAGTTCTGGGCACTGAATGTGCAGTATACATTTGAAATGGCAAGCACCACTAGGCTTGAGAGATAATTCTTTCTTTCAAAAGTGAATTGATACGTAGATCACCAAATGTGTACAGCGCCCTTGGGGAAGGAATATGTCTCAAGGTTAAAATAGGATTGTTCCAGACCAGAAGGAATGTGTACTTTGAAGCCTATTTTATACAGTTAAATTGAAATGGCATCAACCAGAAAATGAATCAATGCACCGCATTTAAGCCAGAGATGAAAAACGAGTTCCTATTAATGTGACTATTTACAACCTAGTCAAATAAAAGTGCTGTTGGGTGAGTGGACCAGGAGTGTGTTCAGTTGAATTATCTCTTATTTTCTTTATGTAAACATTGATTTTTGAATCTCACCTATTGCTCCTGTGTAGATTAAGACAGTGATCTAGGTACTGCCACGTAAACTTAATCACCCTGCAATTTATTCACACACTCATACCCAACCCCAGTTCTATCCCGGGTCATGTTGTAATAATAAATACCTTTGAAACCTGAGCTTTGCATCATCTGATCATGGGTAATTTAACACTGCAAATTTTGGGTTTAAAATTCAACTATTAAAATGATTGAATTATGGCCAAACACTCCCAAATTCCTTACCCATCCTGACGGTAAAGTGTACACAGCATGTTACAGTAAAACACGGACAACTGACATCACTATACAGATTATTAAGACATGTATATACAATGATTATTCGGCCTCATGGCTTCTCCTGGCTAGCAGTTCTTTCTTCTTTCCCTTGGACTACTGCATATTGCTCCTTTGACTGCCTGGAACTAGAAAGGCTGTCCATGGCTAGTTATGCAGCTCCCTTTGGTTTCCAAGATATAAATTCCTGTATGTACCAATCAACCATCAAGTGGTTTGCCCAGATATACCATAGTCACTTCAGTATTTCCATAAACCGCAGAAACCGCTGGATAAAGACATGCCTTCGGCAAGCCTCGGAAAGCTACACCAAGGAACTCATAGCCTCGTTCAAATGCTAAAGTCTTGTCTTCCATGTCAAGAATAAC
Organism: Hemitrygon akajei; assembly: GCF_048418815.1. NCBI lineage: Eukaryota > Metazoa > Chordata > Chondrichthyes > Myliobatiformes > Dasyatidae > Hemitrygon > Hemitrygon akajei. The sequence goes on from NC_133126.1 coordinate 111,768,364, forward strand.
ACGTATTCTTTCACCAATCTGTGAAGAAAAAACAGTGAAGACTTTTAATAGCACAGAACTTAACAAAATATATTGAAAATTCATTTCTAATTTAGAGTTCATTCAGGTGTAACCATAAAGAGTAATCATAGGACATAACACAACAGGCTGGTGAACCAGCAAGTCTAGGCTTCTCCCTGTGCGAATCTAACTTGTTGCACTACTTACTGTGGTGGTGGGGTCCACTCTCTAGGAAAGGGATTCCTTCAACATTTCCCTGTATTTATTTGGTAGCTCTTTTTGTTTATGCCCACACAGACCTGGCCCCTCTACATCTCATCACTCCTTGCATAAAACTTCCAGTCATCTGTTGGCATTTTATGGAGAAAAGTCTAGGTTCTTCAGACCTTACTGCCAGTTATAGCTTCTTAGTTCTGTCATAATCCAAGTAAATCCCTTCTGTAGCTAATCTAGTACTTCCATAAGATTCTAATGTTAAAACCAACCCTTGGTGCTGTACCTCAAACTCAGCAGGGTCAGTGAAATAATAAAAATCTGGTCAGTTTATTCCACCTCCAGCTCAGAAAAACGGTGATATCATATTGCAACACACACACAAAATGCTGGTGGAACGCAGCAGCGTTCCACCCTGACGAAGGGTCTCGGCCCAAAACGTCGACTGTACTTCTTCCTACAGATGCTGCCTGGCCTGCTGTATTCCACCAGCATTTTGTGTGTTACTTGAATTTCCAGCATCTGCAGATTTCCTCGTGATATTGGAATAGCTTTACTTGGATTTTTAAATGCTAAGTATTTCCTTTAAAAGGTCAGCTATTCAAGCTGAAAAAATTGTAGTAAAATATATAAAAGTGCCAAATTAAACAAAATTATCTTGTTTTTCCTTCTCTCATCTTACAAATGTCTCGGTTTGACTTCTCTCCCATCAATATAATTGAGCAGGATCTCTGTTGGAAGTGATGAAACCAAACAGCAGTAAAACTTCAATTAAAAACTGCTTCACCACTGGATACTTATAATTAAACTGGGTTAATAAGCTTGGCCCTCAGGCAAAGGAAAACTAAGTAGTAACATTTTTAAACAGTATACTAGTAATACAATTAAAATTATTCATTTACAAAGTCAAATCAAAGCAGTTAACATCCTAATTAAGTTTAATAAGATGATGGCTAAAAGTGCAAGTTTCTGGTTTAACCACAATTTTTATTCACATTTAAGACCACAGGACCTTCTAAGATATTAAAATTTTGACAGAACTTCAATTGTATAAATGAACAGCCTAAGGAGGTAAAAAGTAACAAGAGGGAATAAGTGACTAAAACACTTAAATGCCCACTTTTGCCAAAATATACAATTTGGTGGTAAATTAATGAGATGGACAGTTTGTGATTGTCTGTACTGGCAGCAGATGGAGCAAAAAAAGGGAAAAATTACAAGGCAAGCTTCTTTGAAAGTTGACAAACAAGTAGATACGTCCATCTGACGATTTTACTGCACTGATTCATTAGTTAGAAAGTATACAAACAGAGTTAGTGAGCAATTAGAGATACAAATAATGTGCTGGACTTCACTGCAAGGGTATGCGAGCTTGCTGAGATTGTACAAGGCTTCGGAGAGATGCTACCTGCAGTGCAGTTGGGTCTCTATGCCTACAGGAGGATACAGTCGGCCCTCCTTATCCGCGACTTCAACCAACTGCGAATCGTGAAAACCCAGAAGTCCTCTTCCAGCACTTGGTGTTCCAGCACGTACAGACTTTTTTTCTTGTTATTATTCCCTAAACAATGCAGTATACCAACTATTTTACATAGCATTTACATTGTATTAGGTATTATAAGTAATCTAGAGATGATTCAAAGCACACAGGAGGATTGCGTGGGTTATTGTGGATCACGATCGAAAAAAATCAGAAGTTCTCTTACTAAGTAATTTGGAACAGGTACATCTGGTATTATTTACCGTAGATTCCGGACTACAGAGCGCACCTGATTAAAAGCCGCTGGCTCTAATTTTAGAAATAAAATCAATTTTTTACTTGTACAGGCCGCACCGGATTTTAGGCCGCACCGAATTTTCGGCCGCAGGTGTCCCACGTTGTAATATGAGATATTTACACAGAAAGATATTACACGTGAGGATTTTTTAACTTTTAATTAAATCCATATGGTAACATAAACAAATACATATTGCAAATGCTTTTTTTCGAACCGTGCCTATAACGCGGCTACTTTTAAATATACGTTGCGTATACTTCTTTACTGAACAACATTCCAATATCTCCTAACGACTGGTAAAAAATATATATACTGCAGCCTACCAGGAAAAGTTATTGATCGCCTTTAACTTAAAAGCAGCGTTTTCGCTCCGCCGCTCCCCCCCGCCGTCCCGTTTATCGCAAACCAGTATCCCACAAGACGCGGCGAAACCGGGTGTGACGTCATAGCATCCCGCGATGTAGTACAGAAAACAAATATAGTTAAAACAGTTCTAACTTTAACTAACAAATGAATTACTAAGCGAAAATATTATAAACTAAATAACTGCCATAAAGGCAGCACAATGCTTTTCTTCGAGTGTTTTCCATGTTGATGAGGGTGAGTACAAATGACTGATTTACAATAATTTAATTGTGAAAGTGCGCTTGATTTATCGTACAATTTCATTGGACCTCTGTGAACTACTCATCAATTTTATTGGTCTACTGTTACGAGGCAAAATGTTTTTGGCGGCATGAAAAAAAATAATACATTAGCCGCTCCGTATTAAAGGCCACAGAGTTCAAAGCTGTTCAAAATGTGGGAAAAAAGTAGCGGCTTAAAATCCGGAATCTACGGTAGTGTCATTTAGTCAAACGTTTGTCTTAGTATATGGTATATATTTTACCTTTCTATGCATATAAAATGTTTAAGAACGTATGTTTCAGCGCCGGGCTCGGGTACGGAAGTTCCCGAGTTCAATCCAGTGACAGACCGCTCCCGAGTGCGCTCTCCACCGTGCCGGGTTGATGTGGAGGATCAAAAACCAAAACCCAATAATTAAACCACTGCATTGCTTAGTAATAATTGTAGCTTTCATCGGGGCAGGGCCTTTCTCACTCTATCCTTTAAAATTGTTCTGATCGTTGACCGACTGTAGCCTAACGCTTTTCCAATGACCGATGGCGTTTCACCTCTTTCCAATCGCTTTATTATATCCACTTTATTTTCAACCGTGATCATGATTATTTTCATGAACAGAAACACTGCGGATTCAGAGCTCTACCGCCAGGTCCTAATGTCCACCACACTGAGACAGGTTAAATAACGTCTGGGGTTCCGCTGGGTCCTCAGGACCACCGCATTGAGACAGGTTGAATAAGGGACTTGAGCATCCGCAATTTTTGGTATCCATGAGGGGAACCAATCCCTTGCGGATAAGGAGGGCCGACTGTATACCTAACCTTGGACTCAGTCCCAAGTTGATTCATTAATTTAAAAAAATGCTAGAAACACAGGTCAGGCAGCATCTGTAGAGAGAGAAAGAGTTCAGTTATTGTTTCAGTTTGAATCAATAACTATTTCTCTCTCCAAAGATGCTGCCCAATGTGCTCAGTGTTCCCAGGAATTTCAGTTTTTATTCCAGACTTCTAGCACCTGCATTTCCCTTTTGTTTTAATTGTTCACTAATTCCTACAATTAAGGAGTTATTCAATGGGAAGGAACTGAAAAAGATTGACCCTACATTCAGATTCAGATTATTGTCATTTAAAAACCACAAATGCAATATAGTTAAAAAATGAGACAACGTTCCTCCAGAATGGTATCACAAAAACACACGACAAAACAGACTACACCAGAAAATCCACGTAACGTTTGGCAATCCCCAATCCAGAGTCCGGAGAGGCTGCTGCGTATTAATATCTAAGATGGTAGCGCGTTCCCCGGAAAGGAGCTCCAATCCCACCAGACAAACAAGACCAAAAACTAAAGCTACAAGATCTACACAAAACCACATATTTACAACATATAGTTACAACAGTGCAAACAACAGCATAATTGATAAAAAAAAAAACAGACCATGGGCACAGTAAAAATAGTCCAAAGATGTTGAAAGGCTATAAGTTCAAAAGAAACCACCACACAATTTCCACAAATCCTCAGGGTCCCCGATTGACTCGTCACTCCACGCCGGCGGCAGAAGGAAATACCCCCGCTATGGCCTTCCACAGCGCTGCCCGACTCAGCCTCACAGACACAGCACACACCGAAAGCGACCTGACTGCAGCGGACTCCGAGTCCGTCGAACCTCCGAGCCTCCGACCATCCCCTCCAGAACAGCTTCTCCGAGCACCATCCTCTGCCGAGCGTATTAAGACGGCCCTGCCAATGGCCATCGGCAACGCGACCCCGAGGACTGGGGGCCTGTTCCCCTGATGATTGTGTAAAAGGCTGTGTCCTGGAGCTGGACAGTCCAGGAGTAGGGGCATAATATCAGGATGAGGCACTCACTATTTAGGTCTGAAATGCGAAGTAACTCTTCTTGAAGTTTATTTTTAAGGAGTTCTCTACATCCCTGGTCATTATTTTATCACAGGAATTCATCGCCTCAGACAGTTGTGGAGGCAAATTCATTGGGTGTATTTAACAGAAGTTAACAGGTTCTTGATTAGTCAGGGTGTCAAAGGTTCAGGGGAGAAACAGGAGAAAGGTGGTGGCATCAATTATTAAGGACAGGTCATGCCTTGTTCTCATTGCTACCATCAGTGAAATGTCTGAAAGCACTCACTCAGTGATCCAGGACATCGCACCCGTGAACACTACCTCACAACCTTTTATTTTATTTTTGCACTTATTTAACTATTTAGTATATATGGATACTTACTGTAATTCCGTTTTTATTATTATGTGCTGCATTGTCCTCCTGCTGCAGACACAAATTTCATGGCAATTTGGTGGCAATCAGGTAGTGGATCTGAGGAGGGCTAAGGCACCGGTGACCCCTGTTTCCATCCAAGGGGTCAGTGTGGACATGGTGGAGGATTACAAATACCTGGAGATACGAATGGACAATAAACTGGACTGCTCAAAGAACACTGAGGCTGTCTACAAGAAGGGTCAGAGCCGTCTCTATTTCCTGAGGAGACTGACATCCTTTAACATCTGCTGGACAATGCTGAGGATGTTCTATGAGGCTGTGGTGGCCAGTGCTATCATGTTTGCTGTTGTGTGCTGGGGCAGCAGGCTGAGGGTAGCAGACACCAACAGAATCAACAAACTCATTCGTAAGGCCTGTGATGTTGTGGGGGTGGAACTGGACTCTCTGACGGTGGTGTCTGAGAAGAGGATGCTGTCCAAGTTGCATGCCATCTTGGACAATGACTCCCATCCACTCCATAATGTACTGGTTAGGCACAGGAGTACATTCAGCCAGAGACTCATTCCACCGAGATGTAACACTGAGCGTCATAGGAAGTCATTCCTACCTGTGGCCATCGAACTTTACAACTCCTCCCTCGGAGTGTCAGACACCCTGAGCCAATAGGCTGGTCCTGGACTTATTTCCACTTGGCATGATTAACTTATTATTTATTTAATTATTTATGGTTTTATATTGCTATATTTCTTCACTATTCTTGGTTGGTGCGGCTGTAACGAAACCCAATTTCCCTCAGGATCAATAAAGTATGTCTGTCTATCTGTATATGCTGGTGATATTTTACCTGAATCTGATTAGGGTTCAGCAGGATAAAAATTGAGTGGCCACAATGGGTTGAATGGCCTAATTCTGCTCCTGGGTCTCACACTGGTGAAATGGAGAAAGAAGTAGGTCCCTTCTCCTTTGAGTCAGCCCTGTTATTCAATACAATCATGATTAATCCTCATCTCAATATCATATCCCTGTGATCTCCCCTTACTGTCATGAGCAACTAGAAATGTAACCATCATGTTGAAAATCTTTAACAACTTCGACAGTACAGCCTCCACCATTACACACTCCACAGGGTCACCAACCACAGTGAAGCAGTCTATACAGATAAACCAAGGCTTAGGGAAGTATTCCCCAATACCCTAGCCCCTGCCAGAATTTGGCAAGTTTCAATTAGATCCCTTCTCTTTTAAACTCTAGGAAATATAAATCTGTTATACAGCACTATTACTCCAATGAATTCTCTCTGTACTTCCTGTTTGGTAAGTATATTCTTTCTTGAGTGAGGAGACTAAACTGCCCACATACCATTTACCGTATTGTTTGCTGCACTGTATGTTTGCATTCTGTAACTGGTGTACAAATCTCATCAGGGTTTCCAAATTTAACAACATTCAATGACACACTATCTTCTTGTTATTTCTATCAACACTGATAACCTCACATTTACCCACGTTGCACTGCACTTGTCAAGTATCTGAAGTCAACTTGATGCCTTTTTGCATTCTCCTCACAATTCATAACCCACCCAGTTAGCAAACTTCAAATCATTCAGTACAGGTCCCTGCAATGCCCCATTAATTACCACCTAGCACCATGAAAGAGAACTACTCTTTCCAGCTTTCTAACCAATTCTCATTCCATACGCCAGTAAAGTGCTGCAACTTACAGAATTTATTGAGAGAAGTTATTAGATATTTGATGAAAATCCAAATACATCACACCCATGGGCTATCCCTTAATTATTTCACTGGCAACACCCTCAAAAATTCTGGTTTGTCAAAATCATTCCCCTTCAAGAAATTCACATTGATGTTACCTAATCCCAGTGATGCATTCCCAATTCCTAATAGCTCTTCTTTTACAATAGCCTCCAGTATTTTCTCTGCAAATGATGTTGGATTAACCTATTTTTTCCCTTTTCTGACTACATTTGGCTTCACTAATCTTTCTTTACACATTTGTACAAACTTGTACAGTTGACTTTATATCCAGTGGAACTCCAATTTTATTTTTGATCTCAAGCATCTTTTTGTCATCTTCTGTTGAAATATAAACTGTTCTTAATCCCCAATATAATGACAATATTATGCAACTTTGTTTTGGATCTAGTGTTATCTCTTCTGTTACAAAATTTTCTTTCCCCGTAATTAGGTCCAGGTTTGTGCACTCATAAGTTCCAGTGACTCTGTGGCATTAGTTACCTGGTGATGTAGATTAAAGTTGGTATGTGCCTTTGCCCTATGTAAAAAAACTGGACCACACCCCTAGTTACATAACATTAGTGAAGCACCTGAGAGAGGTGTGATCATCACATCAACTGGAACTGCAGCACATTAACTAAATTCACAGTGAACATCTGGTGGTGGAACCAAGGCTGGATAAACAATGAGCTTCAATAATGATCAAAAAGGAAATTCCACCAATCTAGAACTTGGCCAACTTACCAACTGTGAACTTCTCAGCTTGGAATTAGGCTCAGACTTTGCAGAAAGTCAATTTTATTCCTTATATGGAGCAGTCAATGCTTCTGCTGTATGAACAGGTATACTTCTGTAGCTGGTGTCAGGGATGGCAGATGCAATATTATACACATTCTTCAAGGATCATGCTTAGTGAACCATTATAGAACTTATGCTGTCCCATACTACTTGATAGGACCTTATAAAGGGAATTTTAATATCCAGCCCATGCTGTGTTTACCCTAGGGGCGTTTAATTTAACTGTCTAGACTCTTAAGTCTTGTTGCTCACTGAGGCTTGCTCTTGATTCTCCCTACACCATTGGTGCATACGTGGATCATGACAATTAGTTTTTTCCCTCCAAGTTCCTCTTGTCTCTCACTCTAGTGAAATCGATAGCTTGTTTGACATCAAATCAGTCATAGAAAGTGGAGGGTGGCTGGCAAAACCAACCAAAGACACAAGATCAACTGTGATACTGAAGACCAAATTAGGCTGAAAGGACATATGGCTTATTTCTTATATTCATTTTCACTCCAACACACAGAGATGGTAGTAAAGTCAAGAGTCTAATGAAAATGGGGAATTTAATTAAAGCACTAGCTTTAAAACTGGCTGCAACAATTGGGGGGAAACGGGGATTAAGCCAATAAATCCATTATACCTGAAAGCCTGCGTCACAGAGCTAGATACACAACAAAGAAATTTAATGTATTATATAGTCTTTCAATATCACTTCATTTCTGGGACAGTCACAGAAAACTAGGAAATTGCCAATGTAATGCAATTGTTTGGGGTGGATTGGAGGGGGGAAAGAAGAGGGTGACAAACAGTTTTTGGAAAGAATCCATTAAGGACATAGGTTCAAGTCATCTAGAAAAATATTAGTTTCCAGTTAATCTAGTTTTATGAAAGGGGAATTTGTAAGGATGCTATCCAGCAGGGTAGAAATGGTAATGGCAAGAGAATAAAAAAAAACAATTTTCAAATGGCACGAAAGAGGTTTCCTTTTTCTTTTACACTTAATACGGCAGCACAATAGTGTTACAGTCAGTGCCTGCTTCCCCAGATTGGGGCTTGATTCCCACTGCTGCCTTGGGGAGTTTGTCCTTTCTCTCCATGACCATGTGGGCCCTTGGTTTCCTCTCACATTCCATAGGCATAGGGTTAGAGTTAGTGAGTTGCAGGCATGCTATGCTGGTGCTGGAAGTGTGCTGATACTTGTGGATTGCCCAGTACAACCGTCACTGATTTGATGCATGTAACACATTTCACTGCATGTTTCCATGTACGTGTGACAAAGAGCTAACGATGGGCTATATATTGGGTCAGATAAAGGAATAGTTAAAAGGTACAAACATAAAATAAATTATGTTTCAGGTTCATAACCCATGACAATTTTATGTTACAAGGATCAGAATGCAACCAATTACTGATGACAAAGCTGGGTGGGAGATGCCTTTACTGCTGTGAACCGTTAGATGTGGCTGTTATCATTACTGCTGTGAGAAAGACATCCCAAAGGAATGCAGAGGGTAGGCCTCATGTGGTCTCTCTCTTTCTCGATGATGTCGGAGGATGTTACTGTGCTTCTGCGTTTATGGACCGTGGATCTTTCCAGACTTGTGGTTTTTATATTCCGTGTTTCTTGCCCGGTCCTTTTCTGTTTTGTTGTGCGAAGGGAGGGGTTTTGGGGATTGTGTTTGTGGGGGAGGGGTTGGTGTTCTTGTTGCATTTTGTGCAGGGGAGAGGGTTTTGGGATCCATGCTCCTCTTCTGTTTTGTGCAGAGGGAAGGGGCTTGGAGTTCATGATCAGGATGCCATTTTGTTTTGTGCAAGAGGGTGGGTTTGGTGTTTCTCTCTGAACGACTTTCATGCTCCTTCTTTGTTTCGTGGCTAGCTGGAGAAGAAGAATCTCATGGTTGTATATGGATACATACTTTGATAATAAATGAACATTTGAACTGCATTGTGTGGATCTGGCCTAATCTGCTGAGATGTCCTTGCATTTTATCTCTATTTTACATATCTGGCACCTGAAATTTCCCTTTGATTTTCAACCAACATCTTAATTTGAACCAGCTTTCTACTTCTGCAGCTAAGGAATCTTTTGGATAATCCAGAAATGGCTGTCCGTCAGTTTATTCTTCACCATAGTTTGTCTGCACATTAATGAACAAACACCAGAACCAAGTACTTTGAACTCAGGGGAGATTGAATAGCTTAAACAAGGCTGTACTTTCTCTTTAAACCCAAGGGGATAGTTAAAATTATGGTGGCATGTGACAGCATTTATGTGGGAAGAAAAACTGGTTTATACTCGGAGACAAAACAAAGCAGAACAGTCACTAACAAATATTCAGAGTTCTCTGCTCTGAAAATGGTAATATTGTGTTATTTGGAGCAGTTCTGGTACTGGAAAGAAAGAAACAGGGGGATATAACAATAAGATTACTCGATGGAAGAGGTCTGTAAGTGCACAGAGCGTAAGAATAGAACCAGAGGCAAAGTAACTTGCACTTTCGAAAGCTGTTCCTATCACTCAACTCTCCCCACATTCACAAGACTGGTCACAGCCCTCATTTCACACACACACACAGTTAGGAATCTGCAATAATCTGAAAGTGTTATTCTCACATCAAATTCTGAAAGCAGTCAGTTGCACCATTGTGTCAATACTTTAGAGGTAGGACCTGGTGACTCTCTTCTGACCAAATCAGTGTCACCAATTAGTTGTCAAGTATGTCAGCAAATGAGGGACATTTGCAGAGATTAGCTCCTATCACTGAAATACAAATTTATTTCCCCCCCCCAAAGCATTTTTTCCTTTATTACAATTATTTCATTAAAGAAAGTGAACACTGACAACATGACCTTGAGGGTGGTTTTACTGGAGTGCTAAATTCATGAACAAAATTACATGGCACCCAACCAAAAGAAAGTTTTGATCTCAACAAAGCTCCACTATTTGCATTATTAATACTAACTATCAAACCAGTTTACATCATTACATAAAGGATAAAAATTACATGAAGAAACAGCTTTTAAATATCTATGGATTTTTTTTATATAAAAAGCATATTGGGATGACAAAAGCAGCAGTTCTTTAGAAAAGTGACGGACAGATTGCATCAACAGAATCTAGGAGGGAAGTTGAATTACAGGTGACCAGATGTGCAACTTACACACTGTGCTTTTGATAGATACAGAAATGAAAATCCATATTGTAGGTGCTTGACATCGCCATTGCAAGGACTGGACACATGCCACCTCATCATTGATAACAAATATTTCATATTTGTGGTGAGATAGACATAATTTTGGTTTATTCTACAGCAGTCACATATGCAATTTATTCTTTTTTCACGTTAATGTCTGTGACGTGCAGAGATTTAACAAGAAAAATTAGCGCATAGACCAATAGCTTAAGTGAAGTCTCAATCCTACTTGGGATTTAAAGCAAAGCTAAGATCAAAATAGCTGTAGTTCAAATTTGTAACAAATTGCATAAGCCTCCAGAAATCTACCCACATTGACACACTACTCTAAAGTCTGAGATCAGACATGCTTGCACAGGAAGAAGCTGCAAGGCTATGGGGAAAGCAGCAAAGAGCAAATAGTAGGATAACTCACTCATACATTTCTCAAGAGTAAGTTTGATGACAGACACATTATTTGATGAAAACAGGTAAATAATTTCACCCAGATCAAATCAATTATAGTCTGGGCCACAACTAAGAGAGGGAGGAGTTAAAGATGGTGCCAGAGGTTTTTACACACCTGGGTAATTTCAAAGCTTCAGTCTTCTCCATTCTTCACATTCACCCACCATGTCTTTTTTCCTTTTCAAGGTGGCTGGGGTTATGTTGGAGTCCATGATTTCCAGATGCACTCAAACTACGCATGTCCTTCATGGGTGGTGCCAATCTCGTTCTTGGAACTCGCCCAATGGCCCTCATTTTGGGATCTCCAGGAGCAACTTGGAAGACGCACACCTTCCAGGTACGCCCGAAGATGACCCAATTCCTCATCGATGGAGGCATCACAGGAGAATGACACATCAAGACAGCAGGCGCAGCTGTAGGAGGCCCCTACACTCGAGCAATCTCCCTCCACGGTTAAAGAGTCTGCTGATTCTCAAGTCAGGGGATATCGAAAATGCGACGCTGCAGACTGTAACATCAAGACAGTGAGCTGTTGGCCTCCCCTCTTCTTCTGGCAGAAGCGGTATCTCTCTCAGCCTCATTAGCGAGAGAGAGTGCCTGTCTGAGATGGACAGTAGTTTTGGATAGACTCTAGATGATGGTATCTGGGGGCTTGCTATTGCTTACATGGTGGGGGGGGGGGGGGGAGGGCTGATGCTTTGCTGCTGCTTGTGCAAGGGAGGGGGAGGGGAGCTTTGGGGTTCTAACGCTTTTCTATCATTCACTCCTTGGATTTACTTTTTCTGTTTTGTGGATATCCACAAACAGTAAACATTTCAGGTTGTACACTGTATACATTCTCTAACATTTAACTGAACAGAACAGAAGAGAGAAATTGTTTATCAGGCTCCCTGTGCCGTTATCAGGTCCAAAAGCAGGCATATTAAGAATGACAAGCCTCATTACAAGTTGCATACCAGCCCAGAACTCTGAGTGCCACTCAAATATTTTTGTAGGTCTCAACGGTTTTGTCCTCGTGAACTGATCGCCATTCTCAGTCCCACAGTCCTACACCCCAGTCCTTTCCAAAGCTCATATCCACGCCCCCCACCTCTCTGCACGCTACCCCCTCGTTCCCCTCAAACCCTCCGGTACCTGGTACTTGGGCGCGTTATTGCATTGCGGGAAGTTGCCGGCCGACTCTCCGCCGTGCAGGAGATTGTTGTCCACCAGGTTCCAGCCCCAGCTCTGGTCATCGCCACCCAGCAGGGCCACGTAGCCCTGGCACTGAAGGGGGGCGCGTTTAGTAGCCACGCCGATGACAGCCACGGTGCCCAGCGGGCCCTCCCACCAGATCTCCCAGACATGGCGGCCTTCGCTGAAGCCGATATGGGCGCGGGCGCCGTCAGTGCTCTGCGCGATGGGGTTGCGGTGCAGCGTGAAGCCGTTGCGCTTGATGTAGACGTTGCGGGAGCAGTCGGCGGCACTCCAGGCGTGGCGCAGGGCCCGGGCCTTGGCCTTGTAGCTGCTCACGTTACACAGGATGTCGGAGCTCAGGGCCTCCTCACTCAATAAGCGGCAGCACACGCTGCGCCACACCTCACTGTTCTCGTCCGCCTCCAGGCACTGGTGCCAGTGGCGGCACACCAGGCCGCAGCTCAGCAGGTCGGGCAGGTCCACGTAGGACAGCAACAACTCCAGCACCCGGGCCGGCAGCTTCCCTGCCGCCATCTTTACCTGGCGCCGCGCGGCGTCATAGTTCACGTAATCCAGCGGATGACGTCATGGCTCTGACGCAGACAGCAGAGCCTGTGCAGCACGAGGATCCCGGTGGGCGTGGCTGATGACGTTACGCGGTGATTCCCGGGTGCCCCGAAGGTGAATGTTTCAATGATTCTCATTTGCAGTCGCTCGAGCAAAGGCGCTATCCAAACTTCTTCAAAGCTGAGGGTGCCGGCTACACCGATCCCCTCCAGGCTGTGCTGTAGGTAATTTCCATTCTCCACCTCAATTACATCTGTCCTCACTTTCCTTCCACAATGATTTATACGTACTAGGTATACAATTTACATCTTCAACAGGATGCCACCACAGAAATACTTTTTCATATTTCATCATCCTGAAATGATCGTTCTCTCTCGGACTTCCACCAATTACTTTCCAAGCAATTCATTGTGGAGTTAACAATTCAGTATTGTTATATTCAGTGCTCACCGTGTGGTCGCCTCTACTTTGGAAAAACCAGATACTGATTGGGAGACTGCTTTGCAAAGCACCCGTGTTCAGTCCAGTCTCCAGTTCCTTTAATCCTCCATCTTACTCCTACCTCTGTTCTAACGATGCCCATGTTAAGTACAACAGGACTCAAAACCAGTAGCAGTTGGTTAGAATTGATATGCAGCCTGATGCTAGAGAAACTCAGCAGGCTCCCCATCCTCCCGCCACCCAACCAGGGATAGGGTTCCAATTGTCCTCACCTACCACCCCACCAGCTTCCGCGTCCAGCACTAAATTCTCCGAAGCTTCTGCCACTTCCAAATGGATCTCACCACCAAACGCATTTTCCCTGTCCCCTCCCCCACCCGAACTTCCTGCGTTCCACAGGGATCCCTTGCCCATTCATCCCTCGCCACTTATATCCGAAAGCGGAACAAGTGTTACACTTTCCCCTACACCTCCTCCCTCACTACCATTCAGGGCCCTAAACAGTCCTTCCAAGTGAGGCGACACTTCACCTGTGAGTCTGTTGGGATCATATACTGTGTTCGGTGCTCCCGGTGTGGCCTCCTGTATATCGGTGAGACCCGACGTAGATTGGGAGACTGCTTTGCCTAGCAGCTACGCTCCATTCGCCAGAAGTGGGATCTCCCAGTGGCCTCCCATTTTAATTCCGCTTCCAATTCCCATTCTGATATGTCTATCAATGGCCTCCTCCAGTCAGAATAAGGCCACACTTAGGTTGGAGGAACAATACCTTATATTCCATATGGGTAGCCTCCAACTTGATGGCATGAATATTGATTTCTCAGTCATCCAGTGAAGGCCCCCGGCACCATTTCCACCCCTTCCCCCCCCCCCCCTCTCATGTTAACTCCTTGCCTGCCTATCACCTCCCTCTGGTGCTCCTGCCCCCTTTTTTTATTCCATGGCCTTCTGTCTCTTTCACCAAATCAACTTCCCAGCTTTTTGCTTCATCCCTCCCCCTCCAAGTTTCACCTATCGCCTGGCGTTTCTCACTCCACTCTCCCCACCTTTTAAATCTACTCCTCAGCTTTTCTCCTCCAGTCCTGCCAAAGGGTTTCAGCTTGAAACATTGACTGTGCTTTTTTCCATAGAATACAAATTGGCCTGCTGAGTTCCTCCAGCATTTTGTGTGTGTTGCTCAGATTTCCAGCATCTGACGATTTTCTCCTTTGTGATGCCGCCTACACAGCTCCGTCTTCAAGAATGTAGAACATAGAACAGTACAGCACAGGAACGGGCCATTCAGCCCACAATGTTGTGATGAACCAGCTAAAAAGCAAAACACCTAAATACTCATTCCTCCATCTTCCTAACATCCATGTGCCGATCCAAATGCCTCTTAAAAGCCCTAATGAATTTGCCTCTACCACCATAGCAGGTGGCACATTTGAGTAAAAAATCTTGCCCCTCACATCCCCCTTGAATCTACCCCCTCTCACCTTCAATGCATGCTCTCAGGTATTAGATATTTCAACTCTGAGAACTATATACTCTCTATCCACTTGCTCTATGCCTCTTATAATCTTATAAACCTCTATCAGATCTCCCCTCTGCCTCTGCCTCTCCAGAGAAAACCAGGCAGTATCCAGGTAAACCCCTTCTGCACCCTCTCCAAAGCCTCAACTTGGTGCAGCAACTAGAACGGGACACAATACTCCAGATGTGGCCTAACCAGGTTTTTAAAAGTTGCAGCACAACCTCTTGACTTTTGAACTCACTGCCTCGACTAATAAAAGCAAGCATTTCATAAGCCTCTTAACCACCTTCTCGACCTGTGTAGTCACTTTCAAGGAGCAATGAACTTGGACCCCAAGATCTCTCTGCTCAGCGTCACTGTTAAGGAATTTGCCCTTAATAGCATACTGTTTCCTTGCGTCTGCCCAACTGAGGTGCAGCACCTTGCTATGTGAGAGGCTGAAATGAGACAATAGCGAAGGGGAAACACTGACAGTTATGTTGGAAAGAAGGATAAAAAGCAAACAAATAACTCCCAAGTTGTTATGGGACTGGAAGTCAGGGAGTTGAGGGAATGAGGCTCATGTTCTAAGGATCCTGAGAAGAAGATTGTTTTTGTTGGCAGAGAAACAATAATGAGATGATGACAAGGAAAACGAGAAAGCGATCAGAGGTAGCATTTTAAGGAATTGAATTGCAGGTGTAGTACAGCTCTGAATGGATGCAAGACAAGTTCTGGGAGCCTATAAGATATATAACATCAAGTGAAGACAGCACAGTTGCTCAGATTGAGTGACTGGGGAATTGAAAGATTGAACTCAGAAAGGACGGAGTTTATGGCAAAAAGCTTAGGAAGAAAGGGGAAGACACCTTGGCCATGGGCAACAGGAAGTGAGGATTTAACTAAAAACGTGTGAAGGACAGAAGAGAGCAAGGTACTTGAACCAATGGTAGAAGTTATGGAATATTTTAAGACTGGTAAGAGAATTACTTATAAGATCCTTTTCCCCATAGTCAGTAAAACACAGAATATAATTAAAGTCACACATAATCATTTTAATTTGTTACCAAATTATTATGAAAATAAAGAGAATATACATATTCAATTTACTCCTCAACCTGAACTACTACCAACATAGTGTTTAATTACCCTGAGAGATTTTGCTACGGTTATACAGCACAGAAGGAGACCCTTTGACCCACCACATGCATACTGATATCAAGTATTAGATTAGATTAGTCTCGTCGTATATACTGGAGTGCAATTACATTTTTCGTCTGCATGAAACTTGGAGTAAATAGTGCACATGGTAATAATAAATAGGGTACCTATTTATAATTATCTCATTTACCAATAGTTGGTCCACAGCCTTCTATACCTTGATGATTCAAGAGCTCATCTTGATCCATAAATGTTGTGAGTTTCTGCCTCCACACAACCCTCTTCTAAATCTTTTACCCCTCCCCTGAACCTATGCCCTCTAGCTTTAGATGCCTCTCTTATGGGGAAATGTTTCCTACCACTGGTCTATATAAGCTCCTCATAATTTGGTATACTCCCCTGCTGTTTAAATTCCAGTCATAACAATTTTGCTGATCTACCCACTTACACAAATCCGAAGATCATAATGTTTGGGAAGGTTGAAGCCCCTGCAGTTTTCTACCTCCCAGCCTTATCTGAACATCCAACTGGTGTTCTCCTCAGCCAACTCCATCAGAAAGCAAAAGTTGACAAATTCAATAGAATCAGGTTTAGTATCATTGACATATGATGTAAAATTGTTTTGTGGCACCAGCACAGTGCAAAGACATAACAAATTACAAGTGTAAATAAATAAATAATACAAAAAAAACCAGCAAGGCAGAGTTCTATGGTTCATGTACACTTTAAAAATCTGACAGCAGAGGGGGAGAAGTTGTTCCCGAATCGTTGAGCTGCAGCTTCATCAGGAAGAGGCAATGAGGAGGAGCACTGGAAGAAAAACTTTGTAAGTTGACTCAGAACAGCAGTGCTCCAGGATGTACAGTCCAGAGCAGGAGCCCAGACTTCGATATTTCTCATACACAGAAGGCAGCCACACTGCTGTCAGGTCTATGTTGCCTCTCAGTCTACTATTTCCTGTTACGCCTGTGCCCAACTCTGAGGGGCCGAGGGGTGCAGAGTGGCCCCCTCCTTTTTGAGAATCGCAGGATCACTATTGATTCAGGTCAGGAGACCCAGGAAATGAGAGAAAGACACGCAGAATCCACAAAGGGGTTTGAAATGTCCTGGTCCTCAGCGATACAAAGCAACGGGAAGTGGCCATTGTCTCTTGGAGACGGAATTGTGTATTGAGTACTGTGCTTCGTGGAGGCAATGTGGGCTGGTTGGGGGATGGCATCATTCCACCCTGATTGACATCTGAGACCCCGTGAGTGGGGATAAAAGAGGGTCTGGGGAACGGCCCCTTGAGACGCACCAGAAGAAACGCTAGAAATCCTGTAACAGCGTAATAGCGAAAGCCAGTGGAAAGCCCACGTGCATCCTTTTCCATTTGCCTCGGAATTGGTGGGCCTTACCACGGAAGAACGGCTTTAGCTAAAACAAAGGAGAAATCAGCCCCAACGACTCTCGAAGGATTGACATCATAAAAGGAATGGGCAAGTTTTAATCTCTCTCTCTTGACTCCAACCAAAGGCTGCAGCCTGCAGCTTGAATGAACTCGAGTGACTTTTATATTTCCATCGGACAATACATTATCCCCTGGACAACGATAGAGTTATTTCTTATTGATTATTATCATACCCGCGCTTTTAGATTTAGTATTGACGACGTATATTATCTGTATGGTTGCATTGATATTATTTTTGTGTATTTTTATCAATAAATACTGTTAAAAATTGTACCATCAGACTTCAACGGACCTCTCTATCTTTGCTGGTAAGTGACCCAGTTACGGGGTACGTAACATTCCCCACTCAGTTCCCCTTTCACATGCCTCTCAATTCCAGCCTGATTGATTCACCATCGACTTACACTAGAGATGATTTACAGATGCCAATTAACCCAACCACAAGGGAAATGTGCAAACTCCATACAGACAGCACCCGAGGTCAGGATTAAACCGAAGCTGTGTGGCAGCTGTCATAACTACTGTGTCTCTGTCTCTACCTGCACCACTTACCACTCAAACCCCTGGGTCCAAAGGACAAGTGTATTCACGCCAAGGACAGGTTGTCAAACACAACACAGCAAGTCAAGCAGCACCTAGAGAGGGGAATGGACAGTCTATATCTGGGCTGAGACCTTCATTATCCTGTTGAACAGTCTCAGTCCTAAACATCGACTGTTGATTCCACTCCATACACGATGCCTGATTTGCCGAGCTCCTCCAACATTTTCTAGGCATTTGTCAAAATTTCCAGCATCTTGTGTTGAGGAACGATTGTCACCATGGATCCATACCCCATTGCCATCTTTATGCAGACTAGTAAAGGACCTGGACATGAAATGTTAATTGGTTCTCTTTCCACAGATGCTGCCTGACCTGCTGAGTGTTTCAAGCAGCTGTTTTCATATAAAGCAAGTACCCAGTTTCAGAACCTGCATATGCCAAAGTGCATTGTCAATGGAGCCTCATGCAGGCCTGGTGTTAAATTAAATCCACTTTGACAAGCAGTCCCTCAGCAAAACCATAATATAACTTATGGGCTTTGTGTAAAGCCCATAAAAACATAAAATAAACACAGAAAGAAAAATAGAAATGTTGAAAGAACTCAGCCAGTCAAACAGCATCTTCGTGTCTATAGAAACAGGTTCCTTTTTTGCTTTAAATGGAAATGTTATGTTAGAATGACAGAGCTTATTAGTTGAACAACAGAGGTAGTGAATTTGTTCTTCCCTGGATTCTGCAGGAACAGATCAACAAAGCACTGTTCCAAGGATGGTTATACATAAAGTAACAACCAACAGAGCTGTGAGCTTACTGCAACAACTTGTGAGAGTGAAGGGAGCTTTACTGTGTGTCTAACCGAGTTACACGTAGTCCAGCAAATATTTCCCAACTTGATAACCATAAACATACCATCAAGATATCAAATACAAGCATAACCAATTATTAGAATTTGCAGGTAAAATACCTAGTGACATGATTTCACTGGCTGGAGGACGGCAGGGTTTTATAAGGATTTAAAATCCCCCTTGGATCCAGAATTGTTTTCATTTGCTGCATAATCTGCACTGCCACCCTGGGCTTACTGAAATAAATCAAGTCTTTCTTCTTAAAGCCCAAGCCATGCTCAGCACTGATGCTTCCATAATGCTGAGCTGTCCATTCATACAAGTAGGGCTCAATGTTATCTAGAAGCAGCTGATCTTGTGCTTGAGATACAATATTCAGATGCAAGTTTCCATCACCTACGGAGAGAAAAAATATTGAAATGACAGTTTTAAATATTGTTGACATTGTGCCTTGCCTTTAAATGCCTACACTACCACTTTAAGCATAAGTTGGGATGAAACGCCAATGCCCCAGGATGAGTTTTATCTGCATTGGAGGAATAGAGCAAAAATAGAATTTAAACCAATCTTGGGTTACTGAGGTGCCGAAACCTTGACCCCTTCCAGATTGGCAGCACATCAATGAGTCTCACCTAGGTGCCCGTAGCCAACGACACGCTTCGCCCTCTCCCCCAGTCTCCTCTTCATATCAGTGACGATTGCGTAGATTTTCTCCAGTGGCAATGAGATGTCATATTTATATACGTAGCCATCACGAACCAGTGCCTCGGCGATCCGTTCCCGCAGAGCCCAGATTGCCTAAATGGAGGATCAAACTCTTCAGACTGCTTTGCATCTCACGTCTAGTGGTACTGTCCTCAGTCACAGCTGTTAGTCCCTCGACAAAGTATGACTGTAATGTGCTCGCAATGGCACAGCTGCAATAGGTTGAATATCATGTTTCTGCTTAAAGCACCACATTGATTGTATCTCAATGGCATATTTAGTTCCTCAACCAATTTACAGATCAAACAGAGAGAACTTCAATACATATTCATCAGAATCAGGTTCAATATCACTGGCAAATGTCATGGAATATATTGTTTTGTAGCAGCAGAACATTGCAATACATAAGAATAAAAACTGTGAATTGCAGTAAATATATAAAGTTAAATGAAATAAGTAATGCAAAAACAGAAAAAAAAAGTAGTGAGGTAGTGTTCATGGGTTCAACGTTCATTCATAAATCTGATGGCAGAGGAGAAGCTGGTCCTAAAGTGTGTCTCTTCAGGCTCCTGTACCTCCTCCCTGATGGCAGAATGAAAAGAGGGCATGTCCTGGGTGATGGGGGTCCTTAACAATGGATGCTGCCTCTCTAAGACATCGGTCCTTGAAGATGTCCCGGATGCTGGGGAGGCTAGTGCCCATGATGGAGCTGACAAAGTTTACAACTTGCTGCAGCTTATTTTAATCCTGTGCAGTAGCCCCCTCCCCACCTTAACAGAGGGTGAAGCAGCCAATTAGAATGCTTTCCATGGTACATCTGAAGAAATTTGCAAGTGTCTTTGGTGACATACCAAGCCTCCTGAAACTCCTAATGAAATATAGCTGTTGTTGTGTTTTCTTTGTAACTACATCAATATGCTGGGTCTAGGATAAATCTTGAGAGATGCAGAGATATTACAGTAAGGAGCCGGATCTGTATTAATCAATACGTGAAATGTGGGAGACTGAGAAATTTCCACAACTGGCATTGAGTCTTACTTGAACTCAGTCTCTAGTTTACTCTGATATTGCAGGGTTTAGGCAATCTATTAAGTGAAGGTTCACCCCAGTCCCAGAACTCACACATAACTGTGCTGCTGAGTCCTCTACTGAAAATGCTACCTCAGGACTTAGTGGACTGAGCAAGCAGATAAACAATGTAGAAGCAACTTCAACACAATCTGCTTAAAGGTAAACCAATGTATTGTTACTCCATTGAAGACAAAGGACAGAAAGACTGCTTGGGAGTGTGATGGCAACCTGCTTCCCAACTGGCTGGAACTAAAATTATACTCTTTATTTTATCTGTGACGTGTACATTTTAATTTACAGCTGACATCCAAAATCTTGCTTTAGTTATAATGTGGCTGGAAAGTGGAACACGACTGCTGATTCACTGGTTGAGACAGGTACGTTCACAATACTTAAGCAGCATCTGCAGCGCCCTTGAATTGCCAAGGCTTTGGGCCAAGTGCTAGTAAGTGGGATTTGTCAGTCAGCATAGAACAGTACAGTGAAGAGCCGGTTTGTATTCCGTATGGTTCTACGACTTAGCAACAAAGTGCATCAGAATGGTCAATAATACAGATGATAGAGGTTTCAGAAGTAGATGAGGCAACAGTGGGGTCAAGTGAAGTTATGGAGAAAATGTGGTCTGAAGCTCTAATATGACAAAATAATTGGATTCCGTGGATACACGGAATAAAGACAGTCTTGTCAGTGTCTGGATGGAGGAACTTTCTGCATCTCAGTACTAAACAAGCAGTTCCTGAAATTTGGCTACATTTGAAAACAATGAACTGCTCTCAAACTCTCCAGAAAACCTCTAGACTAAGGGTATCCAACCTTTTTTTATGTCATGGACCAATGCCATTAAGCAAGGGCAAGCAAGGGGTTCCCAAGCTGGGAACCCCTACCATTCAGAACATAAAGACCAAAGTCAGGAACCCAAAGGTTGAGCATGGTGCAACTAGTATCCTGAGCTGCCTATATTTCAATGCAAGAAGTATCACAATAAGGCGTATGAGCTCAGAGCATGGATCAACACCTGGAATTACGACATTGTAGCCACAGGTGAGACTTGGCTGCAGGAGGGGCAGGACTGGCAGCTGAATATTCCAAAGTTCCATTGTTTTAGATGTGAAAGAATGGGAGGGATTAAAGTGGGAGGGGTGGCATTACTAGTTAGGGAAAATGTCACGGCAGCGCTCCATCAGGACAGACCAGAGAACTTATCTAGTGTAACGTTATGGGTGGAACTGAGAAATAAGAAAGGTATGACCATGTTAATGGGGCTATATTATAGATCACCCAACAGTTCAAGGGATTTAGAGAAACAAATCTGTAGAGGGATCACAGGCTGATGCAAGACATGCAAAGTTGTTATAGTAGGTGATTACAACTTGCCACATATTGAGTGGGAATCCCATACTGTAAAAAGACTAGATGGGATAGCATTTGTCAAATGGGGTCAAGCAAGTTTCCTTAATCAGTACACAGAAGTCCCAACAAGAGAACATGCGATACTGGATTTGCTATTAGGGAATGAGACAGGGTAGGTGACAGAAGTTTATGTAGGGGAACACTTTGCATCTAGTGACCACAATGCCATTAGTTTCAAAGTAAATACGCATAAAGATAGATCTGGTCCACCGGTTGAGATTCCAAAATGGAAAAATGCCAATTTTGATGGTATAGTATTAGAACAGATCTGGCAAATGTGGATTGGGACAGGCTATTTTTTGACAAAGGTGTACTTGATAAGTGAGAGGCTTTTAAAAGTGAAATTTTGCGAGTACAAAGCTTGAATGTGCTTGTCATAATAAAAGGTAAAGATAACAAGTAAAGAGAACCTTGGTTTTCATGATTTTGAGGCCCTGGTTAAGAGAAAAAAGGAGATGCAATGCTGGCTGGTGGTGTAGAGGCATCCACACCGGACTTCAAGGCGAATGGTTCCAGGTTCGAAACTGGCCAGCTCCTTGCTCGCTTTCCATTCGTGCTGGGTTGCGTGTCAAGCTAGCAACTCGGACTTGTAAAAAACTGACAAATGCTAAAAAAAAAATGACAAGGTTGCCATCTGATACACCAAAGGTACAAAGAGGATAAGCAATATAGGCAGGTAGGAACAAATGAGGTGCTTATAGAAATGCAAGAAATGCATGAGGACACTTAAGAAAGAAATCAGGAGGGCTAAAAGGTATGAGGTTGCTCTAGCAGATCAGGTGAAAGAGAATCCTAAGGGATTCTACAGATATGGTAAGAGCAAAAGGATTGCAAGGGACAAAATTGGTCCCCAGAAGATCAGAATAGTAATCCATGTAAGGAGCAAAAACAGGTGGGGGAGATCTTAATTTTTTTTTCAGGAGAAGGAGACAGAGTCTATAGAAGTGAGGCAAAGCAGCATCAACTTCATGGACCCTGTACAGATTACAGAGGAGGAGGCATTTGCTATCCTGAGGCAAATCCGGTGGATAAATTCCCAGGCTCTGACAAGGTGTTCCCTTGAACCCTATTGGAGGCAAATGCAGAAATTGCCAGGGCCCTAGCAGAAATATTTAAATCAACCTTAGCGACAGGAGAGGTACCAGAGGAGTGGAGGATAGCCAATGTTCCACTGTTTAAAAAGGCTCTAAACATAAGTCAGGAAATTATAAGCCAATGAGTCTGACATCAGTGGGGGGAAGTTATTGGAAGGTATTCTAAGGGTCTGGATGTGTAAGTATTTGGATAGACATTAGATTATTTGGATAGATTAAGGATAGTCAGCATGGCTTCATGTGTGATTAGTCATCTAACCAATCTTAAAGAGTTTTCCAGGAAGTTGCCAGGAAAGTTGATGAAGGCAAGGCAGTGGATGTTGTCTACATGGACTTTAGTAAGGCATTTGACAAGGTCTTGCATGGGAGATTGGTCAAGAAGATTCTGTCGCTCGGCATTCAAGATGAGGTAGTAAATTGGATTAGACATTGGCTTTGAGGGAGAGCCAGAAAGCTGTAGATGGTTGCCTCTCTGACTGGAGGCCTGTGACTAGTGGTGGGCTGTAGGGATTGGTGTTGGGTCTGTTGCTGTTTGTCATCTATGTCAATGATCTGGATGATCATGTGGTTAACTGGATCAGCAAATTTGCAGATAACACCAAGACTGGGGGTGTAGTAGACAGTGAGGAAGGCTATCATGGCTTGCAGCAGGACCTGGACCAGCTGGATAAATGAGCTGAAAATGGCAGATGCAGGTAAGTACGAGGCTTTGCACTTCAGTAGGACTAGCCAGGGCAGGTCTTATACAGGGCACTGAGGAGTGTGGTAGGACAAAGGGATCTGGGAATACAGGTCCATAATTCAATGAGAGTGAGGTCACAGGTAGATAGGGTTGTAAAGAAAGCTTCTGGCACATTGGCCTTCATAAATCAATGCACTGAGTACAGAAGATGGGATGTTATGCTGAGTTTGCATAAGACGTTGGTGAGGCCTAAGTTGGAGTATTGTGTGCAGTTTTGGTCACCTACCTACACTTGTTTGAAGATGTAACCAAGGTTGAACGAGCACAGAGAAAATTTACAAGGATGTTGCCAGGTCTGGAGGACCTGAGTTACAAGGAAAGATGGAAAAGGTTCGGACTTTATTCTTTGGAACACAGAAGATGGAGAGGAGATTTGACAGAGGTGTGCAAAATTATGAGGGGTATAGATAGAGTAAATGCAAGCTGGCTTTTTCAGCTGAGGTTGGGTAGGACTACAACCAGAGGACATGGGTTAAGGGTGAAAGAGGAACATGAGGGGATACCTCTTCACTCAGAGGGTGGTGAGAGTGTGGAATGAGCTGCTAGTGCAAGTGAGCTCAACTCCAACGTTTAAGGAATGTTTGGATAGGTACTTGGATGGTAGGCGATGGAGGTCCCAGAGCAATTAAAATGATTTTGGCATGGACTAGATGGGCCAAAGGGCCTGCTTTTGTGCTGTACATCTCTGAGACTACACCACAAAACCCACTCAACTCAATAATCCTGCTCAAGTATATCACACCATGACCACTTTGCACAACTTTTTTTGTTCTAATTCTGTTCTTTCTCGTATTAGTTTATATAACTTATGTTAAATATATGTTTATCATATGAATGTTGTGTTACGAATGTGCCACAACTCTGAGGGGCCGAAGGGTACAAAGTCGCCCCCTCCTTTTTGAGAATCGCAAGATCGCTATTATTTCGGGTCTGGGACCCAGGAAATGAGAGAGAGACACGCAGAATCCTCAAGGTTTGGAATGTGTCCTGGCCTCAGCGAAAACAAAACCCCTGATAACGGCTATTGTCTCTTGGAGACGGAATTGTGTATTGAGTACTGTACTATTCATTGAAGCCCTCAGGGGACGACCAGAGTGGGCTGGTTGAGGGATTGCATCATCCCAACCTGATTGACATCTGAGACCCCGTGAGTAAGGATAAAAGAGGGTCTGGGGAACAACCCCTTTAGACGCACCAGGAGAAACGCTGGAAGGCCAGTGACAGCGTTTTATAGCGAACGCCGGTGAGGGCCCGTGTGCGTCCTCCCTTGCCAGGGTAGCGGGCTCATCAAGGAAGAACGGCTTAGCTAATGGACAGGCCACAAGTGAACAGCCACACCAACGAGACTCCGACAGATCGAAATCATAAAAAGGAAAGCCGGCAAGTTTCTAAAAATCTCTCTCTCTCCAACAAAGGCTGCAGCCTGCATGAACTGAGTGACTTTTATATTTCCATCGGACAATACATTATCCCCTAGACAACGATAGAGCTATTTCTTATTGAGTATTATTAAACCCGCACTTTTAGATTTAGTATTGACGACGTATATTATCCGTATGTTTGCATTGATATTATTTTTGTGTATTTTTACTACCGTAGATTCCGGACTACAGAGCGCACCTGATTATTAGCCGCTGGCTCTAATTTTAGAAATAAAATCAATTTTTTAATTGTAAAGGCCGCACCGGATTTTAGGCCGCACCGGATTTTAGGCCGCACCGCTACTTTTAAATATACATACGTATCGGTAACACAAATTACGTTGCATATACTTTTTTACTGAACAGCACGAACAACATTCCAATATCTCCTAGCGACTGGTAAAAATATATATATTGCAGCCTACCAGGAAAAGTTATTGATCGACTTTAACTTAAAAGCAGCGTTTTCGATCGGGTCTAATCGGGTCTGACACTTGCGCAATGCGCTCGGGTCTAATCGGGTCTGACGCTTGCGCATTGCGATCGGGTCTAATCGGGTCTGACGCTTGCGCAATGCGCTCGGGTCTAATCGGGTCTGACGCTTGCGCAATGCGCTCGGGTCTAATCGGGTCTGACACGCTTGCGCAATGCGATCGGGTCTAATCGGGTCTGACGCTTGCGCAATGCGCTCGGGTCTAATCGGGTCTGACGCTTGCGCATTGCGATCGGGTCTAATCGGGTCTGACACGCTTGCGCAATGCGATCGGGTCTAATCGGGTCTGACGCTTGCGCAATGCGCTCGGGTCTAATCGGGTCTGACGCTTGCGCATTGCGATCGGGTCTAATCGGGTCTGACGCTTGCGCAATGCGCTCGGGTCTAATCGGGTCTGACGCTTGCGCATTGCGATCGGGTCTAATCGGGTCTGACGCGCTCGGGTCTTGCTTCGAGTATTTTCCATGTTGATGAGGGTGAGTACAGATGACTGATTTACAATAATTTAATTGTGAAAGTGCGCTTGATTTATCGTACAATTTCATTGGACCTCTGTGAACTACTCATCAATTTTATTGGTCTACTGTTACAAGGCAAAATGTTTACGAGGCGGCATGAAAAAAAAACCATGTATTAGCCGCTCTGGATTATAGGCCGCAGAGTTCAAAGCTGTTCAAAATGTGGGGAAAAAGTAGCGGCTTATAATCCGGAATCTACGGTAATAAATACTGTTAAAAATAGTACCATCAGACTTCAACGGACCTCTCTATCTTTGCTGGTAAGTGACCCAGTTACGGGGTTTGTAACAGTTGTGTATCTAACGACACGTACATCAGATGTTATTACAAGTATGTTTTTCATTGTACCTGTGTATACATGCCTTTGTGTAATTGACAACACCCTCAACTTTGACTGGCTCTGAAACAACTAAGAAAGGCACGTTCATCTGAAGTTGCTGAACTCCATGTTGAGTCCTGAGAAGGAAGCTGAACTGCTGTTCCCCAGGTTTACATTGGGCTTCACTGGAAAAAGCATAGGTGTTAGTTTCGATGTGGGATGGTGCATTAAAGTGACAGGCAGCTGGAAGCCTATGTAACTCAGTTCACTGGCGTGACACATCCTCAAGGAACTCTAGCAGTCCCACCTTTCTTATTTTGAAAATTGTTTAGCTGTGAACCCCTTGAATCTCCTTCCTAAATACCATCAACCACCACTGATCTGAAACTGATTTATCCTCTAGCGGCAGTTTCCAATTCATTTTGCTAAATCACAATTCAAAACAGTAACGCTGACTTTACCCACATCTAGTTTGATTTTATCTGCCTTCATATCTTCCAATCGATTTTTAGACCAGTTTAAGCTACTTTACCAATCACACACAGAGTTCCTACATTCGGCAGTTCAACTGTGTGAATCTGGTAATCGTGAACTGTTAATTTTCATTCCCGAGTACCTAATAATTTTTCAATCTGTCTGTATTTTCATGGAGTTCATCTTTTCACTGCAAAATCTACACGTTTATCCGATATAAAACCGACACAATCTGGAACTACAGACCTTCCTTCCATATCCATTGATTCACTCAGACCTCCACAGAACTGCAAAAAGACATGGAGGACATCTTTGAGAGAAAGTGACATTCATTACTAAGGACCCTCACCATCTACAACAGGCCCTTTCCTCATTACTACCATCAGGGAGGAGATACAGGAGCCTGAAGGCCCACAGTTTAACATTCAGAACTAGTTTCCTCCCTTCCACCATCAGATTTCTGAACAGTCCATGAGCCCATCAGTACAACCTCATTATTTTTTGCACAATTTATTTTTGTACTTTATAGTAATTTTATTTCTTTGCACTACATTATTGCTGCAAAATAACAAATTGCATGTCATATAAGTCAGTGATAACAGATCTACCTCGGAATTTTTGAAGATGCCATGCCATATTGTTAGGCTAGTTTATAAAGCATTTCAAATAATACACATACAGCATAACAATACCAGACTAGCAGTGGCCTGATAATTATCAGTAAAGTCAGCCAAATTGTGCTGGTTGCCTGATTAAGTCTTTCCATTTTGAACAAATACATTATTTTTCAGAGTCGAGATCCGGAGGAACTTTACCTTTATCTTATTTTCCTCGGTTGCTATAGTGCCATCGGTCACCAGACCAGAGTTCATGATCTTCTCCAGGAACCAATTAAGCTTTTCCTGATCATGATTACTATTGGTTCCCGATGTTTCTATCAAGATGTAAAATGGTCCCTCTGGAAGAGAGTGAATAGAACACAGTAACATTATCAAATAGCAAGAAGTAAGGATAAAAAGAAATATGCTCAGTTAAAATATGCAGGGGAAGGGAGGCTGTTGAGGGGGATAAGTTGGTAGAAATGTCACCCTTTGTAGCTAGCAGTAAATGCACCAAAAAAACAGCAACTGTACGATGTGCTCTGCTTCTCAAATTCAGCTCTATTTAACTCAATGGAACCAAGTTTAAGGATGAAAGTGGATGAAGGCAAAGAGGACTGAAAATGGTGTGTGATGACCTATCATGCAAAGCTGCAGAGCTGCAATTTATTCATCAAACTATTTAATGCCAAAACATGGCTGATAAATCTTCCACATCATAGTTTTGTAAACACCATTCCAACTGATACACAACAGTAACAAAGGTCTTCTTAGTTTTCTCAGCAACAACCAACAGAGATGGCACACGAACTGAGTCAGTCTGGATGCAGGACAAAGGAGCTGCAAGCAGTCTTCCCTGGATCTCTGCCCAGGATTCACAGGGATCAGTGGAAATCTGCCAAAGAGAGACTGCTGACCCATCTTAAGTAGGACACTTAACTTTACTCAAATGGCAGAGCAAGAAATCAGGATGGCATTTCTAAAGACCAGAATTTAATGATTCGAATTCTGTGAATAGTTTGAAATTTGTCACCCCTTCAAAGTTCAGAGGCCGGATCTAACACACAGCTGCTACAAACCTGCACCAAGAATGAACTGAAGTCCAACTCAAGGGAAGACAGAATGTGGAAAATCAATGGAGAAAGAAACAGGTTGTTTCTGTTAATGAAAATAGGTAAGAAAAAAATACTTCTGATTATAGAGAATATCAGACACAGAAGTTGTGTACAAATAAGCGTGCGCGTGCACACACACACACACACACACACACACACACACACACACACACACACACACACACACACACACACACACACACACACACACACACACACACACACACACACACGCATGCAAAGTTATAGCCATTAATGCAAGGTAAACTTTCAAGCTTTGCTGTGCAATACCAATTTCTCTTACAAACAGAATTGCCAACTTTTTAAATCCAAAAAATGTATTTTTACATTTGACATAAAGAAACAATCACTGGCACTTTAGAAACTGTACAGAGCATGCTAAGTTTTGGCTAACTGACATTGTAGACAAGTTTAGCATAACTACTCTACTTTGCAATTTTCATTTTCTCTCTGAGCTTCCATGCCTGTTTGTTTTTAACCTTGTTAAGCTGTGTGGCTGCTTTTAATGATTTGTGATACTATATATAAAGATCCTGTAATCCTCTGCCCCATCTAGACATTTACTGAGTATCTAACTCACTTATTCTTCTTGCTAAAATCTGTCTGTTATACATTTATTCTACAAGTTTATTCATAACCTTCCATACACTGGCACCTTTCTCCCTATTAGTTACACCCCTATTTAATGTCATTCACAAACTTTCACATTGTATTTCTAATTCCAGATTCTTTTGTCAATAATGAATTGAAATTGAAATTGGTTTACCATGGTCACATGTACCAGGATGTAATGAAAAGCTTTTGTGTGCTGCCAAATCACTCCATATATAGTACACTGAGGTAATATAAGAAAGAAATGAGCTATACAGCTCTCGTTACATGCACATGCAGTTCAACTCTTTCAGTGATTATGCAGAAAGTTTAAATTAGTAATTCATCTCCTTCTACCTTAGGTCACGAACTTATCAATACGCCAAATTCTACAAAGAAGGGATCTGTATGCTCAACGACCACTGGACTAAGTGTGTAAATGTAGGAAGGGACTATGTTGAAAAATAAATGTGCTAGGTTTTCTAAAATTTACTCCTTCTACCTTAGGCCATGAAGTTATCAATCACCCCTCGGACACCTCTGTCAGGTCACCTCTCATCCTCTGTCTCTCCAAGGAGAAAAGGCCAAGTTCACTCAACCTGTTTTCATAAGGCATACTCCCCAATCCAGGCAACATCCTTGGAAATCTCTTCTGCACCCTTTCTATGGCTTCCACATCCTTCCTGTAGTGAGGCGACCAGAACTAAACACAGTACTCCAAGTGGGGTCTGACCAGGGTCCTATATAACTGCAACATTACCTCTCGGCTCCTAAATTCAATCCCACAATTAATGAAGGCCAATACACCGCATGCCTTCTTAACCACAGAGTCAATCTGCGCAGCTGCTTTGAGTGTTCTATGGACTCGGACCCCAAGTTCCCTCTGATCCTCCACACTGCAAAGAATCTTACCATTAATACTATATTCTGCCATAATTTTTGACCTACCAAAATGAACTACTTTACACGTATCTGTGCTGAACACCATCTGCCACTTCTCAGCCCAGTTTTGCATCCTATCAATGTCCCGCTGTAACCTCTGACAGCCCTCCGCACTATCCACAACACCTCCAACCTTTGTGTCAACAGCAAACTTACTAACCCATCCCTCCATTTCCTCATCCAGGTCATTTATAAACATCACAAAGAGTAAGAGTCCTAGAACAGATCCCTGAGGCACACCACTGGTGACCGACCTCCATGTGGAATATGACCCATCTACAACCACTCTTTGCCTTCTGTGGGCAAACCAGTTCTGGATCCACAATGCAATGTCCCCTTGGATCCCATGCCTCCTTACGTGCTCAATAAGCCTTGCATGGGGTACCTTATCAAATGCCATGCTGAAATCCATATACACTACATCTACTGCTTTTCCTTCATCAATTTATTTAGTCACATCCTCAAAAAATTCAATCAGGCTCGTAAGGCATGACCTGCCTTGACAAAGCCATGCTGACTATTCCTAATCATTTTATACCTCTCCAAATGTTTATAAATCCTGCCTCTCAGGATCTTCTCCATCAACTTACCAACCACTGAAGTAAGACTCACTGGTCTATAATTTGCTGGGCTATCTTTACTCCCTTTCCTGAATAAAGGAACAACATCTGCAACCCTCCAATCCTCCAGAACCTCTCCTGTCCCCATTTATGATGCAAAGATCATTGCCAGAGGCTCAGCAATCTCCTCCCTCTCCTCTCACGGTAGTCTGGGGTACATCTCATCTGGTCCCGGTGACTTATTCAACTTGATGCTTTCCAAAAGCTCCAGCACATCCTCTTTCTTAATATCTACATGCTCAAGCTTTTCAGTCTGCTGCAAGTCAGCACTACAATCACCAAGATCTTTTTCCATCTGTTTCCAATTTAAGCTTCCAATTTCCTGCCTGATAGCCTCATAATTCCCCTTACTCCAAATAAACGCTTTTCTAACTTGTCTGTTCCTATCTCTCTCCAATGCTATTGTAAAGGAGATAGAATTATGATCACTATCTCCAAAATGCTCTCCCACTGAGAGATCTGACACCTGACCAGGTTAATTTCCCAATACCAAATCAAGTACAATCTCTCCTCTTGTAGGCTTATTTACATATTGTGTCAAGAAATCTTCCTGAACACACCTAACAAACTCCACCCCATCCAAACCCCTTGATCTAGGGAGATGCCAATCGATATTTGGGAAATTAAAATCTCCCATCTCGACAACTCTGTTATTATTACACCTTTCCAGGATCTGTTTCCCTATCTGCTCCTCGATATCTCTGTTACTATTGGGTGGCCTATAAAAAACATCCAGTAAAGTCATTAACCCCTTCCTGTTCCTAACCTCCACCCACAGAGACTCCATAGACAATCCCTCCATGATGTCTACCTTTTTTGCAGCTGTGACACTATCTCTGATCAACAGTGCCACACCCCCACCTCTTTTGCCTCCCTCCCTGTTCTTTCTGAAACATCAAAAACCCGGCACTTGAAGTAACCATTCCTGTCCCTGAGCCATCAAAGTCTCTGTAATGGCCACCACATCATAGCTCCAAGTGCTGATTCATTAAGCTCATCTGCTTTGTTCACAATACTCCTTGCATTAAAATACACATCTCAAGCCTTCGGTCTGAGCGCGTCCCTTCTCTATCACCTGCCTATCCTCCCTCTCACACTGTCTCCAAGCTTTCTCTATTTGTGAGCTAACCTCCTCTTCCCCAGTCTCTTCAGTTCGGTTCCCACCCCCTAAGAATTCTAGTTTAAACTCTCCCCAGTAGCCTTAGCAAACCTCCCCAGCAGGATATTGGTCCCCCTGGGATTCAAGTGCAACCCTTTCTTTTTGCACAGGTCACACCTGCCCCAAAAGAGGTCCCAATGATCCAGAAATCTGAATCCCTGCCCCCTGCTCCAATCCATCACCCACACATTTATCCTCCACATTCTATTCCTATTCTCACTGTCGCGTGGCACAGGCAGTAATCCCAAGATTATTACCTTTGAGGTCCTGCTTCTCAACTTCCTTCCTAACTCCCTGTAGTCTGTTTTCAGGACCTCTTCCCTTTTCCTACCTGTCATTAGTATCAATATGT
Source organism: Hemitrygon akajei (assembly GCF_048418815.1). Classification (NCBI taxonomy): domain Eukaryota; kingdom Metazoa; phylum Chordata; class Chondrichthyes; order Myliobatiformes; family Dasyatidae; genus Hemitrygon; species Hemitrygon akajei. The sequence continues at coordinate 111,800,717 of NC_133126.1, forward strand.
ACCACGACCTCTGACTGTTCTCCCTCCCACTGCAGGATACTGTGGACGCGATCTGAAACATCCCGGACCCTGGCACCTGGGAGGCAAACTACCACCTGAGTTTCTTTCCTGCATCCACAGAATCGCCTGTCTGACCCCCTAACTATAGAGTCCCCTACCACTACTGCCTTCCTCTTCCTTTCCCTACCCTTCTGAGCCACAGGGCCAGACTCTGTGCCAGAGGCACGGCCACTGTCACTTCCTCCAGGTAGGCTGTCCCCCCCAACAGTACTCAAACAGGAGTACTTATTGTCAAGGGGTACAGCCACAGGTTACTCTCTAGTACCTGACTCTTCCCCTTTCCCCCTCCTGACTGTAACCCGCCTGTCTGTCTCCCATGGCCCCAGTGTGACCACCTGCCTATAACACTTTTCTATCACTTCCTCGCTCTTCCTGATCAGATGAAGGTGATCGAGCTGCAACTCCAGTTCCCTAACGCAGTCCCTCAGGAGCTGCAGCTCAACACACCTGGTGCAGATATGGCTGTTCGGGAAGCTAGGAGACTCCAGGACTTCCCACATCTGACACCGAGCACAGAAAACTGGCCTCACACACATACTACTTCCTTTCCACAATTAGTACAGGTAAACCTACCTTGCCTCATTACCGCCTCAGCCCATTGAGCCAAAGCCCTATCACTCTGCTACTTCTCACTCCGCTGTCCACTGGATATGGCGGTCTTCTTTTTAAACCTTTCCTGCTCTACTGGCTGACATCACGTGTCTGCGCCGTCTTGCCTCTCTTTACCCCAAGTAGTAAAATGCCTTTGCTCCGGAAATCCATAGCCATTCCACTCGCAGCGTTCTTCCTCCGAATCAAAGACCGCTGAAGATTCCTTGCCTTTTTAAACTTTTCCCGCTCTACTGGCTGACGTCACACACCTGCACAGTCTTGCCTCTCTTTAACCCTGAGTAGTAAAATGCCTTCGCTCAGGAAATCCTTAGCCGTTCCTCTCACAGCCTTCTTGCTCCGAATCAAAATGAAATTTGTTAACTTTGCAGCAGTAGAACAATGCAACACATAATATAGAAAACAGAACTGAATTACAGTAAATATATATTAATCAGTTAAAATAAATAGTGCAAAACCAAATATTTTAAAAAAGTAGGGTAGAATTAATGGGTTCAACGTCCATTCGGAAATCGGATGGCAGAGGGGAAGAAGCTGTTCCTGAATTGCTGAGTGTGTGCCTGCAGGCTTCTGTACCTGATGGCAACAATAAGAGGGCATGTCTGGGGTGGTGGGGTCCTTAATGAAGGATGCCAACTTTCTGAGGCACTGCTCCTTGAAGATGTCTTGGATACTACAGAAGCTGGTACCCAAATGGAGCTGGCAAGTTTTACAATTCTCTGCAGCTTATTTTAATCCTGTGCAGTAACCACACCCCCATCCCCATACCAGACGGTCAGTCAGAATGCTCTCCACAGTACATCTACAGAAGTTGAGTGTAATTATGTAAGTATGTATAATTTGATTTTTTAAACTCTGAGTAATAAACTGAACATTAAGCTTCAACTGTTTGGTCTCTACCTAGACCGCTGAGTGGAGAGAAAACGTGGTGTAGTGAAGTCTACCAAGAGCATTGATAGATATAAATGGACAGATAATTTACATTTAACGTACACACAAATATCAATGGGTGCCTTAAAACTACCAATTAACAGCCAGCTAACTGTTATTACTGAGAAATGATTACATTGTAATACCCTGGCTGAATTACTTTTTCCCCTCAGTTTTTTGTTGGTATATTTCCACTTAATTGAGCTCTCTGCAGTAATCAATGATATCTTCTGTTTTCATTTGAACGATGGGCGTCAATCACTAAGGATCCCCATCACCCAGGACATGCCCTCGTCTCATTGTTACCGTCAGCAAGGAGGTACAGAAGCCTAAAGGCACACACTCAGAAATTCAGAACAGCTTCATCCCCTCCCCCATGGACACTGAACACATGAAGACTATCTCACTGTTATTATTTCTTTGCATGATTTTTAATTTAACTATTTAATACACATATAAATATTTAATGTAATTGATTTACTTATCTTTTCCCTGTATTATCATGTATTGCATTGTACTACTGCCACTGTTAACAAATTTCATGATATACTAAACCTGATTCTGATTTGACCTGCTTCTAATAGACAGCAATGGAATAGTACATCATGCAAAATGTTCTCATCATTCATAGACACAACTGTGGGTTCCCTCAAAAGATACTATACAGCCCTGGCTGTAGCACAAATTCACATTTAGTACATTGGGTACATAAATCGCTTGATACTCAATTCAGGACCTTTACTGTCAAAGTATCTATGAAGATCAACATGTATAAATGTCAGGCTGTTTGAGAAATTCATTGTACGGTGCAACATGCTAGCCTTGACAGGATTGCCCAGATTCTAGGCACAAGAATCTGAAATAGTGTATTTTCTGTACATACTGAATATTCTTTGAAACGACTGAAAGGGGGGGGGGGGGGTGAAGTTTAAAACTCATTGTCTGAAAAAAATAGATTGCAGGCGATTCTGAGCCCCTTATCTATGTGCTGGCGTTGGAGAAGGTCTAGCAAAAGGTCACAATAATGATTCCGGGAAAGACAGGGCTTATGTACGAGGATGTTTGACGGCTCTGGGTCTGTCTTTGCTAGGGTTTAGAATACGGAGGGACCTCATTGAAACCTATAGAATATTGAAAGGTCTGGATAGAGTGGATGTGGAGAGGATGTTTCCTATAATAGGAGAGTCAGGACCAGAGGGCACAGCCTCAGAATAGAGGGATATCCCTTTAAATCAGAGATGAGAAGGAATTCTTCACCCAGAGGCTGGTGAATCTGTGGAATTTATTGCCACAGATGACTGTAGAGGCCAAGTCATTGTGTATATTTAAAGTGGAGGATGACAGGTTCTTCGTTAGTAAAGATGTCAAAGGATATGGGGAGGAGATAAGAGAATGGGATTGAGAGGGATAATAAATCAGCCATGACAGAATGGCAGAACAGACTCAATGGGCCAAATGGCCTAATTGTGCTCCTATGCCTTATGGTTTAATATTACAAATAACAATAATACCATACACAAGCATCTTACAGAGATGTATACAAATGTCACAAAAGCAAGGCGAAAAGTACAGCAAAAGGTTTGTAAGAATATTTTGATCCACTTTATATCATAATGACAAATGAAATGTAATTATGTAGTTTCTGGAAAATGATATAAAATTAACTGAATTAATAAAAGCAGCCTGGTAATTTAGGCCAAAGAAGTTATTTTTAAAATTCAGACAGCATTAACTAAGTTATTCTGTTGCTGCAGTTACGAATATAGTTCATACGAGGTCAAGTGAACTGAGAAATTATGATGCCTCTGCAGACTCACCATACTGCCAGTAAAAGCAAAGACAACACATCAAATGTTACTCACCACGTTTGCTCTGAAATCCTAGTACCATCAGCCCAAAAGAAATAAATTGCTCCTTTAGGTTGTGGTTACTATTGTCACCATCATCCTATAATGTCATTTAATTAAACAGTAGAGCAAGTGTGATTGGCTAAGATCTTATCAAATGTCTAAACATATTTAAGGCTCTTCAATTTCTGACAGAAGCCAACTACTGTAACAATAGTTATGACTGCAGGAATATTTAGTTTCACAAACCCAGGATCTCCATTGAGAAACCTACAGTTAATCTTATTTTACACCCTTTTCCCATCTTACCTCGTAATGGATTTGTCAGTTTTAGATGCTCGTAGACAATCTCTCTACACCCGTAATCCATGAACTCAAATGCAGAGAGAATTTCACCCAACATGCCTTTGGCTTCCTTGAATATGTCCAAGAGTTTGTCAAAGTTGTCACAACCTTGAGACACAGAACAGAGTATTATTGTGTATATTTGTATGGAAATAAATTATTTGTATTCCTAATATAGAGGAAATAAGTTATTCATATTCCTAATATAAAGGAAATAGAGTATAGAATATATACTTCATAAAGATTTCGTATATATTTTACTGTGGTAACATATTTATTTTGCAATATCACGTGCTTACTGCACAGATCTTCATTACTTTATCTGACCCTTTACGAAGTGTATTACTTCACTTTAAAAAGTTGGAGGCAAACTGCATTTGACAATCACTGCCATTCATTCGAAGTCACACACACTTAGCTGCTATAAAGGATTTAAGGGATTTGAATCAAAGACAATGAAAAATATACATAATGTTTCCAAATCAGAATGTTATATAGTCTGCAGATATTATAACCAGTAAATCAAAACATCTTCCCAGGCTTTCTGGATAAACACGATCTATCTTGCCTTTACCTAGAAGAATTACGTTGACAGAAGTTGGCTTCCTTGGACACAAAATGGACACAGCTGTGATTATCCCAAGAGTTCCTTCAGATCCAATAAAAAGCTGTTTAAGATCATAGCCTGTGTTGTCTTTGCGAAGTGATGTTAGACAGTTCAAGATCGTTCCATCTGCAAGTGCCTATCAGCAGAAACAAAGTGTGAAATAATGAGACCCCAGTGAATCTCTCATGGGTATCACAAGAAATCAAAAATGTTCAAGAGCTTCACATTGTTGCTGAAGAGTGACGATGAAAGAGGCATAAAGAGATCGAGCACAGAAACAGTCCTTTTGGCCCAGTGAATCCAAAAAAGCATCAAACACCCATTCAATGATTCATTTCTGTTTGTAATCCCCCCAGATTCTACCACTCACCTACACACGAGGGACAGCTTACCGCAGCCAATTAACCTACTAATCCACATGTCTTGATGAGGGGGAGAACTGGAGCATCGAGAGGAAACCTATGTGGTCACAGTGACCACATGCAAACTCCATACAGACAGCACTGCCAATACTCAGGCTCACAACTGCAGTGTTCTGATTTTCAAAGTTTAAAACCGATCAGCCACAGTTTTGTTAAATAGCAAAGCAGACTCAAAGCCCAGTGGCTGACTCCTGCTCATAATTCATGTCTTTGTACCTTTGTAAAGTCACTCTGGTAAAATTTCCATGGAGTTTGTAGTTAGATCATCCATGCAAATTAATTCAACACACATGACACTTTAAAAAACAGCAAAAAAGTGCCAATAAAGAATGAAAATTCTGAGTCTGAAAGAAGTTAACAAAGAATGAAGAGACACAAGAATCAAATCAGTGCAAGAAAACAACTACATATATAGCTTGTAGGCCAGGCAGAGGGCAAGAGAAGGAGAATAAACATTACACAGCAATTAGAGCAACTGACCACCTGGGTAATCTCAATCTCTCAGCAGGCAGTAGAAGTTAATATGTAGCTGGATTTTGTGTGCACAAAAACATAACTATATAAGAACTGTTTCCCCACATCCAGCTGGTCAAATGTTCCTCACTGCTGATTAAATAGTTTTACAATCAGTTTATTCTCCTGTACCCTATGCTCTGCCTGATCTATGTGACCCTTTTCTTGCATTTAGAAAGCAGACTGCTAAGCATTGCCTCTGTTCTTTAACACTCTCCCTTTAATTCAAAACTGTGCACGAAACTAGGGGAGGTAAGGGAAGAGAGCCGGATTTGGAAACACACGAGATACAAGGAGATGAAATCCCAGAGCACAGGGCTTTAATGGGTTTATCACACTGCTGAGGTAGAATGGTTGTAGATGTGGAGGTGGGGAGGGAATAGGGAAGATGAAAGCTGCAGGGGGTTAGTAGAGGCTAAAAACAATATCCCTGACTTGACTCAGAACATGTGAGTGAAGAGCAGGAGTTGACAACTTGACTCCTCAAGCCTACACCACTATTAAGTAAGATCATGGCTGATCTCATGGCAATTTCCACTCCACATTCCTGCCTCCTCCCAATGACCTTTCACTTCCTTGCTTAACAAGAATCTCTCTCTCCCTCAGCCTTATTATTCAAAGACTTTTATTTCAGCATTCTTTAAGTATGAGAGTTCCAAAGACTCACAGAGAAAACAATTCATCTGTCATAAAAAGGCAGGTATTTTAAACCATACTGCCTAGTTCTAGATTCTCCTACAATAACAAATATCCTCTCCACATCCAAACTGTCAAGACCTATCATGGTTCAATCACATCACCTCTCACTTTTCTAAACAGCAGAAGGCAGGAGCCTAGTCTGTCAAACTTTTCTTCATTAGATACCCCATCAATTCAGATTTCAGTCTAGTGAACTTTTTCTAACTGCTTCCAACGCATTAAAATGAAATAAAGATACCAAAACTGTACCAATACTCCGCAAGTGAATTTGCCAGTGCCCTGTCCAACTCCTTACAAACTCCACACATTTGTTATTCAATTCTCCAGCAACAAACCATAACATTATGTTAGCTTTCCTAATTACTTGTACAATAGTCTTCTGTGAAACATGCAGGTGGATGCCTAGATACCTCTATACTATGGAGCTCCAAGATCTTCCACCATTTAGATACACTATCTAAAGATAGGAAAGGAGGTTAAGGGAAAGATTTAAGAGTGCTCCATTCATATTTCATGAGATTAATAATTATCTTTGGGGCCAGTTTGCATCTTATTTCCATCAATTAATCTGGCTTCTTACCACTTCCAGTCCAAGTACTGTCCCACGCAGAGAGCCATACCTCAACAGTCTCAATCCACCGGCATTGGTGGCCACATTCCCACCAATGTGGCAGCTACCTTTTGATCCCAAATCAAGGGGCATCATAAAATCTTGTTCCTCAAGATAGTTGTTCAAATTTTCCAAAATGCAGCCTGCCTGGCAGATCAGAACTCCTGAAAAAACAGATTAACATCAAGAGTAAAATGAACCTTAATTATAATGACCCTCCACCATCAGTGAGCCGGAAACATAGTCAGTACCATCTATAAAGCACTCACCCTTGCTCTGACAATTTCCAAACTCTGCCACGGAGGAGAACAAGGGGAGTGGGTATGTGGGACCTACAAATTCCCCACTGAACCATGCAACACCCTAACCCTAAATCACATTCCTTTACAATTTTTGCATCTACAGACTGTCCTGAGGTAATGAATGGGTTCCACTTTTACAAATGTCCATAAGTCATTCTCTGTAAAGTGAAACATACACAAAAATCATTCTACGTAGTGACCACACCTCCACAGTATTATAAAGAATGGTAGCCAAAGTACATAATATTGATGAGAAGGAGCCAGTTCTAGGTGGAAAGAGAGTAAACTAGTTCTGCTGTTTGTAGTAATGAATGCATGTTTGTACATTGAACAGTACAATTTAATATATTATGGGAGTTCCACTGTACATTGGAACCCCCTGCCCTGCAACACATGAAATGAAACAATTTAACAAGGCAGCTCAATACTTATTATCTTCTCGAGCAAGAATGGACAAGCAATAAATGCCTGCAATCCTTTATACTTTATTTTCTTTCTCTACTGACAAGACATGACCTACTGAACATCTCCTGTGTTTACATCCCCTTCCCTTTGTTCTTTTTCCCTCTCCAACTGCCTTCATTCTGCATCAACAATTGATTGTTACAGCAACCCTGGCCTCACTCTATCAGAAATATTCCCTTTGTCCTATCCATTTTTGACCTTCCCTCTTCACAAATAGTGTTCTCTATTCTATTGTCCTGATGAAGATTCTTCAATCCTAAAATGTTAACTATTTCTCTCTCCACAGATGTTCCCTGACCTACTGAGTTTCCAGCAGTTTCTGTTCTTATTATAAAAGTCAGCAGTCTGTTAATGATCCTTGCTCTTATTGGATTTGCAACCAACTGTTTCCTTCTGTGCTGAAAATATTTTTCTGTAACTGGGTTACAGTTTGACAGACAATAGGCACACTTTGGTACTACTCCAGAGTAGCCACTTAGCACAAGAGCCAGGACCCAACCAACAGCAACTCATTAAAGTAACCAACAGTAAGTGTGATACACTTACTGGTATCCTCAGTGATGTTCAATATTCCAAGATGTTTCAGAGAAGTATTATCGAGCAAAATACAGCAGTGAATCCCATATGAAATGGAAAGCTTGTTGTGTTAAATTTCTCCACAAATGTTTCCTCAGCTGCTGAGAATTTAGTAAGGAAGATATTAGCATATGTCTAACATGTTAATTAATGAGCAAAGTTCGAAAGAGTAGATAAAGGAGGAAAGTGACATGGAGTAATTTAGGAGGGAATTCGAGAACACTGGAGGCAAAGTCAGAGGTCAGCTCAGCTACGTCTGACCCTTTCTTGCCCAACAAGTGTCAGTCTACACCTTCCACAAGATATCACAATGCTGTGATCGATGCACTGTCCCTTTCCTCTCCTTGGGATTCTGAAGGACATTCAACTCAGTACCAACTGAGAACAAGAGCAGTGTTTTGGCTCAGCTGATAGAGTCGTCATGTCAATGATCTAGTCACCTGGGTTCAATTCAAACCTCAGGTGCTGTCTACGTGGAGTCTGCTCATTCTCCATGTGAGTTTTATCCAGTTGCTCCAGTTTCTACACACACCTGCATTCACTATTCTAATTGTCTGTAATGGTAAGATTCGGGAAGTTGAAGGTGGGGAGAATGGAAAACAGGATTCGTGTAGATTGGTGTAAATGGTGGCCTCACTCGGTGGTTTTCCATTCTAAGGAACTCTGTGACTCTATGAGCTGGATGCTGCACCTTCCTATTCAATTATTTATGACAGTTAGCACTGTTCTAAAACATCAGAAGACGGCTTCACTGCAAGTAATGTGAACAGAAATGGGATCACTCACAAGACTCAGCACTAATGAACTACATCAATCTTAGGTGGTGGAAAATTGCTGTTGTGAAGTCAGTGCATTTACAATTGTGAGTTAAAAAAAAGTTGCTCTCACCAGAGTTGCTGTTGAAACTGATGATGTTATTCATTTGAGCTGTTGAGACAATGATCTCATCAAACACTGGCACACTCCCCCCTACTAATCCTGTGTTGCCACCTTGAGGGTTCACAGCCAGGTTCTGCTGGTTACAGTATCTGAAGAAAACAAACAGCCTGTTGTCAGTGCCACCATGCAACCTAATCCAGTCCTAACTACATTGAGAGCTTTGGTGCCACATTACCCATGCATCAGAACCAACACACACCATCGTTATATTTCTGTTACTCATACTGTGAGTACATAGTGCAATTAGGATTAAACTCATTGCCACCATCAGATACTGGGAAGGCACGGTGGTGGTGCCAGAGTCCCAAGTTCAATCCTGACACTGGGGGCTGTCTGCGTGGAGTTTGCACCTTCTATCTGTGTGTTTCCTCTGGGTGCTCCAGCTTCCAACCATGTTCCAAAGATGTACCAGCTGGAAGGTTAACTGGCCCCTGGTGTGTCAGTGAGTCAAAGGCATGAGAATGTCAAAAGAGCAAATTAATATAAATACAGTAAAATGGCTGGGTGATAGCATTATCTTGATGGACTGCAGGGCCTGAATTTGTCCTATATGATTCTATGGCTAACAGTAGAGATCATATGCTGACCATTTACATGCTGCAGATGTTCCACCTGTGAGTGTCAGTGTCACCCTCACCCTGAATGTTGGTGGTAATCACCTCCCAATTCACTGAGAGGATAACTGAAAATGTGACTGACTCTCTCCCAGGTCAAAATCCACACACTGAAGCTCTAATTACACCCAGATGGCTCTGTTGAGCTTACAAACAGCCTGACCTGCTTGTGTGCCCAACATCGTGCTCTGAAATGGACACCCTATTCTAAGCACTGTCTCAAGTGCTTGGACAGAGGAAAAGACACAAGGATGTTCTCAAAGTGCCTTCACTGACTCCAGTACTCAAGAGATTGTCATCCATAGATCAGGAGCATAGAGAAGTCCATCATAAATTATGGAAGGAAAGCACCATTTTGCAAAATATCCTTCTCCCATCTCATCAGGAACCTCCTGTTCATATGTGGAACAGTCATCCTCGGTATTAGGGACGGCCTAAGAAACAGAAGACTCCAATCGTAGATGTCAATCTAACCCCAAATTCAGGTGCCAATCATAATGGTAATGTCACCAACAACAAATCCTAAATGTTGATCCCAATTATGGCAAGTTTTAGAGTCAATCATAAACCATCATTAGTAATCATAAACATAGCCAATCAAACTGCAGTTAGTGGTAATCACGTTGTGGATACCCAGGCTGCCCGTGTCGGTACCAATACCTTTGTAAATAAAAGAGCCTTATCGCTGTGAATGTCCTTGCCAAATTGAAACTGGCCAACATTGCTTTAACGTCACAGCCTGTGCCTCTCCCAGTCAAACGTGGAATATTCCTTCTCTCAGATTCCGGCCATTAATTACCACAAACAAAAAGCAAACAAAGCAATGGGAGAGAGAAAGTGCATGCCAAAAAACAGATGTTATAATAGTCAAGGGGGGATTTCAATATGTAGGAAGATAGTGAAAATCATGTTGGTGCTGGATCCTAAGGGAGGGAATTTCTACAATGCCTACAAGAATACTTCTTAGAGCAGCTCATGGTTGAGTCCACTGAGGAAGTAGAGCCTACAGAAGAACTTAGACAGATTAGAATTGGCAAAGTGGCAAATAGAATACAGCGTTGAGGATTGTATGGTCATGCACTTTGGTAGAATAAATAAAAGCCTAGATTGTTTTCTAAATGGAGAAAAAATTCATCCATCTGAAGCACAAAGGGACTTGAGAGTATTACAGGAAGATTCACTAAAGGTTCATTTGCAGTAGTGAGGAAGACAAACACGATGTTAGCATTCATTTCAAAAGGACTAGAATATAAAGGCAACGATGTCATATAAAGGTTTTATAAAGCACTGGTGAAGCCTCACTTGGAGTATTGTGAGCAGTTTTGGGCCCTGTATCTCAGAAAGGAGGTGCTAACATTGGAGAGGGTTCAGAGGAGGTTCACAAAAATAATTTCAGGATTGAAAGAGTTGTCATATGAAGAGTGTTTGATGGCTCTGGGCCTCTACTCACTGAAATTCAGAAGAATGAAGGGTGGCCTCATTGAAACCTATCAAATGTCGAAGTCCTGGATAGAGTGTATGTGGAGACAATGTTTGCATGGTAGGGGTCTAGGACCAGAGGACACAGCCTCAGAATAGAGGGGAATACTTTTAGAATGGAATAAGGAGGAATTTGTTTAGTCAGAGAACGGTGAATCTGTGGAATTCTTTGCCACAAGCAGCTGTAGAGGCCAAGTCATTGGGTATTTAAGGCAGAGGTTGATATATTCTTTGGTCAGGGCATGAAGGGATAAGGAGAGAAGGCAAGAGATTGGGGCTGAGAGGAATAATGGATCAGCCATGATGATTGGCCAAATTGACTAATTCTGCCCCTATATCTTTATGGACTTATATCTGCAGACTCACTAAAAAAAAGGTATATTAAAACAAATATACTGAATTTTCTTAATCAACTTTGAGCAAAACCAACTTTACATCTAAATGTGACTATTTTAAATTAATTTCATGTACGTTATTTTAGTACAGCTATTTTTGTAAAAGATGCCATAAAAATGCTCATTCAAATTTGAATTTGAAAGTTTTGGAAGACAAAAAGTTGATAGATTTTAGTGATTGAAAATCTTTAATAAACAAAAATAAACAAGATTAGAAAAACATCCTTAAACTGAACAAAAATTAAAACAAAAAGAAGTCATACTCTAAAAATGTAACAGTAAGAAAAAGCCTAATAGTGTTGCACCTGAGGATCTGGGAAACTTCTTCAGTTGTCCGAGGCCTCAGTAATACCTGGCTATGACCTGCAGTTTTAAAAAAAACAGTAATTCTGTGGTCATTAATAATAATTAGAATAAATCAAATCACAATAATCAATATTCACAATCGGCATTTTTTCAGTAACCCGTGCATTATAAACAGCTGACTGGTGGCGAAGTGGCATCCACATCAGACTTTCCGAGGCAAGTAGTCCCAGGTTCGAATCCGGCGGCTCCTTGCATGCTTTCTATCCATGCTGGGTAGAGCTGGCAACTTGGTCTCATAAAAACAGACAAAAACTCCAAAGAAACAGCAAGATTGCTGCCCAAAGCACCACAAGGCACAGAAAGAAACAAAAAGTTCATTATAAAATATTACAACTAAAATCATACAACTCCAGATGCTGTCAATCTAAAACAAAATTGTGGAAAATACTCAGCACATCAAGCTGCATCTGTGGGAAGACGTATAGAGTTAACAGTTAAGATCAAAGATGAAGATTCTTTCAGATAAAACACTGACTCTGTTTCTCTTTCCACAAATGCAGCCTGACCTACTGAATTTCTCCAGCACCTTGTACATAAGCAGAATCAAAAGGAAGTGGAGTCCATTTCAGCTTATGTGGCTGAATTGAAGAGGTTGTCTGAGCATTGTCAGTTCGGTAATTGATCCACTGAGAGATCAATTAGTTTTTGGAATCTTATAAGAAAGCATTCAAAGACGGCTCCTACCTGAAGCACAACTCACATTTAAAAGAGCAGTTGAAATCACTGTATCAATGGAACCAGCAGACAGATGCAATTCAGTTGCAGTAAGGAATGAAAAATGAGTGTGAACAAAATTGCAGTGTCTAGAAGGCTTACCTGGCCAAACAAAGCTTCAGTTGACAGACTGCTACCCTGACATTCTCCTGTAAAATGTTTTGATACAATTTTGAATTCATTGTTCCCTCAACAATTGCAAAACAACTTTCATGGGACCTTAGAAGAAGAATTGTAGAGATGCATGAAGCTGGAAAAGGCTACAAAAGTATTTCTAAAGATCTAAGTGTTCATCAGCCCACAGTAAGAGATACAGTGTCCAGGCACTGAGGCAGCAAAGCAGCCCCAAAACACGATGCTCCTTCCACTGTGCTTCACAGTTGGGATGAGATGTTGGTGTGCAGTGTCTTTTTCCCTCCAAACATAGCAATGTGCATTTCTGCCAAAAAGTTCAGCTTTTGTCTCATCTGTCCATAGAACATTGTCTCAGAAGCTTTATAGAACATTCAGGTAGTCTATTGCAAACTTGACAAGTGCAGCAATGTTTTGTTTTGGAGAGCAATGTTTCCTCTGTGGTGTCCTTCCATAAACACCATTCTTGTTCAGTGCTTTTCTTAGAGTGATCCCATGAACAGAGACTTTAGCAAGTTCTAGAGATTTCTGCAGGTCTTTTGCTGTTACCATTGGGCTCTTTTCACCTCCTTCAGCATTGCACGTTGTGCTCTTGGTGTGATCTTTGCAGGATGCCCACTCAGGGACAGTAGCAACAGTACTGAGTTTCCTCCATTTGTAGACAACTTCTCTTACTGTGGGCTGATGAACACTTAGATCTTTAGAAATACTTTTGTAGCCTTTTCCAGCTTCATGCATCTCTACAATTCTTCTTCTAAGGTCCCATGAAAGTTGTTTTGATCAAGGCATAGTGCATATAAACAGATCGTTCTTGAGAAGAGCAGGGTCTGTCAGTAACCGGATTTTGTGTGTCTTTTTTTTTAATAGGGCAGGGCACCTCTACAACCCACACCTCCAATCACATCTCATTGATTGGAACACCTGACTCCAAATAGCTTTTGTAGAAGGCATTATCCCAGAGGTTCACATACTTTTTCCAACAAATATAGGTAATATTGGATCATTTTTCTAAATGAACAAGTATAATTTTTTTGTATTATTTATTTACTTAGATTCTCTTTATCTAGTTTCAGGACTTAGGTGAAGATCTGATCATATTTTAGGTCATGTTTATGCAGAAATGAAGAAAATTCACAAACTTTCTAGAAGCACCGTAACTCCCATGGGAATGACATTTGTAACAGTGAAATATAATAACCAACAAGCCACATTGGGCTTGTATATGGTTAAGAACAGGAGGGCCAGCATTGTAGGGCCATGATTGGCTGAGACAACTATAACTTGATTGGAGATCAAACCACTATTTGCATGCCACATCCCTTGCAATAGTCAACTGAAAGCAAATTCAGAAAGGTAGTGAATGATACCACAGCAGTGTTCACAGATGGCATTGGAAAACTCAAACATATCAAACATATCAAGGGTAAAATAATGTTAAATGAAATTGCCACAGCCAAGTTTTACAAAGCCCATCCAGTTCCTTACACCACCTGTGATAAAGTAGCCAGTGAGCTAGAACTCATGGTTGCTGAAGGAATTCTTTCCAAGGGTGAGTGGAGCCCATCAGCAATGCCAGTAGTCCCCGTACCCAAGAAGAATGGGACTTTCCAGATCTTTGGTGATTATAAGGTCACCATCAACCCAGTACAGAAAGTAGATCAATACCCTCTGCCCAGGAGGGAGGATATCTTTGCAAACCTTTCTGAAGGGAAACACTTTAGCAAAGTGGACCTAGCCGAGACCCATCTGCAGACAGAGATGGAAGAAAAGTCCGAAGTGTTTCTCACCATAAACGCTCCATAGAAGGTGTTTCATTAACAGCAGCAGCATAAATGCAGAGACAAGCTCTGCTTCTCGGATGACACCATTACAAGATCGAATTCAAGATGACAACTAATCATGGAAATTCTGATGCGTTGTGCCTTTTACACTTGGAAAAGGAAATATCCGAAAAACTTTCAAAGAAAGATATTCCTCTTGCTGTATTCCTCCTAATGCAAATTGAAAATCTCTCTACGGTAGACATGATCCAAAGGGAAAGAGAAAACATCTCACTGTTTCAGGTCTACACACTCACCCAAAATGGCTGGAATGGGCAGGAGAAATTTCAGTTCCCCCAGTTTTACCAGTGCTGGGATGAACTTGGCCTTGACAGAGGTTGCTTTGTCTGGAGATTCTGAATTGCTGTACCATCCAAGCCGAGAGGTAAAAAATCAAAGTGTTGGCTCAAAGCTTAGTCTGGTGGCCTGGGATCAAGCAGCTCGCCATGCACTGTTCAGGATACCAACACGTCCAGAACAAAGGTGTCCAGAGCTGTCAGAACCTCTTCCTGCAGTCCCAGAGTCAACTCCTACAACCACCACAGCGGGAGGCCCCAGAACCTGAGATTGTTTCACAGCCACAAGTCTCACCTTCCCCCTCCCCATCAAAAGACATCCCACAAGAGTAATAAATCCTCCATAGCATTTAAATCTTTAGGCCTAAACAGGACAATTTAAAATTTACTACAATGTGGATGTCTGTATTATAGTAGTTGTACTATCTAGTATACTGAGTATATAGTTGAGATACACTCTATATTGAGTTGCAGTTTATAGCTAAGCAGGATAGTGTTGTGTATTAATATTGTAAATATATTGTTTAATTAAGTATTCTTTGTTTATACATAATTCATTCTGGGTTATATGTAAAAGTACGTGAATGGCATATGTCATTATGCCACCCTGTCATGTGTGCGTGCCTCACTGAAGTAAACATGAAGCACACACGTTATCCCGGGCTCCCGTGGTTTTTCTTTAGATTGGTTTTAGGAGTTACAAAACACAATATCTTGTCTTTTTTATGCTCTAAGACTTCACTACATCTTTCTGCACCACTTTCTTCAAGGTGAATGAGAAGAACCCGGGATAATTCCTTGTGTTTTAATGGAGAAATGCTCAGTCTTCCCCATCACCTATCCGTGACACACAAATTTTAAAAATCACAATAGGATAAATCAGCAGACTTTTTTAAATTAAGGTGTCTGACAAAGGGGCTTCCACCTAAAATGTTAGCTGCTTCTTTTCCAACTGATGTGACATGACCAACTGACTGTTGACAGCTGGTTTTGTTTTAAATTAAAAGATTATCCCATATACACTTTTAGGCAATCCCACCTCTTAGAATCCGTTGCCAGTCTACATTGCTCGCCTCCAGTACATCAGGATCGGTCACCACTCCGCCTGGCAGTAGACGTTCCAAGAACAGCAAGTCTTCTTTGGTGACGGTAGCGAATGCTGAGCGCTGCACATCGTACTGCTTACTGGTGAACTCCACCTCTCGGTTTCTGCAGACAGCCGCCGAGTGAAGCTCCCTCCGCCTTGCTTGCAGCAGGTCATTGCACCTGTAGAGCATTGGAGGCAAGGATTCATGTGTGTCCCGCTGCAATTTTCTGTGCATCAATGTGGACGCCAGCACTCTTCTGCCCGGGAAAAGCAGCCTCCATTGGAGTAGAGATCTGTGGCAATGCATTTCACAGTAGAGTGGGACTTCTCGGCAGCCAGTGGGGACCTAAGGGCAAATTAGGGGGGGAAATCCTTCAAAACCAAGGATTAATAATCGATAGAACCCTACCAAGAGGGTGGGAAAAGAAGTAAAGGCCCGGTAAAGTGGAGGATGGTTCAGGGTTCCCAGTCATCGAAGTGGGGGGAGAATCGGCGGATCGAAGGACAGCCGCGATCCCAGGGCGTGAGGCAAGGCGGAGATCCCTGATATGGCATCGTAATTATAGGGTGGCGACGGCCCGCGGGCTCGAGGATGGGGAACCGGCTATGGGATCCCGGACCGGGTCCAGGGTAGGAGAGGGGAACGTGTCAGGGTGCGGGCGACCGGACACGGCCTCCCCGGCTCTCCCGGACCGAGGGCTCGCGTAAGGAGAGTCGGGGGACCAATGGAGGGACCCACCGTAATGATGGGAGGGGAGGATGGAGGGGTCAGCCCGCAGGCCTGAGGATGGGGCACCGGCCCTAGGATCCTTCCTGCGCGGGCGAAGGAAACGGGGATCCGGTGTGGAAAAGGCGATTGAGCGCGGGGGTCAACACCTACTCTCCGTCCCTCCCAAACACACGGCCCTGCGGGTCAAGCTCGGCCTCCCTGGCCGCCCGCGATCGGGCAGCTCCTCCGCCTGCAACCGGGGCCCGTGACGCGACGCTGGGCGTGCGGGAGGACGCAACGCAACCTTAGCGGCAATGTCACTTCGGCTGGAGGGGGAGGGTGGAAGGGTGGGGAGAAGTGAGAGTGGAGGGGGAGAGAAGTGGGGAGGAAGGGGGAAAGGGGAGGGAGGGAGTGGAGGGGAAGGATGGAGAGGGGAAGGGGTGAGGGAGAGGAAGGGAGGGAGAAGGACTGGGAAGGGGAGGGGAAGTTGGGGGCAGGTGGATACAAGGAAAGAAGGGGGAGGGTTAGGAGGGAGGAGAGGTGGTACGGGAGGGTGGGGAGGGAGAAGAAGAGTGGGAGGAGGGACAGTGTAGGGAGGAAGAGGAGTGGGGAGGGAGTAGAGCAGAGACGGTGTGAGGGATATGGGAAGAACAATGTAAGGAGGGGGTGAGTGCCAGGGAATGGATGATAAAGAGGAGGAAGGGAGTGGAGGAAGAGAGGAGGAGACAAGGAGGGTGGAATTGAGGGGAAGTGGAGCAAGTATATGTGTGGACAGCTGTGAAGGGAGTCCCTGCCGAGGGGAGTGGGAGGAGAAGGATGGAAGTGGTGGGAATGGTGTATGAGGAATGAGGATAGCTGAAGAGGGGTGTTGGAGAAAATAATGTGTAACAGATGGGGAAATGAACAGGGAAAGGTTATTGAGGGGGAAATGGACAGTCAATGTGAAAGGGTGTTGAAGAGGGGATATAGGAGACGGGGAAGAATCAGATGGGACAATAGAGAGAAGGAGGGTGAGAGGATAAGTAAGGGAATGAAGAATACAGTCAGAGGAGAAACAGGGATCTGTAGTTAGGCAAAGATAGCAGGAGTGTAGGGATCGAGAGAGAATAAGTGTACAAAACCGTTCATTTGTACGCTTGCCTTTTGTGACACATACTGAGGCTGCCCATTCAGACAGACCATTCCATACCAAAGTTTTCTGTGATGCATCTGTAAAAAGTGGAGAGGCTTATATCCTTTGATGCCTGAAAAGGTAGAGATGTTTTGGTGCATTTCTTTAGCTATAGCATCTATGTGGCCAGACCAGGACAAATTATTGGTGATATTTATTCCTAGGAACTTGACTGTCCAAATCATCGCCACTGAGATATACTTGCATTGCTCCACACCACTTCCCAAATTCAATGACTAGTTTATTTTCTTCTGCTGACACCAAGGGAAAGATCTTGACTCCATGCCACTAGGTTCTTCACCTCCTTTTTGTTGTTTGAGAACCAGCCCACTACATTTGTGTCACCTGCAGCACCTTTACTTTCTTAGAGGTTTGTGAAGATTCGGCATGACAGCTAAAACTTCGACAAACTTCTTTACATAAGTGGCGGAGAGTATGCATCAGAGCCTGGTGTGGAAACACCAATGCCCTTGAAAGGAAAATCCGACACAACTATGTATGGTGCAGTCCATCACAGGTGAAGCCGACACCATAATTGAGCATGTCTACTCAGAGCACTGTTGTAGGACCCCCAACACCCTCGCCATGCCTCCTTCTCACTGCTGCCATCAGGAAGAGGGTACAGGACTCACACCACCAGTTTCATGAACAGTTACTACCCCTTAACCAGAAGGCTTTTAAACCAAAGGAGATAACTTCACTTGCCCCATCACTGAATTGTTCCCACAATCTATGAACTCACTTTCTGGGACTCTTCATCTCATTTTCTCAAAACTTACTGCTTATTTATGTATGTGTGCACTTAAGTATTTTCCTTTTGTGTTTGCACCATTTGTTTTTTGCACATTGGCTGTTTGTCCAGTTGGGTGCCATCTCTCATTGATGCTATTGTGTTACTTGGATTTACTCTGTATGCTCACAAGAAAACAAATCACAGGGTGACATATATGTACTTTGATAATAAATTTACTTTGCTTTTATGACAGAGGACTGGATGTGGATCTTGAAGTTGGTTAACTCATCTTTGATTTGTGCTAGTCATTCATTGATTCAATTTAAAATTGTATATCGTTACTATTTGACGAAGGAGAGATTGTCTAAAATCTTTCCTAATGTTGATACTGATTGTGATAGATGTAAAACTGGGACAGCTACACTGACACACATGTTTTGGTCTTGTCCTATACTGGAACAGTTTTGGAAGTCAGTTTTTTCTACAATTTCTAAAGCACTTAAAATTAATTTACAACCTAACTGTGCTCTTTGGAATAATTCCTCAAAATATCCGCGGCATTTCTTTTGTTACATTGATAGCTAGGAGGGCCATTCTGTTGAAGTGGAAGGATACGTCGGCTCCCACTCTGTCACAATAGTTCTCTCAAGTGATCTTATGTCTTAGTTTGGAGAAAATTAGAAGTCGAACCTTCGAACCTATGTTTGATTTTAAGAAAAGATGGGGTTCATTTCCTCGTTACTATCATTTGAGTTAATTGATAGATTTCCTCCATGATCAAATTGTAAATTTTGGTATAATGTTTTTTGCTGGCAGTTTGATGTTTATCTTTAGAAGCCTTTTGTATGACGCATGGCTCCGGGGTTGAACACCTAATGAGTTCTTTTTTTTCCTCACCCTTTTCTTGCTTTAGTAGGGGTTTTTTTTCTTTTTTTTTGTGTCACCATATTTTTCAATTCTTAATATTGTTTTTTTTCCCCTTTGAGACATTGTAAGTGTTACCTATTTTGATGTACTCTTGTTATTTTGGATAATAATAATAATCAAAATATTTGAAAAGAAAAGAAATTTACTTTGAACTTCGAACTGTTTCAACTGGTTTAATGGTCGGCGGGCCATGGATTTCTGGGAGGCTGGAGTGTACAATTGCCATTTCTAGTCTCTCCAAGCACTTGAATCATGAGTTCTGCAAGTATATCTTTGTTCCTTTCAACATTTACACTATCAAATCTCTCACCATTTATCAAAAATGACTTTTTATCATTTTCACCAAAATGGATAGCCTCATATTCTTCCATGCCCACTCCTTTGAAGCCTCTTTATATCCTCCTTTGGGAATATGACCCACCTAGTTTTGTATCATAAAGAAAGCTAGAAAAATGACATTTTCCTCTCAGCCAAACTGTTCATTAGATCGTGAATATCTGGTGATTATGTACTTTCCCAGCAACAGCAGTAGTCCACCTTTCATCCAGCAGTGTTCCCACACAGATCCCTGTGGAACTCCACTAATTACAGGCTTCCAGCACGAATAAGTCCCTTCTACAACTATCCTCTGTCTTCTATGAGCAAACCAGTTCTGAATCCAAACCTCAATTTGTGGCATATCCCATGCATCTTAATCTCCTGGATTAGCCTCCCATGAGGGACTTTGTCAAAGGCCTTATTAAAATCCATTTAGACAATTGCTTTGCCATCATTGTCAAAAAACTTAAACAAGTAGCTAAGACACAACCTGCCGGCTTTCCTTAACAAACGAGAAAATCTGCAGATACTGGAAAGCCAGGCAACACACACAAAATGCTAGAGGAACTCGTCAGGCCAGGCAGCATCTAGGAAAAGAGTACAGTCAAAGGGTCTTGGCCAGAACCGTCAACTGTACTCTTTTCCATAGATGCTGCCCAGCGTGCTGAATTCCTCCAACATTTTGTGTGTGTTGGTCAGCTTTCCTTAATAAGGCCATGGGTTTCCAAATGCTCATATATCTAATCCCTACAAATTTTCTCCAGCGATTTCCCTACAACTGACATGAGACTCACCGGTTTACAGTTTCCAGGATTTTCCCTTGTTTCCTTCTTAAGTAAAAGTACAGCATCAGCCACTCGACAATATTCCAGGACCTTACCTGTGTCAAGAGAAGACACGAAGATACTGGTCAAGGCCCCAGCAATCTTGCCTGTCACCTCCTTTAATAACCTGGGGTAAATCCCATCAGCCCTGGGGATTTTTTCACCTTAATAGTCTTTAGGAGGCCCAATACTTCCTCCTCCTTCACCTCTAAACACCCTAACATATTTATACACTCAGCACTGAACTCCTGGTCCTCCAGATCCTTTTCCTCGGTAATTACTGAAGCAAAGTACTCATTAAGTACCTCACTCACATTCTCTGCATCCAAGCAAATGTTCCCCCCTTTACCTCTGAGTTGTCCCACCTCTCCCTAGTTATCCTCTGCCCTTGATGTATGTATAAAGTGCCAGGGGATTCACCTTAATCCAACTTGCCAAGGACTTTTCATGGCCCATCCTGGTATTCCTAATTCCCCTCTGGCATCTTTATACTCCTAATACTTCAAAACATCCACCATTGTCCCTGTACCTAATAAGACCAAGGTAACATGTCTGAACGACTGGCATCCTGTTGCACTCACCTCAATAATAAGCAAATGCTTTGAGAGGCTGGTCAAGCACTACATCCTTGTTCATTTCCATGGATGCTGCCCGACCTGCTGAGTTCCTCCAGCTTGTAAGGATTACATCTGCAGCTTGCTACCACCCACACTGGACCCCCTACAATTCGCCTACCGATGCAACCGATTGACAGACGATGCAATAGCCACAGCTCTGCACACTGTCCTTACAAGTCTGGAGAAGAGGGATGTTTATGTGAGAATGCTGTTCTTGGACTAAGGTTCAGCATTCAACACCATAATTCCCTCCAGGCTCGACAAGAAGCTCGGAGACCTCGGCCATCATCCTGTTTGTGTAGCTGGATCTTGGACTTCCTGTCAGGTCGCCAGCAGGTGTTAAGAGTGGGATCCCTCACTTCTGCCCCTCTGACCCTCAACACAGGAGCCCCTCAGGGCTGTGTACTAAGCCCCCTCCTTTACTCTCTGTATACCCATGACTGTGTCAACACACAGATCCAATCTGCTAATTAAATTTGCTGACGCTACTATATTGATTAGCCTAATCTCAACTAATAACAAGGCACCGTACAGAGAAGAAGTCATCTCCCTGACACAGTGGTATCAAAGAACAAAGAGCAATACAGCACAGTACAGGCCCTTCAGCCCACAATGTTGTACTGACCCTTAAACCCTGCCTCCCATATAACCCTCCACCTTACATTCCTCCACATACCTGTCTAGCAGTCTCTTAAATTTCACTAGTATATCTGCCTCCACCACTGACTCAGGCAGTGCATTCCAAGCACCAACCACTCTCTGAGTAAAAAAACCTCCCCTAATATCCCCCTTGAACTTTCTTCCTCTTACCTTAAAGCCATGTCCTCTTGTACTGAGCAGTGGTGCCCTGGGGAAGAGGCACTGGCTGGCCACTCTATCTATTCCTC
The DNA here is from genome assembly GCF_048418815.1 of Hemitrygon akajei. Taxonomy (NCBI): domain Eukaryota; kingdom Metazoa; phylum Chordata; class Chondrichthyes; order Myliobatiformes; family Dasyatidae; genus Hemitrygon; species Hemitrygon akajei. Next base: position 111,822,730 of record NC_133126.1, read on the forward strand.
TTAATATCTTGTATACCTCATGATAGATGTCTCCTTTCATCCTCCTTCTCTCCAGAGAGTAAAGTCCTAGCTCCCTTCAACTCTGATCATAATACAGACTCTCTAAACCAGGCAGCATCCTGGTAAATCTCCTCTGTACCCTTTCCAATGCTTCCACATCCTTCCTATAGTGAGGCGACCAGAACTGGACACAGTACTCCAAGTGTGGCCTAACCAGAGTTTTATACAGCTCCATCATTACCCCGCGACTCTTAAACTCTATACCTCGACTTATGAAAGCTAACACTCCATAAGCTTTCTTAACTACCCTACCTACCTGTGAGGCAACTTTCAGGGATCTGTGGACATGTACCCACAGATCCCCCTGCTCCTCCACACTGCTAAGTATCCTGCCATTTACTTTGTACTCTGCCTTGGAGTTTGTCCTTCCAAAGTGTACCACCTCACACTTCTCCAGGTTGAACTCCATCTGCCACTTCTCAGCCCACTTTTGCATCCTATCAATGTCTTTCTGCAATCTTCGACAATCCTCAACACTATCCACAACACCACGAACCTTTGTGTTGTCTGCAAACTTGCCAGCCTACCCTTCTATCCCCACATCCAGGTCGTTAATAAAAATCACAAAAAGTAGAGGTCCCAGAACCGATCCTTGTGGGACACCACTAGTTACAACCCTCCAATCCGAATGTACTCCCTCCACCATGACCCTTTGCTTTCTGCAAGCAAGCCAATTCTGAATCCACCTGGCCAAACTTCCCTGGATCCTATGCCTTCTGACTTTCTGAATAAGCCTACCGTGTGGAACCTTGTCAAATGCCTTACTAAAATCTATGTAGATCACATCCACTGCACTACCTTCATCTATATGCCTGGTCACCTCCTCAAAGAACTCTATCAGGCTTGTTAGACACGATCTGCCCTTCACAAAGCCATGCTGACTGTCCCTGATCAGATCATGATTCTCAAAATGCCCATAGATTCTATCTCTAAGAATCTGTTCCAACAGTTTTCCCATCACAGGCGTAAGTCTCACTGGTCTATAATTACCCGGACCATCCCTATTACCTTTTTTGAACAAGGGGACAACATTCGCCTCCCTCCAATCCTCCGGTACCATTCCCTTGGACAACGAGGACATAAAGATCTTAGCCAGAGGCTCAGCAATAGGATTATTCCGGGAATATTCCATCAGGCCCCAGGGACTTATCCATCCTAATGTATTTTAACAACTCCAAAACCTCTTCTCCTTTAATATCAACATGCTCCAGAACATCAACCTCACTCATATTGTCCTCACCGTCATCAAGTTCCCTCTCATTGGTGAATACCGAAGAGAAGTATTCATTGAGGACCTCACTCACTTCCATAGCCTCCAGGCACATCTAGAACATAGAACAATACAGCACATTACAGGCCCTTCAGCCCACAATGTTGTGCCAACCCTCAAACCCTGCCTCCCTTATAACCCCCCACCTTAAATTCTTCCATATACCTGTAGTCTCTTAAACTTCACCAGTGTATCTGCCTCCACCACTGAATTAGGCAGTGCATTCCACGCACCAACCACTCTTTGAGTGAAAAACCTTCCTCTAATATCCCCCTTGAACTTCCCTCCCCTTACCTTAAAGCCATGTCCTCTTTATCTCTAATCGGTCCTATCTTCACTCCTGTCAACCTTTTGTTCTTCGCATAATTGAAGAATGCCTTGAGGTTTTCCTTTACCCTACTTGCCAAGGCCTTCTCATGCCCCCTTCATGCTCTCCTCAGCCCCTTCTTAAGGTCCTTTCTTGCTACCCTATATTCCTCAATAGACCCATCTGATCCTTGCTTCCTAAACCTCAGGTATGCTGCTTTCTTCCACCTGACTAGATTCTCCACTTCATTTGTCACCCATGGTTCCTTCACCCTGCCATTCTTTATCTTTCTCACCGGGACTAATTTATCCCTAACATCCTGCAGAGATCTCTAAACATCGACCACATGTCCATTGTACATTTCCCTGCAAAAACATCATCCCAATTCACACCCGCAAGTTCTAGCCTTATAGCCTCATAATTTGCCCTTCCCCAATTAAAAATTTTCCCGTTCTCTCTGATTCTATCCTTTTCCACGATAATGTTAAAAGCGAAGGAGCGGTGATCACTGTCCCCCAGATGCTCACCCACTGACAGAACTGTGACCTGACCCGGTTCATTACCTAATACTAGATCTAATATGGCATTCCCCCTAGTCGGCCTGTCAACATACTGTGACAGGAATCTGTCCTGGACACACTCAACAAACTCTGCCCTGTCTAAACCATTGGAACTAATCAGGTGCCAATCAATATTAGGGAAGTTAAAGTCACCCATGATAACAACTCTGTTATTTTTGCACCTTTCCAAAATCTGCCTCCCAATCTGCTCCTCGGCATCTCTGCTGCTACCAGGGGGCCTATAGAATACTCCCAATAGAGTAACTGCTCCCTTCCTGTTCCTGACCTCTACCCATACTGACTCAAAAGAAGATCATGCTCTTTTCTGAACCCACCCTTTCTGTAGCTGTAATAGTATCCCTGACCAGTAATGCCACCCCTCCTCCCCTCCCCCCCCCCTCCAATATCCCTTTTAAAGCACTGAAATCCAGGAATATTGAGAATCCATTCCTACTCTGGTGCCAGCCAAGTCTCTGTAATGGCCACGACATCATAATTCCATGTATGTATCTAAACTCTCAGTTCATCACCTTTGTTCCTGATGCTTCTTGCATTGAAGTACATGCACTTTAGTCCTTCTGCCTTACTACCTTTACACCCTTTATTCTGTTTCTCTTTCATCAAAGCCTCTTTATATGCTAGATCTGGCTTTACACCATGCACTATACTTGCAGCTTTCGCATGACCTTTATCCTCCTCCACCTCACTATCTGCTCTAACACTCTGGTTCCCCTCCCCCTGCAAATCTAGTTTAAACCCCCCGGAGCAGCACTAGCAAACCTTCCCGCAAGGATGTTAGTGCCCCTTCAAAAAACAAGAAAACAACCTCTCCCTCAATGTCGCAAAAACAAAGGAGCTGCTGTGGACTACATGGCATTGGAGAGGGATAGGAACAGACAAGTTAGGAAAACATTTACTGTGAATAAGTGGAAATACGAAGCTATCAGGCAGGAACTTGGAAGCATAATTGGGAACAGATGTTCTCAGGGAAATGCATGGCAGAAATGTGGCAAATGTTCCGGAGATATTTGCGTGGGGTTCTGCATAGGTACGTTCCAATGAGACGGAAAGGATTGTAGGGTACAGGAACTGTGGTGTACAAAGGCTGTTGTAAATCTAGTCAAGAAGAGAAGAAAAGCTTATGAAAAGTTTAAAACACTAGGTAATGATAGAGATCTAGAAAATTATAAGGTTAGCAGGAAGGAGCTTAAGAATGAAATTAGGAGAACCAGAAGGGGCCATGAGAAGGCCTTGGCGAGCAGGATTAAGGAAAACCCCAAGGCATTCTACAAGTATATGAAGAGCAAGAGGATAAGATGTGAGAGAATAGGACCAATCAAGTGTGACAGTGGAAAAGTGTGTATGGAATCGGAGGAAATAGCGGAGATACTTAATGAATACTTTGCTTCAGTATTCACTACGGAAAAAGATCTTGGTGATTGTTGGGATAATTTACAGCTGATTGAAAAGCTTGAGCAGACATTAAGAAAGAGGATATGCTGGTGCATTTGGAAAGCATCAAGTTGAATAAGTCGCCGGGACCGGATGAGATGTACCCCAGACTACCGTGAGAGGAGAGGGAGGAGATTGCTGAGCCTCTGGCAATGATCTTTGCATCATAAATGGGGACAGGAGAGGTTCTGGAGGATTGGAGGGTTGCAGATGTTGTTCCTTTATTCAAGAAAGGGAGTAAAGATAGCCCAGCAAATTATAGACCAGTGAGTCTTACTTCAGTGGTTGGTAAGCTGATGGAGAAGATCCTGAGAGGCAGGATTTATGAACATTTGGAGAGGTATAATATGATTAGGAATAGTCAGCATGGCTTTGTCAAGGCAGGTCATGCCTTGCGAGCCTGATTGAATTTTTTGAGGATGTGACTAAACACATTGATGAAGGTAGAGTAGTAGATGTAGTGTATATGGATTTCAGCATGGCATTTGATAAGGTACCCCATGCAAGGCTTATTGAGCAAGTAAGGAGGCATGGGATCCAAGGGGACATCGCTATGTGGATCCAGAACTGGTTTGCCCACAGAAGGCAAAGAGTGGTTGTAGATGGGTTATATTCCTCATGGAGGTCGGTCACCAGTGGTGTGCCTCAGGGATCTGTTCTAGGACCCTTACTCTTTGTGATGATTATAAATGACCTGGATGAGGAAGTGGAGGGATGGGTTAGTAAGTTTGCTGATGACACAAAGGTTGGGGGCATTGTGGATAGTGTGGAGGGCTGTCAGGGGTTACAGCGGGATATTGATAGGATGCAAAACTGGGCTGAGAAGTGGCAGATGGAGTTCAACACATACGTGTGAAGTAGTTCATTTTGGTAGGTCAAATATTATGGCAGAATATAGTATTAATGGTAAGACTATTATGGCAGTGTGGAGGATCAGAGGGATCTTGGAGTCCAAGTCCATAGGATGCTCAAAGCAGCTGTGCAGCTCTGTAATTAAGAAGGCATACGGTGTATTGGCCTTCATCAATCATGGGATTGAGTTCAAGAGCAGAGAGGTAATGTTGCAGCTATATAGGACCCTGGTTGGACCCCACTTGGAGTACTGTGTTCAGTTCTGGTCACTTCACTACAGGAAGGATGTGGAAACTATAGAAAGGGTGCAGAGGAGATTTACAAGGATGTTGCCTGGATTGGGGAGCATGTCTTATGAGAATAGGTTGAGTGAACTCGGCCTTTTCTCCTTGGAGAAGTGGAGGATGAGAGGTGACCTGATAGAGGTGTATAAGATGATGAGAGGCTTTGATCATTGATCATAGTCAGAGGCTTTTTTCCAGGGCTGAAATGGCTAGCACAAGAGGGCATAGTTTTAAGGTACTTGGAAGTAGGTACAGAGGAGATGTCGGGGTAGGTTTTTTTACGCAGAGTGGTGAGTGCGTGGAATGGGCTGCAGGCGGCAGTGGTGGAGACAGATACAATAGGGTCTTTTAAGAAACTCCTGGATAGGTACATGGAGCTTAGAAAATTAGAGGGCTATGGGTAATCTTAGGTAATTTCTAAAGTAAGTACATGTTCGGCACAGCATTGTGGGCTGAAGGACCTGTTTTGTGCTGTAGGTTTTCTATGTTTCTACAGGAGGAATGGAGACAGGCTAACCCCTATAGACCTCAATGGATCTGGGGTTGAGAGGGTGAACAGCTTTAAGTTCCTCAGCATACACATCACCAAGGATCTCACATGGTCTGTACACACCGGCTGTGCGGTGAAAACGGCACAACAGTGCCTCTTTTACCTCAGACAGTTGAAGTTTGGTATGGGCCCCCAAATCCTAAGAACTTTCTATGGGGGCACAATTGAGAGCAGCTTAACTGGCTGCATCACTGCCTGGTATGGGAACTGTACCTCCCTCAATTGCAGTACTCTGCAGAGTGCTGTAGATGTGAACTTCCCACTATTCAGGACATTTACAAAGAAAGCTGTGTAAAAAGGATCATTGGGGACCCGAGTCACCCCAGTCACAAATTGTTCCAGCTGCTACTATCTGGGAAATGGTACCGCAGCATAAAAGTCAGGACCAACAGGCTCCGGGACAGCTTCTTCCACCAGGCCATCAGACTGATTAACTCATGCTGACAAAACTGTATTTCTATGTTACATGACTGTTCTGTTGTATTATTTATTATAAATTACTATAATTTGCACCTTGCACTTTTAGATGGAGACGTAACATAAAAGATTTTACTCTTCATGTATATGAAGGATGTTGGTAATAAAGTCAATTCAATTCCTGTGGATCAATTGATCCTAATTTATGAGTCTTTACATAGTTTTACTTTATCTTCTTGACTAAATTCATCACCTCTCTGAACAGCCAAAGTTCTCTTATCTTTCCATCCCTGTCCTTCCTTCTAACAGGAACAGACCTTTCCCGTACTCTGTGCAATTGATCTTTAAACACTGTCCACATGTCTGATGTGGACTTGCCAGGAAAAGACATTCCCAATTAACGCTTCTTAGTTCCTGCCTAATGCCCTTGTAATTTGCCCTACTCCAATTTAAAGCTCTCCCACAAGGACCATACCTGTCCTTATCTATAGATATCCTGGAAGATAAGGAGTTGTGATCACCATTCCCTAACTGTTCCCCCAGTGAACGGTCAGTCACTTGACTAGCACCAGGTCCAGTAATGCCCCTCCTTATTTCCAACTCTGTTACTTTTCAGTGTTTTATTATTACACTTTCTCTGTTTTTTACCATTGGTGTTAAGGTAATAGGTCAGTAGTAGATGTCCCTCTTCCTCCTTTCTTAAATAATTGGGGTGGTGGGGTCATATTTACTACCCTTTAATTCGGAGGAATAATCCCAAAATCTATAGAACTTTGGAAACCAAATATTCCTCTAAAGCCACTTCTTCCACAACTCTGGAATGCCGGTTTGTGGATTGCACTCTGGCTCTCCTGATGATGTGTTTCTGGCCGTTCCTTTTTGTTTTGCTATTTTGGGCAATTTTGTTTGGGGCAGCCTGAAAATGACTAACTAATCTGAACTGAACTTGCCTGGACTCCTCTCGGTCTTGTGTTTTATATTCTGTGTTTTCCACTTGTATTTATTTTTTTACCGTTTATGCGATTTTGTTTGCATGTGGGGGGGGGGGGTTTGATGGTTTTCTTTGTTTTTTTCACTCAGCGATTCAGGAACAGCAGCTTCCCCTCTGCCATCTGATTCCTAAATGGACATTGAACCCATGATGTTTTTTAAAACCTTATTTTTTTAAATTATTTCTGTTTTTACACTATTAACTAATGTGTAAATATACTTGCTGTAATTGACACTTTTTACTGTAGTATATATTGCATTGTACTGCTGCCGCTAACAAATTTCACAACATTTGCTGGTGAAATTAAACCTGATTCTGATTCTGTGTTTGGTGGCTGTCTGTGGGGAAGAGAAATCTCAGGGTTGTAGACTGCATACATACTTGATAATAAATATACTTTGAAAGATTATGGCAAAGATACTGCTCAACCGGCTCAAGATCATCTTCCTGAAAGCCAATGTGGCTTTAGGGCTGGAAGAGCAACCACTGACATGATTTTTACTTTGAGGCGACTCCAGGAGAAGGCAGTAGAACAGCAGCAACCATTGTACATTGTCTTTTGTTGATTTCTCACAAGCATTTGATACAGTGGACAGAGAAACACTCCGGGAAGTGCTCAAAACTTATGGCTGTCCGGATAGGCTGGTTACGATGATCAAGTTGTTTCATAAGAACATGTCTGGCAAAATACCTATCGGAGGAGACATCAGTGAAGCCTTCACCATCAACCTTGGAGTAAAACAGGGATGCGTTCTTGCTCCAACTTTGTTCACACTATATCTTGCTGCAGCTTTGGAAATAATGGACCATAATTTAGACTAAGGTGTGTACATCAGGACTCGCTCAGATGGAAAATTGTTCAACCTATCTAGACTCAAAGCCTCAACCAGATCAAGAGAGATACGTGTCAGAGAGCTTCTGTATGCAGACGACTCAGCCCTGGTTGTTACTGATGTTAATGTGATTCAAGAAATTGTAGACCACTTCTCGTTTGCTGCCACTCTTTGGCCTAAGAATCAATGTCTCCAAAACCAAACTTCTGTACCAGCCTCCTCCTCTGTGTAGTCCTAGTGAGACTCAACCACCAGTCATATCGGTCAATGGGGTAGCGCTGAAATGTTCTGACTCTCTCACATACTTGGGAAGTGCTGTGACCAACACCAACTCATCAGATCTGGAAGCTGAGAAGAGAATTCAATCAGCAACAGAAGTCTTCGGTGCTTTGAAGAAGCGACTTTGGTCTTGCCACAACATTAAAATGGCAGCCAAGGTCAAAGTATATAACACAGCTGTTTTACCAGCTTTGCTTTATTCAACTGAAACAATGACATTGTATCAGAAGCACATCAAGAAATTGACCAAGACACAACTCAGGCATTTACGCCAAATATTACACGTCAAGTGGCAAGGGAGGGTACCAGATATGGAGGTGCTCAAACATGCTGGGACAGTCAGCGCAGAATCGCTCATCAGTTTCTCAGCTGCATTGGACTGGTCATGTCACAAGAATGAGCGATGATTGCTTACCCAAAGCTGTTTTCTGTGGCAAACTACATGAAAGAAAGAGGAAGCATGGTGGTCAGAAGCTGCGTTACAAAGATGTGCTCAAGCTCCAACATGGACATGAATGTCAACACCTGGGAGAAAGATGCTTCGGACAGAAGAAGTTGGCGCTGCATTGTCAAGAAGTCAATCCCATCTATCGAGGAGAAAAGGCAGAAGAAATATGAAGCAGGTAAGAACGTAGACATTCAGTGCTAGACCAGTCAAATCACAAATGCAACTGATGTGGGAGACAGTGCCGATTCAGTGCTGGTCTTGTGGCCCATAAACGTGCCTGCAGAGACTAAACTCTCAGCACAGTCAACATCAAAATCGATGGACAGCCGAAGAAGACTTTGAAACAGGGAGCACAAAATGACCTAAGGGAGGTGCAGAGTGTGATGGAGTGGGTTAAGGAGGAGAAAGGGATAATAGAGAGCAGTGGTGATGGGTGAAGGAGGATCAGGAGGAAAGGCAGTTTACCAGAAGTTGGTGAGTTCAATGTTTATGCCGTTGGATTGAATGCGAGGTGCTAATTCACTAGTTTCCTCCAAGATGACCACAACCTTGTCATACATTGCATGCCTCAATGACCCAGAGAGTTATGCTGGCTGGAGTCGGGGCCTTCTGCTTTGGCTCTTGGTAGGGTCCCCCATGCCAAATAGGTCAAAGGGTAGAGGCCAGACTAAGAATGGTCCACTGATGTTGCAGTTTCAGGAGTTCAGCTGGGGGCTAATAACCCTGATGGGTCAAAAAGATCTGTTATAGAAACAGCAATGAAGAACCCTTCTATATCTGTGGGATGGTATTTCTGAGCCTATTCCCAGGACTTGTGTGGCTGACAGTAATGAAAACCAAGAGGAAGCTACTGGCACAATGAAGGAAGCCCTAAACAAGGGACGAAACAAGTGGAATAGCACCTCAGATTCCAAGACCAAGAAGACAGGCCAACTCCATCATCAAGACAGCACTTCATTGGACCCGTGAGGGTGAAGGAAATGCAGGAGACAGAAGACAACATGGCACTGTACCACCGAGGCAGAAATGAGGACCCTGAACTACACCTGGGGTACAATACAGAATATGGCCAAGGACAGACGGAGATGGAGAACCTTCATTGCTGCCCTATAAATGGCGTGAGTGGCAAGGGATGAGCAAATCTGGCAGTCAGAGAGAGAGGGATCACTGGCAAAAGCAGAAAGGGGTGGAGAAAGGAAGATGAGCATGTGGCAGATCACGTAGCTGCCGGAAGTGTCAAAGAATGATAGGCTGGATGTATAGGCTGGTGGAGTGAAAGGCAATTTCCCTTCTGTCTAGGGCAAGATGGGATAAGAGCAAAAGAGCAAAGCGAGTGAGGGCTCCACCAAATAATAATGTGTGTGTGTGTGGGGAGGGGGGGGAGGTGGTAGACTAGAAAGGAAAGCTCCATTTTCTGAAATAAAAGTGTGGACAGTTTGGGCTGACCTAGAGTGGAAGGCCTCATCTCCAGAAACAGATGGAGACTGAGAATCTGAGAAAAAGGAATAGTTTCCTTACAAGAAGGAGAAGCAGATAAAGTCTAGCAGCTGTGGAAACCTTAATCTGTAAAGAGCTCTTACTGCTTTGACAGCTAGCAGAGCTTTCAATGGTATTTATGGGACAAGGGCATTTGCCATCTCCCATATATAGTCATTCCTTATGCCATCCCTCTGGGGTCCAGAATGCTTCAGTTTTTTGTGAAAGGCCCACAAGATAAATTTGACCATAGGGTGATCATGACTAATGATTGTGGGCAAATCATGGGCTGAAGGTACTGGACTGTTCTATGTCATAGAGTCGTAGAGAAGTACAACATAGAAGCAGGCCCTATGGCCCATGTAGTCTATGTCAAAGCCACTTAAACCGCTAATCCCCATAAACCTTCCTATCCCTATCATCCTTGTACCTAACCAAACTTCTCTTAAACGTCAAAATCGAGCTCACATGCACCACTTGTGCTGGCAACTCATTCCACACTCTTACAACCCTTTAAGTGAAGAAGTTTCCCCTCATGTTCCCCTTAAACTTTTCAACTTTCACCCTTAAACCATGACCTCTGGTTGTAGTCCTACCCCCAACCTCAGTGGAAAAAGACTTGCGTGCATTTATCCTATCTATTTTGTATACCTCTATCAAATCTCCTCTCAATCTTCCACGTTATAAGCAATACGGTCCTAACCTATTCAATCTTTCCTTATAATTCAGGTCCTCCAGACCCAGCAACATTCTTGTATATTTTCTCTGTACTCTTTCAAACTTGTTTACATCTTTCCTGTTGGTAGGTGACCAAATCTGCACACAATACTTCAAATCACCAATGTCTTATACAACCTCAACATAACATCCCATCTTCTGTACTCAATACATTTATTTATGAAGGCCAATGTGGCAAAAGCTATCTTTACGACCCTATCTACCTGTGATGCCACTTTCAATGAATAATGGACCTGTATTTCCAGATCCCATTGTACTAACACACTCTTCAGTGCCCTACCTTTCACTGTGTAAGACTTACCCTGGTTGTTCCTACTGAAATGCAAAGGATTGCACTTGCCTGCATTAAATTTTATCTTCCACTTTTCAGCCCACTTATTCAGCTGATGCAGATCCCTCTGCAAGCCATGATAGCCTTCCTCACCCCGAATTGTGGTGTCATTCACAAATTTGTTGATCCAGTTGACCACATTATCATCCAAATCATTGATATAAATGACAAACAACAAAGGACCCTATACTGATCCCTGTGGCACTCCACTAGTCACAGTCCTCCAGTCAGAGAGGCAACTATCTACTATCACTCTCTGACTTCTCCCACAAAGCCAATGTCTAATCCAATTTACTACCCCATCTTGAATGCCAAGTGACTGAACTCTTTAGACCAACCTCCTATGTGGGACCTTGTTGAAGTCCATGTAGACAACATTCACTGCCTTGCCTTCATCCACTTTCCTGGTAACTTCCTCGAAAAACTCTATAAAATTGGTTAGACGTGACCTAAGACGCACAAAGCCATGTTGACTATCCTTAATCAGTCCATGTCTATCCAAATTATATATCTGTCTCTTAGAAATACCTTCCAATAACTTTCCCACAACTGATGTCAGACTCACCAGCCTATAATTTTCTGGTTGATGTTAAGAAACTTTGTTTTTAAACAGCAGAACAACATTGGATGTACTCCAATCCTCTGGTACCTCTCCTGTCACTAAGGATGATTTAAATATCTCTGCTAGAGACCTGGCTCTTTTACATTTGACTCTTGTAGGGTCCAAAGGAACAGCTTGTCAGGCCCTGGGGTCTTATCTGCCCTGTTTTGCCTCAGGACAGCAAACACCTCCTGCTCTGTAATATGTATGGGGTCCATGAAGTTGATGCTGCTTTGCCTCACTTCTATAGACTCTGTCCTTCTCCTGAGTAAATACAGATGCAAAAAAAAAATTAAGATGTCCCCCATCGGTTTTGCCTCCACACATGGATTACTATTCAGATCTTCCAGAGCACCAATTTTGTCCCTTTCAATAATTTTGCTCTTAACGTATCTGCAAAATTCCTTATGATTCTCCTTCACCTTGTCTGCTAGGACAACCTCATGCCTTCTTTTAGCCCTCCTGATTTCTTTCTGAAGTGTTCTCTTGCATTTCTTATACTCCATAAGCACTTCATTTGTTCCGACCTGCCTCTACCTGCTATGCACCTCCCATTTTCTCTTAACCAGAGCCTCAATATCTCTTGAAAACTAAGGTTCCCTACACTTGTTATCTTTACCTTTTATTCTGAAAGGCATATACAAGCTTTGTACTCTCAAAATTTCACTTCTGATGGCCTCCAACTTACAAGTACACCTTTGCCAGAAAACTGTGTGTCCCAATCCACACTTGCCAGATCATTTCAAATACCATTAAAATTGAACTTACTCCTGTTTAGAACAACAACCCATGGACCAGACCTATCTTTTTTGCACATTTGCTTCAAAACTAATGGCATTGTGGCACTGGATGCAAAGTGTACCCCTACACAAACTTCTGTCACCTGCCCTGTCTCATTCCCTATTAGCTGATCCAGTATCGCATTTTCTCCCACTGAGACTTCTACTAATGAAGGGAACTTTCCTGAACACATTTGACAAACTCTATCCCATCTAGTTATTTCACAGTATGGAATTTCCAGTCAATATGTGGAAAGTTAAAATGCTCTATGTCTTATGCCTAAAAAACCTGGTTCAAGAATTTGGCTGTATAGAGAGGTGATACTATGTGTGTAATGAGGGAAGACTGGATAGATTTTTAAAGATGCAAAGTCAAAAGTTAGCATCAGTGCTTTCATTCCTGTATCAATGAAACAGGGAGTCAAATGTTATTTTTGGAAGATGTTCTGAGGAAGCAAAACATGGAATTGGAAATTGGGAAAGAGTAAGTAATATCTGTAAACAATTTTAAAATATTGCCATGTTTGGACATTAAGTTTTTTTGAATAATCTGGAAGCAAAATTGTCATTATTTTCTTTATGGATTCTGTGGGAGAAAAAGATGAATATTCCTTTAATTCCTTACAGATGCCACCCAGCCTTTGATAAGGTCAGGTAGGTTACACATAGGTATGATCAGTTGATGAATTCAGAGGCCTGGAACCAAGGCAAGGCAGCTAAACTTGATTGAAAATCAGATCAACTTGATTATAAATGAAAGAAAACTACAAATAAGGATCCCCAAACTATCAAACTGGAGTAAATCATTCTGGTATATCTTCCTGCCATTTAGTAGTTCATTTGTATCTATGATGGTTGCCACAGTAACCTATTCCTTCACTTCAAGCTTCTGTACTTCATGCCCAGTGGTAGCTGTGAAAAGATGCCATGGCCCAGATAACAGGGATCTTTGATGATGGATGTTATCAGCTTGAGACAGTACCTCCTGTAGATAGTGGAAAGGGATATGCCTGTGATGTGTCCATACCCTAGTCTAGTGCAGATTCAGCAAGCAGCACACTTCAAGGGTAATTAAATATGAGTAATAAATGTTGGTTTTGCCAATAATATCCAAGATCCTAGGAAAGGAACTTCTAAATATCCTATATTTGTTAACACAGGTCCTCCCCAGGGTACAAGCACACAAATTATTTAAGACCTTGAGACAAAGGAGCAGAATTAGGCCTTTCTGCTCACTGGATCTGCTCCATTTGTTCGTGGCCAATTTGTTTCCCCCCTCAACCCCATTTTCCTGCCTTCTCCCCATAACCTTTGACACTCTTACTTATGTACCTCCACTTTAAATATACCCAATAACCATACCCATCTGTGGCAATTAATTCCAGATTCACCACCCTCTGGTTAAAGAAATTCCTACTTATTTCTGTTCTAAAGGGACCTATATGGTGAATCTTTTTGAGAGTGTGTGCCCACATTGGCAATAATCTTCTAAAAAAAAATCTCTCGTGTGCCATGGTAATTTTAAACAGAGATTATCATTGATTAATGAATTACTAACAATAATTATGGACTTTTTTTAAAGGTAAAAGGATGAGTCCTGTTGCCTATTTACATGTATTTATTGTTTTACTATTAATAAAATTGATAGGCTGAAATAAATGAAGCATTTTAGAAAACCTGTTCAAAAATTATTTTAATTATTTTAAAGACAATTGAAAATTTGCATTATTTCTAAATATTACTGTACCTCAAGCATAAGAAATGTGAATGTGAAATTATTATCACTAAATATCAAGTGTTCAATCACAAATGGCAATAGAAAAACATAAGCAGATGAATGCTAATGCCAACTTGTCCAAATGTTTGCTATTCAAATACTGATGTGTACACATGAGATTCTGCAGATGCTGGAAATTCAGAACAACACAAACAAAATGCTGAAGGAACTCAGCAGATCAGGCAGCATCTCTGGAAATGAATCAGCAGTTGACGGGGCTGAGACCCTTCATCAAGACTGGAAAGGAAGGGGGAAGATGCCAGAATAAGGTGGGGGAGAGGAGGAAGTACAAGCTAAAAGGTGATAGGTGAAGACAGGCAGGTAGGTGGGGGAGGGGAATTAAGTCAATAGCTGGAGGTGATAGTTAGAAAAGGTAAAGGGCTTGACAAGAAGGAATCTAATAGGAAGAGTGGACTATGGGAAAAAGGGAAGGAGGAGGGACACCGAGAGAGGTGACAGGCTGGTGAATAGAAGAGGTGAGAGGGGAGCCAGAGTGGGAAAGGGGAGGGGGTTAGAAAATTGATGTTCATGGCATCAGGTTGAAGACTAGCCAAACAATATGAGGTTTAGCTCCTCCAGCCTGAGATTGCCCCGTTGTGGCAGCAGAGGCGACCATGGACCAACATGTCAGAATGGGAATGGTGATTGGCCACCAGGAAACCCATATACAGTGCTGACCTCTGTAGAGTTTGCAGGTTTCCTTTTACATCCCAAGATGGGCAGATGGGTTAACTGGCTATTGTCATGTGTCAATGACAGGCAGAATCTGGAGAAGTTTATGGGAAGGAAGAGAGAACCAGTGAGGGAAAATTGCAGGGGAATGAGATTATTCTATGAGCTGGCAGGGTCTAATGGCTGAAATGGTCCACCCTGTTATAAGGAAATAAAGCACAGTAAAAATCTGAGCTGTTTCTGTTATACTTGATACAACTGAAAATGGTATTGTATCCTTAACTCTACTTGCTAATTTTTCAAAACCTTATGATTATCAAGCTGCTAGCTTGAATACTCTTAATGAACGTCTGTGATACTGTCCAGTGTTCCAAACTGAACAGAGAATGGTTTGCTCAGATCATTGCAAACCTTCAGAGCACCACTGCAACTTATATTGGCACAAGATGATCAGTCCTATGCTGATCAAACATGCAAACACTGCAGAGAGCAAAACAAACTGCTGGAGGAGCTCAGCAGATCAGGCAGCATCTGCAGAGGGAAATGAACGATCCAAGTTTTGGGTTGAAACCCTCCATTCATAAGAGTCTGCCAGTTCAGGTAAAGGGGTTTGACCCAAAACATTGACTGCCAATCCAAATGAAGAGTCTGAATCCAAAATGTTGTCTGTTTGTTTCCCTGCTCAAATAGTACCTGACCCACTGAGTTCCTCCAGTATCTTGTTTGTGCGCCAGGTTCCAGCATCTGCAGTCCTTTGTGTCTAAACTGAACAGATCTCCTTAGGAGGCTGTACACATAATATTCAGACTTTACCACAATTATATGTAAAAGACAATACATTTTCCAAAAATACTTTATTTTGACACCATTACATCTAAAAATACAAATATACATTTTTTCCAAAAGTTCACAATCATTTTTTAAAATCTATAATCCACACATTAAAGGTATTTAGAGCAACTCTATACAGTAGATAAGACCAGTGTTGATAGCTTAACTCAGTCATATTTCTTCTAAATGACATTCCAGACCCAAAAAATATTTATCTCTCTCAAACAAACTGAACTGTACAGGGAAAAAGCTCACAGGACAAACAGCATCTTTGCCACCCTGGCTACAGTCCAACAATGCAATCTTCATGGCTAAAGCATTTTCTTCAAACTATGTCATCTTAAAGATTAATTAAAAGCCCATCACACAGTTAATCCTGCTAATCTTGTTTTCATACCAAATACTGACTACAAACCAAATAGATTACAAAGAGTTTGTGAATAATTTTCTTACTAATTAAAGTGCTTTTAGACTTGTCTTAAGAGTTTTCTAGTTTTCCATAAAGGTCTTCTTCCCTTTTACAGAACTTTAAAGTCTAAGTGAGAAACCTATTATAGGATAACGAGAAAAATAATATATATTGTCATTGCTGTACTGCCATGTGAACACATAGCCTCAAACTAATAAGAATGGATTTAAAAGGTCAGTTTCTGAATGGTTGGCCACTGACACTAATGAGAACATTTTGAAAAGGAAAAGTTAAAGGGGGATCATTAAAGCATTATTTTTTCAGAGTGGATACAGAGTTTTCACTGGTAGCAGAGAGCAAGATTAAAAGCCATTGATGTGAAGTACATATCAACAATAAATAAGGAATTCAGTTAATAAAAAATTTTCTCTTTAAGAATAGTGAGAATGTGAAACCATCATTATTGGCTTTAGATCTGTTAGATGTATTAATGGGAAAGCTCGCTAAGCGTATTAAGAAGTTGGAAGAAAAGGAACTGGCTTGAGAACAGCATGGAGTGGCTATTCTGAATAATTCTATGACTCCAGGAGAAGTCAATAGGGAAGCATAATTAAGAGTAATGTCACATTGGGAAAGTAAGAAAAATAGAATTCAAGCAGTTACTATATATAAATTTCTGAAATTTAATTGTGGTTTAGAAATATATTAGATTGAGAACATCAATCACCTCTAACAGGAGCTGAATTTCATTCCAAATAGAAGGGTAAAAATTGTTTAAAAATAAAATGGCATTCAAACATGACATTGCCAACTTACCCAAACACTGAACCCTCTCAAGACATGTTGTTATATAAACAGATGCCCACTCCAACTGAATCAGACAACAGTTGTTTACAAATCATCGAGAATTAGGATTTAATTTTTAAAATTTGTCCTGAAAGTACACCTTCAGGTTTACAGACATATCTGTTCAAATGGGCATTTCAGACTTAGACACAGATATCAGAGTTGCAAGTACTGAGTGGCTAAAAAGAATAAATGAATACTGAATCAGTGGCCAGATAAATGTGTTGAGATTGAAATTACTCTGTGAAAAAGATGGGTAGATGTTGACTGTGTATCAGTATCTTACTGTTCTTCAGTTAACAGGGGATATCCACTGGAAAACTGAAACCAATGTTCTGCTGACTTTATTAACAGTAAGCATTAAAACATGGACTCATTTAAAGAAATTTAACAAAAATTATTAATAAAATCCAAAATAAAAATTACATTATCACTAGTTTATGAAAAAATCATTAAAAATCAGGGATGAGAAAGTTATTTCACCTATCTGAGATATTTTCCCAGATCAGTGCAACCTCAAATTATTTCTGATTTATTTCTCTCACATATGCGGCTGTAGATTGTCCAATATTTTTATATTCACCGTTCAATAATACATTCTTCTTGATACCTGTTCTGATTACTTCCATTAATGGCTTCTAATACTACTATTCTTTGGCATATTTTCATACATCATCAGTACTATGCATTATGTAAATAATTCTCTGAACTGAATCCCACAATAACCACCTTTCTAAGCATACAATATTAGTTTTTCACACAAAGTGCTGGTGGAACACAACAGGCCAGGCAGCATCTATAAGAAGTACAGTTGACATTTTGGGCCGAGACCCTGACGAAGGGTTTTGGCCCGAAATGTCAACTGTACTTCTTCCTATAGATGCCGCCCAGCAGCCTGCTGTGTTCCACCACCAGCACTTTGTGTGTGTTGCTTGAATTTCCAGCATCTGCAGATTTCCTCATGTTTGAGTATTAGTTTTTGCTATTTTTTTCATGTTATTGGGCATCTTCTCTTGGCATGACCAAAATAGTTTCTCTTCTCAGCAGCATTTTTTGTGGTATGCTGCTCCAAACCATACACAATAGTGTGGGTGGGGATGGAGTCATCAATATGTATGTTCAATGTGAAGTCAATATCAGCAAGCTCTGGAATTGAGTTTTAGGCCAAAGCAATTTTCCAACCAAATCATACAAATAATCTGCAGGATTAAATTTGTACAATGTAGTTCTGATTTGATATTATTTAATAGTTCAGTTAAACACAAATTGCAGGCAACAGCCTCACTTCTTCATTTCTGGTTTGGAGGAACTTTTTCCTAGAATGAGTACCCTGTGCAATGCTCAGAGACTCTTGCCATGTCTGGTCAGTATGGGTTCTTATATTTTTTTGCCTTCTGGAAGACTATTAAAAGAAAGACTACTCCCCCCAACTGTCTTGATAATCTGACACGATGCAGGAAAGATGTGTTTCATTATAAAGTGTCATTTGTGAAACAATCAGCTAGAATCTGAAGCAACTAAGATGTACCCAATACAGCTTTCACAATTCATGTGGTTAATGGGTGGAATATTACCAGCCAAAGGTGAGTAAATAGTTTCTAAATGATGTAGAATTTTTGCTAGTTAAATTATAGCCATAGTCCTGCAAGCAAATGATAATCCCACAGCCTCAATTTTAGTTCACCCTACCATGACCCACAGACTTAAGCAGAGTGTCGTCTGTACGATAAAAGTTGGTGAACCATATTTAGCAAACAGGAATTAAATATGCAGCTTTTTCAGGAGTTTAAATTCTAGATTCTTCTGCAAATGACAAGTTTCCACATGAAAGGCACTCGATTAATCAAAAATAACTAGAAGTGGAAGGCCATGTCCAATTGACTGACAGATTTATCATTCACTTGCAAAAAGCTAGAAATGCAAAGAACATCTATAAACATATTTCTGAAAGTTAACTCCACTGCTACATTATATTACTGTTTATTCACTGTGAGACGGAGTTCATAGTTGTGTTCAACAGGAAAAACAGGTTTATTTTATTTTGGTTTTAAGGTCTTCCTTCACTACTAAATAGGGTTAAGAATTATCAAAACTATTCAAATGTTTATATATACGTATATATCTATATATATCACAAAAAAAGTAGTATAAGGTGTATACACTGACAGCAGTGGTTTAAAATATCACATTCTTGAAACGTGGGCTCTTTGGTTTACAAATTACAATGTCAATGAAATACCTTCAGGAGTCTGTAAACCCTGCCACATAATCCTTTATGAAAATATCAAATGATTCTACGAACCACAATATTGCACAATAAATTGACATTCCTGTTTTCTTAAAACATATTTCGTCAAAGTATAAAGGTTTTTCTCTCATTATCACAATCATAACATTTCAGAAATCAGTGCACCTCCACTAATGATCAAATCCCTGTTCATACTAATACTTGCAAGCATATTTCCTTTCCTGAAGCAGCTTTAATATTAGGTAACATCAAATCCACAGCAATTGTTGCATCCATGTGCAATCTGCTTATCTGCAAATGAGGTGCATATCTGATGCCTTCCTGGGACCAGAGAGCGCAATAGTTGCTTTGGTTAATGTTACCTTCAATGTACAGAGACCTACAATATTATTTCTCCTTTGGCAGAACAGAGCTTTGTGCACCCAGCTTCAATGCTCTGGTATCAGTAATGTGTAGGGGATTAAACAATTCCCTGAACCCAATGCTTATTGCTGTCACTTTAATGAATTGATTTTTAAAAATATGAATTTCTACAATAGCTCTTTGTTCTCTAATTTCAACAAAAATCCCTATATATTTTCACACATCATTCCCATTCACACTCAGCTGACCCTGGAATGGATCTCATGAATTGGGAACCACTGTGGTCCTAGCTTAGTCAGTTATAGAAACAATGTCCAAATAAACTTTGTTTACATGGAAATTACACAATGAAAATCTCAATTAAACCAGCTGTAGGAATGAAATAACTCGAAGTACTCCTATAACACCCTCTCAGCTGGGTAACAAATTTATGGAAATTATATAAAATTGCCAAACTTTGAACAAAAAATACAGATGTCTAAGCCAATAAGCAGGTTCTAGCTTCATTTCTTTTTCCTTTCTTGGGTACATCGTGGGCAGAACCTGTAAGTAAACATGAAATGATGCTGTAAAATCAGAGTCTTTACTCATGTCTCGTACTGAATTTGTCAATATCTTCTTCCGCCAAGTTGAACTACTGTCACCCACCTTCACAAAATCTGCCTTCAGCAGAGGTTGACAAAAAGTATACTACATTTAGGAAGGTAAAGAGTACCTCTTTTTTTTGTGAAAAGGAGTTAGTATAAGAAAGTCTTGATACAATTGTACAACTCTTAAATGGGACCATACCTGGGTTACTGAAAACCATTTTGGTTTCTGCATCAAAAAGAATATACTTGCATTAGAGGCAATGTAATTATAGTTTACTAGATTTTGATTCCTAGTGTTGGCCAGAAAGAAATACAATCAGTGAACAGGAATGGAGGTGGTCATTTGTGGGAGCGTCCTTGCAACTGTCATTTAGTGAACTGTTCATTAAATTGATTCTTGCTATGGGATAACTTCATCAGAGCAATTGAACATGAAACCAAGGAGTTTCTGCTAATGATCTGCTAAACCTGAGACCATTCTCAGATAAGAAACTGTTTATTATGTAAAATGGCAGGTTTGCAGAAGTAATCTCGTCATCTGAGCCCAGTGTCTGAGTGCCTGGTTTGACTGCTTTGAATCAGTTAGAGCTGAAAAGAACAAAAGAAGTCACCAAAAACACAAAGTTGAAGATGAAAGCCATAAAGCAATATTAATATAGCCCTGGGCTACATCCAATGAGAATCTGACACAGGTCAGTCAGATGACCTTGAGCCAACAAAACTGACACATCAAAAAAACCTGATGAGGAAAAGTATAAAAATAGAGGACTTTAGGAGCTCAGGCAGCGACAACCTTCCGAAGACCAACCGTCACAGATCTGGAGGACCCCACATTGGACACATGGAGATCACATAGAGACCACAAGGAACGCCTTGCCAGCACAGACTCCTTTTCTCTTCAACTGTTCACGAGGGTCAGGGAAAGATGGGTGTGCACACAGCTATTAGTTGTGAAAATTCACATTTGTTAGTTGAGACAATAAAGGTATTTGTCAGTTAATGCAAATCCTCTCTGTGCTGAACATTATTATTGAGAGGTAATCCTTGTTACAGCAGGATGAGCAAGTTGATCTGTGAGGAAAGTAGAACATACCTATGCTTCCATCTTCTGAGAACTAACCAAATTTAAAAATTCGAGATTATGAAAGGGCTTGACATGGTGGACAATGCAAGCTTTTCTCTTCACCAGACAACCTAGACTCAAGATAGGGGTCAGATATTTAGGACTGAGGTCAATCAATTTATTCACTCAGCACATTGTGAATCTTTATAGTTCTCTTCCCAAGAGGACTGTGGTTGCACAGTCACTGAGCATATTCAAAACTAATCATCTAAGTTTATGATATAGGGATTCAGACAAAACATTATGAATGACAGAACAGGCTCAAAACCCTGTCTGACCTACTTCAACTTCTGATGTTTATAAGTCCATAGCAAATGCCACTTCCAATAGTAGCTATGAACCGAGATTGTCTTGATAAGAGTATCAAGTTTAACTGTTTCCAAAAAATCACTGCAATTTTCAGTTGGAGAGCTTTCAGTTTCTGAACAGATTGTAATATACTTATGCTGACTATTCTTACTTACCATTTCCCCTTTGGTTTTGTTGCGAGGTCCACACAAGCAAAGTGAAACCACTCAATTGGGCACTGATTAAAATAAAACAACATCCATGACTCAATCAGCTGACTATCTGCCTCATTCCAACACATTCCAGAAAAAAAAATCTCGTCTATCTTAAAAAGCACAGCAAAATCCCATTGCTAACTGTTACAAGTTGCATTTTGCTTAGAGGTATTAAGTAATGGTCTCACAGCATCTACTCTTGTGACTTAAAAACCATCAGTAAGCACATATTGGTGTAAAGTGAAGACAGCCAGATGAAGGAGACTCTGCAAATATCCTTACAGCATATAGCTACATCTAGTGTTGAGAACAACATATGTATAAGGATCCTAAACTGGATCCCCTGCTCACATACTTGGTTCAAGACAGATACATCACATACAACAGAACGGAACAATCATTAGAAAATCTTTACAAATGTGCAAGAGAAAAATGGCTGGGACAGAGTCTGGTAAGGATGCAATCATTCTTTCCGCCAATCAGTCTCCAACTGATAGTGAAATTTTAAAACCAAGGATTTTTTTTTTCAAAATAACATCAAAGGATCTCCTTATAAGCAAATATGGAGTTATTACAACGTCATACATCTCTCTCTTGCAAAAGTTGAACACAGGCAAACTCCCAAAAAAGGTGTTGGTTCAAGAATTTCAATAGTCTGCAACTAACTCTCCAGGCATAAGGAACAGTATCATTAACAAAAATTGTTTTAAAATGTATTGGCAATATCAAATACAATTAAAAATCACAATTCAGCCAAACCAAATCAGACACTTACATCTGGGTTATCACAGCCAATCATTTCTCCGTAAGAAACTTGATGACACAAACAATAGGTGGGTTCATTGGGGTCAACTGGCATGTCCAAAACATCAGATGGGTGCATCTTCAGAATGGAGTCAGAGTACTCTGCCCTGGAAAAGAAAGAATAAAAATTATCCAACTAGGCTTTGCAGAATAAATAAAAATGGATTTTAATCATCTTTTCTTTATAATGTGCCTGAATATAAAATTTAGATCATAAATACTCTTTATTTGTCACTGGTGTAATACATCGACGTGAAGGCTAAATCTAGCCAAATAATTTATGGAGGAATACAGAATGGGAATCGGCCCTTTGGACTACTGAGTCCACTCTGGATGTCAAACACTTACTTTGCACTAAAACTACACGCTGGGGACAATTTTAAAGGCCAACTGACCTACTGACTGCACATTTTTGGAATATGGGAGGAAAACAGAGCAGTTGCGGCAAGAACGTGCAAACTCCACATAGCACCTGCAGTCAGGACTGAATCCAAGTGTGAACCAGATATGCTAACCTCATAGATGCTGCTATAGCAATGCCGAAAGGAAACATGGTAACAATGAAATTGAATGGCTGTTGTTTGTGCACTTAACCCTAGAAGTGAGATCTTTTAGTCACAGAGTTAATGCAGTCAGCAAAGGTGAAGTAGATATTCATAGAAAATCATACCTCATTTCAGTGGACAACGACATTCATTTCTAGCTGCTGAAAACACAGAAGAGCATGCGGTGGAGCACCACCACCGGGTTTCTCAGAGCGATTGATTATCTCTATTTAGGATTTGACTGTAAACCAACAAAACCGGCTTTCATTTATGAATCAGAATCAGGTTTATTATCACCAACATATCTCGTGAAATTTGTTAACTTAGCGGCAGCAGTACAATGAAATACATGATAAATACAGAAATAAATAAAAGGATTATATTAAGTATATATATTAAATATTTAAATCAAAAATAGTAGTGCAAGAACAGAAATAACTTCTAAAAAGTTAGGTAGTTTTCATGGGTCAATGTCCATTTAGGAATCGGAAGACAGAGGGAAAGAAGCTGTTCCAGAATCACTGAGTGTGTGCCTTCAGACTTCTGTACCTCCTTCCTGATGTTAACAATGAGAAGAGGGCATGTCCTGGGTGATGGGGATCCTTAATAATGGACACCACCTTTCTGAAGCATCACTCCTTGAAGGTGTCTTGGATACTACGGAGGCTAGTACTCAAGATGGAGCTGAATAATTTTACAACTTCCTGTAGCTTCTATCGATCCTGTGCAGTAGCCCTCCTCCCTCGCACACCAAATGATGATGCAGCCTGTCAGAATGCTCTCCGTAGTATATCTGTAGAAGTTTGAGTGTTTTAAGTGACAAACCCAATCTCTTCATCTCCTGATGAAATACAATCGGCCCTCCTTATCTGCAGATTCTGCATGCGCGAATTCAACCAACTGCGAATCACAAAAACCCGGAAGTGCTCTTTCAGCACTTGTTGTTCGAGCATGTACAGACTTTTTTTCTTGTCATTATTCCCTAAACAATGCAGTATAACAACTATTTTACATAGCATTTACATTGTTTTAGGTATTATAAGTAATCTAGAGATGATTTAAAGTATACGGGAGGATGTGCATGGGTTATTGTGCATGGGTTATTGTGCATCGGGATCGAAAAAAATCGGAACAGGTACATCCGGTATTATTTAGCGTCAGTTAGTCAAACGTTTGTCTTAGTATGTAGTATATATTTTACCTTTCTATGCATATAAAACACTTAAGAACATATGTTTCAGCGCCGGGCTCGGGTATGGAAGTTCCTGAGTTCGATCCAGTGACAGATCGCTCTCCACCATGCCGGGTTGATGTGGAGGATCAAAAACCCAAAACCCCAAAACCCAATAATTAAACCACTGCATTGCTTAGTAATAATTGCAGAGCCTTTCTCACTTTATTCTTTAAAATTGTTCTGATTGTTGACCAACGTAGCCTTAACGCTTTTCCAATGACCAGTGGCGTTTCACCTGTTTCTAATCGCTATTATTATTTCCACTTTATTTTCAATTGTGATCGTGATTATTTTCGTGAACTGAAACACTGCGCATTCAGAGCTCTGGTGCCGGGTCCTAATGTCCACCGCACTGAGACAGGTTAAATAAGGTCTGGGGTTCCACTGGGTCCTAAGGTCCACCAGATTGAGACAGGTTGAATAAGGGAATAAGGGACTTGAGCATCCACGAATTTTGGTAAACGCGAGGGGTCCCGGAACCAATCCCCCGCGGATAAGGAGGGCCGACTGTATAGCCACTGTCTTGCCTTCTTTATAGCTGCATCAATCTGTTGAGACCAGGTTAGATCCCCAGAGATATTAACAGCCAGGAACTTGAAATTGCTCACTCCCTCCGCTTCTGATTCCTCTACGAGGATTGATCTATGTTCCCTTATCTTAACCTTTTTGAAGTTTACAATCAGCTCTTTTGTCTTGCTGAAGACCAATTTCAGTCCAATATATATGTATCTCATAATTCTCTTCAAAACATCAATGTGAAGATGTGGAAATTTTGCTGCTCAAGTGAATATAAATCACTTTACCTGTCAGTACTGTCATAAGGTACAATATTCCCGGGCCGCTCTCAGGCACAAGAAACATTCGGTTTACTTTATCTAGTATTGTGGAAAGGGGAAACCAACAACTTGAAAACTGGTTTAGAAACATAGAAAATAGGTGCAGGAGCAGGCCCTTCGGCCCTTCGAGCCTGCACCGCCATTCAGTATGATCATGGCTGATCATCCAACTCAGAACCCTGTACTTGCTTTCTCTCCATACCCCCTGATCCCTTTAGCCACAAGGGCAATATCTAACTTCCTCTTAAATATAGCCAATGAACCAGCCTCAACTGTTTCCTATGGCAGAGAATTCCACAGATTCACCACTCTCTGTGTGAAGAAGTTTTTCCTCATCTCGGTTCTAAAAGGCTTCCCCATTATCCTTAAACTGTGACTCCTCGTTCTGGACTTCCCCAACATCGGAAACAATCTTCCTGCATCTAGCCTGTCCAATCCCTTTAGAATTTTATACGTTTCAATAAGATCCCCCGTCAATCTTCTAAATTCTAGCAAGTATAAGCCTAGTCAATCCAGTTTTTCTTCATATGAATGTCCTGCCATCCCAGGAATCAATCTGGTGAACCTTCTTTGTACTCCCTCTATGGCAAGAATGTCTTTCCTCAGATTAGGGGACCAAAACTGCACACAATACTCTAGGTGCGGTCTCACCAAGGCCTTGTACAACTGCAGTAGAACCTCCCTGCTCCTGTACTCAAATCCTTTTGCTATGAATGCCAACATACCATTCGCCTTTTTCACCGCCTGCTGTACCTGCATGCCCACCTTCAATGACTGGTGTACAATGACACCCAGGTCTCGTTGCACCTCCCCTTTTCCTAATTGGCCACCATTCAGATAATAATCTGTTTTCCTGTTCTTGCAACCAAAGTGGAAAACCTCACATTTATCCACATTAAATTACATCTACCATGAATTTGCCCACTCATCTAACCTATCCAAGTCACCCTGCATCCTCTTAGCATCCTCCTCACAGCTAACACCGCCGCCCAGTTTCGTGTCATCCGCAAACATGGAGATGCTGCATTTAATTCCCTCGTCTAAACCATTAATATATATTGTAAACAACTGGGGTCCCAGCACTGAGCCTTGCGGTATCCCACTAGTCACTGCCTGCCATTCTGAAAAGGTCCCGTTTACTCCCACTCTTTGCTTCCTGTCTGCCAACCAATTCTCTATTCACATCAATACCATACCCCCAATACCGCGTGCTTTAAGTTTGCACACTAATCTCCTGTGTGGGACCTTGTCAAAAGCCCTTTGAAAATCTAAATATACCACATCTACTGGCTCTCCCCTATCCACTCTACTAGTTACATCTTCAAAAAATTCTATAAGATTCGTCAGACATGATTTTCCTTTCACAAATCCATGCTGACTTTGTCCGATGATTTCACCTCTTTCCAAATGTGCTGTTATCACATCTTTGATAACCGACTCTAACATTTTCCCCACCACCGATATCAAACTATAATTCCCCGGTTTTTCTCTCCCTCCTTTTTTAAAAAGTGGGGTTACATTAGCCACCCTCCAATCCTCAGGAACTAATCCAGAATCTAAGGAGTTTTGAAAAATTATCACTAATGCATCCACTATTTCTTGGGCTAATTCCTTAAGCACTCTGGGATGCAGACCATCTGGCCCTGGGGATTTATCTGCCTTTAATCCCTTCAATTTACCTAACACCACTTCCCTACTAACATGTATTTCCCTCAGTTCCTCCATCTCACTAGACCCTCGGTCCCTTACTATTTCCGGAAGATTATTTATGTCCTCCTTAGTGAAGACAGAACCAAAGTAGTTATTCAATTGGTCTGCCATGTCCTTGTTCCCTATGATCAATTCATCTGTTTCTGACTATAAGGGACCTACATTTGTCTTAACCAATCTTTTTCTTTTCACATATCTATAAAAGCTTTTAGTCAGTTTTTTATGTTCCCTGCCAGCTTTCTCTCATAATCTTTTCTCCCTTTCCTAATTAAACCCTTTGTCCTCCTCTGCTGGACTCTGAATTTCTCCCAGTCCTCAGGTGTGCCACTTTTTCTGGGTAATTTATATGTTTCTTCTTTGGACTTGATACTATCCCTAATTTCCCTTGTCAGCCATGGTGCACTACCTTCCCTGGTTTATTCTTTTGCCAAACTGGGATGAACAATTGTTGTAGTTCATCCATGCGATCTTTAAATGCTTGCCATTGCAAATCCACCGTCAACCCTTTAAGTATCATTTGCCAGTCTACCTTAGCTAATTCATGTCTCATACCTTCAAAGTTACCCTTCTTTAAGTTCAGAACCTTTGTTTCTGAATTAACTATGTCACTCTCCATCTTAATGAAGAATTCCACCATATTATGGTCACTCTTACCCAAGAGGCCTCGCACGACAAGACTGCTAACTAACCCTTCCTCATTGCTCAATACCCAATCTAGAATGGCCTGCTCTCTAGTTGGTTCCTCGACATGTGGGTTCAGAAAACCATCCCGCATACATTCCAAGAAATCCTCTTCCTCAGCATCTTTACCAATTTGGTTCACCCAATCTATATGTAGATTGAAGTCACCCATTATAACTACTGTTCCTTTATTGCACACATTTCTACTTTCCTGTTTAATGCCATCCCCAACCTCACTACTACTGTTAGGTGGCCTATACACAACTCCCACCAGCGTTTTCTGCCCCTTAGTGTTATGCAAATCTAATCAAAACTATGACCTCAGCTAAGGAGCCTCAAGCTCACAGCCTCTGCTACTGTCAATTAATGAAATCAATCCAACATTATAAATAGTGTACAAACAAGCTGGATGAACTCAGCAGGTCAAGCAGCATCCGTTGAAATCAGCAGTCAACGTTTCGGGCCGAGACCCTTCATCAGGACCAAAACGTTGACTGCTTATTTCAACGGATGCTGCCCAACCTGCTGAGTTCAACTAGCTTGTTTGTATGTGTTGATTTGACCACAGCATCTGCAGTGTACTTTGTGTTTATTATAAATAGTGTCATGTTGATACTGAGGGCAGATGGAATACAGAATAGGGAAATGTGGGATTTTGCACTTTGGTATGAAAAATAAAGGCGTAGACTATTTTCTAATTTAAATGGGAAGGAAATTTAGAAATAGAGTTGTAAAGGGTCTTGGGAGCCCTAGTACACCAATCCCTAAAGGTTGACATGCAGGTTGAGTCAATAGTTAAAAAAGGCAAATACAGCGTTAGCAATCATTTCAGGAAGTCTAGAATATAAAAAGCAAGAATGTACTACTGAGGATTTATAAGGCATTGGTCAGACTGCATTTGGAATACCACTGGGAAATTCTGGGACTTGTATTGAAGGAAGAATGTGCTGGTTGGAAGTTCACAAGAACGACCCCAAGAATGAAGGGGAATATATGAGAAGTGTTGGATGTTTCTGGGCCTGTATTCTGAGTTCAGAAGGATTAGGGAAGATCACAATGAAACCTACCTAATTCTGACAGGCCTTGTGGAAAAGAGGATTCCATTGGTAGGACAGTCTAAGATCTGAGACCACAGCCTTAGAATAAAGGGGTGTCCTTTCAAAACTGAGATGAGGAGGAATGTCTTTAGCCATGAGGATGTAAATATGTGGAATTCATTGCCAGAGAGGGGTGTAGAGGCCTAAATATTGCCTTCAATAGGGAAATTTTTCAACCAGTGGAGTTGAAGAACATCAGCCATGCTTGAATGGTGGTGCAGACTTGATGGGCTGAATGGCCTAATTCTGCTCCTACATTCTATGATCTTTTCACAGTTACAAGGCATTCCAAAATCCTTCAGTTAAGAAGTAGTGGCCACGAGATGTTGGCGGGCTGGGCTCAACAAATGATGTAGGTTGATGGCTCTTCATATGCTGTTTAAGGATCACGGCCTCAGATCTGATAAAAAGTTCATGTTTCACTAAGCCATAGTGAGTCCCACCCTTCTATATACATCAAGCACATGGATAGTCTATACAGTAGGAACTTAAAAGCACTGCAAAAAAATGTATATGGTAGCTCAGAAAATCTTCCAAATCTACTCAGAGGACTGATGAACCGATATTGGTTCCACTCCGTGGCCAATATTCCTAAATTCCCGTCTACGTTCATGTTCAACCACACTATCTGTATGCAAGTCGCTCAAGGTCTAACATGACAAACAATTTTCTGAAGCCAGAGGAAATGCTTCAAGGCTATCCTCAAAGCCTCCTTGGTATCCTCACCATCTCATGGTAATTCCCTGCCCAAGACCACTAAAGTGGTGGAGAAGAATCCAGGAAGTCCTTGAGCACATCCAGCCTCGTGTAAGCATGCACAAAGAGTAGAAGTGTGAATCCATTCAACCCTATCACATATCCAGGCATCAATATGCTCTGTACAGTGGCATGCAAAAGTTTGGGCACCCCTGGTCAAAATTTCTGTTACTGTGAATAGCTAAGATAGATAGATAGATAGATAGATACTTTATTCATCCCCATGGGGAAATTCAACTTTTTTTCCAATGTCCCATACACTTCTTGTAGCAAAACTAATTACATACAATACTTAACTCAGTAAAAAAAAATATGATATGCATCTAAATCACTATCTCAAAAAGCATTAATAATAGCTTTTAAAAAGTTCTTAAGTCCTGGCGGTTGAATTGTAAAGCCTAATGGCATTGGGGAGTATTGACCTCTTCATCCTGTCTGAGGAGCATTGCATCGACAGTAACCTGTCGCTGAAACTGCTTCTCTGTCTCTGGATGGTGCTATGTAGAGGATGTTTGGGCATCCTGCATGGTCAGTTCTTAGTAACACCCCCTTTGGCAAGTATCACAGCTTGTAAATGCTTCCTGTAGCCAGCTAAGAGTCTTTCAATTCTTTTTTGAGGGATTTTCGCCTATTCTTCCTTGCAAAGGCTTCTAGTTCTGTGAGATTCTTGGGCCCTCTTGCATGCACTGCTCTTTTGAGGTCTATCCACAGATTTTTACTGATGTTTAGGTTAGGGGACTGTGAGGGCCATGGCAAAACCTCCAGCTTGCGCCTCTTGAGGTAGTCCACTGTGGATTTTGAGGTGTGTTTAGGATTATTATTCTGTTGTAGAAGCCATCCTCTTTTCATCTTCAGCTTTTTTACAGACGGTGTGATGTTTGCTTCCAGAATTTGCTGGTAATTGAATTCATTCTTCCCTCTACCAGTGAAATGTTACCCATGCCACTGGCTGCAGCACAAGCCCAAAGCATGATCGATCCACCCCCGTGCTTAACAGTTGGAGAGGTTTTCATGAAATTCTGCACTTTTTCTCCAAACATACCTTTGCTCATTGCGGCCAAAAAGTTCTACTTTAACTTCATCAGTCCACAGGACTTGTTTCCAAAATGCATCAAGCTTGTTTGGATGTTCCTTTGCAAACTTCTGACGCTGAATTTTGTGGTGAGGACACAGGAAAGGTCTTCTTCTGATGACTCTTCCATGAAGGTCATATTTGTGCACCACCACTCCAGAGTCTGCTAAATCTTCCTGAAGGTCTTTTGCAGTCAAGCAGGGGTTTTGATTTGCCTTTCTAGCAGTCCTACGAGCCGTTCTCTCGGTAAGTTTTCTTGGTCTTCCAGACATTCACCGTTCCTGTTAACTGTCATTTTTTAAATACATTATGAACTGAGGAAACGGCTACCTGAAAACACTTCGTTATCTTCTTATAGCCTTCTCCTGCTTTGTGAGCATCATTTATTTTAATTTTCAGAGTGCTAGGCAGCTGCTTAGAGGAGCCCATGCCTGCTGATTGTTGGGACAAGGTTTGAGGAGTAAGGGTGTTTATAAAGTTTTGAAAGTTGCATCACCTGGCCTTTCCTAATGATAACTGTAAACAAGCCATAGTCCGAACAAGCTAATTGAGGTCTGAGACCTTGGTAAAAGTTATCTGAGAGCTCAAATCTCTTGGGGAGCCCAAACTTTTGCACGGTGCTCCTTTCTTTTTTCCCCACTCTAAAATTGAACAAAACAAAAAATAATACACTAATCTTGCTTAAAATGTTGAAAATGTTTCATCTTTAACTTTATGACTTTTGGAGATCAGTTCATCTTCTACTCACTTAACTATTCACAGTAACAGAAATTTTGACCAGGGTGCCCAAACTTTTGCAACCCATTGTATGTGATAGACTCACAGAACTCATCAGTCATCCTTAAGACCTTCCTAACAATCAGACTGTAGTCATTCTGGTATTGCCACAGCAACTTGTTAATGACAGCACTAATTGGCTTAAACTGATAGTACATTGTGAATATGCACAACCCTGTAAATTGCTTCATCTGGTACATAAATAAAACTACCGGAATAGTATTTTGAACCCTGAAGCTTTAGATATTAGTACACACTCCTTTTTGTTGTTTTATTCAAGGCCACACAGATACACTAATTCAGTTGTATATTCTGAAACACAGAAAGAACAATCTCCTCAAATATATAAACATTTGTTCAAAGTCTGAGGAAATGGTCTGAAGAGAGATAAATGTACCAAAAACACATGAACTAACTCATTTGGAATGCAGACACCACCATACATGCTGGTCTACAATATAACAAAACAGCAGTGAGACAAGATCATTTAAAATTCAGGTATCTCCCATAATCCAGGAATATTTTGAAATTATAGAATAGATAGGGGAGGATTATGGGGATGAGACATGCAGATGAACAATACTACTGCTTGTAACATGTATGCAACTTACCCCCCTTTCTGCTTCTTCTTCTTCGGAACATCATCATCAGCTCCACGTCTGCCCCGGCCTCTAGAGCCTCTCTTGTCTTTTTGCCCTCTGCCTTCTAAATGGAGGAAGATTTGCAGACAAATGAACTAAATACATAGCTCCATTTCACTCAGTTTTAGCACTATAAGCTAATATGAAAGTCACCAAAAAATACACATTTGAATCTCCCCGTTAGTCCTTTTTTTAAGAAAGTATTCCTTTTCCATTTTACATGTGGAGAGTTCACTCCTAAGCACAGTGGAAAGAGAAGGAAGTATTACTTAACTTTGCATTTGTTTGGGTTAAATGCAGCTCTGAACAATCAGTAGGTGGCACGCCAACCCTGAGTTTGCTAGCAAACTTAAGATTTTCACTTTGTTTCACCGTTGGTTTATTTTCAGAATTACAGAATGACTAAATGTAGGAGCATTTCCAAGAGGCCAAAGTTCAAAATAAATTTATCAAAGTACGTACCATATAGCACCCTGACATTCATTTTCTTGCAGACACTGACAGTAGAACAAAGAAAAACAAAAGAATCAAAAACTGCACACAATCACTGTGCTAAATGAATAACTACATAATACTGAGAACATGAGTTGCAGAGACCTTGAGGTTGAGCTCATACGTTGTGGAATCAGTTCAGAGTTGAGATGAGTGAAGTTATCCACACTGAATCAGGAGCCTGATGATTGAAAGGCAATTAACTGTTCCTGATTCTGGTCATGTAGGACCTAAGGCTACAGTACCTCCTTTCCAATAGCAGCAGCAGCAGCGAATGAGAGTGTGGCCTAGATGATGGATGCTGCTTTGTTGTGGCAGCACTCCTTGGAGATGCCCTCAGGTGGGGTGGGAATGGACTGTGGTGTGTCCACTAATTTTTGTAGGCTTTTCCATTCTTGGACATTGCCATTTTGACACCAGGCTGCGATGCAACCAGTCAGGATACTCTCCACTGTACATCTATAGATATTTGTCAAAGTTTTAGATGTTATGCTGAATCCGTGCAAATTTCTAAGAAAGTAGAGGCAATGTTGTGCCTTCACTGAAATGGCAATTACATGCTGGTCCAAGGACAGATCCTTTGATTTAGTAATACCAATGAATTTAAAGTTACTGGCCCTCTCTACCTCCAACCCCCTAATGAGGACCGAACCTCCTTTTTCTTCCTCCTGTACTCAGCTCTTTGCTTTGCTGACACTGATGAGAGGTTGTTGCAGCACAGTTCAACCAGATTTTCGATCTTCCTCCTATCTGGCGATTCGTTATCATCTTTGATTTGGCCAACCACCTTAAATATGGCATTGGTGCTGTACTTAGCTTTGCATCCATAAGTTTAAAGCGAGTTGAGCAAGGGGCTAAGCACATAACCATGTGGTGCACCTGTGCTGATGGTGATTATGGAGATGTTGTTAACATTCCATACTAACTGGGGTATGGAAGTGAGGACATCATGGATCCAGTTGTACAAGGAGGTATTAAGGCCTATTGATTTGTTTGGAGGGGATGATGGTGTTAAATGCCAGCTGCAGTCAATGAAAAACATCTTAATATATGCACCTTCACTGTCCAGATGTGCCAGAGCTGAGGGAAGTGTCAATGAACTGGTATCTGCTGTTGACTTATTACATCAGTAAGCAGATCCAAATCACCCCTCAGGCTGGAGTTACTATGCTTCACCACCAACCTCTCAATGTACTTCATCGCCATGGATGCAAGTACTACTGAATGATAGTCATTGAGGGAGGTTAACATGTTCTTATTGGGCACTGGTATGATTGAAGCCTGCTTGAAGCTGAAATGAGAAGTTAAAGATGTCAGTAAACACTCCAGCTAGTTGATTAGCACAGATCCTCAGAAAAGTACAACATCAGGGGCAGATGCTTTCTCTGGGTTCAGACAGGATGCTCTCATGTTGGCCTCAGAAACGGAAATCACAAGGTTGTCGGGGCTGTGGGAGTTTGTGAAGGTGTCCCCCCATGTTCTTTTTGTCAAAACAAGCATAAAAGGAATTGAGCACATCTGGGAGTGAAACCTTGTTGCAACATACTGTATGTTGCTTAGTTTTACTTTCTAGATAGTGATAGCATTCAAGTCCTGCCACAGCTGTCGAGCTTCCTTCTGTGACTCAAGTTTGATTGGAAATTGCCAGTTCACATGAGAGGTGACTTTCTGGAGGTCACACTTGGACCTCTTGAACTTCCCTGGGTTGCCAGTCCTGAATACTACTGACCAGGTTCTGGTTGGGAAAGAATCGGAATGATGTTGTGCAGACAAATTCATCCACAAGTGTCTTTATAAGTCCATTCAGATCCTCTGATGAACACAGCCCAGTATACTGACTCGAAGCAATCGACAGCCACTCCTCTGCCTCCCATGATCATCTCTTTGTTGAACTTAGCTCCGGTGCCTTGCTCTTTAGCCTCTGCCTGTCTGCAAGTAAGAGGAGGACAGCCAGATGATCAGATTTCCCAAAACGCTGTTTGGGGATAGACATTCCTGATGGCAATGGAGCAGTGGAAGAGTGTGTTGGGTCCTCTGGTACTGCAGGTGATGTGATGGTAGTTACACAGTGACTTCTTCAAGCAAACCTGATGTCTTTGGCAAGATTGTGGAAGGCATTAAGATAGGCTGTTTCATGTTTGTGAATCATAGCAAATAATGACACTTAAACAAAAAGCACAATCTGAGGACTCAATTTTGGTTTGGCATGTTGTTGTTCACTTCAGTTGTTTGCATGATTGTGTTTTCTATCTTTTGCTTGTGCATCAGGTGTTTCTCTTTTATCTTTATTTTCTTTTTTTTCTTTGAGTTCTTTCAGGTTTTTTGCTTTGTGGCTACCTGTGAGCAAACACATCTCAAGGCTGTATAATTTACACATTCCTTGATAATAAATGTAATTTGAATCTTTGAAATTTCTGGTAGGTTTTGATATCTGGTTGCTTCCCAAAACAATTATGGCCTTTGAAGACAGAGTAAGTTCGAAAATCAAGTTTAAATACTTTCCAAAGAGTTGTGGTTAACTGAAAATTTCAACACAATATTTCATAATTACTCCAGATAGGTCTGAAATGGTCTTCCATGATACTCTTCATCAAATACAGCTTGGCATTCAATACTATCATCCTCTCAGAACTAATCAATAAGCCTCAAGACCTTGCCTCGATAACTCCTTGTGCAATTGGATCCTGTATTTCCTCACTTACAGACCCCAGTCAGTTTGTATTGGCAAAAACATCACCTCCACAATCTCCATCAGCACAGGAGCACCCCAAGACTGTGTGCTTAGCCCCCTGCTCTACTCACTTTATATTTATCAGTGTGAGCCTAAGCATAGCTTCAATACAATACGTAAGTTTGCTGACGATAGCGCTGTCATTGGCCGAATCAATGGTAAATCAATAGTGATGAATCAGCATACAGGAGCAAGGTTGAAAATCTGGCTGAGTGGTGCCACAGCAACCTCTCACTCAATGTCAGCAAAACCAAGGAGATCATTATTGACACTAGGAGGAGGAAACTGGAGGTAATTGAGCTAGTCCACATTGGGGAATCAGAGGTGGAGAAGGACAGCAACTTTATATTCCTTGGGGTTATTATTTCAGAGGATCTGTCCTGAGTCCAGCATGCAAGTGCCATTACAAAGAAAGCATGGCACCACCTCTACTCCCTTAAAAGTTTGCAAAGATTCAGCATGACATATAGAGCTTCAAAAAACTTCTGTAGGTGGTGAATTTATTGTTTGGTTGCACCACTGCCTAGTATGGAACCACCAAGGCCCTTGAATGGAAAATCCTACAGAAAGTAGTGGATACAGCTCAGATCATCACAGGTAAAGCTCTCACCACCATTCAGCACATCTACACGAAACACTGTTGCAGGTAAGCAGCATCCATCATCAAGGACCATCACCATCCAAGCCATGCTAGATTCTCACTTGTACCATCAGGAAGAAGGTCTAGAAGCCTCAGGACACACACCACCTGGTTCAGAAATAGTTATTATCCCTGAACCATAAGGCTCTTGAACCAGAGGGGATAACTTCACTGAACTGTTCCCACAACCTATGGACTCATTTTCAAGGACTCTTCATCTCATATTCTTGATACTTATTGCTTATTTGTTTATTTATTTATTTTTGTTTGTTTTTACAGTTTGTTGTTCTTTGTTTGTCCATCCTGTTGGGTGCAGTCTTTCACTGATTCTATTGTGTTTTTGGATTTGTGTATGACTACACGAAAAAGAAACTCAGGGTTGTATATAAAGACACATACTTTGATAATAAATTTACTTAGAACTTCCAAAGATTACCCGCATAAACCATTGATCTCAATAGGTCTGTGGTAACACAGAATTAACATTTTAGGGCAATAGCTTATTATCAGAATCAGGGAAATCTTATAGGGATAAATTGTATTATACAAGTTGAAGCATAGAAATTCCACCACCCACACGATCACTTACAAGTTAAATTTTGGATTAATTTAATTCAATGATATTTGTGGAAACTTCAAATTGTCAGATTCTTCTTTCCATACAAGAGTATACAGCAAACCCTATGATTTCATAAGTTGTAACACACACAAAATGCTGGAGGAACTCAGCAAGTCAGGCAGCATCTATGGAGATTACCCTTCCCCTTCCATTCCAGTCCTGGTAAGTTGCTGGTCTTTCACTTTTGTTGGATCTAAATCCCGGAACACCCTGCTCAACAGCATGGTGGAATACCTCCAGAAGAACTGCAACATTTCAAATTGGCTGCTCACCAGCACCTGCCTCAGTGTAATTGCACAATGAATACTGGCCTTGCCAACAATGTCCAATTCCTGAAAATGATTGCTTAAAAAAAGAGACAGTTAGTAGAAAGAATAAAAGAGGCGTGTTAAAGGGAGTACGGTTAAATGAGAAACAGAATGATGATTCAACAGAAAAAGAGGTAATGGGACAAGAAATAAAACATAGACATAAAGGTGATGTAAACAACAACAGTAGAATCATTACTGCCTAAGTGGGAATAGAGCTTATGAGAAACGTTGGTAGAACAGGAATTTTAAGTTATGGAACCGAGGCACATGTGGAGATATGATACTAATCAATCACCACAAAACAGATGAGGGATTGTATTTCTGTGCATGCAATGGATACTATGGTCTCAATTTCAAAATAATTTTATGCGGATTAACTAGTAGCATTACTTACTCTTACTACCTCCCGAGTTCTCGTAGTCACTTGATTCCAACTTTTCCTTCAGATCAGCTTCAAACCTGGCCAGTTCAGCATCCAGCCGCCTGATGTGTTTATCAACCTGCAATAACACATTAATTAATTCCAACATCTGCAAATCAACTGAAATATTCTGATATTTAAATATGTATCACTGTCACAATGCACAGACAAGAACTACAGTCAAAAGAATCTGGGTGGAGTTGGGAAATATCACATGGGTTGGACACTTCGTTCTTGGTCAACGTGTCCCAAATATTATTGCACTGAAAATTATTGTGTATTGAAAATTAAAAATCTTGGACTCATAGGAAAGTGCTTCATTTTAAAGCATTGATGCTCCCTTAATAGAATTAAGTGGCATAGTTTTGAAACAATGTCATATTTTTAATTATGAAGAAAAAATGTCATACCACCTTTGCTTCTGAACTGTTCTGACTTCTGAAAAGGTGATACATTTTTTAAAGTGTGCTAATAGAGAAGTGTAGAGGAAGAGAATAATTGCTAGTTTATTTTGCAACAGAAATATTGCTGCTTAAATAATGTATCATATCTCCATCTTTCTCTGACCCAGTTTACCTGGGATAGTACTGTCTTACTATTTCCAAGCAGTTTTATAGCATCAATTTAAACTTTTTGTTCTGCTGAGTATCTGACTACCCATCCTCTCCTTCTAGCTCCCATGTTAAATGATTCTCTCCTCACAGAATGACCTTCTCTCCTCAGAGATTGTCCTTTTCTTAGAACAACATAATCCTTCTACAAAATAGCCTTTGACCTATCCATCCTTGTTGACTGTCATCTCCATATCTAATTTCCCTTTTTGTTCAGTCTTTAAAATTCATTCCCATCTTTTTTTGAATTAATTATCTGAATCCCTCTAATCAAGTTTAAGCCCTTACTGCATGACCAAAGTAAGCCTTATTAAAATTACAAATGAGCCTATATATAATCCTGACATAGGCTGCTAAATCCTCCTCAACCTTTGTTTTGGGTAGCCAGAACATACTCCTCCACAGCATGCCTGGCATCCAGCTGAGTGGGACTGAGGTAATCCAGTTCCATTCTTATTCACCCTGTCAAAGCCAGAGAATCACCTACAATGCCTTTCATTTCCAACACCTCCTGTGCCTCTGATGCCTAACAAGCCCGAGTTATCCTGCACCCCAGCATCAGTTTACAAATGCATTCATACAGACATTCGGCTGTAGTTCACCACCATCTACTGAATATAAAACTTCAGACTGTTTGTCTAGCATCCACTACTTGAATAGCAAAACTTTTCTAGCAACAAAAGAGAAAACAACAATTACCTTCACCACACATCTTCCTTTCCCGAGTCACCCCTTATTTCTCTGTTTGCTATCCTGGTGTCACATTTTGCCATGTGTTCACACTGCCTTATCCAGATCCACAACTTCAATTGCACTGTTATATCAACCTGACTGCTGGTGCAACATTCACCCAGGCCTTTTCCTCTAGGTTACCTAATCCAATGCATTCTTCTGTTTGTAATAGAAGTCAAACAAAATGCTACTGTTTCCACTCTGCCCCATGTCCTAACCCAGTCCACCCATTACTTCCATGCTTACTGAATAGAATTAGTTGTCAGTTAAGCAAAATGTTGCTTCTAAATTCTCATAATCTTTTATGCTTTCAAATTCTTCTTTTAAAATGTCCCTCTCCATCTCTGTAATGTCCTGCTGCCCTACAACTCAAGAAATGACTGCTCTACCAAGTCTGGCCTCTTGATCATACATGAATATTATCACTCCCAATCTGACTGTTGTGCTTTTACGTGCCAATGCAATAGGCTTTTGAAATTCCCCCCTAAATCTCTCCACATCTTTCCTTTTAAAAGTTCTCTTTAAAAACCTATAACTCAGATCTGCCTCACTATATTCCTGTGCATGTCAAATTTTGTTTGGTAACAATCCTGTAAAGTGCACAGTATTTATATGTGGTTTAATTAATTAGAACTACTCTCATGAAATCTACATTTTGTATTGGTTTCATGTTAAAGTCTGCTAAGACTTGGGAAAATGCCACATATAGGCTTCTTATACTAAGGAAGCATTCCTTAGGTTTATGGAGTGGTATGTACTCCATGTTTAAAACTGCTGGCAATCAAGCCCACTTCTTTCGAAGTTCTTGTACATGACAGCTATTTACAGTAAAACTCCTATAATCCAGCACCCTCAGAACTTTGGTGGTGCTGGATGAGCAGATTTTCCAGACCACTGTATGTTATGCCAACACACTTTTATTTAACTTTTTTTTACATGTTACACAATAGCATAATATTTGTAAGTACAGTAATACAGTAAATACATGTACTTTATCTAATATGGACTACATATTGTAAAATTTTACTGATATGCAGTAATAAATTCCAATACACTGTACAGTACCACCATTTACTCACCAATATTGTAGAGGTGACTTGAGAAGTTATCCATGGCAGCATATTAGTGTGAAACTTATTTAACAGCATTTAAACAATGTATACTGTACTTATCCATTGGTCAGAACTTAAAAATATTTTCACTTCAAGCTCCAGTACTGTAATCATACACAAAATGCACATGTTCAGTTCTGCTTAATGTACAAAACTGTACTCATAAAATAGATCAAAAACTGATACTTTCTTATAACTAAAAAAATGCTGTAGCTGCGCTACTAATCATCAACACAGGCAATCAATCAGTCAATAGGAATATTCAGTCTTAGGCTCAATATCAGAAACAATAATTAGATCTGGTGTTGAAGAAGTTGAAGGAGTAGGACTACTGGGATCTGCCTTCCTGGTTACCTTTTTGAAATTGTCTCTGAGGTCTACCTGTTTATTCGATGCTGCTTTTTTCTCATAAAAATTATTCAGTATAATATGCAAGTTCATTACTTCTGCAGCACTGTACTGGTTATTATACTCTGCAAATTCCACAAACTTTGTTATAAATTCTGTAGCCTGTTGCCAGGTATATCTAGTTCCTCCTTCTTGTACCTTGTTACTTTCTTCTTCTTCCATTACCTTGACCTTATTAAGATTAAAGTCCATGTCAATCATTTGTGCATCAGTTACAATTTCAACTACTTCTGGGTCCCCATCTTCATCAAACCATTCCTCCATTTCTTCTTCTGTGAGTTTGCTGACAGGATTTTCAGTAGGAGCATCTTCCATTATTTTTAAAATGTCTCTTAGACCAGTTTGTCTAGCACTAATTCCTTCAAACTCTTCTTCATCAATAGAATAGGCCCCAAATTTTACACTTGGCCATATTTTCCTCCATGATCTTTGCAAGGTTATACTTGAGACATCTTTCCATGCTAAAGCAGCAGCATAAATAGCATCTTTAAGATTAAATGAAGCTTGAAAATCTTGTATTATGCAATTAGAATTCAGTAATTTGTGAATAAAAGATCCCTTGTAAGCAGT
Organism: Hemitrygon akajei; assembly: GCF_048418815.1. Lineage (NCBI taxonomy): Eukaryota > Metazoa > Chordata > Chondrichthyes > Myliobatiformes > Dasyatidae > Hemitrygon > Hemitrygon akajei. The sequence continues at coordinate 111,863,120 of NC_133126.1, forward strand.
TTTGAATCTCTGAATCACCCCCTGATCCATTGGTTGGATCAGTGCTGTGACACTGGCAGGCAGATACTCAGCAGAAATATTCCCACAAACAAGTTCTGAAGCAGGATGATGTGCCTTACAATTATCTAATAGAAGAACAGCTGTGCTATCTTCAGGCAAACCCAGCCTTTTAAAATTTTCTTTGACCTCTGGAACAAAATGATGAAAAAACCATTCTTTGAAGAGCTCTGTAGTCATCCGAGCATTTTCTTGACCATCATAGATAACAGGCAAATAAGTGATACCATTGAAAGCCCTAGATTTCTTGTATTTACCAATAACAAAAAGTTTCAGTTTATGTCTACCAGAAGCATTACCACAAATAAGGACTGTGATCCTGTCTTTATTTAATTTAAAGCCCTGAGCACATTTTTCACCTCCGCCAGCTAACATACTGTTTGGCAAACAACGCCATAATAGCCCTGTCTCATCTGCATTGTAAACTTGATCAGGTGTCAATTTATGTTTTTGAATTAAAGCTTTAAAAAATTCACCAAATTCCTCTGCAACTGCATGATTAGCTGACTTGTACTCTCCTGAAGCAGACAGCTTACGGATACCATGACGATCTTTAAAATTGCGTAGCCACCCTTCAGAAAATGCACATTGTTCAGTTAGCTTCATTTCATGATGAAAGTCCTTTGCTTTTTCAATGAGCATAGGCCCAGTTATTGCCTTCCCTTCAGAACGCTTAGCAAGAAACCAATTATACAAAGCAGAATCTAACTGAGACAACTTTGGCTTTTTCAAGGTATGTCGTGCATCAATTCCTTTAATGGTATCTGATTCAGCTACAAATAACTGCAACTTGTCCTTGCGTTTCTTGATGTCATATATTGTAGAGGATCCAATGTTGTATTCCTTCATGATAACATGACGATTCTCACCTTCCTCAAGCCGTCTTATGATCTCCAATTTCTGATGTATTGTCAGAGTTATATGTTTCCTTTTTACAATTTTACCATCTCTACCATCATTGCTCACATTAGAATCCATAATGAATAGAGGATGGCTTGATAAAAAAAAAGATATGATGCAAACTAAACAACACTCTGTAATTTGCACTTCACAGCACAGAAAATGGCAAAATGTATCAAAACAGACTCATTCTGTTACTGGTGCTAATACACGAGCCAGTTGCTGAACAATCAGGATTCCGAATAATTAGATGCCAAATTATCAGGGTTTTACTGTACTTTTTCACTCCAAATCAAAAATGAATGCACCTCAGATTCCCCAGCAGTCCAACAGACCACCCACCATTTCATATGTTTCCATTGCTAGCTGTACTTTGTCATCACTATATTCTCTGCATTTATTGTAGGCTAGCTGAATCTTCTTTAGATGATCCACTCGTTGATCTGAAGACAGGCTCTTGACGTTTGAAATATATTCCGTTGCCAATTTGTCGATCTCTACCTTTTTATCTGCAAACAGCAAGCAATGTAATTAGACAGATTCAAGAAAGTAAACATTGGCATCCACTAAACTAACTTTACCCACTTCTCTGTACCCCTGTATCTTCTTCCCCTCTAATAAACTCAGTGATCTCAATCTATATTTTTGACCTTCAGAATATAAGATGTAGTAACATTTCTCATAATCATTACTTTCCCTCTTCACAAAATGTTGATGCCCTGATGGACACAATTCCATACTACATGTAGACACTGATTAGTACTGTGCCCAAATATGCCAATGATGGCCCTGGGGAAGCATCACAAATGAGCTCAAACTCTAACAACACCTAAACTTCTAATCGACACTGCAGGATAACATTCACAAGCATAAACCATGAATAATCCCATAGCCTTTCAAACATACTGGTACTAAGTCTACTGTTATGCTGGTTTAAAATGTAATAGAATGTTATAATCTAACAAATGCTGAAGAACTACTTAACCTTAAAAGTACCAGAACAAGGAATAAGGTGCAGAAAGCTGTGAAATGTTTTCCTCTTTTCAGAAAAGCTATATATAGAAAGAGCAAAGGCCAGATCCTTGTTTCAACTGAGAATTAGACAATGACTGAAATTCTTCTTTCCAACATTATACCTGTCATTTGCAATGTAACAATTTTTGTCTGCTATAAACAGATTGAAATGAACATCCTCTCTGTGTGTTTGGGGAGGGGGAATCTATAATACATCAATTAGTTTTGCTCTAAATCTGTATAAATGTCCAAAAGTTCCAATGAACCCTTAGTACTGCCCTTCCTCCCTTTTTCCTTTGTGCTTCGTCCACAGACACATCATCAGCATAATCTCATATGTAAAAAGGATTAAATTATCAAAATCATTGCATACTACTATACACAATTAACTCTCATTAGACAGACACTGACACATCTGAAATTTAAAGGGGGCATAAATAAAAAAGATGGTCAAGGAGTTAAGATCTAGGGATGATCTTAATGGAAGAGATATTCAAGGAGGAATCGTGGAATATTAGACCTGTAGAGTGTTAAATTCAGCACAGAAAGACATGGAAATATGTTCCAAGCATTAATCAAACAGCAAAACTCAAACTTTGATTTGTTACAAAATTATCACTAAGTTCCCTTTGTAGAACAGAATTTTAGATTCCAACCCAAGTTTACCACCAACTATACCCACTAACCCTAGGAGCACCAAACTAGTAACTTACAGTCCTAAATTTCCCCACAATCCTGCAAAATAAAGCTATATAACATCACAAGGAACCTCGCACCAAACTTGGGAACAATAACAAGAGGAACAAAAGTTCTCAAACAATTGCTAAAAAACAGCACATAATATAGTATGCATAATAGTCTGACTTACTACCATATTAAAAACATAACATCAGTCTTTTGGCAACTAGAGATAACAATCCTTTACATACGCAAAATTCTCATCAACGATTTGTCTCAAATCTGATGTATATAAAGAACTACTGAGTAATGCAAGCCAAACTTGAAGAATCAGATGATAAAATTTACAAAAAACTAGTTAGTATATTAAAATAACAAAGGAAGCATCTGAAGTTAATAGGACAATCCATAGAAAATAAATGTTGGTTTGTCAGTAGTGCTACTACAAATACAATCCATAGTTTGCTTACTAAGTATGAAAGCCTTGCTATTATTGATGCAGTACAATTTACTTTTATAAATAGCAGATGGAGTTTAACCTGACTAAATGTGAAGTGTTGCACCTTGATAGGTCAAATGCAGAAAGACAGTACACTGTTAAGGGCAAGATCCTTAACAGTGCTGATGAGCAGAGGAATCTTAGGGTCCAAGTTCACAGCTCACTGAAAGTAGCTACACAGGTTGATAGGGTGGTTAGGATGGCATATGGCATGCTTGCCTTTATTAGTTGAATTCAAAAGTCAGGAAGTCATGTTGCAGCTTTATAAAACTCTAGTTAGACTGTATCTGGGATATTACATACAATTCTGGTTGCCCCATTATAGGAAGGATGTCAAGGCTTTGAAGAGGGTGCAAAAGAAGTTTACCAAGGTGTTGCCTCGATAAGTGGGCACGAGCCATAACAAGAAGTCGGACTAACTTAGGTTATTTTCTCTGGAGAGATGGGGGCTGAGGGGACAGCTGATAGAGGTTTATAAGATTATGAGAGGCATAGGTAGAGTAGACAGACAATATATTTTGAAATGTTTAATACCAAGGGCATGCATTTAAGGTGGTGGTGATGGGGGCAGAAACATTAGACACTTAAGAGACACAATTGTGAGGAGAATGAAAGGATTTGGACATTGTGTAGGCAGAACAGATTAGTGAGCCATTTGTTTACTTATTTAATTGGTTTGACAGAACATTGCGGGCACAGGGCCTATTCCTGTACTAAACTGTTCTGTGTTGATCATGTTTTAACTTAATGTCTACAAACCAAAGTCCTAACTTCATGCTAGTTTGTAGGCCCATTGCCAGTAGCCTAAATTGACACAGTCTGGTAGGCTACTGTTGCAAAGAAGCATCTGCACCCAAAATAACTATTGTTTGTGAACATTCACAGTGCATGATTTTGGTGAAACCTTCATCAATCATCTATCTGTTCTGGTATCGCAATAGAAAAGTAAAAAAAAATACACAACAGCCTTAGGAAAATGAAAGTAACCAAGACACCAAAGAAAGAATAAATGACGAGCACTAATGTCTTGTTAGATCATTTGTAAAAATGTTGGGGACAGAAAGATACGTACAGTTAGACAAAAAGTTGACAAAAAATATAATGATAAACAGCTAAAAGGCAACAATTCGTAAGCACACAGTGCAACACAAAAAAATAAACAGGTCTGTAGTTAGATCTTTCAGATGATTAAATTTTATGACTTAATTTTAGATCGTTTCCAATACTGTGAAAGGCTGTAACAATTAAATTCAAGATAAACATTTTGACTTTTTGTTAAAAAAATGTTACTTATTTACAAAAAATATTTTTAGAAGCCATTTTTTAATCAGTTGGAAATAAAGTTACATCAAAGGGAAGCAGTAGCAAAGATGGGATTGGATTTAGTAGCACATCAGAGCAGATTCAATTAAACCCTGCCAAGACGACAAATGATCACTTGTATGTTCTAACAAGGCTGAAACAGTACGAGTTGAAAATTACATAAGGAAATTCTTTCCTGACTTTGAAATGCTACTATCCATTAGGAAATTACATTGTTAGTAGAACAAACACTGCTTAGAGGGCCAAAGATTGAAACTTCAAAATAGTTTTTCAGCTTCATGGCAAAATCTGCAGGTTTAGGAATCTGATTCACTGGTGCATTGCACAGTAAAGCATAACAAAGCCCCAAACCTAGTTTTCCCACAGATTTCTTAGATTACACTGCATGCACCTTCAGTTCTTTGATCCAGGTCCCGCATCAAATGGAAGATCCGCTGAAGCTCACAAGGAAGGTTCTCAATACCTGCCAAAGCACAGAAGTATGTTTCTATTTTAACTGCAAGAACATTCTCAAAAGAGTCATCAGTATATTACAATAGCTTCTGCATTACATGCATTTGTCATTCTGCTCAATGCTATTTGTGAAACAAATTTCCATATATCTTTGCATATCAATTTGACATTAATTAAAATAACTCAAGGTTGAAACACTTTGCCAAGTACACACACACACACACACATAAATAATCATTTTACATTTAGCATAATTTAGACTGTGATATAGCACAATTGAAATGGAAGTCTCCAACAAATATCACTTTGCTGCACTTGCACCCTGCAAATTTCTCTCAGACTTCCTAACACAAAGCCCATTATTTCACTTCTAATGTACAATTTTTTTCTGAACAAAGCTCATTGCCCAGAATAACCACTCACAATCCCTTCCAGTCTGCACTTACCTGCGCCACGTGTGGCAGGTTACTGAAACACTCTTCGTACAAAATGCCATCACTCCCTAACTACCCTAACAGCGTGTGACAGAAGGCAAAGCAAGGACAGAGCTTTATCTCTTCTCAACACCAAAGAGTTTTTTTCTTTACAATTTTTAAATTTCTTTGATTTTGTAATAACTAAACATCCTGTAAATAATGTAAAAGAAAAAAAAACCCAACAAAAATTGCCCTTCAAATGAATGGGGTCTCTGATCCCACAACGAATGTCTCTAAGCATTTGTCATTCAGTTGGCCCACTTAAGTTTATAACCACAGTTTCAAAGCACCAATTTAGTCAACAAATTGTCTACACAACCCTGTCTGCACCACACCAGCTCCATTTCTCCTGTATTTTGAAAGGTCGTTTTTTCTCATCACTGGCTAACTACTCATTTCCTCCTTTGCTCATTTTGGCATTCTTCAGCCAAAAGGCAGAATGTCTTTTTTCATTCAATTTGTCCACACTACTGTAAAATCTCCCTACATAAATGGATTCCACATATAATTAACAGCACAAATCAATCTGATATTATTGCTGATATGATTTTTCATCTCATACTTTGTTTCTGCACTTTAAGGTATTTTTATTAACCCTTAATGAACTTTTGCAGATCCTTGTTTGTAATGTTCCCCACAGACACATTTTCTATTGGAGTCATCAGTATGATTCCAATGCTCTTAGAAATGCAAATAGTTGTCTAGAAAGTTAGTTTGGCTTGTGGGGACAGCAGAGAGTTTTAGCCTTTGCCCTATATTTAACTGGACAATATATTTTTAAAAACTTAGGATTTCATCAAGGGCAATTGATTGTTGTATCCACTTTTTATTCCTGTAGGTATTTAATAGATACTTCCATTATAATTGCCTGGTGCAAAGCACTGTGGACTTTTGATCATTACACCTCAATAAAAACAACACTTTCAATGTTAAAAGTAAGCCATGTCACTTCATAAAAATTTGACGAGCAAGATGATGGGTGAGTGGGATGACTTAAAGATGGCATTGGATGAGCCAAATCATAATGGACAACTGAAATGAGAACATTTTAAAGGATTGAGCAAAATATTGCAGATGCTGAAAATCCAAGCCAAAAAAAAAATGGAAATGCTCTACTACATCAGTCAATCCCCATTCACCTGAGGTTTTTATTGCAGCAGTTTTGAAAAAAAAAACCATGGAGGAGGGTTTCAGCAGTTGATCAGTTGATTCAGCAAATACAGAGTGAGAGAAATAATGCTACAAATATGGGTGGATAACTCAGTAACTTTCCTATAACTATGCCCTTTAACTACAACACCATATTGGTACACTTTCCCCACTATCCCCACTACATGTACTGTTGCAAATCACTGCCCATACCCGCTCTTCTCACTGCTGTGCTTTCATATACTGTATATTACCCAATTTGCACTTTTACAGATCAGTACAATATTCTCCTCTCTAATGTAGTAGTTCACTGTTCATTAGGCCTGTACTGCTTGTTTCTCAGTCCAGTTATCTACCTGTACTGCCGACCACTTCTCTACCCAGAAAGAACTACCTGAAGATGATGCCTGCTATACCACTGGTGAATGTATCTAGAACTACATTTACAGTGTCAAAATAACATTTAGGACTGAAATGAAAGATCTCTTGACATAAGTGGTGGAAAATCTTTGGGAATTGTCTCTCTGATGCTGTGGAAATCATTACAGCTTAAGGGCCAGTAACACCCTATCTTGATTATTTCAGATCAATACCTATCAAATGCCTGCCTTTGCAGCTACTGATCTATTTTTATTCATTTACAGGACAAAGATATTGCCGGCCAAGCCAACATTTATTGCAATCCTCATTTACTCTTCAGAGTTTATTACTTTTAATCACTGAAGGTACTCTCACAGCAATGTCAACTAGGAAGTGATAAGAATTTGACAAAGAATAGTGATGTATTTCTAAATCAGCACTGAGTGTAACTTGGAGGAGAATTTTCAAATTGCACTGCTCCCAAATACTTGCTTCCACTGTACTTCCAAAGAATACAAGTTTGGTTTTAAAATGTGCTTTCTGTAAATTTACATACTGTACCCAAGATGAGTCACTGATGAAGGACAGAATGTTTAGGTGAATTAGATGCCAATCCAGCCCATTGCATATCCTGGATTGTTTTCAAATATTTTGGACCTGCATCCAACCAGGCAAGTGGAGAAACTTTCCATTATCCTCTGAACTTCTGCCTTGTAGATGCTGGATAAGTTTTGGGTGTAGAAGTTGAATCATAAAAACAAAAGAAGGAAGCCAAAGATAGTGAGAAGATAGAGGATTGGGAAGCTTTTAAAAACTTACAGAAGGAAAAGATAAATTATGAAAGGAAGCTGGTGACTAATATCAAAGAAGATACTAAAAGCTTTTTTAAGTATATGAATAATAAAAGAAAGTTGAGGGTAGGTATAGGACCAATAGAAAATGACGCTGGAGATATTATAATGAGGGGAACAGAGATGGCAGAGGAACTGAATATGTATTTTGCATATCTGCAGTATATGCAAATATACTGCAGATATACTGAAAATATATGCAAGTATATGCAAATATGACATCTGCAGTATACCAGACATTCAAGAGTGTCAAGGAAGTGAAGTATGTACAGTGAAAATTATGACTGAGAAGGTGCTCAGGAAACTTAATGGTCTGAGGGTAGATAAATCTCCTGGACCTGATGGAATGCACCCTCAGGTTCTGAAGGAAGTAGATGTAGAGATTGCGGAGGCATTAACAATGATCTTTCAAGAATCGATAGATTCTGGCACTGTACCAGATGACTGGAAAATTGCAAATGTTACTCTGCTACTTAAGAAGGGTGGGAGGAGGCAGAAAGGAAACTATAGACCTGTTAGCCTGACATAGTGGTTGGGAAATTGGTGGAATCAATTGTTAGGGCTGAGATTACGGAGTCCCTGGAGCCACAAGATAGCCCAAAGCCAGCATGGTTTCCTGAAAGGAAAATCCTGCCTGACTGAACTACTGCAATTTTTTTGAGATACCGTAATTACAAGCAGGGTAGACAAAGGAGATGCAATAGATGTAGTGTACTTGGATTTTCAGAAGGCCTTTGACAAGATGCCACACATGAGGCTGCTTAGCAAGATAAGATCCCATGGAATTACAGGGCAGTTACTAGCATGGGTGGAGCATTGGCTGATCAGCAGGAAACAGAGAGTAAAAATAAAGGGATCCATTTCTGACTGGCTGCCCATTAGCAGTGGAGTTCCACAGGGGTCAGTGTTGGGACTGCTGCTTTTTACATTGTATGTCAATGATTTGGACTATGGTATTAATGGATTTGTGGCTAAATTTGCCAATGATAGTGGGAGGAACGGGAAGTGTTGAGGAAACAGAAAGCTTGCAGAGAGACTTGGATAGTTTAGGGGAATGGGCAAAGAAGTGGCAAATGAAAAACAATGTTGGAAAGTGTATGGTCATGCACTTTGGTGTAAGAAATAAACAGGCAGACTATCATTTAGATGGTGAGAGAATTCAAAATGTAGAGATGCATAGGGACTTGGGAGTCCTTGTGCAGGATACCCTAGAGGTTAGCCTCCAGGTAGAGTTGGTGGTGAAAAAGGGAAATGCAATGTTGACATTTATTTCTAGAGATACAGAATATAAGAGCAGGGATGTTATGTTGAGGGGCTCGTGAGAACACACGAGAGTATTGTGCACACTTTTGGGCTCCTTATTTTAGAAAGGATATTGATATTGAAGAGGGTTCAGAGAAGAACCCTCATTGGGTGCATTTAAGACAGAGATAGATAGATAGATTCTTGATTAGCCAGGGCATCAAAGGCTATGGGGATGAAGACAGAAGAGTGGGGTTGACTGGAAGAATTGGATCAGCCCATGATTGAATGGCGGAGTAGACTTGATGGGCCGAATTTTGCTCCTGTATCTTACGGACTTGTTTCCAGCTTCCAACCTACTCTTGTAATCACGCTATTTAATCTACATACCTGACGATGCTATTAATGGCAAATGCGGAATATCAAAGCGTTTAGTTTAAGAATGTTCTGCTAGAGTTTCATTAAATGTTGTGGAATATAAACGTCATCACTAGTTAATTATTCCGTGAATGTTGTACAGGTCCCTCAGCCTGTTGCAAACTCGCTTGTTTATACTTCTAGCCTCCAGGGTGCTGGAAGAGAGGCCTCCACGCATGCGCGGTTTATGCAGCGGACGGCCGGAAACATTAGAGCCACTCACAAACTAAAGTGAACTTTCTGCTTCGGCACGAAAAAGTGATTATTTTTCGTTAACAGAAAGAACAGAGGCGCCTGATTCGACGTGACTGCGATCAGCAGCCGTCACTCAGATTCGGGCCTCCAACTACCACCTCCCCCTCACTCGGGCTTTGAGTAACGTCGACTGCAAGCGAAAGCACGCAGGCTCGCCAGGTCTCATTACCCGAAGATAAAGCGAACCGTTCGCTTCAACAGATGAAGAGGCTGTCTGGTCCGGTGCCGAGTCAGCAGCTTGGGGTACTCACTGTCCAGGTAATGCTCCAGGTACATTGCTGTCGCCATCTTGTCATCGTTTCAACCCGCCCGCATGCACAACACTGCGCCTGCGCGCCGCCTACCAACCGGCGGGCCGTTGCCACCGCAACCGCGCCAATTCCAGGCGGCGTAGCGGTGAAGATGAGCCTGAGCGTGTATCCACAGCACAGTCCCTGCAAACGAAGGAAGAAAGATCATCATCTTCGCCTAGCTCCTCTCCTCTTCGGATTGTCTGCTCAGTTCATTTTCAGCTGTGTTTTGACGAGAACAGTGTTCCTATTAGAACAGCCGTTTTAAAATAAAATGGCTATGTTAATAATTATGAATGCCTTCTGGGACCCACAAACATCCTCTTCCTTTCCTCTCTCCACCTTGGTGAAGAAGACTAAGCTGAGTATGGAAATTGCAGCTTTTTGTTCCTATAGAATTCAAGAAAGGAGGCTGGACTGCTTTGAGTATAAAACGTTTGCTACCTCAATCAGGTTTAATATCACTAGCATATGTTGTGAAAATTGGTGTTTTAAGGCAGCAGTACATTGCAATAAATAAATGAAAAATATAAATTATAATAAATATACAGTAACAATGTAAATTAGATATAAAAAAGAAAAAATAGTGAGGTAGTGTACATGGGTTCATTGTCCATTTGGAAATCTGATTCAGGCTGAGGGAAAGAAGCTGTTCCTAAAACATTAAGTGTGTCTTTAAGCTCCTGTACCACCTCCTTGATGGTAGCAATAAGAAAAGGGTATGTCTTGGTGGTGGGGTTCCTTAATGAAAGATGCTGCTTTTCTGAGGCATTGCCCTTTGAAGAGGACCTCAATGCCGGGGAGGTTAATGCCCGGGGTAGAGTTAGCTGAGTCTGCAGCTTTTTCCAGTGGCCCCTCCATATCAAAAGGTGACACAACCTGTTAGAATGCTCTCTGCGGTACATCTGTAGATATTTGCAAGAGTCTGGTGACGTACCAAGTCTCCTCAAACTCTCTGTGAAATACAGCTGTTGTTCTGCCTTCTTTGTAATTGCATCAATATGTTGGGGCAGGCTAGATCCTCGAGATGTTGACATCCAGGAACTTGCAACTGCTCATCCTTTCCACTGCTGCTGCCTCGATGAGGACTAGATTGTGTTCTCTTGACTTCCCCTTCCTGAAGTCCACAATCAAGGTTGATAAGAAAACTGCGGTAGGTCCAAGTCCTTGCTTAGGCAGAAGTTGATTCTGGCCATAATCAACCTCTCAAAGCATTTCATCGCAGTAGATGTGAGTGCCACAGTGATAGTCATTGAGCAGCTCACCTTACTCTTCTGAGGCACTGGTATGATTGTCGCAGGTAGTAATTTCTGATGTTCAAGATGTCCTTGAACACTCCTGCCACAGGTTTTCAGTGTCCTATCAGGTCTCTAATAGTAGTGAAAGATTTAGCACAGGTGATGCTGAAAATGCGCACTATAAACAGAATGCTGAAAAACAATTTGGATAACAACTTGCATATGTAAAGCACCTATTAATTGTGAAAAGTTTTTTTTACGTTGTTTGTGAATTAAAGTCAGAACAAAACTTAATATTGAACCAAATAAGGATATTTATATAGATAGATACACTATTGCTCCCAAAGGAAATTGCAGTGTCACAGTACCATTACAAGTTCATAGATATACAATATTAGAAGAGAAGTAACAAGAATAAATAAAAATAAGTTACCTTAACAGTCTAACAGGTCATCATTTCTCCGGCTATAGGTTGACTCATTATAGAGCCTTATTGCCAAGGGTAAGAATGATCTCATATAGCGCTCTTTAGAGCAGCACAGTTGTTCTCTGTCTATGACTGAAAGTACTCCTCTGTTCAGCCAAGGTGGCATGCAGAGGGTGAGAAACATTGTCCAGAATTGCCAGGATTTTCTGTAAGGTGCTTTGTTCTACCATAGCCTCCAGTATGTCCAGTTTGACTCTTATAACAGAGCCAGCCTTTCTAATTAGTTTATTGAGCCTGTTGTTGCCATTGCCCCAGCAAACCACCAGATAGAAAATTGTACTGGTGACAACAGACTGGTAGAACATGTGAAGGAGAGGCCTGCATATTTCAAAGAACCTCTTTATCCTCAGGAAGTAGAGGCTACCCTGGCCCATCTTGTACACAGCCTCAGTGTTGGTGCTCCACTCAAGTCTGTCATCCAGTTGCCCCCCAAGTATTTGTAGGTCCTCACCACATCCACGTCCTCCCCATCAATGATAACAGGGAGCAATGCAGGCTTAGTATTCCTAAAGTCCATCACCATCTCCTTTGTCTTACTGATGTTGAGCTGCAGATTATTCAGCTTGTACCATTCGACAAAGTCCTCCACCAGGGATCTGTATTCATCCTCCTGTCCTCCCTTTATACACTCAATTATTGCAGAGTCATCAGAGAATTTCCTACCAAGAGATGGAATTTGAAACATGTTGCAAAGGAGGCATGATCGATACAAGGAGAGAGTTTCAGATCTGAGGTTCGGGGTAGTTCAAGGAATAACAGCGAGCATCTACAAGAGGTCAGAAGAGGACTGTAGAACTTTCAGGTTACAGAAACTTAGAGAGATCAGGAACAGCAGGATAGCTGCAGGGCACGAGCTGATGTTCAACTCCATTTCACCAAATAAAGCTTCCATTGGACGTGGCTTCTATTGGGAACCCACCCACATGTACTTGTACAGCCACCATCATCCCTCCCAACATAGAACAGTTCTTTCTACTTGGATTAACCATACGAAAACTATTTCAAACCTGGAGAGTCTCCACAAGGAAATAAAATGATTACACATGATGTTCCTACAGAATGGCTACAAGGTGAAAAAAATCGAACAGGCCCTTAAAAGGGCCAAAGAAAAAACCAGGAAACCTAACAATGGTGAGGAACCCATCGCTACTGCCTGTCTTTTCTATTCAGGTATTTCCATGGTTTCTGGGAGGATCATCAGGATCCTGAAGAAATATCGGATTAATATCATCCACAAACCCATAAGGAAGCTATAATCACAGCTTATGTGGGTCAAAGATGACCTGGGTGTCAGGATTCCCTGTGAATGCAGAGCAGTGTATATTGGCCAGACGGGACGCACGGTGGAAACCCACATCAAGGAGCACAGGAGATGTATCCATTTGGGTTACCCCAAGAAATCAGTAGTAGCAGAACACTGCTTTTGCAATGTCTGTAGCATTGACTTCTATGGCACAAAACTACTGTACACACCAATGGGTTTTGGGACCGTCTGGTGAAGGAAACCATTGAAATAAAACTGGAGGAAAAGAATTTTAGCAGACAAAGGTCGAGCTCTAAGTAAGAACTGGAATTCAATTGTAAATAAGGTGGGACAGCGGAAACCTGATTGGATAAGGACTAACCAATCAGAAAAGATGGATGACGAGTATATAAATACCACCGCACTAAACATGCCCAGGCATTATCCCTGATGAAGATGGCAGAGTTTGTCATCGAAACATCAGTTAAAATCAATACCTGTTACCCGGCTGAAAGCCCAAGAAGATTTTTTTGTCATATATGCTGGGAAAGCACTAAGTCCTTTTTCAAAGCTTCCATTGTTCACCGTTTAAAGCGACGAAGGAGATTGAAACATTGAGGCGAATGTGGAAGGTGAGCACCGGCTACCTAGCTTTTGATCGCTGGTGGAATTGCTCTGCTACTGAGAGAGAAAGGCCTGTCGCTGGGCCCAGAAAATGTTACCCATGTTTTCTGCATTTTGGATATGGACTTGGACTTCAGACTTTTTTTGCAGTCTTTCTCAGATTTTGTGTATGTGGGAGGAGTATTTGGCAGTTAATGTGCCAGTCCTCTTTTTGTTCATCTTTATGTGGGGAGGAGAGATTTGGGGGTTGATGACTGAGCTGCCGTTCTTTTCTTTCTCGGTTTTGTGGCTATCTGGAGAAGAAGAATTTCAGAGTTGTAATACAGTCTCAATCTGTGTTTATACTTCATATGCACTCCACCTGCAGTATGCATTGCATTTCATATGCTTTTTTTTTATCTCATGTTTACCTAGCTTGGGAAAGTATGGTAGCATAATGGTTCGCGTAATGCTGTTAAAGTACCAGCAACTCAGGTTCAATTCTGCTGCTGTCTGTAAGAAGTTTGTATGTTCTCCCTGTGATAGTGTGGGTTTCCTCCAGATGCTCTAGATTCCTCTCACATTCCAATAATGTACAGGTTAACAGATTAATTAGTCTCATGGGTATAACTGGGTGGCGTGGACTTATTAGGCCAGAAGGGCCTTTTACCGTGCTGTACTTCTAAAAGCAAAAAAATTTTGTTTTGTAAATACACCTCTACTATTTGCCTTATTTACTCCTGTAGAGAAAACCACATTCTAATTGCCTTAAAACCAGTTACTTTGGGTAGATGGATCTTGTGAACCATGGTTGGCAGCTCATCTAGAAGAAGAAAAAAATCTGATCTCAAACCTCTGCTGCCTTGCAACTATACCTACTCTTGGGGAAGGCTTCTGGAGCAAACCCTGAGGGAAAAATCCGGAGCTGGAGTCCCAAAGGAGTCCTACATTGCGTTCAATGCTGACTGGTAATTCCTGCCATGCTGCTGGTACCAAACTGTATCTGACCCTGCTGTTCCTTTGTGTTCATCAGATGCATAGAGAGGGGGAGCTTGCTACGTGGGCAATGGCTTGCTCTCCATATCATACTGCTCAGGCTTGAATATCTAGACCACTAGAACATAATATCCATGGTCAACTCTGACTGACGGAGGCCTCAGATCGGAATTGTTCTGGATAAATAGGTTTTTCCTTCTTTCTTATTGGATCCATTTTCTCTCAGATTAATCCATCAACCCTTTTGAAGGAGTCACACATTTGTTCTCTATTTGCATTGTATTCTATCTTGCGTGTTTATTATGGTAACTAGACATATGAGTGAGGGCATGATAAAAGTGAAGGGAATAAATTAACATCTTCGTGTTCTGCACAGTTTGTAGCTTGGGACTGGTGGATGTTGTATCTTTTGCTGATCGTTCAGTAATACTGAATTACACTTGAGTACGCTTGAGTTTCATCGCTTCAAGATTGTATGTTTGCTAATCACTAATAAAAGATTGAATACATAACCTCAACTTTTGGAGCAATCATTCACTCCTTGAAGATGTCTTGGTTGCTATGGAGGCTTGTACCCAAGATGGAGCTGACTAATTTTACAATTTCCTGTAGCTTTCAGTCCTTTCAGTCCACCACCACCCCCCATACCAGACAGTGAGGCAGCCTGAGAGAATGCTCTATAGAAGTTTGCAAGTGTTTTAGGTGACAAACCAAATCTCTTCACACTCCTAATGAAATATAGCTGCTGTCTTTCCTTCTTTATAGCTGCATTGATATGTTGGGACAAGGTTTGATCCTCAGAGATCTTGACACCCAGGAACCTGAAATTGCTCACTTCCCTCATCTTGTCCTTCCTGAAGTCCAAAATCAGCTCTTTCGTCTCAATGACATTGAGTGCAAAGTTGTTGCTGCCACACCACTCAACTAGCTGGTATTTCTCACTCCGGTACGCCCTCTCATTTCTATTTGAGATTCTATGCACTTTGGAAAGGCTGATCACTGGCTGTACTTCTGCTTGAGTATAGGCAGAGACTGAAGACTGCAGCACCAGTAGTGAGGACCAAGAAGGTATGGAAAAGGGAAGCACAGGAGCACTTACAGGACTGCTTTGAATCGGTGGACTGGACTATATTCAGGCAGTCATCTTCAAGTCTCGATGAGTATACCGCAGTTGTTATCAACTTATTTAAAACCTGTATGGATGAGTGTGGGCCTACAAAAACTTGTTGTGCATTTCCTATGTTACTATACAGTCAGCCCTCCTTATCCGTGGGGGATTGGTTCCGGGACCCCTCACGGATACCAAAAAATGCGGATGCTCATGTCCCTTATATAAAATGGCGTAGTATTTGTATATAACCTACGCACATCCTCCCATATACTTTAAATCATTTCTAGATTACTTATAATACCTAATACAATGTAAATGCTATGTAAATAGTTGTTATACTGTATTGTTTAGGGAATAATGACAAGAAAAAAAAGTCTGTACATGTTCAGTACAGACGCAACCATTGTAGCTCTTCTGGGAACACTGATGCCGCCTTGGCATCAATCCCAATTCTCCCGTGATCTTTAAGTTCTTTGAATTTTCAAATGGTTACAGGAGGGGAAAAAAAATCAACCCTTCCCCCCTCCCCTTAACCCCTCCCCCTAACATATCCCTGTAGAAAGAAAAAAAAGAGGGGAAAAAAAGGAAGAAAGAATGCCTGGATATCGGAAGATCCCCACATGCTCCATGGAGTTCATAATAGCTTTAGTATATATATTTGTTTCTTTCCCCAAATAACCAATAATTTTACCTTCGGAGCACCTATATATTTAATCCTATCTTTTGTAAATAAGGGCGCCAAATTTTCAGAAATATTTCATATTTATCTCTTAAATTATAAGTAATTTTTTCAAGTGGAATGCAGCTAAAAGCTATATCTATTTTCATTTTCTTAATGTATGTTAAAATTCTTTTTCTTTTCACCGGTCCATTAAGCCCATTAACATTAAAACTTTAAAAATTCAGTAAATTAGTCATTATTTTTAACAGGGGTACTGCAGTCTATAGTAATACCTAACTTTTCAACTTCCGTAGTACCTTGGGGAATCTTTTCAAAATTCTTCGTGTTGCTATGTGTCTCCCCCCCGATTGTCCAGACAAGGAAAGAAAGATTAAGAAAAATAGATTATAAAGAAAAAAATAACAAAATACCCCCCTACTAATGTTGTGAATTAAAAAAAACCCACAACATTACCCCCCTCCATTGTATGGGTCATGGCAATCGCCATGATGACACACGTGAATTCCGTAGCAATCGATCCGAAGTTCCCCCAGCTCCCCGTAACATAAAAAAGTATATATGAGAAGAAAAAATAATATCACTACTCTCAATTAATATTTCTCAAATTTTTACCTTTCTCCCCCTGTATCATATAATTAAGAATATATTTAAATATTCTTCTGTCCTTAAACATCCATCAACTCCATTCACTGTCCCTGTCTTCATCTTTAATCCATTTCACTTTTAAATCTTTGGCTGTGGTTAGCAAATATTTGGGAGTTCTTGTGCAAATTCTTCCACATCCCGATAATCAGTAAAAGATCTTTTTCCGTCATTCAAAAAAATTATCAGGGTTGCCGGGTGGTGCAACATAAATTTATAACCCTTTTCCCATAAAACTTTTTTCGCTGGGTTAAATTCCTTCTTTCTCTTCAAAAGGTCATAACTTATATCAGGATAGAAAAGAACTGTTTTCCCTTCTATCATCAATGGCCTGTTTCCCTTTCTGGCACGTTGGGCAGCCGCCTTCAGGATCTTTTCTTTATCTTGATATCTTAAGCATTTTATCAAGATTGATCGTGGGTTTTGATCAACTTGAGGTCTTGATCTTAAGGCTCTGTGAGCCCTTTCAATTTCAATTAACTGGGTTCTTTCTTCCATTTCCCAAATTTCCGGAATCCATTTTTGAAAAAAAATTTTTGGATCCTCTCCCTCTATACCTTCTTTAAGTCCAACAATCTTAATATTATTTCGTCTGCTAAAATTTTCAAGTACATCCACTTTTTCCAACAACCATTTTCTTTCTGATGTCCAGGCAGAAATATTATCTTCCGTTTTATTCACTCTATCAATGGTATCTCCCATTGTTTCTTCCAAGTTTTTAATTTTCTTGTCCATTTTGTCCTGTCTTTTCATCATTTTATCAAACATAATCATCATATTTTTAATATTTTTATTACTTTTAATGCTTTTAATTCATGCATTATTTGCACCAAAGATTTTTTTATGTCTCCAATATCACCTCCAACCTCTTCCTGTTGCTCTTCTTTGTTTGTCTCTTCATCTTCGTCTGATTTATCCAGAGAATCTGATTCCACCTCATATTCACTTTCACTTTCAGTTCCGATCATAGCTGGGATTTGTAGTTTGGGTTGCTCGTGTTTGCGCATGCCCCTTCCTTCACGCATGCGCAATTCCTGTTGCTCTTTTTTTTTGGAAACGGTTGATGTTGCCTCAGTTTCCTGTTCTGTATCACCAGAGGTAAAATGCACTTGAGCCCGAGGCTCTTTCATGGCGGGCGGCCTTGATTCTTTTCCAGCTTGTGCTGTCTTCAAAGTAGTAGTTTTCTTCTGCTTCTGTTTAGGAGACATATCTTAAGACAATCCTGAGTAGTTTATAAGTAATTTTTAAAAAGTATTTACTAACTTTTCTTCACTTAAACATTATTTTACCGTTTTTTTACGGGAGAGCTGGATTTCCACGTCTCGATCCAACGTCATCACGTGACGTCCCCCGATCTTTAAGTTCTTGAGGCTGTAGTGCTTTACATAGCTAACCAGCCATCCCTTACTAGCCTTAAACTTCTTCCTCTTGCTCACAACACAAGCAGCGAACGAACGAGACACGAGGCGAACAATGCTCAGCTTCCGGGTTTTCCCAATCCGCGGATGGTTGAATCCACGCATACAGAACCCGCGGATAAGGAGGGCCGACTGTATTGTTTCTTTTCCTTTTGTTCTATCATGATGTACATGGAATGATCAGAAAGTATAGCGTGCAGACAAATGCTTCTTACTGTATCTTGGTACATGTGATAATAATAAACTAATTACTAATAAAAACACACCTCACCTAAAGAGAAAAGCTATGGACAGTACAATCTTTCTTGTTCAGTATATCCTTCAGGTTTGGTTTCATTCTAATGATCCTGTTTCGAACTTTGTCTTGTACTTTTGTTTCATACGTAATAGACACCAGATGTGTTCACAATAATTCAAAGTAGTTACTATTCTTGTTGCCACAACACAGGAAAGTGGGGGGGGGGTTACACAAAAGATTTGAGGACAATAATAGGGTTGGTTAAATTGAATAATAGGGTAGGATTGGCTAGGCTAGTGTAGCTTTACTTGGAGTGGAAAAAACAAATGAATTAGTTGATGTATAGGAAATTATCATACTTTTATTCCTTTATAATGGCTGCCTTGATGCAATAGTCTGGCTTCTGTTTACCAATGAGCCTGATGACGCAATGGGAATTGTACATTCCTGTACCTTGATAACAAGGTAAAAGCTGAAGTGACCATTCAGGAACAAGAAACTTCAAAAATGATGCAGACAAACTAGAAAGTCTGAAGTTGCTGAAAATACAAAGCACTGCATGCAAAATGGTGGAGGAGCTGAGCACATCAGGCAACATCTTTGGAAATAAATGAACAATCAACGTTTCAGGCCGAGACATTTTTAGGACTGGAAAGGAAGGGAGGATAAAAAGGTGGGGTGAGGGAAAGGGGGATAGCTAAATGGTGATAGGTGAAGCCAGGTGGGTAGTGATAGGCGGGTGAGAAGTAAGAGGCTAGAGCAGAGAATAGAAGAGGGGAAGGAGATGGAATTTTTTTAACAAAAGAAGAAATTGATATTCATGCCATCAAGTTGGAGGCTACTCAGATAGAATATAAGGAGTTGTTCCTTCACCCTGTTTGGCCACCAGGATGCTGCATGGCCTGCGGAGTTCCTCAAGCATTTTGTGTGTGTTTACTATGGATTTCCAGCACCTGCAGAATTTCTTGTGTTTAAAATTTACTCCTGAATGGCTGTAAGGCAAACAAGTGATTCAATCAAAAGGGAAACTCCTAATCATTCTACCCTTTTGCCATTTATTTCATATTTAAGCTCCATAAGACCTTGTGTTTCCTGATGTACAGATTCTTACTACTCATGTAAATCACTTGCAGGTGCTTCTTTGAAGAAGGAGGACATCTCTGATGTTCTGGAAAAGAAAGCCACACCTGGGAGCAGATGCGGTGGAGTGAAGAAAAGAAATACAACCCTTGCTTCACATAAGGGCATAGGTGCCTCCAGCTCCCTGAAGGCCTCTAAAAAATAAGACCACAAAAATCATGAAAAAAGTGAAGAAACCAAGCATCTCTGGATCCAATGACTCCTAATTACCAAGCCCTGCAAGAATGGAAGAATGGCAATGGGAATAGCTGAAGTGACATAGTCTGTAGTCATGGATCACTTCATTGTCATCTTACATTTGGAATGAAACTAAGAGTGATGCGGCAAGTGGGATCATAACTATTTAGTCCTTTCAAGAACACACTCTGGTGTCTCTGCGTAAGGAGATACCTGTGAAAACTGCCTCAATCATGGACGCTCACCTAATGTAACATAATGCACTCAAAGTATCGTTGAAGTATAATTCATATCCTTTGCACTCTAGAATCTGTCAACCCTGTCTGAAATCCCAAATAATGACAGACTTGAATATATCGTTGCATCAGTGACATTGGTAGTTACAAGCTACCACCAGAATTAGCTTCATCACCTCAGTGTTGCCACCCTGTAAGTCCATTTCCCAACCAGCACTGAAATCTCTGGGAGAATATCTTTTTTGGGGGATTTTTGAGTCTGGGCTTCATCAAAGTCTGAGATTATTTTTCAGTTTTTGCCATCAAGTGTGGAGATGTATACAGTGCTAATTGTTGCCAACACTGCTGCCTGGACAGCTTGCAATCATTGAAGGAACAATGAATTCCAAATTGTATTATGACATTTTAGAGGAGAATGTCAGGGTAGCAGTCCATCAGCTTAATAGAAGTTGGTTGATGCAACAAGACAATGATCTGAAACATGAGTAAATAAACAAGTTTAAAAAGAAGAAAATTTGTGTTTTGGAATGGCCAAGTCAGACTCCAGACCTTAACCAAATTGAGATGTTATGGCATGACCTGAAGAGGGCTGTTCATGCAAGGTATCCCAGAAATATTGAATTAATTGAAAGAGTTTTGTATGCAGGAATGGTCTGGGAGGGATATACCTAGAAAGTACAGGCCAATCAGCTGAGTGTCAGTGAAGGCAAGGGATACTTACCTAGGGCAAAAATTACAAGCTATTAAAAAGCACACAGCTTAGATGTGTTAAAGGCACATTGTGCTTGATTAATGTCATTGAATGTTGTGGAGTTAATGGAGAGGAATGATGTTCTGCATATGGATTTACATAAGGTATCACCACAATAGAGGTATTAGCAAATTATAACCCAAGGGGCCAAGGTGCATTGAATATTAAATTGGTTAAAAGAGAAAAATAAAGTTAGTCATGAACAATTATTTTTCAGTTGAGAGGAAGTATACAATTTTGTTTCCAAAGTATATCATTGTTATTTGGAATGCACTTACTCTAAGGATGGTGACAGCACGTTCATTGGCAATATTTGAACAAGAATTAGGTCAGTAATTAAAGAATCATAGGACATAATTATGGATGAGTATTAACTACCCATTTCTCCAAAAAGAACCATACAGGCCTCTTGGGCCAAACCCTCTCATTCCAAGAAACATCATTCTTTGTCTTGTGTTGTCATCCTTTGGGAAGATTCATCATTAATAGTTTTCACATTTAAGTAGACTCTTTTTCTTCATCCTTCTTTCTCTGCCTTAGCATTTAAACACAGCTGTGCCTTAAACTTTTTGTAGGAGTTTGAGACTCTGGGCCCAAACTCGCTAGTTTAGAAGGGTGATGGAGGATCTCATTGAAAGCTTCCAAATGTTCAAAGACCTAGATAGAGTGGATGTAGAAAGGATGTTTCTAATAGTGAGAGTGTAGGACCAGAGGGCACTGCCTCAGAATAGAACAGAGATGAGGAGGTGTTTAGCCAGAGGGTGGCGAATCTATGGAATTCATTGCCATTTTTGGCTGTGGAGGCCAAGTCAATGGGTATATTTAAAGTGGAGGTTGATAGGTTCTAGATTAGTAAGATTGTCAAAGATTACATTGAATAAGTGGGAGAATGGGGTTGAGAGGGAAAATAAATCAGCAAGATCAAATGACAGAGCAGACTTATTGGACTGAATGACCTAATGCTGCTCCTATGTCTTATGGTCTCAGAGATGTGTTTGGAATTATGAAATTGAATGTTAACTCTGTCTTTTGCTCCACAGATGAGAATCTCAGAGTAATCTGTGTTCTTTTTCTAAGAGTGAAACTTGCACATTGGCATGCTATTTTATACTGTTTATGCGCTTTCAGGTTGGCAGACTGACTGGATGATGCTTACAGAAGCTAAGAGTTTAACTGTGTCCAGCTTTGGGATGATAGGTGTGTGGCTTATAGGCATTACAGCTAGTTCATATGAACTTTGAGTGGCAGGATGTAATTTCTGAGGCTTTCTTCACAACCTTCCTTTTCAGAATCACATTTAATATCACTGTCTCTGGCATGAGTCTGCAGCTTATTAAGCTGTTTTCTGTTGTGAGTAAACATAAAAAATTCTGACTAGGGAAATGACTTTCCAGAAAGCATCATGTGGTTGTGTCCAGCCTTTCTCCCTAAATTAACTCTGACATCATTATAGTCAGACAGAAAACACGCATGCACGTTAATATTTTGTACAAGTTACACACTCAGTAACTGGGTCATACTCAAGCGATAGTGCAGCCAAGTAGCAATTGTGCTGCTGCTCACAGCTCCAGCTACCCAGGTTCAAGCCTGCATGCTCAGTTTCCACCCACATCCCTGGTGGAATTGACTTGCTGGTTGGCAATAAGACAAAGGAGATGTTTATCTTCCTCAATGTCAATAAGATAAAGGAGATGTTTATTGCCTTCAGGAGAACTCGCATCACTCACACCCTTCCTTACATCAGCAAGCAGTGGAAATTATGAGTAGTTACAGACTCCTGGGAATGCCCATCTTGCACACTTCTTGTGGTCCCAGAACACATCCTACATGGTCAGGAAAGCTCACCAATGCCTCTACTGTCTGAGGAGCCTGATGAGAGCTGGATTTTGCACATCTAAACTCATGTCATTCTACAGATGCACAGTAGAGAGCATCCTGACAAGCTGCATCACTGAATGATATGGAAATTAAACTGTGATGGACAAGAAGGTGCTACATTGGGAAGTCAGCCTTGTACCAGCCTTTCCACCATCAAGGACATATATACAGAAAGATGCCTGTAAAGGGCCAGTAACATCAGGACAGATCCCACCCACTCTGCTCATGAACAGTTTGTCCCATTCCCATCAGGGAGGCTATGTAGCATCCACGCCAGGATCACCAGACTCAAAAACAGTTGCTTTTCCCAACCAGTAAGACTGATCGACACTTCCACCCACGAATCCAGCACTCCACACACCCAACCAGCAGTACTTTATAATTTTCTGTCAGTCACCTTATGTACAGACACTCCTGTGCCTAGCATCACTTTATGGCCATACAATCAATCTATGTACAGTATATAAGCTATCTTATGAATTTATATTTATTGTGTTCTTTATCATATTGTGTTTTTTGTGCTGCATTAGATCCAGGGTAACAATTATTTCATCTCCTTTACACAAAAAACAATCTTGAATTTTGAAATTGGACACTGTAAATTGGTCCTGGTGCTCAGTGAGACTGGATGCAGACTGGTAACTGCTTTGCCAAGCACCATTGTGGCCATGTGGAACTCGCTGTTGCCATCCATTTTAATTCTCCTAATCCCCATACCAGCATGTCTGTCCACAGCTTCCTCTACTGCCAGGCTAAGTCTAGAGACAGAGGAAGAGCACCTCATATTCTTCCCTCCACTTGGTTGCATGAACTCTGCTTTCTCTAACTTCTAATAACCACTCTCCTCAGTCCCCTTTTATTTCCCTAATCTCACCAGCCCCATCACAGCATCTTTTTCTCCTCAGTATCTTCCAATCACCCACATATTCCTCCAAACAGTTTCCCACCCCACGTACTTCCTTTTATTCTATGCTACACTATCCTATCAGAGTCCATCTTCTTCCATCCTTTGTCACCTCTGCCTATCACCTCCCTGCTTCTTACATCATTTCCACTCTTACACCTCCCTCACCTGGATCCATCTATCACCTGCCAGCTCTTGCTCTGTACTGATTGCCTACCCCTCATTCTTTCCAGTCCTGATGAAAGGTCTTGATCTGAAACATCGACTGTCCGTTTCCCTTCACAGGTGCTGCCTGACTTGTTGAATTGCTCCAGCTTTTTCTGTGTTACTCTAGATTCCATCATTTGCAGTCTTTGTGTTTCTGTATAGGTTTGTTGGTAGGTACGGACTTGTTCATTTCAGTCCTGACAACTGTTGCTCCCCTTTTCTGTGTAGATTTGTGCATTGCATTTCTACAGGCATGGTCCATTTTGGATTTCAAGAGATGAAATAGAATTTGTTCAGGTGACTGCCACCTTGCAGAAGCAAGATACAGGACGGAAGTGTTCCATACGCAGCAACACCAACATTTGCCTTTAAAGAAGCAAGTCTTTTGCTTCTATGATTGTAGGAGATCGGTCTTGAAGGGAGAGCAGGAGACTTTAAATGAGTTGGCTAATTGTTATTTAATTGATTAACCAGCTAATTAATAGCAAATGTTTAAAAAAGTGTTAAGCAGAGCGGCCATTGTGACAGTAAGCCAATGTGAGAATTGGGAGCTAAGGCTTTGGTAAGGAACAGGTAAAATTTTGTTTTCCTGTGCTTCCTTAGCACTTAACCATGTCTAGCCAGGATGCTAGTTAGGATAGTGGAATGCTCCTGCTGCAAGACGTGGAAAATCAAGGAACCTTATGGTCTTGCTGATGACTACATCTGGGTAAAATCCACCCCGATGCAGCTCATGGTAAACCAAGTCAAGGAAATGGAACTTGATTTGAGGTACATATTCAAGATCATCAGAATGTTGAGAACATCATAGACAAGACATTTACTGAGGTGGTCACACCCAACGTGCAATCTTCAGAAAAATAAATGACCACTAGAAACAGTAATGGAGTCAGCTGACAGTTTAGGGCTCCCCTGTGGCTCCCCTTCATTGATACTGTAAGTATATCTGTTTTGATTCTACTAGGGGTATGATCCTTTAGAGGCTTGTAGCTGTGGTCATGTCTTTGGCACTGTTATTGGCTCTGAAGGAAAGGATGCAGTTAGACAGAGCATAGTGATAGTTTGGGAGATTGACAGGAGATTCTGTGGTGGCAGAAGAGACACCAGGATGGTGTGCTTTCTTCTGGATTCCAGGCTTAAGGATGTCTCTGAGCAGTTACACAACATTCCCAAGAGGGAGGTGAACAGCCAGAGATTGCTGTACACATTGGTACAAATGATATAAGGATGAGGTCATGCAGAATGAGTTTATGGAGATCGGTATGATGTTAAGAAGCAAAGCCTTGAGGGTTGTGATATCTGCATTTTGCCAGAGTTACATAATAGCAAAGTCAGAAGTAGAAGCCGCCCTCTTCTCAAGTCCATCACCCTTAATGGGGCTTACACCATGGCTGCAGCTCATCGGGGCTGGATTATAGATCCTCAATAGTCAATGGAAACTTGTGGAGCAGGTGTGAGGAGAAAATGTTTACAGTTTGTAGTAATTAGGGTAGTATTATTGAGAGATTTTAATTTCACCGGTATTGCAGGATAGTAAGGACTATGATATGGTGAAATCTTTGAAATGTGTCCAGGAAAGTTACAGAACACATTTCAAATATATAGAGGGTCCTCTCAGAGGGTGTAATACTGGACCTTCTCTTAGGGAATGAGACAAGGAAAGTAACTGAAGTAGCAGACAGGAAGCATTTTGGCCGTGTGCCCATAATTCTATTAATTTTAAGGTGAGATAACTTGTGCATATGTTAAGGTTCCAAACTGAGGCAGGGCTAATTCAGAATCAGGTGACGTGTCATGAAGCATGTTCTTTTATAGCAGCAGTACAGTGCAAGACACACAAAATGCTGGAGGAACTCAGCAAGCCAGGCAGCATCTATGGAAAAGAGAACAGTTGACGTTTCGGGCCGAAACCCCACAGCAGGACTGGAGGAGAAAAGCTCTGGAGGAGTAAATTTAAAAGGTGGGGGGAGTGGAGAGAGAAACGCCAGGTGATAGATGAAACTTGGAGGGGGAGGGATGAAGCAAAGAGCTGGGAAGTTGGTGAAAGAGACAGAAGGCCATGGAATAAAGAAAAAAGTGGGAGGTGGGGGTGGGAGGAGCACCAGAGGGAGGTGATGGGCAGGCAAGGAGATAACATGAGAGAGGGAAAGGGAATGGTGAAGGGAGTGTGGTGGGGGGCATTACTGGAAGTTTGAGAAATTGATGTTCACGCCATTAGGTTGGAGGCTACCCAAACAAAATATAAGGTGTTGTTCCTCCAACCTAAATATGGCCTCATCACGACAGTGGAGGAGATCAGGGATGGACATATCGGAATGGGAATAGGAAGTGGAATTAAAATGGGTGGCCACCGGGAGCTCCTGCTTGTTCTGGTGGATAGAGCGTAGATACTCAGCGAAGCTGTCTCCCAATCTATGTCAGGTCTTGCCGATATACAAGAGGCCACACCGGGAGCACTGAACACAGTATATGACCCCAATAGACTCACAGGTGAAGTGTCGCCTCACTTGGAAGGACTGCTTAAGGCCCTGAATGGTAGTGAGGGAGGAGGTCTGGGGCAGATGTAGCACTTGTTATGCTTGCAAGAATAAGTACCAGGAGGGAGATCAGCAGGGAAGGACAAATGGGCAAGGGAGCAATCTCTGTGGAAAGCAGAAGGTGGGGGGGGGGGGGGCGATGTGCTTGGTGGTGGGATCCTGTTGGAGGTGACAGAAGTTCCAGAGAAGTATGTGCTGGACACAGAAGCTGATGGGGTGGTAGGTGAGAACAAGAGGAACCCTATCTTTGGTAGGGTGGTGGGAGGATGGGGTAAGAGCAGACATGCGTGAAATGGAAGAGATGTGGTTGAGGGCAGCATTGATGATGGAGGAAGGGAAGCCCCTTTCTTTGAAAAAGGAGAACATCTTCATTCTAGAATGAAAGCCTCATCCTGACAGTAAATGTGGAGAAGAGGGAGGAATTGAGGGAAGGGCATGGTGTTTTTACAAGTAGCAGACTGGGATGAGGTATAGTCCAGGTAGCTGTGAGAGTCTGTTGGTTTATAATAGACACTGGTGGATATGCTGTCTCCAGAGATAGAGACAGAGAGATCAAGAAAGGAAAGGGTGGTGTTGGAAATGGACCAGGTAAATCTGAGGGCATGGTAGGAGTTGGAGGCAAAGTAGATGAAGTTGACAAGTTCAGCATGGATGCAGGAAGCAGCACTAATGCAGTTGTCGATGTAGCGCAGGAAAAGTGCAGGGCGATCACCAGTGTAGGCTTGGAACATAGACTGTTCCATGTAGCTGACAAAGACTGGCATTGCTGGAGCCCATGCAAGTGAGTATGGCTACCCCTTTTGTTTGAAGGAAGTGGAAGGAGCCAAAGGAGAAATTATTTGGAGTGAGGACAAGTTCCGCTAGGTGGAGGAGAGTGGTGGTAGAGGGGAACTGGTTGGGCCTGATGTCCAGAAAAAAACAGAGAGCTTTGAGGCCTTCCTGGTAGGGGATAGAGGTGTATAGGGACTGGACATCCACAGTAAAAATAAGATGATGGGGGCAAGATAACCTGGAATCCTTGAAAAGTTCAACAGTGTGTGGAGTCACGGATGTAGGTAGGAAGGGACTGTACTAGAGGAGGATAAAACAGAGTCAAGGTATGCAGATATGAGTTCAGTAGGGCAGGAATAAGCTGAAACAATGGGTCTACCTGGACAAGCAGGTATGTGGATCTTGGGTAGGAGATTGAAACGGGACGTGTGGAGTGCGGGAACTATGAGGTTGATGTCGGTGGATGAGAGATCCCCAGAGTCAATACGGTTGGTGATTTTGTGGGAGACAATGGCCTGGTGTTTCTTAGTGGGGTTCTGTTCAAGGGATAAGTAAGGGGAGGTGTCTGAGAGTTGACGCTGGGCCTCAGCAAGGCAGAGGTCGTTCCGCCAGACTATTACAGCACCCCCCTTAATTGTGGGTTTGGTGATGAGGTTAGGATTACTGTGGAGGGAGTGGAGAGTATTATGTTCAGAAGGTTGGAATTAGAGAGAAGAGTGTAAGTTACAATGAAAATAGATAGTGCAAAGAGGAAGAGCGATGGTAGCAGTCATGATTTCATGGACTTCATAAATCTAATAGCAGAGGGGAAGAAGCTGTTGCTAAAGCTTTCAGTGTGAGTCTTTAGGATTGATGGCAGGAATGAGAAGAGGGGATGTCCTGGATAGTGAGGGTCCTTGACGATGAATGCTGCCTTTTGAAGGTCACCTTGATGGAGGGGAAAGTTGTGCCTGTGATGGAGCTGGCTGAGTATGCAGCCACTTTTAATGCTGTGCATTGGATCCTCTGTAACAAAATGGAAGGCTCACCATGGTACCTCTGTAGAAATTTGCTGGAGTCTTTGGTGACTTACCAAATCTACTGAAACTCCTAAAGAAGCATTGATTCTGGTGGGCCTTCTTCATGATTGCTTCAATGTGTTGGGCTGAAGATAGATCCTATGAGATGTTGGCACGCAGGAACTTGAGGCTGCTCACCCTTTCCACTTCAGTTGTGTTCTCCTAATTTCTTCTTCCTGAAGTCCGCAATCAAATCCTTGGTCTTGCTGATGTTGAGTACAAGATTGTTGCCACACCACCCGACCAGCCTCTCTTGCTCCTGTAAGTCTCTTCATTGCCATCTGGGTTCTGCAAACGATAGTGGTGTCATTGGTGAATTTGTAGATGGTGTCTGAGCTGTGCCTATCCACACAGTCATGAGTGTAGGGAAAGAAGAGCGGTGGGCTAAGCATGCATTCTTGAGGTGTGGATGTGTTGTTTATCAACAAAGTGGAGATGTTATTATCAATTCACAGTGACTGATCTCCCAATGAGCAAGTTAAGGACCCAGTTGCAGAGGGAGGTACAGAGGTCCAGGTTTTGAAGCTTGTTGATTAATACTGTGGATGGTGGTGTAAGCAATAAACAGCAGCCTGATGTAGGTATTGCTGTTGTCCAGGTAATCCAAGACCGAGTGGAGAGCTAGTGAGACCGCATCTCAGATGTGGCGACAGGCAAATTGCAGCAGGTCCAGGTCGTTAGTCAGGCAGAAGTTGATTCTGGCCGTGACTAATCTCTCAAAGCACTTCCTCACAGTAGATGTCGGAGGAGTTAGACAGTATACAGCAGAGGTTGATTGGATGAGCCTGTTTGAAGGGAAAAAAATGAATAGTAAATAGGAGGCTTTTAAGAGTGTGATATTCAGAGTCCAGAAGCAGTCTGGGTGAGGATAAACCTGTCAGATTTAGGGAGCCTAGATGGATGAGAGATATTGACATCAGGTCAAGAAAAAGAAAAAATATTCTGGGATCGAGAGGTCAGGGATGAGCAAATCTCTTGGTGACTATAAAACCTAAGAATACACTTAAGTGGGAAATCAGAAGGGCAACGAGAGGATGTGAGATCGATCTGGCAGATAAGGTTAAGGAAAATTCCTAAAGGTTCCATAACTATGCTGAGAAGAAAAGGGTCCCCTTTGACATCAGCAGGGCTTAAGTCTCATGCTGCAGGAGATGGATAGGATTTTTAACAAATCTTTCTCCTTGTGTTTATTTGGTGTTTACATGCTTAACCACAGCTGCTCAAGAGGTGAGGGAAACAAGTTTGGGAGAATATTTATAGTACCTTGTGGTAATTGCAGCATTAAGGTGGATAACTCCTCAAAGCCTGACCGAGGGTATTCTTGGATTTTTGTGGGAAGTTCAAGAAGGAATTTCTGAGGCCCTTGTGGAGATATGTGCTTCATCATTAGCCATTGGTAAAGCTGAAGACTGGAATGTGGCTAAGATTGTTCCATTGTTTAAGAAGGGTAGCAAGGACAAGCCTGACATCAGTGGCAGGGAAGTTACTACAGGAAAATCTAGTGGGATAGGAGCTTCAAGCATTTGGATAGGTATAGTCTGATATGGAGAACCAGCATGACTTTTGTGTGTGGAAAGTCATATATGACAAATCTTTTGGAGTTTTTTGTTGAAGATGTAACCAAATGGGTAGATGAGGGTAGGGTAGTGAAAGTTAATTTATTTAGACTTTAACAAGGCCTTTGACGAGGTCCCATATGGTAGGCTGGTCTGGATGGTTAGCCCTGTTGAATCTGGCAGAGCTAATTAAGTGGATTCAAAACTGGCCAGGAAGTAGGAAGCCAAGGGTGTTGGTGGGTGTTGATTAGTGGTATGCTGCAGAGCTCCTTGTTATTCATTATTATATAAATAATTTGGATGCAAATGCACAAGGTTTGATCAGTAAGCTTGCACTTGACATGAAATTGTGACCTGTTGTTATTAGTAAAGAAGGTTATTGCAGATTACAAGAGGATCTAGATCTGTTTGACAAGTGGGTTAAGGAGTGGCAAGTGGATTTTAATACAGACAAGTGTTGAGGTATGCATTTTGGAAAACCAATCTATTGTAGGGCTTCGGTAGGTAGTGCAATGGAACAGAGGGAGCTAGGAGTCTGTTAAAAGTGGCATCACACTGGGCAGGGTGCTGAGATGGGTGTTTAGCACGCTGACCTTGTTGGAACGTTATGTTCCAGTTGTTTAAGTAGTTGATGAGGCTGCAGTTGAGTACTGTGCTCCCCCTATTACACAAAAACAACACGGTTAAATTGGCAAGAGTGCAGAGAAGCTTTACCAGGGAGAGGTTGGCCAGGCTAGGCCTCTGTTCCTTGGAGCATAGGAAAGTGCAGCGTCACATAGAGGTTTCTAAAAATTGGGGGGCACAGAGAAGGTAGGTGGTAAACCTTTTACCCAGGGTAGGGGGAGTACAAAACTCAGGGGTATAGATTTTGGGTAAGAGTGGACATATTTAAAGGAGAGCTTAATGACAAGTTTTCCCACTCAGAGGGTGGCAAGTATTTAGAACGAGCTGGCAGATGTCATTTAAGAAGCCCCTGGATGGGTATATTGAGGTGGTAGGCTTTTAACAATTAGTTGTGGTTTTTTTTGTGTAAAAGCTCTGCCATTTCTGTGGTCTTTCAATTCTACATTAACAGTGATATTTCCTCCTGATGCACCATCAATAACTCTCGGAGACATGAGGCGAAATATAGGCTTTTATTGGCTGGAAGAAAGAACAAGCAGCAAATGACCACCGCACTACATCCTGGAGACTGAGGCCGGGGCTGTGTCTCCAATCGCCTTTATACCAGGGTCCGTGGGAGGAGTCACAGGAGCAGTCAGCGGGGGGGGGGGGGGGGCGTGTCCAGACAGGTATATGTAGTTCACCACACCTCCATATGAGCCACGCATTAATATTAAGGCAGAAGGTATGTGGCCATGTGAGCCAATTGCTATCTTCGGTCCTTGGCAGCGCCCGGGGTGAATGGCTTCTTTTTCTTCTTGTTTTACGGTGGTTGGCACCCAGCTTAATGGTGCATTACCGCCACCTTCTGCTCCAGGGTGTGGACCAGACAATAGACTTGCATTCTAAATCCCTTCACCCATTTTCTCTCTCTCTCTCTCACTCACACACACACACACACACACACACACACCCTTTCCCCCCATCTACACTTTATCCTTCCTTCTTTGGCCATCCTAGTACCCTATTCCTGCTTATCCATCATATCCTATATTAAAAAAACCCTGTATCCCTTAAGAAAGCTAAAAGTACCCTGACCTGTGCTCTCTCACACAAGCCCAGTAACCCTTTTAATATGAATTCCTGCACCCCCAATTCCCTTAGATTAATTCTCATTATCTCTCTCTGTATACCATACTTACTTCAACTCAGAATTACATGTTCTACTGACTCCTCTTCCCGACAGTCCTCATGCAATCCTGTCTGGTGTATCCCTACCATTTTCAATGTTTTGTTTAGTGCACAGTGCCCCAGCCTAAACCTAGTCCACAATTTCCTCTCTCTGT
The DNA here is from genome assembly GCF_048418815.1 of Hemitrygon akajei. Classification (NCBI taxonomy): domain Eukaryota; kingdom Metazoa; phylum Chordata; class Chondrichthyes; order Myliobatiformes; family Dasyatidae; genus Hemitrygon; species Hemitrygon akajei. The sequence goes on from NC_133126.1 coordinate 111,894,906, forward strand.
ATCCACTGCCCACCCTAGTATCTGTAACACTCTTCTGTATTTGATATAAATGCCTCCCTTTTCCCTCTCTGTCCCATCTTTCTTGCCACATTTGGATGATTTCCCCCCCAGATTACACACTTAGCCCCTGCTTTACTGATACTAATGTTTATTTCTATATTTTCTTTCTTTAATGCCCTCTTTGCCAACTCATCCATCCTCTCATTCCCCTTCACCCCTACATGAGCTGGAACTCAGAAATTTTACCTGATCTCCCTGATTTGAAACTCTTGTGACTGACTGAAGGACTTCATAAAGTACATCTTGCCGGCTGTTTGAGTGAAAAGATCTTAAAGTTGCTAGAACTGAGGACTAATATTGCTAAAGAATGTGGAGTGTTTGATCTAAGGATAATTCCTTCTGTATTTTATCTGGTTGTAGCTCCATGGAAAATTGTATGGCCTGAAATAGACTGGTATTTGTTAGAGGTAAAAAGGAAAGAAAAATATAAAACTAATTTGCTGAGTGCATTTAACTGTCATGTGATGAAAAAGTATAGTGATTATACTCAGATTTATACGGATGGTGCTAAGAAGAGTGATAGGGTTTGCAGTGGCTATACCAGGAAAATAAATTGGCAGAACATCTAATTAGTTAGGGGTGTATACAGTGGAGATGTTGGCAGTGATGGTTGCGTTGCGATGGGTAGAGAAAGCTAGACAAGTCAAAGCCCAGACTCATCCTCAGTTCTAGCAAGTTTCACGGGCGAATGGCTGGAACCGATGGTAGCTGGATGTGCGCGTGCGCAGATGGTGGATGTGCGCGTGCGCAGAGAGGCAGCCGCGGGCCGGGCCTAGAGCGCGAATGGCGGCCAAGCGCGGCGCTCTGATCGTGCTGGAGGGGGTGGACCGGGTGGGCAAGAGCACCCAGTGCAAGCGGTTGTACGAGGCCTTGCGGCAGCGTGGACGGACTGTTGAACTGATGTGCTTCCCGAGTAAGTGATCGAGCATCTCCACCACACACCCACTAACTGCTTCGACACACCGCCTGAAGAGACCAGGCTCCCCGGCCGCTCCTGGCTGGCATTAGGGCACTTAAAGCGAGCACTTTTCAAACAAGATATAAAATCAAACATAACACTTCAGACAATATAGAGAGATTAAAAGCACACGCAAAAATAAATAACGGTTACAGAGCGGGAGATGAAAAGTTGCCACAGAGATCGATAGAGTGATTAAGGCGGCTTATCGAATGCTTGCTTTTATTAGTCGAGGCATTGAGTTCAGAAGTCGGGAGGTTATGTTGCAACAGTATTAAACACTAGTTTGGCCACATCTGGAGTACTGCATACAGTTCTGGTTCCCCCACTATAGGACGGATGTTGAGGCTTTCGAGAGGCTGGACAAACTTGTGTTTTCTCTGGAGTGGTGGATGCCGAGAGGAGATCTGATAGAGGTTTATTAGATTATGAGAGGCATAGATAGAGTAGGCAGGGAGTATCCTTTCCTCAGGGTAGTGATGTCTAATACCCGAGGGCATGCATTGACATGAGGGGATACATTCAAAGGGGATGTGAGGGGTAAGTTTTTCCACTCGGAGTGGTGCATATCTGGGACGTGCTGCCTGGTGTGGTGGTAGAGGCAAGTACATTGGAGGCTTTTAAGAGACATTTAGATAGGCACATGGATATGAGGACGATGGACAGTGTGTAGGTAGGAGGGATGTTTTCAGCTTTTTTTGATCTTTTTTAGCTGGTTCTGCACAACATCGTGGGCTGAATAGCCTGTTCCTGAGCCATACTGTTCTGTGTTCTAAATATAAACTGTGCAATTCTTTTTCATTCTTTACATTCGTAGTCAATTCTTTCAATGTGGTTCTATTACATTCCAACATTAATAACACTGCTGCCATTCATGAGGCCCCAAAAACTCCACTTCTCTGCCAAAAAGAATGATTAAAAGTCAGTGCTCACTTAGAGTTCTTGTCGTTACAATCCACAAACCCAGCCAGACTCCTTGGTGTTGTGATGGACTCTGACTAAATTTTAATTGCCACATTAAAACAATTACAAAGTTAGCCTACTACCATCTAAAAAATATAGGGCTCATGCCTCAGCAAGATCTAGACAAACTCATCCATGTTTTTATTTTTAGTAGGCTTGACTACTGTAATGGCATTTTTACAGGTCTCTAAAAAAATCCTTCAGCTTCAGCTCATTCAGAACACTGCTGCTAGAATCCTGACGAAGTCTCACCTCTCCCAGGTTACCCTCTTGCTCGTGATGTATGTATAGAACGCCTTAGGATTTGCCTTAATCCTACTTGCCAAGAACTGTTCATGGCCTCTCCTGGTTTTCCTAATTCCCTTCTTCAGTTCTTTTCTGGCTTCTTTACACTCCTCATGTACTCCATTTGATCCTAATTTCTGAAGTTTTACATACTTTTCCTTTTTCTTCTTCACTAAATTCATCATCTCACTGGACCTCCAAGGTTCCCTTATCTTTCCATGCCTGTCCGTTGTTCTAACAGGAACAGACCTTTCCTGTCCCCAGTGCAACTGATCTTTAACACCCTCCACATGCCTGACATGGACTTGCTAGAGAAAAGGTGTTCCCAATTTACCCTTCTTGGGCCCTGCCTTATACCTTTTGTAATTTAAGACAACAACCCAATTTAAGACTCTGCCGCAAAGACCATACCTATCCTTATATCTGGCTAGGGCTAGGATCTTTATGTCCTCGTTGTCCACGGGAATGGTACCGGAGGATTGGAGGGAGGCAAATGTTGTCCCCTTGTTCAAAAAAGGTAGTAGGGATAGTCCAGGTAATTACAGACCAGTGAGCCTTACATCTGTGGTGGGAAAGCTGTTGGGAAAGATAGGATCTGTGGGCATTTAGAGAATCATGGTGTGATCAGGGACAGTCAGCATGGCTTTGTGAAGGGCAGATCGTGCCTAACAAGCCTGATAGAGTTCTTTGAGGAGCTGACCAGGCATATAGATGAGGGTAGTGCAGCCGATGTGATCTACATGGATTTTAGTAAGGCATTTGACAAGGTTCCACATGGTTGGCTTATTCAGAAAGTCAGAAGGCATGGGATCCAGGGAAGTTTGGCCAGGTGGATTCAGAATTGGCTTGCCTGCAGAAGGCAGAGGGTCATGTTGGAGGGAGTACATTCAGGTTGGAGGGTTGTAACTAGTGGTGTCCCACAAGGATCTGTTCTGGGACCTCTACTTTTTGTGATTTTTATTAACGACCTGGATGTGGGGGTAGAAGAGTGGGTTGGCAAGTTTGCAGACGACACAAAGGTTGGTGGTGTTGTGGATAGTTTAGAGGATTGTCGAAGATTGCAGAGAGACATTGATAGGATGCAGAAGTGGGCTGAGAAGTGGCAGATGGAGTTCAACCTGGAGAAGTGTGAGGTGGTACACTTTAGAAGGACAAACTCCAAGGCAGAGCACAAAGTAAATGGCAGGATACTTGGTAGTGTGGAGGAGCAGAGAGATCTGGGGGTACCTGTCCACAGATCCCTGAAAGTTGCTTCACAGGTAGATAGGGTAGTTAAGAAAGCTTATGGGGTGTTAGCTTTCATAAGTCGAGGGATAGAGTTTAAGAGACGCGATGTAATGATGGAGCTCTATAAAACTCTAGTTAGGCCACACTTGGAGTACTGTGTCCAGTTCTGGTCGCCTCAGTATAGGTAGGATGTGGAAGCATTGGAAACGGTACAGCGGAGATTTACCAGGATGCTGCCTGGTTTAGAGATTATGGATTATGATCAGAGATTAAGGGAGTTAGGGCTTCTCTTTGGAGAGAAGGAGGATGAGAGGAGACATGATAGAGGTGTACAAGATATTAAGAGGAATAGACAGAGTGGACTGCCAGCGCCTCTTCCCCAAGGCACCACTGCTCAGTACAAGAGGACATGGCTTTAAGGTAAGGGGAGGGAAGTTCAAGGGGGATATTAGAGGAAGGTTTTTCACTCAGAGAGTGGTTGGTGCGTGGAATGCACTGCCTGAGTCAGTGGTGGAGGCAGATACACTAGTGAAATTTAAGAGACTACTAGACAGGTATATGGAGGAGTTTAAGGTGGGGGGTTATATAGGAGGTAGGGTTTGAGGGTCAGCACAACATTGTGGGCCGAAGGGCCTGTAATGTGCTGTACTATTCTATGTTCTATATCTAGCTATCCTGAAAGATGAGGAGGTGTAGTCACTATTCCATACGAATTCACGCACTGAAAGATGAGTCACCTGGTCAGGCTCATTACCCAACATCAGGTCCAGTACAGTCCCTTCTCTCGTTGGGCCATCTACATATTGATTTAAGAAACCCTTCTGGATACACTTAACAAATTCTGCCCCATCTAAACTCCTTGCACTAAGAAGGTCCCAGTTTATATTAGGGGAGTTGAACTTTCCCATGACAACAACCCTATCATTTTTACTTTTACTTAATCTGATTGCGTATCTGTTCCTCTGTTTCCTGGTGGCTATTAGCGGGGGAGGGGGTATCTGTAGTACAATCCCATCGATGTGAGTGCACACTTCCTATTCCTGACTTCTATCCAAATGAACTCATTGCCTGACCCTTCAAATATGTCTCGCCAGAGTGCATCTGTGATATTGTCCCTGATTAGTAGTGCAACCCTTAACCTCTTTCGCTATCTTTTTTAAACTTTGAAAACCTGATATATTAATCACCCATTGCTGCCCCTGTGTGAACCAAGTCTCTAATGGCCATAATAGCGTAGTTCCATGTATTGTTTGATGCTCTTAAGTTCATCACCTTTACTCATAGTATTCCTAGCATTAAAATATACATATTTCAAACCATCTGACCGATCATATCTGTTATTTCAATTTAGCCTTTTAGTACTTTCATTGACATCTACCTTCTTGTCTGATCTTTCACTTATTAATCTGTGTTCTGGTTCCCAGATCCCTGCAGAACTAGTTTAAACCTTCCTGGCATTAGCAAACTTCCTGGCCAGGATTTTGGTTCCCCTGCAGTTCGGGTGCAACCCATCCCTCTTGTACATGTTACCCCTTCTGCAGAAAAGATCCAATGATCCAAGAACTTGAAACCCCATCCCCTGCACCATCTCCTCAGCCACTCATTCATCCATGCTATCACCACATTCCTACTTGCACTAGCCGGTGGCACCAGGAGTAATCCAGAGATCACTACATTAGAGGTCCTTCTTTTCAGCCTCTTTCATGACTATATACTCACTGCATAGGACCTCTTCCCCTTTTTTGCCTATGTCATTAGTGCCAATATGCACCACAACCTCTGGCTGTTCAACCTCCCCTTGAGAATATCCTGCAGCCGCTCCAATACATCCAGAACCCTAGCACCCAGGAGGCAACACACCATCCTGGTGTCTCTTGTAGCCACAGAATCTCCTGTCTGTCGAGTCCCCTATCGTTACTGCTTTGCCTAACCCTGGCTGCTGCTGTGCCACCCCCACCCCCAGTGGTATCCAAAGAGGTTTACTTGTTGCCCATAAGGGAGCCTGCACCGGCTCTTTAATCCCCTTATTTCTGGGGTTCACCCATCTTCTCTCTGAAGCCTATACTCTGGGCGTGACCATCTCTTCAAATGTTTCTTCTGTAATGTTTTCAGCCTCCCAGATGATTCTTGAAAGTATATTTTAAAATTATGCACAATGTTTTGATAATACAAAAAATTTATTGGCTAATCATGAGCCATCATAAAAGGAAAGCAGGCGCTAGCAGAGAAGCATTGTGAGAGCTGGCCAGTTTTTAAGTGATAGGTTTTGAAATGGTTGTGGAAAGGGACAGAACTGGTCCACAGAATCAAGTTTTAAATAAAGGCAAGGGGAATTTTGACAAACAGGTTGAATACCCCTTCATCTTCAGAACTGAATGGATATGCCACAGTTGCCATAGACCTCAGGACCTGTGCGGATGAATGTGCCTTCAAGAATATAACCAAACCAGAAGCCAAGGATAAACCAGAAGATTTGCAGTCTGCTGAGGGCTACGTCTAGATAGATAGATAGATAGATACTTTATTCATCCCCATGGGGAAATTCAACTTTTTTCCAATGTCCCATACACTTGTAGCAAAACTAATTACATACAATACTTAACTCAGTAAAAAAAATATGATATGCATCTAAATCACCATCTCAAAAAGCATTAATAATAGCTTTAAAAAGTTCTTAAGTCCTGGCGGTAGAATTGTAAAGCCTAATGGCATTGGGGAGTATTGACCTCTTCATCCTGTCTGAGGAGCATTGCATCGATAGTAACCTGTCGCTGAAACTGCTTCTCTGTCTCTGGATGGTGCTATGTAGAGGATGTTCAGAGTTATCCATAATTGACCGTAGCCTACTCAGCGCCCTTCGCTCAGCTACCGATGTTAAACTCTCCAGTACTTTGCCCACGACAGAGCCCGCCTTCCTTACCAGCTTATTAAGACGTGAGGCGTCCCTCTTCTTAATGCTTCCTCCCCAACACGCCACCACAAAGAAGAGGGCGCTCTCCACAACTGACCTATAGAACATCTTCAGCATCTCACTACAGACATTGAATGACGCCAACCTTCTTAGGAAGTACATTCGACTCTGTGCCTTCCTGCACAAGGCATCTGTGTTGGCAGTCCAGTCTAGCTTCTCGTCTATGTTGTTCAAGGCTTGCGATCCAGAACTCTAGAAGTCCAGTTATGACCTATAGAAGGCCATTGTGAGAGTGAAAAGGCAATTTCATGTGAAGTTAGAGAGACAACAGCTGTGACAGTTTTCATGCCATTACTCTACACACATGACTGTGGCTTGCACAGCACAAACATGTCTAAATTCACTGATGACACAGCACATAGTGATGAGAAGGAAGGCATACAGGAGTGAAATAGATCGGCTAGTTGGCTGGTGTAATAACAACCTTGCACTTAATGTCAGTAAGACCAAAGAATTGATTGTGGACTTTAAGAAGGGGGAAGTTGAGGGAACACACACCAGTCATCTTGAGGGGTCAGAAGTGGAAAGGGTGAGCAGTTTCAAGTTCCTGGGTGTCAACTTCTCGGAAGATCTATCCTACTTAGCCCCAACACAGTGATGTAATTATGGAGAGGCCACACTGGCAGCTATATTTCATTATGAGTTTGAGGAGATTTGGTATGTCACCAAAAACTAACAAATTTCTACAGATGTATTGTGGAGTGCCATTTCAGACTGGCTACTCCAATGTACTGATTGGATAAAGCTGCAGAAGTTTGCAAACTTGGCCATTTCCATCATGGGCACTAACTTCCCCACCACTGAGGACATCTTCAAGAGGAAATGTCTTAAAAAGCTCATGCCTTCTTATCGTCGGAGAGAAGGTACACGCTGAATGTGTTAGGTACAGCTTCTTCCTCTCTGCCATCAGATTTCTAAATGGACAATGAACCCATGAACACCACCTTGGTAGCCATTCTCTCTGTTTGTATGATTATGTAAGATGATGAGAGGCATTGATTGTGTGGATAGTCAGAGGCTTTTTCCCAGGGCTGAGATGGCTAGCACAAGAGGGCACAGTTTTCAGGTGCTTGGAAGTAGGTACAGAGGAGATGTCAGGGGTAAGTTCTTTATGCAGAGAATGGTGAGTACGTGGAATTTCATAACTTAACATAAATGGCTGTGATTCTTCACTCCCAGATGAGGCCGACATCAGAACATCCTTCGAGAGGGTGAACCCTCACAAGGTGTCAGGCCTCAAATGATGTACCTGGTAGGGTGTTGAAAACCTTTGCTGACCGACTGGATTGAGTGTTCAAGGACATCTACAAGTTCTCATTACTGTAGTCAGAGGTTCCCACCTGCTTTGAAAGGACATCAGTCATACTGGTGCCCTAGAAGAGCAGGATGAGCTGACTCGATGACTACTGTGATGAAGTGCTTTGAGAAGTAGTTCATGGTTAAAATTAACTGAGAAGGGACCTGGACCTGCTGCAATTTGTCTACTGCCACAACAGATCTTCTACAGGTGCAATCTCATTGGCTCTCTACTTGGCTTTGGGTCACCTGGACTAAAATGCATACGTCAGGCTGCTGTTAGCGATCACAGCTCAGTACCCAATACTATCATCCCCTCAGTCCTCATCAACAAACTTTAAAACCTGGGCCTCTGTACCTTCCCCTGCAACTGGATCCTTGAATTTTTCATTGGGAGACCCCAGGGCTACTTTATCAGGAGACTACAGGCAGAGCAGCTTGGCAGTAACATCTCCTCACTGACAGTCTACACAAGTGCACTTCAAGCATGCATGCTTATTCCATTGCTTTACTCTCTCTTCGATTATAACTGTGTGGCTAGGCACAGCTCAGACACCATCTATAAATTCACCAGTGACACCACTATGATGACAAAGTGGTGTCAGAAGCGTGATAGATAGGTTGATTGAGTATTGTTGAACAACAGCCTTGCACTTAATGTCAGCTAGATTAAGGAATTGATGGTGAACTTAAGGAAAGGGAAGTTAGGAGAACACAGCAGTTTTTATTGAGGGATCAGAGGTGGAGGAGGGTGAGCAGTTTCAAATTCTGTGTGTCAACATCTCAGAGAGTTTAAGAGACTTGGATAGGTACATGGAGCTTAGAAAAATAGAGGGCTCTGGGTAAGCCTAGTATTTTCTAAGGTAAGGACATGTTCGGCACAATTTTTTGGACTGAAGGGCCTGTATTGTGCTGTAAGTTTTCTATCTTGGACCCAACATATTGATGCAGTCATGAAGGAGACATACTAGTGGCTGTAGTAAGATAGGAGTGTGAGGAAATTTGGTATGCCACCAAAGACTAGCAAGTTTCTACTGATGTGTTGTAGAGAGCATTCTGTCTAGTTGTATCACTACCTGATATCAATACACAAGATAGAAAGAGGCTATGGACAATGTACACTCAGCCAGCATGGAACCAGAACAGTTCATATACCCAAAGTCTAGAGCCTATTGATGTGGTCAAAAACAACTTCTACTGTGAAGCAACACGCTCAAAATGCTGGTGGAACACAGCAGGCCAGGCAGCATCTATAAGGAGAAACACTGTTGACGTTTCGGGCCTGACGAAGGGTCTTGGCCGGAAACGTCGACAGTGCTTCTCCTTATAGATGCTGCCTGGCCTGCTGTGTTCCACCAGCATTTTGTGTGTGTAGCTTGAATTTCTAGCATCTGCAGATTTCCTCGTGTTTTCTACTGTGAATGTGAGGCAGGGATGGTGGGGTGGGGGGAGATCCTGACCATCAGCTCAGAGGAAATAAGCCAATTCTCTGTAAATGCCAGTGCTGAAAGGTCATGAACCTTTGGCAAGGTGTGGTTGACTCAGCTCCCAGCACGATGGATTATGTAATCATCCAAGTTTTTAAAAACAATCCATATCCCTTGTGTCCTGATGGGTATTGTTGTCTGTTGGATTGAGCACCTCCTAATCTGTTCAGATCTCTATTGGCCTTCCTCTAAAACAACTGCAGCAGCAGAGTGCTTCAGCAAAAAACAAATTGACATGTACGGTCTCAAGGACCTTAAAGAGAGTTTTTCCCAGTCAGTGCCTCACAGACAATCTGATTTCCTAACATCCAGTGCCTGGGAGAGTCCACTGTCCTTGGACTGTCCTGAAGGCCACTCCGGTTGGCAGAAGACCATAAGATATAGGAGCAGAAGTAGGCCATTTGGCCCATCGAGTCTATTCCACCATTCAATCATGGGCTGATCCAATTCTTGCCGTCATCCCCACTCCACTGCTTTCACCCCATACCCTTTGATGCCCTGGCTAATCAAGAACCTATCTATCTTTGCCTTAAATACACACAATGACATGGCCTCCACAGCCTCTCGTGGCAACAAATTCCACAGTTTTACCACCCTCTGACTAAAGTAGTTTCTCCGCAACTCAGTTCTAAAAGGACGTCCTTAACCTATGATCACCCTTATTTAACTTATTTTTACCTACACCAAAAGATTCTTGCTACTTTTTTGGACTTATCTTTAAGAGTTTATTGTGAATTTTTGAAGAAATGAATACAGAAATGGCTCTTAGATCTAAAGGGCGAGAACCTGGGAAGGATCTTAACAGGAACGGGAAGAAAAAGCAGACCGATCCTAAGCGTACTGAATTGACTTATGAAATGTTATTGGAGGTTTTAAATCAAAAATTTGAAGAACAACGACAAATTTTTAAACAAGATATAAAGGCTTTTCAAGATTATATGGATAAGACGGATTCAGTAGTTAACCAGCAGCAAGTTCTAATCGCAACTCTGCAAGAGGACGCTCGGAAGCGAGACTTGATAATTGAAAAACTGCAGCAGAACATACTTTCGACAATTAAACAGGTGGAAACACTTAAAGCCAAGAGTGTCGACTTTGAGAATCGGTCCAGAAGACAGAACCTACGCATATTTGGTCTCCCGGAAGGTATTGAACAAGGGGACCCCTCGAAGTACTTTGCTCAACTTCTAAAGGATGCGTTCCCTTCTGTATTCCCAGACAGTCCTCCGTTACTCGATCGCACTCACAGAATTATGCGTCGATCACCGAGTGTTTCAGCTAAACCACCGGTTGTAATTGTCCGATTTCATTATGTGCATGTTAAAGAGCAACTTATTGGTGTGGCTCAGCGTGTAGGGATGGTCAAATTTCAAGATCACAATTTTCGATTAGTAGAAGATTTTAGTCCAGAAGTAATGAAGGCAAGGCTTCTTTTTAAACCTCTGATGTCTGAATGTTATGAGAAAAATCTAAAACCTGCGCTCTTATACCCTGCGAAGCTCAGAATCTCGCCTCCGAATGCTCCACGTCATGTTTTTCTTTCTACATCTGAAGCGAGAAGCTTTCTGAATGAGAACTTTCCTACTGCTACGGACACTCATCTCTAATAAATGAGTGATTTTGATCATGCAAGATGGTTTTTATTTCCAAAACCAGATTTTGTTTCTGGCTATTGGTGTAGGTTTACTCTATATTTTATACCCTAGTTACTTTTTTTCGACATACTAATCTTTTTATTTTACTTACTTCAACCACTGTACTTTATCTTTGGTTATTATTATTAATCCTTCAAAGGTGAATTTTTTTTTTACTAAGATGGCGGTTTTTTCTATAAAATATTTTTGGCTTTTTTTTTATTTCACCATTTTTTTTCTCTTGTCTTCTTCCTATAATGCATCTCTTATCACAGTTTAAATTTTTTTGGTTTGTTTGGGTTTTAACCCGATTTATAAGTTACTAGTGACTATATTCTTTTTGTTTTTTTTTACTACCAATTATATTAAGAAGTTTGGTATTAGTATAGTGATTATAATTTCTTTAGAGTTTGGGTGGATTTTTTTTAATCCTTTATATATGGAGTTGTCTTCTGCTGATATGGGGGTAGATTTAGTTTCATCTTTCCCTTTTCCCAGCCTATCCTTGGCTGAGGTGGGGGTTTTTTTCCTCTTGGGTGGGGGGTGGGAGGTCTTTTTCTAAATCTTATGTTTCTTATATCAGTTTTTTTCAGTTTTTTCATTTGGGCTGATTTTAAACTACAAAAATATCCGCGATGTCGTCATTTCCGGGTCCGCTCCTTATTTTTGTTCCTCTTCCGAGTGCATGAGTTCATAATTTGGTTAACCCTTTATATACCAAAGGATTGATTTCAGAAATATGGCTCAGACCATTAATTTTGTCTCTTGGAATACTAATGGCTTAAACCATCCGATTAAACAGAAAAAGATTTTCAAAGTATTCCAAGGACTTAATGCTCATATTATTTTTGTACAAGAAACTCATGTGAGGAAAGAGGACAATTATCGCTTATTTCGATTTTGGAGGGGTCAACAGTATCATTCGAATTCGAATGCCAAAGTAAAGGGAGTTTCAATTTTTATTGACTCCTCTATTGCATTTGTCCAACAGGATATCTTTTCGGATCCGAATGGTAGATTTTTGTTAATTACTGGCTTACTTTTTAACAAAAAGGTTGCTATGGTTAATGTTTATGCTCCAAATGTGGATTGTCCTGATTTTTTAAAGTCCTTATTTACTTCTCTACCTAATCTAAATGAATATAAGTTAATAATGGGTGGTGACTTTAATTGTTGTTTAAATCCTTTGATGGACAAATCTATATCTACTCAGACTTTACCCAATAAGTCGGCCACTTGTATTAACTCTTTTTTGACTGATAATGGAATTTTTGATATTTGGAGATTTCGGCATTCTAAGGACAAAGAGTTTTCATTTTTCTCACGTTTATCATTCCTACTTGAGAATTGATTATTTTTTTTATTGACTTGTTTTATTCCATCGGTAATTGGTTGTAATTATGATATTATAGCCATCTCTGACCATGCTCCATTAAAACTTTCTATTAAATTTACGGATACAGCTTCTAATGCTAGACAATGGCGATTTGATTCTACCTTACTGCAAGATCCGGATTTTATTAAATTTATGAAGGAACAGATCGATTTCTTCTTTTCAACTAATTCCACGGATGATATTTCTTGCGGAACACTTTGGGACACTTTTAAAGCATATATACGTGGACAGATTATCTCCTACTCTGTTGGTCTGAGAAAACGCATTAAGAAGGAAACTCTTTTATTGGTTGGTAAAATTAAAGAGATTGACAAGAAATATTCGATCACTCCTAGTAAGGAGCTTTACAAACAAAGGGTTGAACTTCAAACGGAACATAGTTTATTATTTACATCTTCGATTGAAAATCAATTAATGAAAACCAGATCTGATTTTTATATACATAGTGATAAATTGGGTAAACTGTTAGCTAGTCAATTGAAGAATGCTTTGGTTAAACGTCAAATTACTAAGATCCATCAGCAGAATGGGGATCTGACAGTTAACCATGATGAGATAAATCATTTCAAGATTTTTATACCTCCCTGTATCATTCTGAATTCCCCCATGATTGTAATACCATGTGTGATTTTCTTGGGAAATTGAATTTTCCAAAATTATCATCAGATGATCTTTCAATATTAGAAACTCCTATTACGGATGCAGAAATTAAAGGGGTTATTTCCTCCATGAGTTCTGGGAAAGTACCAGGTCCAGATGGGTATACAGTAGAATTTTTAAAATGTTTTTCCGCTACTCTTTCTCCTTGGTTATGCAGGGTTTTTGAAGAAGCAATTAGATTGGGCAATTTGCCACAATCTTTTTATAGAGCTTCCATTTCTTTAATATTGAAGAAAGATAAAGACCCTACTGACTGCGCATCCTATAGACCAATATCTTTATTGAATGTAGATTCCAAGATCTTTTCCAAGTTACTGGCATCCAGGATGGAGAAGGTATTACCCCAAATTATTTCGGAAGATCAAACCGGTTTTATTAAAAATCGCTATTTTTTCAATGTTAGGAGATTATTGAATATTGTTTATACTCCTTCACATAGCACTTCAGAATGTGTTATTTCATTAGATGCGGAGAAAGCATTTGATAGAGTTGAATGGCCATACTTATTTAATGTGCTTGAGAAGTTTAATTTTAGTCCGACATTCATTTCCTGGATTAAACTGATATATCATACTCCAGTAGCCTCGGTGCTTACTAACAATCAAAGATCTCCCTTTTTTCGTTTATTTCGGGATACTAGACAAGGCTGTCCTCTTAGTCCATTATTATTTGATATTGCTTTAGAACCCTTGGCAATTGCTATCAGAGAATCACAGAATATTTTTGGCATTAATCGTGGGACAGATATACATAAGTTATCATTATATGCAGATGATTTATTATTATTTATTTCTGATCCTGAGAAATCCATTCCTGCAGTTTTATCATTGTTGGCTCAATTTAGTGATTTTTCCAGGTATAAATTAAATCTTAATAAGGGTGAATTGTTTCCTTTAAATAGACAGGTTCCAATTTATGGAAATTTACCTTTTAAATTAGTTAATGACTCTTTTATTTACTTAGGGATTAAAATCACAATAAACTATAAAGACTTATTTAAGGTTAATTTTTACCCTTTATCAGATTAAATGTTTGTTTATTAAGTGGTCACCACTATCTTTATCTCTGATAGGTCGGATTAATGCTATTAAGATGGTTATTTTACCCAAGTTTTTATATATATTTCAAGCGGTACCAATTTTTATTCCGAAATCTTTTTTTGCTAATGTTGATTCAAAAATTTCCTCATATATATGGCAGAATAAAAATCCTAGGTTAGGTAAAATATATTTACAGAAGGCAAGGAAGGAAGGTGGATTGACATTGCCTAATTTTAGATTTTATTATTGGGCAGTTAATATCCGAAATTTGATATGTTAGTTAAAGGATTGGGATATATCTTTTAGCCCTCATTGGGTGAACCTGGAAATTAAATCTGTACAAGGATTTGCATTGGGTTCTATTTTAGGGACTTCTCTTCCCTTTGCTCTTTCTAAATTGCCGAAACGAATTGACAACCCGATAGTTAAACATACTTTACGTATATGGTTTTAATTTCAGAAATTTTTTGGGTTGACTCAGTTTGTTTTAAATATTCCTATTGTATCCAATTGCTTTTTTTATCCTATTATAGACCAAGCTTATTCAGCTTGGAAGACTAAAGGATTACTACGATTTTCCAATTTATTTTTGGATAATTGTTTTATGTCTTTTGAGCAATTATCTAATAAATATAATTTGCCTAGATTTCATTTTTTTAGATATTTACAGATTAGGAATTTCTTAAATACTGTACTTCCTACTTTTCCAAATTTTGTGTCTTCAGGTAGTTTGGAGAATTTGTTTGAACTAAACCCTTTTCAGAAAGGGCTAATATCAAAACTTTACAATATAATTATGAAGATACGTTCAGAGCCCTTTTATAAGACTAAAAATGATTGGGAAAGAGAACTTAACCTTACTATCCCTATTGAGAATTGGGATAAAATTCTTCAATTAGTTAATACATCATCTATATGTGCTAAACATTCATTAATACAGTTTAAAGTTGTGCACAGGGCTCATATGTCCAAGGATAAATTGGCTCATTTTTATTCCTATATAAATCCTATTTGTGACACATGTCATTCTGAGATAGCGTCTTTAACTCATATGTTCTGGTCGTGTCCGCTTTTGAAAAAATATTGGAAAGATATTTTTGATATTATTTCTGTGGTATTGAACATTGATTTACAACCTCATCCTATTACTGCAATTTTTGGTTTACCAATGATGGACTCATTCCATTTATCCTCTTCCGCTTGTCGAATGATTGCATTTCTTACACTAATGGCTAGAAGATCTATTTTGTTGAATTGGAAAGAAATTAATCCTCCTACTGTATTTCATTGGTTTTCTCAAACTATGTTATGTCTAAATTTAGAAAAAATTAGAAGTGGTGTATTTGATACTTCTATTAAATTTGAAAAGATATGGAGACCATTTATTCAATATTTTCATATGATGTAATATGACACTGTTCCAAGCCTATTTGATTTTCCAGTTTCGATTTTATATATGTTGAGAGGATCGGAGTTGATGACACTGATGATTTTGTATTTTTGTGAGATATTATAAACAGCCCTTTTTTTTCCATTTTTTCTTTTTCTCTTTTTTCTTTTTTTGTTTTTTTTCCTTATTAGTTACTAGACTATTAGATTAGTTTTTTTTGCATAATCTTTTTTTCTGTTTTTTTTATTATATATTATGATATACCTAGGTTTGCCTTGTTTATTTGTATATTGTATCGTCCATGATTTGGGAATACTCATTTATACTGTAATCATTGCTTATGTATTCTTTCATGTTCAGTTGAAATGTGTATGTTTGTAATCCCATTATCTATGTATCAATTTTATTTTGTTGATATTAATAACAATAATAAAAAGATTGAAAAAGTAAAAGGACGTCCTTCAATCCTGAAGTTGTGGCCTCTTGTCCTAGAATCCCCTACCATGGGAAAATAACTTTGCCATATCTAATCTGTTCAGGCCTTTTAACATTCAGAATGTTTCTGTGAGACCCCCCCTCATTCTCCTGAACTCCAGGGAATACAGCCCAAGAGCTGCCAGGCGTTCCTCATACGGTAACCCTTTCATTCCTGGAATCATTCTCATGAATCTTCTCTGAATCCTCTCCAATGTCAGTATATCCTTTCTAAAATAAGGAGCCCAAAGCCCAAACCACAATACTCCAAGTGTGGTCTCACGAGTGCCTTATAGAGCCTCAACATCACATCCCTGCTCTTGTACTCTGTACCTGTAGAAATGAAAGCCAACATTGCATTCGCCTGCTTCACAACCGACTCAACCCGGAGGTTAACCTTTAGGGTGTCTTGCGCAAGGGCTCCCAAGTCCCTTTGCACCTCTGCATTTTGAGTTCTCTCCCCATCTAAATAATAGTCTGCCTGTTTATTTCTTCCACCAAAGTGCATGACCATACACTTTCCAACATCGTATTTCATTTACCACTTCTTTGCCTATTCTCCTAAACTATCTAAGACTCTGCAGGCTCTCTGTTTCCTGAATACTACCCATTCCACCACCTATCTTTGTATCTTCGGCAAATTTAGCCACAAATCCATTAATACCGTAGTCCAAATCATTGACATGTACCACTGTGAGGAGTCTCTTGCACTCTCCCAGTAAACATCAGTATTGTTTTAATAAGAATGGCTAAGAGATCCAGGAGCTGAGAACTCACAAATATAGTTAGAGCTTCATTGTCATTGCTGAGGACAAGAAGATTTCAGTGCTACTCCATTCAGTGCAAACCACAATACTGGCAATTCAATTACTAAAAACACAATGATTAAATTTTTAAAAATGTCATCCAAGTTATTTAGAATGACATTCAATTTACAACTGGATGTAAAACAATATAGTGTTGTTCGAATTGAAACCTCTACCCCAAGCCACATTCTTGTACTCTTGACTCTACTTCTCTTGATTATTCTGTGATTGTCACTTTAGTACATTTATGTTGAGGGACATCAGATTGCAACAATCGTTGCACCATTCTGTTGTGTGCTTGTATTATCACCATGCTTGTTGCCTAATTTGAGGTTCATGCAAACAAGGAATTTCATTGCAGCCTTATGTATTTGACAAACTTTACTGATCTAATTAACTACCGTTTAAAATACTTAGCAGTTCAAGCTTTTAGACAAAAACCTCACTAACCCCTTAAGCATGACGTAAGTGGGAGATCTTAAATTTATTTCGCATTTGGTTACAGACAGAGATACTGAAATTGGGCACCTGATCAGCTTATACCTGGAGAAGAAGTACAACCTGAATGATCATGCTGTGCACTTGCTCTTTGCAGCTAACAGATGGGAACAAGTGTAAGGTGTTTTATTTAATAATGTATGAGTAGAAAGGGGAAAGAGGTTTTCTTTCTGATGGTAGAGTGGGTGCCATGGGCAAAGTACATCTTAAAATCAGCTATTGATGATTCCTATTCTTGATTTCCTTTTTAATTTGGCCTGGATTTGTAATTGGGATTGGATTAGATCCAGCTTTGTACAGATTAGTCAATGTATCTTTTACCTTAAATGATACTTGGTGTCAATTTAATGTTTATGTCTGGATCAAATGTCAAATAATTAAATCTGGAATATAGAATCAATAACGTCTACAATGCTGACCATGTAGTAGTGGTGTAAGTCACTGGGCAACCTTTGCTAACTAATTCTTGCTTTACCAGCTTGTCCATTCTTGAACCTATGACTACCACGCCATGTAGCAAGCTCCCCCTGGGGCTCCATGCATCTGATGAACCCAAAAGAACGGCAGAGGCTGGTATAGTTTGGTAACAGCAGGAGTCGCTAGTCAACATTGAACTCAATGTAGGACTGCAGCTCCGGATTTTTCATTTGGGGTTTACTCCCAAAGCCTTCCCCATGAGTAGGTACAGCTTCAATGCAGCTAAGGTTTGAGATCACAGTTTTCATTCTCCTAGATGAGCTGCCAACTACGGCTGACGAGTCCCATCTGCCCAAAGTAACTGGTTTAAGGCACCAGTAACCTGCCTTTGCCCCTTTTCCTGTCTGTAGAAACGGTTCTGCTAAGCCACGTGTGAAGGTCAGGAGCTGGACTTGGTTGTCAGAGGCTATTTGAGGCGCATGCCATTGAGAACATTTAATAGGTAGAGGGAGCTTGTCACCATTACCACCCTGGCTATAACAAACATAGGGACTGCAGATGTTAGATCTGGATCATTTACAAGTTCTCTTTGGAATTGTGTATCACCCTGGGCAGTGAATTTGCCAGTCGTTAGTGGCATCATCCCTGGAGCTACCAAACTTTATGGTGCTGTGGGAGTAGCTTTCTGCACAGTCTATTGCAGTTCATCAAGATATCTGACACCATTAAATGATTTTTCTGAGGCAGTTTCTTTAATGTGTGGTTGGGCAAAATCTTTGGATCTGTTACTGAATTACAAATGTTGGATGTGGGATTTGCCTTGTGTTACAGAAATATGCTTACAGTTATGGCATTTCTCTCCCTTCTATGTTCCAGGTCACAGATTAGAAACAACTTGGAGAAAGGGGTGTCTGTCATTGTCGATAGATATGCTTTCTCTGGAGTTGCATTCACAAGTTCAAAATCAGTAAGTACAATAAAACTGGGTTAATTAGAGTTTTGCCCAGTATTGAAAGAGAATAGTGAATTCATAAAATATCTGAATGAATGAATTTTTTTTATTTTGATCAATACAAACATAACAAAAAGCATCATTTTCAATGATGATTTCATAAGACAAAATAACAACAAAAATGTAGATATTCTTTAAAACAGCCGAAAGGGTGTAGGCTGAAACTACAGCTTACTGTGCTTACCCCTCTTACTTATACAACAACATATTTGGCGTCAATCCTCACATGAAAACAAAAAATTTCATAATCTTTTAACACAAAATCCAATTCCAAGTATCTTTTATTTACATTACTCCCATTCATTTTAAATCATGTATCTTATATTTATTCATTAAATTATTTTTAAATAATTTAAAAAATTTGTTAAGTGTGGTGCATGTTTTTAAAATTCTCACTACAATTGTTCCACAGATTCACCCCTCTGACTGAAATACAATAATTTTTTACATTTGTTCTTATCCTTTGTTAATATCTAAATTTTAAGTGAAATTATATCTGCTTTTCCATGATGCCTTCAATGCCAATATGACTCAATCATTTATATTTAAGATTGAGGTGCCTAATTGTCTTTGAATTTGAAATGAAAACTATCTGTGACAGATATGCCTGTCACCGTGGCTGAGAATTAACAATTGCTTATATAGAAGAGTACAGCTCAAAACGTGCTGATCTTGATGCCAACTTACACTAACTGCCCTCCTTTTGTGTATCTTCCATACTGTTCCATTCCCTTCATATTTATGTGTCTTGCTAAAAGCCTCTTAAACACCATCAAACTGCCCACTTGACACTGTTACCGCTGGTAAGCTCTTCCCGCCACCTGCTGCTCTCTACAATAATAATGAAAATTTGTCCCTCACTTTGCCTTTAAATTCCACAACCCCAACCCCCCCCCCCCCCCAACCTTAAAGGCATGTCCTCTCTGGTTGACATGTCTACTCTTCTACGCTGGAGACTCCACCCTGTTTACACCTCTCATCATTTTCAAATCATCCACCAGTTCTCCCCTCAGCCTCCAACGCTGTAAGGAAAACAACCTAAGTTTGTCAAAAACCTTTATAACTCATACCTTCTAATCCAAGCAGCATCCTGTGAAATTATTTCTGCACCCTCTCCTCATCCTTCCTATGATGGGGTGACCAGAAATGCATTCAATGCTCCAAATGCGGTCTGACTGAAGTTGTATCTAGCTGCAGGATGACCTTCTCACTCTTATACTCAACACCCCTACCAACGAAGGCAAGCCTGACATTATTGTGTATTTAATATTTCAGTAGTATTTAAGTAATATTGTAAATATATTGTATGATTAAGTATTCTTGTTCATTTAAATAATTCATTTTGAATTATATGTAAAATAAGTGAATTGCATATGTCATGACACTACCATGTAGTAAGTGCGTAGTTTGCTTAAAAGTAAAGTAAAAGACAAATCTCTTGGCTCTCTTGTTAAGTAATGCAGGAACATTTAGAACCGCTGTTGACTGAAGAATTCTTTAGGTTTCATAAACTGAATCAAAAGGAAGGGGCGTCCATTTCGGTGCACATGGCTGAATTGAAGAGATTTTCTAAGCATTGTCAGTTCAGTGGGCTTAATGATGCACTGAGAGATCGTTTAGCTTGTGGAATGTTACAAGAAGGGATTCAAAAACGACTCCTAACTGAAGCACAACTTACATTTAAAAGAGCATTTAAGTTGTGGTATCAATGGAAACAGCAGACAGACACAATGGAGTCGGAGTCAGGAATGAAAGTGAGCATGAACAAAATTGCAACATCTAAACAGAAACCTGCCTGGCCCAACAGTTTGTGTTACTGTTGTGGCAGGGGCTCACATACATTGGACCAATGCCGGTTTAAAGGTGAAACTCGAAAAATGCAAGGTCACATACAAAGAAGATGTCGGGCAGACAAAACATAAATGGACTACACAGTGAAGATAAAAAGGCAAGTTGCAGTTTCAAAAAGAGCACTAATGCATGCTGCTGATGAAAAATCTGATAAAAATTAGAGTGACACAGAATTGGGTAGTCTTGAGATTTTAAAAGTAAAAACTAACAGGAGACAAGCAACATGGCTTACACCAGAAGTAACAGCAAATTAATTAAAAAGGAATTGGACACTGGCTTGATAAAAACACGAGAGCATCATTGTGGGGGCATGAGTGGCTTAGACAAATACAATTTAATGGAGATTGTTCAACATTTACATGGCATATCCCCTGTCATCGAGTCAACTGAAAGTGAATTGAGAAAGGTACTGAATGATGCCACAACTGTCTCCATGCCAAACACCATGAACCATTGCCCAACAGAAGATAAACAGGTGTTGGTGCCACCCCCGGTTGGAAAGCATATTGGACCAAGGAAGGACCATGCTGCTCAGAGGAATTATGAAAGTGACGAAAGCAGTGGTCCAACAACAGCAGTTTTTGTTAGCAACGTATCTGCGAAAGCTTCTGATATGTTAATCAGGTGAAATGTGGTGTTTTTAAGCTGGAAAAGTTGCAAGCTTTCAGCTTTTGTGAGTGTAAAGAACCAGAATATACTCTGCCTGCTTTAAGGTTATTGCAAGAACTTCAAGTGCGAGACAAAAGCTACTTGTAAAAGTGGATTGAAAGACCAAAGCCCAGCTGGATGAATGGAAGGCCAAACAAGAAAGGAGTCAATGGAGAGATGAAAACAGGATTTATCAGGTGATGTGGATGAAGAAACCAAGAGGAGAGATCCGATTGTAAAGGAAGCAGTAGAGTACTCCTCTTTCCTCCCCACAGTACAAAGACCTACCAGTTAATGTTAATTTGTCATTGTAAATTGTCCTGTGATAAGGCTAACGTTAAGTAAGTGGGTTGGTAGGCACGTAGCTCATAGGGCCGGTAGGGCCTGTTCCATGTGGTATCTCTAAATAACTAAGTAAGAATCCATTCATTCGCACCTCGGCTGGTGTTACACAGGATGGAAATGGGCCCTTTGAGCTACTTGTCCATGCTAACAGTTGTCTGCATGATCTAGTCCCCTTTTCCTGGGTTTCATCCATATCTTTTTAAACCTTTCCTATCAATGAATCTGTTCAGATGTCTTTTAAACATTGTAATTGTACCCATATCATTCCCCATACCTACAACAATATGTATGGAAAAAGTTGTTCCTTGGCTGCTCTTTAAATTATTCCTCTCACCTTAAACTAATGACCTCTACTTTTAGATTCCCCTATCTTGGGAAAATTCACCTTAAATGTTTCCCTTATAATTTTACTTACCTCTCCAAGGTCACTCCTCGGCCATCTATGGGGCAGAAATGAGGCATGGCATTCTTTTCTCCACCTTTTCCAGCTCAGTGCATTCTTTCTATACCCATGGGCCAGAATTGCTGTCTCATCCATGTCTTTTACAGCTCTAACGTGATGTCCCAACTCTTGTACTCAACGTCCTTACTGATGAGGGGTCTTTGTAATCCTGGGGTCAGATTGAGGCCCATTTTTGCCTTTTACAAAGGTTATTCACTATCTTGTTATAGATCAATATGTTCCAGTTCGATAAGATAGACTGTCTGCACCCTTGTCTCAGCCTGCCTTCTGAGAAACGTGTCTGAACTTTAGCTCATGCAAACCTATTACTATCATACAACAGTGACAAGGCCAAGGTCACTGATCAACCTTGGCTTCCTATCTCTAATGTCCAGCCCTCCAATCCTCTGAGAACTCTGAACTTCAATTCTAGTCTTTTTGTTCCTAAAGTTGGGTTTTGCTGTTAGACCTGTATGGGCAAGCTTCGCCTCTTCACTATTTCTCTTAGCCCCCTGTAAGTCAAACAAAGGTGCTTTATACTTGCTATTCACCTCTGTTGTTTTGAAATGTTTTCCCAAATAGGGTTTCACCTTGGAGTGGTGCAAGCAAGCAGATGTTGGTATTCCAAAACCAGATGTGGTCCTGTTCCTTGATCTTGAACCCTTGGCTGCCATGAAACGTGCAGGCTTTGGTATTGAACGCTATGAAAACCTTGCCTTTCAGGAGATGGTGTATCAGCGGTTTAAAGAACTGATGAAAGATGAGAGTCTAAACTGGAAGGTATGGATATTGTAAATCAAAATGTATGAAGTTTTATAAGGGAAGATTGAGAGCACTATATGTGACTGGAGGGGTTGTAACTGCAGAGCTTCACTGTTGACTTAACAGCAAAAACACTGCGGGGGTCAGAAATAAAAATCTGAAATGCTGGTAATTCTCAACAGGTCTACATGGAGAGAGACAGAGAGAGACACCACTCTGGTCACGTCTAATCTGGGCTTTTCTAGACAATTTTGTTTTATTTGTGCTCTGGTTTTAATGAGATCATGTATGTAGAGGAATGTGGTTCACACCTATGGAAGGACAGAAGATGGTTTTCAGCAGGAGAGTTGCTTATGTTCAACAAAGGCATTGGGAAGGAATTGCATCCCAGCTGTGTATCACTCTTCCACGCTTGTCTGTCTGACAAGTGATTCGTAGTGGTATAGTGCAGAAAGTGTTGGCCCTTTGGACTAACTCATCTATTTTAACCTGTATAGGACAATTCATTTGCCTGCATTTGGCCCATATCCCTCTGAACCTTTCCTATCTGTGTCCTTGTTTCAATGTCTTTCCAATGTTATTTACACCTTTACCAACCTACTTCATATACTCACTCTGTTCTCCCTTCACCTTAAACCTAGTTTTAAACTCCCCTACCATAGCATAAGGATTATGAGTTTAATAAGGATAATCCTATTTATGACTTTAATAAACATATGAACATCTACATGTTCACTCCTCAACCTCTTTTACTCCAGGGAAAACTGTATCAGCCTATCCATTCTCTCCTTGTAACTTGAGCCCTCCAGTCCACACATGGATAGACTGTGCTGAAAGATATGTCTCTCTGAATATGACTGTATAAGTCATTTACTTGTCTAATTTGTGAGCCAACTCCCCCAGTACTGGCACCAATTTCCCTAGATGTTAGTGAGGAGGACTTTGTGTGACTGATTGGGCTGTGTTCCTTTTTTTGTACTTTAGGCCAGAGCCTGGTGGTCGGTTGGGTTTTATTCCTACTGACTTTTCACTGGTTTTGGTACAATTGAGTAGCCTATGATAGTAATTGAGGCAGAAGAGTATCGGACAACACTGCAACTAAAGTTCTGGAAATACTCCGTGGGTTTGCTGCATCTGTGGGGAGAGCAGCTGTAAACACATTTATATCAATACTAACTACAGGATTAGTTAGTGGAGGTGTCTAATGGCAGCATTGAGAAGAGTGCGTGGCCCGGATGGTGGGATGGTTAGTTAGTTATGGTGGAGGCGGATACAATGGAGTCTTTTAATAGACTGCTGAACAGATAAATGGAGCTTAGAAAAATAGAGGGCTATGGGTAACCCTAGGTAATTTCTAAAGTAAATACATGTTCGGTACAGCTTTGTGGGCCGAAGAGCCTGTATTGTGCTGTAGGTTTTCTATGCTTCTATGTTACATTTGTAGTACACAGCCACATTAATGGGATGAAGGCACTTTGATGTGGGATGACGGGCCTTCCTGTGGAATACTAGGAATGCAGATGGGTTTCTGATACTTTGATGGCAGCTTTTTAATTCCATATTTATTTAGCTAACTGAATTCAAATTCCCTTGCTGCCATTGTGAGTGGAACAAGTCTGTAGATCAGTAACCATGTAACTTCGTTATCCAGAATATTTCATTCATTAACTTTTGCCAAAATGAGTACATTAAGTTGTCATTGTACATGGCATTTCATCATATTACAAGATTCATATGATATCAGTTTGTCATCAGTTATTCTTCTGCATTAGGTTCATTGTCCAAACAGTTTGAGAGGTTTTTACATGTGTTCCTTGCCCTTAAAGTCTTTGTGTTGGCTGTAGAGTTTGTCATCTTGCCTCTGATTCTTTTGCTGATCACTTCAAGCCTGCCTCCTCTGATTATTGCAACAAGAAGCAGTCTCTATTTCATTTAACTATTTGAGACACTTTTTAATATTTAAAAAACAGGTGTTGGATGCTTCTCAAAGTATTGACGCCTTGCATCAGGAGATAATATCCAAAGTGGAGAAAACCATAGAGAAAGCTGTGGAGGAGCCAATCGGAGAACTCTGGAAGTAAGATCTCTTCTGCAGCGACAATAAGACATTTGGTTCATGGATATTGTTAGTATTTTCACCATCAAAGTATTGCATCTCCCAGTGCAATCTTGGGCATGTTACTGTGGAAGGATTTAATCCATAATATGGTCATTTTGTTTATAAATAATTAGTTCAGTGAATGTGATAGTCCAGTATCTTTTTCTGTGATGACAAGTCTTCTATTTTGATTTTTCCTCCATTCTCTCCTACCTTTAAACTTGCATTGCATACCACCTCAGTTTCACTTTCCTGATGATGAAAGTGGATTTGGATTGTCAACCAGCTCTCTATCCCAGGGATATGGACTCATTTATTTTTCTATTCCAGATAGTAAATGCAGTAGGAGACAGGAGACTGCAGCTTCTGGAAATCTGGAGCAACACACAAAGGAACTGGAGTGTAGGAACTCATCTATGGAAGGAAATGGACAGTTGACTGGAACCCTTCATCAGCAATGGAAAGGAGCAGGGGAGATGGAAGGTGTAGAGGAGGAGTTCAGAGGGGCGAGGGAGAAAAGCAGGGTTCAGGGGAGGGGAGAGGATTGGAGGGGTTAGGGAAAGTGGAGTGGGAAAGAGCAGGATTCAGAGAAATAAAAGGGATGCTGGGTAGGGGAGGTGGAAGAGGAACAGTAGACCTCAGTGGCAGTGTGAGATGTCAGCCTGGAGGTAGCTGAGGTACAGGCACTACAGTTTCAAACCTAGATTTGGAGTCCTGGCTCAAACATTTGTATGTCCCTCGCTTAAGTTTTGTTTTGTCTTACCCTCTTGACAGTATTATGAATGCTTGCTGGGGTTAAGCCAGTTTGGCCACCTATTAAGCCAAATAATGTTAGTTTTTTGAATCTGCTTTGATGTGCCAATGATTCTGAATTATAGTGTGGAAGTAGAAATTGACAACTGTTTCCAGGATCCTGCTAGAACACATCAAACAACTGGATACTGATCAGTGTATTTCCTTGCTCTGTTACTTCTCAAAAGATCAACTGGGAAAGACTGTAAAGAGATTACACATGACTCAGAATCAGGTTTATTATCACTGGCATGTGACATGAAATTTGTTAACTTAGCAGCAGCAATTCAATGCAATACATAATGAAAAAAATAATATAGTATTATTATTGAAGGGTGTATTCAGCAACAGGAAGATGTTCTGTTCAGACCTAGTCAAAAATACAACATAACCATTCCTGATTTGATTCACCTAATTACAAAATGTTTTGCTTCCAGGCATGGGATTAGAAAATCAGTTTACCAATGCAAAAAACTATTTCTTGTCCTTTATCTGTGGAAATATAGCAACCCATGTGTCAGGGAAGCAGTAGAGTGAAATTCAGTGACACATTTATAATCTTGCCTTACTTGTGACCTTTCTGTCATGTTCAGTCAGCAGCATTTCCTGTGGCGTATCATCTGTTCAGGTGGAAGTGGCACAGTGATGGTTTAGTCCTGACTTCTGCATGCGTGTGGAATTGCATGTTGTCCCTGTGCTTGAGGGTTTCCTCAGTGCTCTGATTTCCTCCAACATACCAAACACATTCCAAAAATTGCCCCTAGTTTGTGTAAGCAAGTGGTAGAATCTGGGTCAAGTTGATGGGAATATAGGGAGAATAAAACGGGATTAGTGTAGGGTGAGTGTAAATTGGTGCATATTCACTCAGTGGACTGGAGGGCCTGTTTCTGTCATGTTTCTCTGAAATAGTTACTGACTAGTTACTTATGTTCCTTGTGTAAATTTCCACATGGTTAAATATTGCATTTTTGTAACAATTAAATTTATCTTAATAAATATTAATAATCAACCAGCGTCACATTACTTAAAGGATGTAAGCACCCATTTGTGTGTGTGTGTGTGTGAAATAGCCGGAGAAAAGATTCCTGTCCATTTCACTTTGTATTCTAGCTGTGACCAACACGTGCTCCATTTTTACTGCGAGCAGAACATTTGTTGCTTACACGTAGAACGGTTCAACTTCAGTATTTTGCTTTCACTGTTCAGCTGTTTGATCATGCCATTGACTTGAGAATTTGAACAAGAATCTTCTATGAGCACTGTAGTCACACTTAGCCAAAGCACACTTGGGAACACATAAGGATAGTTTATCCTATCTGAACCATCTTGTTAATGCCACAAACAGATTGACCTCGCCTTCTTTTGTAATTCCTTGAAATACAGCTGATTAATTAATTGCTAGTCCTCTCTCCAGTATTCAGATAAATGGATTTCTGCACTGCAGTGTTGAAGTCTGCTGAATGTTGGATGCAATTCTGAGGGACCCCTTCTGCACTTTCGTTTACCATCAAAAAGTAGTGTCTCTTATTAGAGTTCAGATCGTTCATAATGTAAATCTAAAGCTAAAAATTATAATATAAAGTTTTAAGTAAATCAAATCAATTTAAATTTTTTGAATGCCTGAGACATTGAGAATCTGCTATTCTCAGATGTTTATCAGAGACAGGCAAAGGGTTTTGCATCAATTCTATGGGTTCCAGCACCTGTGCCACTTTAGTGCAGTGCTGACACTTTGGGACCCATAGAGGTTAATGCCCTAGCTGGGGGTTGGGTTAGCAGGCTCGGTGGGGAGGGGGGAAGAGTCACAGGCAGAAATAAAATAAAAATAAAATAAAAAAATGTCAGAGTGACATCAACTTGAGGTGCACTGAACTCAACACTTTTCAAAGTTTGTACAGTAGTATCCCCTTACGCAATCTTTTCTTTGTACTTTTTGAAAGCATTGTCACCTGTTCTGTACCTTGCATTTGCAACATAGTTGGAGCATGCATTGTTAATGCAAGGACTGCCACTCATGGCCTACACCTCCATTGGTGCTCTCCTGTGCACTGGAAACAGCCAATGAGAAGGGAATTGATAGTCTAGAACAGGGGTGGGCAAACTTTTTGACTTGTGGGCCACAAAGGGTTCTAAAATTTGACAGGGGGGCCGGACCAGGAGCAGATGGACGGAGTGTTTTGGTAATACACCTCATAAGAGAAAATAAAATATCATGGGATATGTAGAAAACATGTGCTTTAATTTCAATTGAAAATGAACAAATGCATTACAACAAAATATCTGTCTTTGAAGTCCCATGGTATTTAGCTATTTATTGTAATGACTTTTAAAACATTGAAAATTAAATGAATAAAATACAGCTTTTTTTAATAGTAACAGTTATTATTTTAAAGCACTGAAAATTCTGTTATCCTTCAAGATATTATCATCATCACTCTCCTGACTGTCTTTATTTCAAAAATGGTAGGAGATGCAGGTCTACTTGTCCTGCTCCTTCTTATTCAATTGTCCCCTGTGCCAAAACTTAACAACGACCAGCAGAAGGACAGAACAGTGACAGCGCGCCAGTATGCGGAGCGCGTTATTTGATCTGGAGCGCATTTTTTATTCTGAGAACGTACGTGCACCTGCGCACTACTCATGTCCATCACTTAACAGAAATGACATGTAACATGTAAGGCTTATTGAAAAAAATATTTTCAAATGCATTTTTTACATAACACAACGAAGAAACTTATTTTTAATTTCAGTGGGAACAGTGTTGTTGGTCTCCCTTTTTAGCCAGCGCATCAAAGTCTGGATTTAGTTTTGTTGTGGCGATTCTCAGGATGGATCTGAGGTGTTAACAAGGTTTATTAATATAATTTCATCAAGTTCTGCGGGCCGGATTAAAAAGCTTAACGGGCCGCATATGGCCCACGGGCCGTAGTTTGCCCATGCCTGGTCTAGAACACAGTGAAGAAGCTTGTCTAACATTGTAACAGGATCATGATTAACTGAGGAATGGCAGATTGAGTTTAGTTCGGAGAAATGTGAGGACAGGACCTGCACAGTAAGTGGTGATGATCTGGGGTGTGTTGTACAACTGGGCAACCAAGGGGTACAAGTACCTAGTTCCCTGAAAGTGGTGATGGGTAGACAGGACAGAGAGGAAGGCATTTGGCATGCTCCCCTTCAGTCAAAATACTGAGTACAGTAGTTGGGACATCGTGTTACCCCTGCACAAGACATTTGCATGCAGTACTCCAAATGTTATTTAAACTAGAGAAAATGTGGAAGTCTTTTAGCATGACTAGAGGCTTGGGTTATAAAGACTTTATTTGCCTAGTGCTCAGGAGGCTGAAGGGTGAATCTTACAAAATAAATTCATTATCGAAGTACGTATATGCCACCATACACTACCCTGAGATTCATCACAGCAGATACGAAGAAACAATACAATTAATGAAAAGCTACACACAAAGACTGACAAACAACCAATGTGCAAAAGAAGACAAACTGCAAATACAAAAAAATCATAAAATACTTAACAGTGAGTCCATAGGTTGTGGAATCAGTTCAGGGCATTCACAATAGAACAGAGGAATACAATAGAATCACACAAAGACTAATAAACAAGACAACAAATTGTGCAAACAAAAAATACGGAGAACATGAGTTGCAGAGTCCTTCAAAGTGAGTCCATTGTTCGTGGAATCAGTTCAGAGTTCAGGTGAGTGGAGTTATCCATGATGGTTCAGGAGCTCGGTGGTTAACTGTTCCACCTTCCCTAGAGTAGGGAGTTCAAAATTAGAGGGGCATGTATCATTACAACCTATAAAAGGCATTGAATAGTTATATGGATTGGGGGGAAAAATATGTATGAGTTGGGCTGAAGGGCTTGTTCCCTTACTGTTATACTATTATTGAAACTTTAAAATAAAACTTTCACAGACTTGATTTATTACAGTGGTTTCTGCTTAGCAGGGCAAACCAGTTCAGCATTTCCATTTATTGATCTAGTTTTATTAATAGGCTAATTTCCCTAGTTAATTATGACAGTCTGTCACTAATGGAAGCTAGCCTGACCCATATCTAGGATATTAGTAGCTATTCTGCTTTGAATACTTTGTTATTACAGGTAACTGCAAATACTGTTAAAACATTAACTATGCAACTGATTGCCCATTTGTCCTTGAACATGTTGGTGCATACAGTAGAGAGATCTCATCACCAATGGTAGTGGATAATGAAACAAAGGGGAATGGCTATATTCAAAAATTTGAACGAAGCCACAGCTCTAACCCAATGAATGTAAGGTCATGGGGGCAGAGTTAGGGAGGAGAGAAAAGACTAGCCCATGAACTAAAGGTTTTATGTTTGGGGCTGCTCTCACACAGCAGAAGTGAGTTGGGAGGGAATCCAGCAGGTTGCAAGTTCGATGCAGATTGAGCAAGAAGATTGGTCTAACTGTAACTGGGACCAGTTAGGAAGGGTGTGAGTGAGAAAATCTTCCTTCAGACAAAACTTCCTACTGCTAAACTTCAAGGTATCAGATATCCACAGTATAACTGTCAAGTCATTCAGGTTCAGTCAGGATATGATGGAAAAATGATGACATGCTAGGGTTGATGTTCAAGGGTCATCATTGATACCCTCTTCATTGTTAGCTCAGAAAAGATGAGATCTATTGTGAGCATCTCAAACTCCACAAAACAGTAACTTCACTTTCCTGACTACAGTTCTTGATACAAAGGTGATGCCAATATTGTAAAATATTTTAATACATCAGGTGCAAAACAATAATGGGCTTTTTAGTCTGGCACTTGTAAGTATATGCTTAGTTTTGTGGAGTTGGGCAGTCTACCAGATCCCACATCACTGGCAATCCTATGATACTTGAAAGGTTATAACATTGTTTCTTGAGAAAGCAGGGCTTCTTACAGTTACTGCTTTTGTTTTGAGCGAGGTAAAATATTGTGAATGGTAATAGCCAGTCAGTTTCATTAAAGGCAACAACAGTGCTGCTTGTGTAAAATTTGCACCTGCACTGATCCTGCGGGTTTCCCCAGGGGGCTCTTGCTTGCTCCCATGTCCCATTGGTAAGTTAATTGGCTACTGTAAACTGCCTGCAGCGTGTAACTGAAAGGTAGATGGGAAATTGGGACAACTCCGAAGAAAGAAGTTAATTAAACTACTATGTGAGGTTGCAGTCTCTTCACATCAACCAAAACAAATAATCTTTTCAGCCATTATTACATTATAAACAATTTATTTAGATATTACAGTTCAGCAGTCCACTTAATCAGCCTCTTTAAATAGGTGCTATTTGAACAAGGTTAAGAGTAAACATCAGTGTGCTGGTAATCTGGCTCTTTCACCTTCAATATACCATCCTTTTCACTGAAGACCAAGGTCACACCTCTTAACCATCTCCTGTATTAAAACATGTTGGCATCCTCCTAAACAAAACCATGAGACCTCTATGACAGTTTTCAATCATCGGCCAATAGCTCAGGACTGCCTGAAGAATTTGCCTCAAGTTGTTGACGTCCCACCACTTGGTCAATGACATGTACCTTCATTACATTACAATACACACATTGCTTGATTGCTTGTGTACATTGAATTACTAAAAAAAAACAGTAGTTATGAAGATGTTAGTAACTTCATACAATTAAGAGCTCAACTTGTATTAATTATATGGAGTGGTTAATTGATATTTCTTGAGTTTAGTGCAAACCTACTTCTATAAATTGTTATGTTTTACTGTGCCTACTATTCAGCATCAAACAATCTCAGCTTTAAAGAAATTGTTTTGGTATAGATGGGGAGAAGTGTCAAACTGGACCATTCTGTCATCCAAGGGTACTGCAGGAATTCGGGATCTGAGATATAAAGTATATTCAATACATATATACCTCAAGCTGCTGATTAAAAGTATTCAATTCGTACAGCGTCTTTGTGATCTAATGTCCCAAATCACTAGTCAGCCATTGAAGTTTCGGATCTCTTTTAATACTGATAAATACAGGATAAATCTGCAAACAAGTAAAGTTCCAACAAGGGAGTTTGATCATGATCAGATTACCCATTTTAGTGTTGGTTACAGGACAATTTGGGGGACAATGTTTCTGCTCTTGTTAAATTATCCAGAGAGGTAATTTAGATCCAATGTAGAATGCCAGATAGGGCCTCTACAACATCTCATTACAGAGATGGTACCTCTAATATTGTATATGCTCTATCAGAATGTGAGCCTGGCCTTTTTGTGCTCATGCTTTGGAGTGAGACTTGTATCTACAGCTTTCTCTCAGGCAACTGTGTTGCTCAGAGGTGTAACTGGTACCTTACTTAAGTATTTCCTTTGAAGGATTCATGAGTCACGTGGTCCCCATATTCAGATCTCAAACTGATTCTAGGATCAGTGAGGTCATCACTAAGTTGTTCCGTGTCTCCAAAACCTGTCCAAAATCCGAAAACTGAGCACAAGTGATGTTATTGTACAGCACAACTTTTCTTTCTCATTAAACATAACAAAGTCTATGTACTTCAAACCTTTTGATTGGGGCTGAGGGTAGCAAAGATAGTTGGTCCAACCTTTCTAAGAGAAAACAAATATCTCCAATATAAAGAACGTAATCAAATTCACTCCTTTAACAAGAAACACTTGCATACCTGTACCACAATTCTCAGTGTAACCTAAGCAAACTGCTGATTTGATTCAGCTTGGAGAGAGATGGTTTAAAATAGATTCCTGATGTGACAGAATCCAAGCTGTCTGCAATCTCACTACCTTTTATTTTATATTGCTGCCTTAAATCCAACTGGAAGCCATTCTGTCGCTGCAGGACTGCTGAAGAACAAGCTGCTGGATAAAACCGCAGGAACTTTCAATTTATGTCGTCCAAATACGCTGCTAAAGTACAACAAAAAAACCTGTTGCTGAAGTGGATGGTAAATATGATGTGCTGATAAAGCAGAGAGGCAGGTTTGCATTTAATCATCAAATAGTCTGCAGGGTGATCTGAGCTAGCTCACAGATGAGGAATATTTCTTCTCAGTAGCGACCAGTACAGTACGCACCATCCGAGAATCCCGGTGCACTGATGACGATGTGAATTCATGAAACCTGTGCCAATTTACTGCTTCTTCAGAATATTGGCAGCATGAGAATCACCAACACTTTGCTTTCAAAGCTTAATTCCTATTATAATGAGAGGATCTCAAAGTCTTCATCTTCAGAATCAAAGAACCGTTCCAGCCTTTCAGAATCTGTAAAGTCTGGGGAGGAAATGACAGACAGTGGTTAGTTTAAACATCCAATTCACAAACTAACAAAGATTCAAGATTGTTTATTTTCATGAGTGTAAAGGAGAAAGTAATGATTGTTACTCTGGATCCGATGCAGCATAAAAAACAGTAACCATAAAGAACACAATAAAAAAATCTATGAATATAAAACTACAATGTACAAGTTAACTTATACACATAGACTGACAGTATGCACTGAAAATAATGGTAGATGATGTGTATGTAATGGCAGTGGGGCTGGCTAATGGGTGGAGGTGTTGATCAGCCTGATGGAAAGTATGTTTTTGAATTTAGTAGCCCCAGTATGGATGCTGTGTAGCCTCTTCCCTGATGGGAGTGGGACAAACGATCCACTGCCATGGTGGGTGTACCCTTTCTGATATTGCTGGCTGTTTCCTGGTACATATGTCTGATGTGTGTAGACTGGTGCCTGTGATGCATTGGGCAGTTTTAACTCCCCATTCTAGAGCCCTCCTGTCCACCACAGTGAAGTTTTTGTACCACAGTGATACAGCATGTTAGGCATTGATGTGCATACACCAATGAGAGTCTTCAGCCTTCTCAGAAAATAGAGGCATTGGTGAGCTTTCTCGACTGTGGAGGATGTTGTTCTAGGACCATGAGAGGTTGTACGAGATGTGCCCTCCCAGAGTTGAAATTTATATATGATACAACTAATATTAATAATGAAAGTAATAATTCAATGAGAATAGTTTGTTACCAGGCGTAAGACAGTGGACATCAGGGAAACGAGTGTTCTGGTGATCCATCAGCTCAAACATTGGTAGGGCATCTTTCTCTTGTGAAATCTGTAGAGAGATAAGAGAGTTGTGATACTGAGCAGAGTTCTACCAGTGTCAATTACACAATCTGGGAATGAGTGGTACAAAGTACTAGCTGGGTGAGGAGGACTGAACTCTCAGCATTGCAGATGTAGAACATGTAGTGAAAATTAAGGACAGTTGTTTTTAAGGTTTTCAATGAAAGATAGGTTGTGCATCCCTAAAATAATGCAAACAAAAACTTTCAAGAGGCTCTGAATACAAAATCAATGAACAATTAAACCTTTCAGCCAGAAAGAAACCAAACATTGCAGCATTGTATTTGGTGGCTGACTGGCCAGTGAATCAAAGTCAGAACTAGGTTTAATATCACAGGCATATGTTCTAAAATTTGTTGTTTCACAGCAGTAGCTCAGTGCAATATATTAAAAACACAATAAATTACAGTAAGTATATCTAAAAATTTAAATGCTACAAAAAGAAAGCAGAAAAAAATAGGCAGTGTTAATGGGTTGGTTCACTGTCCATTCAGGAACCAGATGGTAGAAGAGAAAAAGCTATTCCTAAAAAATGATGAGTGCATGTCTTCAGGCTCCTGTACCTCCTCCCTGATGGCAGCAATGAGAAGAGGGCAAGTCCTAAGTGATGGGTGCACTTTATGACATAGGCCATCTTTTTGCGGCATCACCTTTTGAAGATGTCCTTGATGCCAGGGAAGCTTGTGCCCATGATGAATCTGCAATCTTCTGCAGCTTTTCTGATCCTGTGCAGTAGCCCTTCTATACCAGACAGTGATGCAACCAGTTAGAATGCTCTCCATGGTACATCTGTAGAAATTTGCGAGAGTTTTTGTTGACACACCAAATCTGCTCAAACTCCTAATGAATAACCACTGTCATGCCTTGTTTGTAATTGCATCAATACGTTGGGCCCAGGATAGATCTTCGGCGATGTTGACACTAAAGAACTTGAGATGGCTCACCCTTTCCACTGCTGATTCCTCGCTAAGTATGGGTGTGTATTTCCTCAACTTCCCCTCCCTGAGATCCACAATCAATTCCTTGGTCTTACTTGGTCTTGAGTGTTATTGTGATACCACTCAACCAGCTGATCTATCTCACTCCTGTATGCCTCTTCAACGCCATCCGAAAGCCTGCCAACAATAGTTGTGTCATTGGCGAATTTACAGATGGCTTTTGAGTCATAGAGAAGTACAGCACAAAGTATTTGGCACATCTAGTCCATGTCAAAGCCATTTAAACTGCCTACTCCCATCGACCTGCGCTGGGACCATAGCCCTACCATGTAACTATCCAAATTTCTTTTAAATGGTGAAATTGAGCTTGCACGCACCACTTGTACTGGCAGCTTGTTCCACACTCTCATGACCCTCCAAGTGAGTAAGTTTCCCCTCATGTTCCCCTTGAACTTTTTATCTTTCACCTTTCATTAACCCATGACTTCTGGTTGTAGTCCCACCCAATCTCAGTGGAAAAAGCCTGCTTGCATTTACCCTTTCTATACCCCTCATAATTTTGTATACCTTTATCAAACCTCCTCTCAATCTTCAACATTCTAAGGAATACAGACCTAAGCTATTCAATCTTTCCTTATAATTCAGGTCCTCCAGACCCATCAACATACTTGTAAATTTTCTCAGTACTCTTTCAACCTTCTTTATGTTTCCTGTAGGTAGATAACCAAAACAACACACAGAACTACAAATTAGGTCTCACCAACATCTTATACAAGCTTGAGCTGTGCCTAGCCATACAGTCACAGGTGTAGAGAGAGTAGAGCAGTGGCCTAAGCATACATCATTGATGTGTGCACTGTTAAAGGAAATGTTATTTCTGAACCCCACGACTGCAATTTCCCAATGAGAAAGTCAAGGATCCTGTTGCAGAGGTACATATAGAGGCCCAGGTTTTGGAGCTTGTTGATTAGTACAGAGAGTTTGATGGTGTTGAATACTGAGTTGTAATTAATAAACAGCAGCCTGACATAGATATTGCTGTTGTCCAGATGGTTTGAGGCTGAGTGAAAGCCAGTGAGACGGCATCTGTCGTAGAAGTACTGTGGCAGTAGCAAGTTGCAGTGGGTAAAAGTTCTTGCTTAGGCAGGAGTTGAGTCTGACCATGACCAGATGTGAGTGCAACAGGGTGATGGTTGCTGAGGCAGCTCACCTTGCTCTTCTTGGGCACTGGTATGATTGTCCTTTTTAAGCAGGTGGGAGACCCCAATTGCAGCAGTGAGAGATTGAAGATGTCTTTGAATACAGGTTGTCATAAGTTTTCAGTGCCATACCAGGTATACCATTGGGGCCTAACACCTTGCGAGAATTCATCCTGCTGAAAAATGTTCTGACAGCGGCCTCCAAGACTGAGATCACAGGATCGCCAGATGCTGCCAGGACTTACACTGGTGTAGTTTTATTCTCCCTTTCAAAGTGTGCATAAAAGGCATTGAGCTCATCTGCGAGTGAAGCATCACTGCCATTCATGATGTTAGGTTTTGCTTTATAGGAAGTAATGGCCTGCAAACCCTGCCAGGGCTAACGTAGATTGGTTCTGTCTCTAACTTCAAATGGAATTATTTTTGCCTTCCAAGGGTTGTACCTGGACTACATGTATAGTTCTGTATCACTGGTACTGAATGCCACAGACCTAGCCCTCAGAAAACCGCAGACCTCCTGGCTGATCCTTGGCTTGTGATTTGGGTATGTCTGACATATTCTCGGAGCCACACACTCATCCACCAGGTCTTGATGAAATCGGTGACAACTGTGGCATATTCATTCAGATTTGAAGATGAATCCTTGAATATCATCCAGTCCACCACTACAAAGTAGTTCTGTACACACGCATCCACCTCCCATGACCATACCTTTGTGTCTTCACCACTGGTGCAGCAATTCTCTGTCCCTGCCTGTACGCTGGGAGAAGAAGTACAGCCAGGTGACTGGACTTGCTAAAGTGCAGGAGTGGAATTGCACGCTAAGCATTCTTTATGGTGACGCAACAGTAGTCAAGTCTGTTGGTTCTTCTGGTTCTGGTTGGTCAAAGGCTTTTTGAAGCTGGCCTGATAGAAATCCCCTGGAATGATCAGGAAGGCATCAGGGTGTGCTAGTCATGGTGTTCAGCTTCAGCAGTTTGATGACTGCTGTTCATGGTGCTCAGCTTCTCCAGTGCCTGTCTGACAGTGGCCTGAGGTGAAATGTACACAGCTACCCAGACAACGGTGGGAAAATCCCTTAGCTGATAAAATGGATGACACTTGACTGCAAGATGTTTCAGGTTGGGTGAGCAGGACTGAGTCAAAATTGCCAGATCCGTGCACCACAATGAGTTAATCATGATGCACCCTCCACTGGCCTGTCCATGCAGTGGATGGTGAAGCCCTGGGCTGCAGCACTGCATCTGACAATGTGTGTCCTCTGGATTTACTGCACTGGCACGGTAATACAAAAACACACCAGGACAAATACATTTGTCCCCTTCAGAATCTTAAATGTACTTCATAGCTGCAGCTTAAACCCAATATAACAATAATATCTTGCTTTTAATTAAACACCATAACCATAATCTTTCAGAAATAAACAACTGTTAAATAAGAATATAATTCCATTTGGAATAATCAATGTCAGTGTGCAAAATGTCTGCACTCCAGACAACTCAACCAACATCATTGGAATCTACCATTACAAACAGGATATATAATGCTCCCGTTTCAATTTCTTTTTGAACTGTGATCACTGACTTTACCTAAGCAAGTTCAGCCTATTCTGACAGAAACTCTACTGATAGTTCCAAATGAAATAACTGGTATTCTAATTGAGAAAACTGATGTTAATAAATTATGCCCTAAAAGCTGCACAAAAAAAAAAACTGCTGGAGGAATTCAATGGGTCAGGCAGCATCTGTGAAGGTAAAGGGACTATTGACATTTACAGTTGAGACGCTGCATCAGGAATGGGAGGGGTGGGGATGGGGAAGAGGGCCAGTGAGGTAAGAGGGACGGAGAGGGAGGGGTTAGGTAGGACGTGACAGGCAATAGTTAGAGACAGAAAAGGAACGAAAAAAGATGGGGTAGATGAAGCCAGATGTGAGGAGAAAAGGGTGGAGGTAAACACAGCATGTCTTTACCCGTTGATTCCAGCATCTGCAGTTCTTTGTGTCTCCACTAGAGGCCACAGGTTGTTTTACATCAGAAAGCAAGTGCAAAGGGAACTCTGACTGCTCTTAATGTTCATTACTTCCCCAAGCTCAATGGCATGTCTTTTTTTAAAGCACAAATAGGAAGGTGGCCAGATAGACAGAACTTGGCTGCAAAGATCCAATTCACATCAGAAGAATCAGTCATACCATTTTGATTCTTTGACACCAATCGTTAAAATCCTCTTCGGTGCTGCAGAAAAACCCCTAAAGAAGAACAAACAAAGCAATCAACGTCCAGCACTGAAGAAATTATAAACCATGTACAGATTGACCAGCAATCACTCTTTGGCTTCTACACCTGACAGAATTCCAGTGTTGGGGTCTTAGGTAAAGGGGTCAGGGACTGTTATTGTCACTTTTTTTTTGCTATGGGAGAGGGAGGGGCATTTTGGGGTCTGTGAGGTTTGTCTTTTTCTTTGTCGTGCTGGTGGGAGGGGGCAGTTAATGTCTGATCTTTCATTAAAACCCATGGTCTTTCTGTATTTAATGGCTATCTGGGGAAGACAAATACCAGAGTTGTATTGTAATGCATACTTTGACAATTCAATGAACCCTTGAAGACTGCAAGTCATCATCTGCTCCCTTGCTCCCATTCTACACTAGTCTGTAAGAGGAATTCATGAAAAATTATGGGGGTGTAATGGGAATATGTGTGTGCTAATGGAGGTGGTCGGGCAAGAGGATGTGCTTGGAGTTGACTGTGTAGGAAGGATATGAACATATTTTAGGAAGGAGATGCAGCCACATTCTAAGTAACTAGTTATGGACTACTAGGTGACCAGTTGGAGTTAATAGAGACCTGCTACAGACATGCAACACTTGTAGAATTATCCCCACTAACCTAACGATTCAGATTCAAGCCTTCCACAGCAATGGGCAACTTGACTACTCTTCAGCCTCTTTCCATAATTTAATATTTCTATCATTTTGTAATCAGATTTGTTGGGACAGTATTTCTTATGTATGTGGATCTTTCACATACAGGAAGGAGAAATTATATTGGCAAACAAATGGCAGAGAAATTAAACAAACACTCTGGGCCCATTTTCACAGAAGACCTCCAGAAATAATGAACAAAAATGAATAATGAATAAGGAGTTGAAATAAATTAACATTGGTTAGGAAACAATTGGAGAAATTACTGGCACAATAAGCAGATAAATTCCCACGATCCAATGATCTGCCTACAGACACCTTGAACAAGGCAGCAATGGATTTTGCATTTGCACTGCTAGCTAGCTTCCAGACTATGGACTCTGAATAGTTTTCTAGCACTGAAAGGTACTAAATATAGCCTCACTCTGTAAGTAAGTAAAGAAAAAAGCAGGGAAACATTGTTGTGGCACCACTCATTCAGATTTTCAATCTCCCTCCTACATACCAATTTGTCACCACCTTTGACTTGGCCAACAACAGTAGTATCATCAGCAAGGTGTATGGTTTTGTCTGATATTAGTGGCAGGGAAAGTGCAAAATTCTGTTCTTAAGGAAATAACGACAGGGTGCTTAGAAATTAATCTCATCAGGCAGAGCCAACATGGAAATATGGGAGGGAAATCATATTTGATGCATTTACAGGGTTTTAAACTTATAACCAGGAAAGCAGATAAAAGAACCATTGGATGTGGGGTTTTCAGACTTTCAAAAGATCTTTAATGCATTGCTACCCAGGAGATTATGAAATAAAGATGCTATGATTAGTGGCGTGCCGCAAGCACTGTTGCTGGGGTCCCAGATCTTCACAGTCTACATCAATAAGTGTCATCCTAGATTTACTCACCTGCAGACCCCATTTAGTATGACTGGCAACAACATCTCTGCACTCAACATCAGCACAAGGCTGTGTACTCAGCCCCGATTTAATTACAATACACCTAAGATTCTGTGGCTAAGTACAGTTCCAATGCTGTATTTAAGCTTGCTGATGACACCACTGCTGATTTAGCCAAACCAAAGGTGGTGACAAATTGAAATATGGAGGGAGATTGAAAATCTGGCTGAGTGGTGCCACCACAATGTTTCTCTCAATGTCAGTAAAACCAAAGAGAAGTGCATAAGCCAGTCCTCATCAGGGGATCAGAGGTGGAGAGGGACAGTAGCTTTAAATTCCATGGCATTGGATCTGCTCTGGGACAGTACATAAGCAACACACAAAATGCTGGAGAAACTCAGCAAGTCAAGCAGCATCTATGGAAAAGAGTAACCAGTCGACATTTCGGGCCAAGACCGTCATCAGAATAGGACAGGAACAGTTATTACCTTACAACCATCAAGCTCCTGAAATGGCATGGATAACTTCTCACCACAACTCTGAAGAGATTCTACAACCCACAGGCTCACTTTCAAGGACTCTTTACAACTCATGTTCATAGTATTATTTTCTTAATTTGCATAATTTGTCTTCTTTTGTATATCAGTTGTTTGTCAGTATTTATAGTTTTTCATAAATGCTATTGTATTTCTTTATCTTCCTGTAAGAAAATGAATCCTATGGTACTTTGATAATAAATTTTATTCTGACTTTGACATCCAGGCTTGCTGAAGGTGGCAGTGAGGAGGATTACCTTTGTTTGCCCATCTGGTAGTGTCTTACCATGAGAAAGTTTGGAAAAGGAGTCTGTTTTTTGAAGCTTAATACTTATTATGATCTGTACTGGAGGCCACCTGAGTGTACTTAGGGCATCAAGGCTGG
The DNA here is from genome assembly GCF_048418815.1 of Hemitrygon akajei. NCBI lineage: Eukaryota > Metazoa > Chordata > Chondrichthyes > Myliobatiformes > Dasyatidae > Hemitrygon > Hemitrygon akajei. Next base: position 111,935,402 of record NC_133126.1, read on the forward strand.
AAATGTTGGTTTGTTTATCTTACTCATGGATTTTGCAAAGCAGAGCTGGAGATGCAATTCCAATATAGGTTGCCCACGTCACATAAGTATACAGGAGGATAGGGAACACTACTGCCTCACACACCAGCAGCTTTGAAGCAAGTTTGGGGTCCCAATCTTCAGACATTTTCCCTCAGAAACCTAGAGACTGTGCTGGCAAAACTATATTACACCATCAAAGGTAGCTGCCTAGATTTAGGAAATGATCCACCGCTTTTGCAGTGTTGTATATCAGGGATGGATTTGAAGACAAGCTTTGATGTACAAACAACAGAGGCAAAGCCCATTCTATCATATACTGCAATGACTTGGTACTCAGCATCTAAATGTGTTGTCTGCTTACTGCAACTCAGCAACTGGGATCGGAAGTCTGGAGTATTACATAATGAAGGTACAGAATAGGAAGCTTAATACAAATAAATTCAGCATTTTACTTGTACATTAATACCAGGCATATCCTTAAGTGTCCCAAACTCTCTTGAATGAGGCACACTTGAACCAATTATTACCCCAGTTTAAACAAGCAGAATGAAGTCCCAAAGGCAACGTGTTCCGTCTTTCGCCACCTACTCCCCAAGGCCAGAGTGCATTTCATTGCTATTTCTAGTTACCCTCAGGATAAATAGCTCAGCATGGTTTATATTCAATAGAGATAAGTGATGCTAAGTGCTCTTTAATATATGGGCTCAACAGGAGATGGAAGTTAAAAGGGGGAACAAGAACTCACACCTTTTCTTGAAAATGATCACTGCAATCAATAGCCTGTAATTTCCCTTTCGGAGTCGAGCTTTTAAGTCGCCTATACGAACAACTGTGGCCCAGGCCTGAGAGTGAGGAATAAGCCAAGGTTTGGCCAATTTAAGTGCCGGGCCAGATCGAAGAGATCAGCACGTTAGGGCCGGAAGCAAGGGACTGCTCGCTGGTCACTGCTCCACAACGTTTACTCTTCTCTGCACTGAACTGAGGCTGTGGCTATGGATTCACATTCATGCATGTTATTTGCTAACTTTTATTGCTTGCCTGATTTGTTTTTTTAATGCACATTGGATGTTTAACAGTTTTCTTTCTTATTTGGGTTTCTTTGTTTTGTGGCTGCCTGTAAGGAGATAAATCTTAAGGTTGTGTATAGTATACATACTTTGGTAATAAATGTACTTTTAACTTTGAAAAGGAATTGCCTCCAAACAAAGCAAACTTATTCTTCTTTTGTATGTGAGATTGTATTTGTTTGGATCAATACTGATGTAATGTGATCATTGTACTTCTCATCACTAATCCATTATTCATACAGTGCTTAGAAACCATTTGTAATCCTCAGATTGCATTTTATTTGCCTGGCAAATTCTGAGAGATTTTTAGGTATTAAAGAAATTGAGGGACATGGAGTTACTTAAGGAAAATGACACTGGCGTAGAAGATCAGCCATGATCAGATAGTGAGAAGGCTTGATGCTCCTGCTCGATTGATCGTTTTCTTTAAAGACCTTAGACTGGCTGTGCTCAGCCAATCCTGAATTACTGAACTTACCACTGCAATGGAAGGGTCCAGGTCACAGATGTTCATTCTACAGGGAGGGTGCTGACAGTGAAAGCTCTCGTCTGGTATAGAGAAGTCTTCAAATGACTCCACCGCAGGCTGGGTTGTGTGTGGGTCAAGATAGATCAGTTCATCTTCTGAGAATCAAATAGCATAAGAATTCTTATGTTTATAATTATGGCTACATAAGGATCCATTCAATAAAATCATTAACAGGTTACAAGTCTGGACATGTGTATGGTTTGCTGTATCTAGTTGAAATTAACCTAGTCACAGAATTGCAACAAGTCATTATTTGTGGAAGGGACAATGAGATGATTAGTGTGAGTGAGTAACTTGTTCATTAAAACATTGTGGGCTTTAATGCTATATTGCCACAAGATTAAGGGCCCCAGTGTTAAATTCACAGACATTATATTCAGTGTCAGCAAGACCAAGAAGTTAATTATAGGTTTCAGGAGAGGAAAACCAGAGGCCCACGAGCCAGTCCTCATCGAAGGACCAGAGGTGGAGAGGGTCAGCAACTTTAAATTCCTAGGTGTTGTTATTTTGGGGGACCTGCCCAGCACATTAGTGCAATTGCAAATAAAAGTATGGCAGCACCTCCACTTCCTTATAAGTTTGTGAAGATTCAGCATGACATCTAAAACTTTGACAAACTTCTACAAATGTCTAGTGGAGAGTATGCTGACTGGCTGCATTAGTTTGGTATGGAAACACCCAATGCCCTTGAATGTAAAATCCTACAAAAAGTAGTGGATTCAGCCTAGACCATCACGGATAAAGCCCTCTCAACCACTGAGGACATCTACATGAAACACTGTTGCAGGAAAGCATCAGGGACCCACATCACCTGGGACTCCTCCCTTCCTGCTACCGCCACTGGGAAGAAGGTACCACCAGGTTCGGGAACAGTTGTTACCCCTCAACCATCAGGCTCCTGAACCAAAGGGATACCTTCACTCAACTTCACTTGCTCCATCAATGGAATACTCCCACAACCAATGGACTCATTTTCAAGAACTCTTCTCATGTTCTCAATATTTATTACTTATTTAATTATCATTATTATTTCTTTGAAATTTCAAGTATTTTGTAAATTCTGGTTTCTGGTTAATGGGAACACATCGATACCAGTACCTTTGGCCCAATTAAGCAGCTGTCTAATTAACCAGTTTCATGAAAATAGTTAAAAAATAAAACAGACAAACTGAGTAAGAAATTATGTATTTAAATGAAATACAGAACAAATTAGAACACTACCAATACGACTGCAGTACTGTAAAACTGTGTATTAGTTCCTAATACTTATTGGTGGAGGAATCCATCAGCTTCGTGCTTTGACTGTAAATGAATAAAATCAGCACAGACACCTAGTGCAGATAATGGACTGTCTCTATACAAACCTGTCGATGACTGCATTCTCCAAATCTTTGTTTACTATGACTCTATTAGTGCAGGATGATTAGACAGTTTCAATGGTTCGGCATGGTCCAGATGGGCCAAAGGGCCTGCCTGCTTCTGTGCTATACTTTTCTATAACTCTTCATTATAATATTCAAGATGTTTGCTTCAAAGTAGAAACTTTGAAGATACCTTCAAATTCTTTGTGGTTTCTAACTTGTTGAAGTAGTGAAATTGCTTCATTTTCACTTCCAGCCTTTTCTGGCAGCTCCAAGCACGATTGCTTGAAACTGCTGCAAGCAAAACAGTTCTGAATTGTCTCGTTGCTTATCTCTTGCCAACTATCAGTGACAAAAATCGATGCTTTTTGAACTCAAACACACACAACTGACGCTATTTAAAGACTGTTCACTCGAACCAGTGTTGTGTCTAGCAGTAGTTAGAAACCATTCGGTAACAATCTCCTGTCCCAATTTTTATTTTCAATTCTAGGGCATCTGCAGTTTTATTTGTTGCCCATTATCCACTGTTCCTTATCCCACGAGGCCATTATCTGACATGCCTATCACTTACCTTCATACATACCGTAAACTATTCATTATTAATATTTTTAATTTACTAAAAACTACCGCAGCCATTTAGAGATAACAGGAATAAAGATACATTTCATTAATTACTGACCTACATAGCCGATGAAATAATGGGCACTGTTTGGCTTTCCACCAATGACTCCTAGAGACTGTGGCAACATAAAGCATTTCTGAAAGAGAAAAGAATGGAACAGATGCAGTACCAAGGAGGGAGCATGGGCTAAAGAACAGAAGGAAATGATCATGCAAAGAAGTATTATAGCAGAAAAGTCTCGAAGAAGGAAAGGGGGTAGAGAAGTTTAGTGAATTCCCAAGGCCAGGCATTAGGCAATTAAAGATAATGGTGGATTGATTAAAACGTCAGGGAGGTGAAAGTGGCCGGAGATGAAGGAAAGCATATAATCTGGAAGGTTATAGAGCCGGAGAAATTTTCAGATCTGGGTAAGTTATTTGAAAAAAAACAGTAAGAGTTTGAAAATGAGGCTTTGAAAAACCAGCACGTTGTGGATAAGCGCAGGGCCATGGGTAAATGGATTTGTGAGCAGTGAGAATTAGGAGATGTTAGCAGGGAATAGGGTGATCTGCTGTTTATAGGAAGTGGAAGATGGTTATCTGCCAGAAATACATCAGAATAGTCATGTCCTGAAACAAAGCCATTCATGGGTACGTACTTACACAAAAGAAGAACTGAGGTGAGGGCAGAGATGATCTGCCGGTGGAATTAGGTGGTCTTGACCCACAGAAAGGACATAGAGTTTGCAGCTTGACACAGGGGTGTAACGGTCTGATTGAAGGTCAAGCAATGACCAGGGAGATAGATGGAATCAGTGGCTATGGAACTGAATTCCCCATGTGGTTTGAAGCCAGTATTCCAGTATTTCTGCTTACCCTGGGCTGGACATCAGACAAAGCAGTGAATTGATTGGTGACATGGAACTGGGTGTCATCTAGAAGAGTTGTATCTGGATGATGTTGTGGATGAGAAATAGAAAATTAAAGCCAGATCCTTTTGTTGGGAGAGGTGAGGTGGAAGCTTTCTGCTCAGGAGGTGGTGGTGAAAGATAACACTGGAGAGTAGGGAAAGATGATATTGCATTTCCTGGCTCAGTGTGGATAGATAATAATAAACCAGGTGAGGACAATCTCACCTGGCAGGACAGAGGAAGAGAGGCTTTGGGAGATTATGGTGAGGTCAGCTCTGTTAAAAGACTGCAGGCATACTAAATGCAATGGTTTTCCAAAATCAACACAAGAGCTTTGTGGGGCAGTTGCAATCATTTGCTTTGTTCCATATACCTTTGAGGCAGGAATACCAGGGAGCAAACCAAACTGTACCTTTAGTGTTTTGATGTATGCTTCGTTGATCTCACTGAGTCCGAGCCTCAGGGGTATTAGCAATACTAACGGTTTCCATGACAATGCATCTTCTGAGGAGTCTGCACCTGACGGATACCCATTGAACCGTCTTGGCCCATCGGCTTGAGGGAACGCTGCTGCCGCCCCTCCATACGCACTTTCAGACTGGCATAGCATCTCTATTACAAAGCAAAGTGTGAAATAGTGGCTTTCAAAAAGGGAGAAGCTGTTACAAAGAAACAAGTGTAATACTTAACCAGCTTTATTTAACGGTTTTCTTAAAATCAGGTTAGAAACACTGATTAAACATGAGTAATTCATCTTTGACTTTCTACCAACCACAAGGCATGTTAGGTGTCTGACTGAAAGTGCTTCGCTTGCCACAATGACACTCCCAAGCCCTCCCCCCACCCCAATTGTTATCAGTTACCTGGTTACACGATCCACCTTCCTTTCCTATCATCTGCAGTCCTTTGTTGCCTCCTATCTGCCTATCATCCCACTCACCTCGATCTACCAGCTCTTACTCCATCCTATTTCCCCTCACCTCTTAATACTGGCCATCTTCCCCCTACTCTTTCAGTTCTGATAAAGGGTTTTCATACAAAATGCTTACAGTTCATTTCCCTCCACAGGTACTGGCCAACCCGCTGAGTTACTCACCATTCGAGCATCTGTAGTCTCAATAACATCCTAGATAAAGTACTCTGCTTGACTGGCATCCCATTCAGCCCCTCCCCCATCGATGCACAGTGCCTGCAGTAACCTGTCAACCCATGGTTTTGTTACAAGACAGCTCACTCCAAATCCCTTTGCAGACTTGGAAAAGTATAGCGTTCTTCTTTTTCTGTTCCTGGATAGAGTACTTGGGAATCTACAAGAGTTGAAGTGACAAACCTCCAATTTTACAAGGGCCCTGTCAGCTGTGCCCACAGCCAGTGCGTGACTTAAAAAACAAAATTAAGCCCTTCTTAAGGTCATAATACCTTAGCATTTGTTTAGCATTTAGATTTATGACTATGTAGGCTATATTCCCAGCACTAGCAAGAGGGAATTACACCAAGATACGTATTTGCATAAAGAGTTTCTTTAATTAATATAGATAAAAGAAACAAAGAGAAAATGGGCAATAAGAAATAATGTTTAGTAACAAATACCTACATGGAGGTACAAGGCTTGGACTCTCTCCCTTCAACCTGAGCAGGGAATCACTGAAAGATCACTGACATAAGTTTCATAATGTTTCACCTACAACAGAATGTGAAGTGCACTAACTTATCCAGGGAGTCTGCAGACATGTATGGATGTAACAGGATTCAGTCACAAACAGTTGGATGAATTATTTGACAACAATTGGGGTCACATACTATAAAACAAAGTCAGACAGCATGCGAACAACAGCACATCCTTCCCGATGAACAATGCATTTGATATACATTTTGAACACAGGGGAACGGGTACGTGATCACCTGTATCTACAGTAATGTCGCAGATTTAAGATCAGTTTCTCAGAGGGCATGTGGCCTGGATGGTGACCCCAGCTGTGCCTTTGGCTCCTGCGTGCAACAGTATCAGGGGTATTTGCAGACATTTTAACCTGTCCCTGTTTTAGGCTGTTGTTACCTTTTGCTTTAAGACTTTAAAACACGATAATCTACTTTAAAAAAAATACTGCCCAATGGCTCTGACATCTAACATCATGAAGTGCTTTGAAAGGCTGGTCATGGATCAACTCCAGCCTTCCAACAACCTTAACCCACCAGAATTTGCCAACTGCCGAAATAGGTCCACGACTATAGCTCTGGCAGTCTACTGACTACAGCTTCGACTTCAATACTATACCACCATAAATCCATGCAAACTCTTCACCAATGTCTGGATCCTGGCAGTCAATGCCTCCCTCTGCAACTGGACAACCTTTCCCTCAATGTCAACAGAAGGGCTGGTCACTGACTCCAGGAAGGGGGGCAGTACACGCGCTTCTGTCTATATCAACCTGGCTAAGGTTAAGAGGGTTGAGAGCTTCCTGAACTATGACTTATCGTTATTTGAGGTACGGCCACTGTGTAGATGGAGTTAGAGCAGAGTCACGACTGTGCGGGGAGTAGAGTGGGAAGCTGAGGGTGCAACCTTGTGGAGCACCATTGTAACAGAGTACTGCTGCCCATCCTTACTGATTGTGGCCTGTTAGTCAGGAAGTCAAGGATCCAGTTGCAGAGGGAGGCACTGACTCCCAGGATTCAGTGGGGCTGTCAGGACTCCCGATTGAGAGTTACAAGTTCCTAGGAGTGAACATCTACCTGTCCTGGTCCAACCATGTCAATAACAGGCCATGAAAGCTCAACAACACCTTTACCTCCACAGCAGGAAGTAAATTTCTTTACCTCCAAAGAAATTTGGCATGTCCCCATCGATGCTTGCCAATTCTTATTGCTGCACCATAGAAAGCATTGCACCTGGATGCATAATAGCTTGGTATGACAACTGCTCTGCACATACCCGGAAAAAATTGCAGACAGTTGTAGGCACAGTTCATCACATCGTGGAAACCAGCCTCCTCTCCACGGACTCTGTTGTGTAATTAATATTTCAGTAAAATTGTAAATATTTTGTTTGAGTAAGCATTCTTTGTTGTTTACATAATTCATTACAAGTTATATGTACAAAGTATGCGAATGGCACATGACATTATGCCACCATGCCTTATGTGTGTGCCTTACTCTAGTAAAAACTAAGTGTACACATTCTCCCATGCTCCCATGTTTTTCTTCCTATGAGCTTCTGGAGTTACAAAACACAACAGTGGTGATGAGTACGTTTTAAAATGAACTCAACTACCTACCTGTTAAAGCAAAGCGAGGCGTTCAAGTTTTAAGAAAAGTGCAGCCTGTCCTGTATTTTTCTCCAGAAGGAGATAAAGAGACATCTGAATTTTTAAAACGAGCAGCACTTTTTTTTCCTTCAGAATGGGGAACAGAAAGTCGTTTAAAAAAAAGGCAGGAAGTGGACAAAATTCACATATTCATAAAGAGTGAATACCAAATGATGGTAATAATAAATAATAAAATGGCTGGCTATATCAGAGAGATAGGTGCATTCAAATGCACAAAAGATAACTGGATAAAATATACTGAACAAATTGGGCAGTACTTTGAAGCAAATGAAATGGCCAATGAGAAATGAGTGACAGTTTTGCAGAGCGCAATCGGTGGAAGAGCATACAGTTTACATAAAGTTTAACTGCCTCGACCAAACCAGCTGAAATAAGCATTGGAGGTATCATGAAAGTAATGCAGGAATATTTAGAACCATGACAATTGTTGACTGCAGAATACCTCAGAGTTCATAAGCGGAATCAAACGGAGGGGGGAGTGGATCCATTACACTGAATTGTATGGCTGAATTGAAGAGATTGTCAGTTCGGTAATGGACTTAATGATGCACTGAGAAATCGTTTAGCTTGTGGAATCTTACAAGAAAGCATTCCAAAATGGCTCCTAACTGAAGCACACTCACACTTAAAATTTTGAGTGGTTGAATTAGCCGTATCAATGGAAACAGCAGACAGAAATGCAGTCGAGAATGAAAGTGAGTGTAAACAAAATTGTAATGTCCAAACAGAAACTTGCCTGACCAAACAAACTGCATTACCATTACGACAGGGGCTCACATGCACCATACCACTGCATGTTTAAAGACGAAACTTGCAGAAAATGTAGGACACATTCAAAGAGCATGTCAGGCAGACAAAGATAAATGTAGGAAGGGAACAGGGAAGACTAACAGGGAAGAGAAAAAGATAAAAAGTTGCAGTTTCAAAATAGCGCTAATCTACACGCTGTTGATCAAAAATCTGGTAATGAGGAGATTGACACAGGATTGGGTAGTCTTAAGACTTACAATGTCAATTCAATGCCGCTTGGCTGTTTCAGTCATTCCACAAAATGAGTTTGAATGGCATTTCAATGATACTGAGGTGAAGTCTGCAAATATCCAACTAAGAATTTATACTGGACAAAAAATAACTCCAGTGGGAATGCCATTCATAACAACCACCAACAAGTCACTTTGGGCTTGTCTGTGGCAAAATGAGGAGGGTCAGCATTGTAGGGCCAAGATTGGCTGAATCAACTACAATCTGATTGGAGATCCATCTACCATATTTGCATGCCACATAAGTGTTCAAAGATGGCATTGGAAAACTGAAAATGCCACACCCAAGATTTACAAAGCCCGTCTGGTTCATACTGTCTGAGATAAAGTAGTCAGCTTGTTTGATAACATGGAATCTGAAGGAATTCTTTCCAAGACTGACTGGAGCCCATGAGCAACGCCAGTGGTCCCAGTAGCCAAGAAGGATGGGTCTGTCATGTTCTATGGTGATTTTAAGGTCACCTTCAACCCAGTACTGAAAGTAAGTTAATACCCTCTGTGCAGGACAGAAGACATCTCTGCAAACCTTTCTAGAGGAAATCACTTCAGCAAAGGTCTACCTACAGAAGGAGATGGAAAAAAGTCCATAAGACACAGGAGCAGAATTAGGCCAGTCAGTCCATTGAGTCTACTCCGCCTTGGCTGATCCTGGATCCCATTCAAGCCCATACACCTGCTTTCACGCCATAAACTTTGATGTCCTGACCAATCAGGAAACTATCAACTTCCACTTTAACTATGCCCACAGACTTGGTCTCCACCTCAGTCTGTGAAAGAGCAATCCACAGATTCATTACTTTGGCCAAAAAAAATCCTCTTTATCTATGTTCTAAAAGGTTGCCCCTCAATTTTGAGGCTGTGTCTTCTAGTTCTGGATACCCCCACCACAGGAAACTTCCTCTCCACATCCACCCTATTTAGTACTTTTAACATTTGGTAGGTTTCAATGAGAACCACCCCCCCTCCGCCCCTGCGTTCTTCTAAATTCCTGTGAGAACAGGCCTAAGCGCTCCTCATACGTTAACCCCTTCATTCCCGGAATCGTCGTCGTGAAACTCATCTGGACTCTCTCCAATGACAACACACTCTTTCTGAGATATGGGGCCCAAAGCTGTTGACAATACACCAGTTGCAGCCTGACTAGTGTCTTTTAAAGCCTCAGAATTATCTCCACAGTGTTTCTCACCATAAACACTCACAGAGAGCTTTATCGCTATAATAGGCTTATTTTTGGAGTAGCATCTGCACCTGCAATCTGGTAGTAAACTACAGACCAGGTGCTGCACAGCTGTCCAGGCACTCCGAGTTACATCACTGTTACCAGTGAGGATGACAAGGAATACCTCCAAAATTTCAAAGCAGTGTTAAAAAGATTTGAAGATTATGGGCTCAGAGCACAATGCAACAAGTGAGAATTCTTTAATCCAAACATCGCTTACTCGGGTCACACCATCGCTGCACAAAGATCACAGAAGTGTGCTGAGAAACTTCAAGCAGTGGTTGATACTTCAAGGCCAAAGGACGTATCACTGTTAAGGTCCATTTTAGAATATGTCACCAAATAAAACGGCTTCCTGACAAACCTGGCTACTGTGCTCCATCCCTTGAACTCATTACTATAAATCGGGAAGAAATGGCAATGAACAAAGCAGTGTAAGGTGGCTTTCCAAAAGGTAAAGGAAATGGTGACGTCAGACACTGTACTCACACATTATGATCTACGTTGCCCAGTGAAGCTTGCCTGTGACACCTTGCCCTCTGGTATAGGTGCAGTCATGTCACTGATGAAAGTGAACACCTTTGTATCATGTTCCCTCGCCATTGCAGAGAAAAACTATGCACAGAGAGGCATTGGAAATGGTTTGGGGTGTACTTGTATGGGAGAGAGTTTACCCTCATTACTGATTATTAACCATTGGTGTCCATTTTCAATCCACAGAAGGGAGTTCCACTAACAGCGGAAGCACAAATGCAGAGATTGTCTCTGTTTCTTGGAGAACACAATTAGAAGATCCAATTCAAGAGGACAACTAACCATGGAAATGCTGATGGATTGTTGGAAAAATAAATACCTGGAAATTTTACAAGACACTTCCCTTGACATATTCTCCCTAATGCAAATCAAAAATCTCCCTGTTTTGGCAGAGATGATCCGGGGAAACTAGAAAAGACCCCACACTGTCTCAGGTCAACATGGCCACCCAAAATTGCTGAAATGTACAGCAGAAATTCCAGTTCCCCCATTTCTACCAGCAATAGGATGAACTTGCCCTTGACCGAGGTTGCCTTATGTGGGGATTGAGCTAAAGTGCTAAAGCACAGAGCTAAAGTGTTGGAGGAGCTACATGCCAGTCATTTAGGTGTGGTCAAGGTGAAAGCACAGGCTTTGTCTGGTGGCCTGGGACAGATCAGCAGATTGAGTAGTTTCATGGTTTACATAATTCATTACAGGTTATAAGTACAAAATATGTGAATTACACCACCACGCCATATGTACGTGGCTCACTAAAGTAAAAACTAAGCATACATGTTCTCCTGGGCTCCAGTGTTTTTCTTTCAATTAATTTCTGGGAAAACAAAACATAAAAGGCTCATTCTATACCCTACACCTCAGTAAACAGCCAGCATTATCAAAAGACCCCAAACACTCTGGCTGTTCTCTCTTCTTCCCTCTCCTTTTGGGCAAAAAATACAAAAGCCTGAAAGCATGTACCACCAGGCTCAAGTACAGTTGCTATCATGCTGTTATCAGACTTGTGAACAGACCTCTTGTACGATGAGACCTCACAATCCACCTTGCACTTTATTGTTCACCTGCACATCACTTTTTCTGTAGCCTTTGCACTTTATTTTGTATTGTTATTATTTCATTTTCTTCTACCTCAATGCACTGTAATGATTTGATCTGTAATAACAGTTTGCAAGGCAAGCTTTTCCTCAAATATTGCTCCCCTGATCACAGGAACAGCAGGCAATGCCCAAGTTTAAAACCTCATTTGAAAGATTCTGAATTGGGGTTGCACCTGCAACCACCCTGCCTCTGCCGCCCCATCAGAAATAGTAGTAAATAACAGCGCAAACTCAGGATGGTGGCAGAAATACAGAATATTGCAGATTCATTCTGTGGTAATACTCACTGATGCTGTCAATTATTACTGTGTTATCCATCGCCACGTGAACTGCCAGTGAGCTCCAGTTGTCAAAAAATGTCAGCTTCCTAACAAAATTAATATTCTTATTTAGTGTGAGTCATGAAAAACAAATAAGCACACACACAACAAAGACAGCATCATGTAGATCACTTCAAATGGTCAATTCCAACTCTAGTATAGCTGGCTGAACAGACCATTCATCCAATCAGAAACGGTGGTCCTCAACTTCCAGTTAGTTGTCACTTCATTCCCCTGCTCACTCTTGCCTTGTCCTTAGCCTCCTACATCATTTAATGAAGCTCAACGCAAGAGCAACAACCTTAACTGGGACATTACAGTCCTCAGGCCTCAACAATGAATCCAGTGGTTTCAGACAACCCTCTGTTCCCTTCTTGAATCTTGTTTTCCAGCTGATTTGACTTTTCTTCCTCCTCTTCTAGAATTTCAGATGTCATTCATCTCCTATTTATATACTGATACTCCAGATACGCCCTGTTACTAGGATTTGATGGCCTCTGTAGGCCAGAACCAATCTCACCTGATCTCCACCTTTTCACGGATTCTTTTTCATTCTCTCCACTTCTTTCTCTCTCCGTAATGTTAAACATACAGTACTGCTAAAAAATTTGTGAACTCTTTTGAATTTTCTCTATTTCTGTAATAAATACGACCTAAAATGTGATCAGATTTTCACTTAAGTCCTAAAACTAGATAAAGAGAACACAATTGAATAAATAACACAAAAAACATTATACATTATACTTGTTCATTTATTTATTGTGAAAAATGATCCAACTTTGAATGTATTTGTTGGAAAAAGTATGTAAGCCTCTAGGAAATTAGAATCAGGTGTTTCAATCAATGGGATGATAATCAGAAGTGGGTGTGGGGGGGCCCTGCCCTATTTAAATAACATAACTTGGGTCTTCAATATCAATATCTGATATTCATCACACAAGTTTTTGGAAATGTGCCATGCCTTGATCAAAGGAGATTTCTGAGGAGCTCAGAAAAAAAGTTGATGCTCACCAGGCTGGAAAAGGATACAAAACCATTTCTAAAGATTTTGGGCTCCACTAATCCACAGTCAGGCAGATGGAGGAAATTCAATATTCAAACACTGAACAACAATGGTGTGCATGGCAGGACTGCAAGGAAAAAGCCATTACTCTTCCAAAAAGAACATTGCTGCCCGTCTAAAGTTTGCTAAAGATCACATGGATAAGCCAGAAAGCTATTAGAAAAATGCTCTGTGGAGGATGAGTCCAAAATAGACCTCTTTGGCTTAAATGAGAAGTGTTATGTTTGGCAAAAGCAAACACTGCATTCCAGCATAAGAACCTCAATCCCATCTGTGAAACACGGTGGGATTTCACAGATGCCATGGTTTGGTTCTGCGATGCTGCCTCAGGACCAGGACAGCTTGCCATCATTGATGGAACATGAATTCTAAACTGTACCAGCAAATTCTACAAGAAAATGTCAGGGTATCCATCCATGAACTGAAGCTCAATAAAGTGGGTTAACATAGAAATCTACAGCACATTACAGGCCCTTTGGCCCACAATGTTGTGCCGACCATGTAACCTACTCTAGAAAACCGCCTAGAATTTCCCTGGCGCATAGCCTCTATTTTTCTAAACTCCATGTATCTACCTAAGAGTCTCTTAAAAGACTTCATTGTATCCAAAAGACCCTTCGTCATGCAGCAAGACGACGACCCTAAACACACAAGTCAGTCTACCAAAGAATGGTTAAAGTAGAAGAAATTTCACGTTTTGGAATGACTGAGTCAAAGTCCTGACCTTAATCCTATAGAAATGTGGTGGAAGGACCTGAAGCAAGCAGCTCATGCAAGGAAGTCCACCAACATCCCTGAGCTGAAGCTGCTTTGTAAGGAGGATTTAGTAAGGAGGATTAAAGGAGCTGCTTTCAGGATTTGCTTCCTAAAATCCCTTCAAGCCAATGTGCCGGATTGATCAACAGTTACTGGAAATGGTTGGTTGAAGTTATTTGTACAAGGGGGGTCGTACCAATTACTGAAAAAAAAGATTCACACACTTTTCCCAGCAAATACATGTAATTTTGGATTATTTTTCTCAATAAATAAATTAACAAGTATATTTTTTGTGTTATTTATTTAATGGGTTCTCTTTATCTAGTTTTTAGGACTTGCATGAAGATTTGATCACATTTTAGGTCATATTTATGCAGAAATAGAGACAATTCTTAAGGGTTCATAAACCTTCTAGCACCACTGTATTTCATTTGTAATTGTTCCCAATCTGATGGAAGTTCATTATCCAAAGTGTTAATTCTGAATTTTCTCTGCTGTTGGTGCCTGACCTGGGTAATAGCTCTGTTTTACCTAACACCATTGTATGTACCTTTGCAACTATAAACCCCACTTCTAAAGAGTCATTTATTATTATAGCATGTAAATGGAGTCAATCTTTACATTATCTAAGCATTATGAGTTAATGTTGGATACAGATCCAGTGAAATATCACTAGTGTATTTGTAGGTTAAAATTCCCAAACCACTTTAGAACATTCTTACCTCCAAAACGAAAGCATTTTCAAAATGATGCACATTAGCAAGAGGTACACCATCTTCGCATATTATTCAATAATTGTAGAACACCACTTATTCTCACAATGTTAGCCAGATTTCCAAATGCTGCTGCTGAAAGGATTCATACTTACTTCAATACTTGTGCTGCAGTATTTGGACCATACCACTGACCAATCAACTTCCCCTCTCCGACTCCCATTTGAGCTAATCCAGGACAAAAGAGACAGTCACAATGTTTTCTTTCCCTAGATGCAAATTCCCAATCAATGCATTTACTCAGATAACCAACCCCTCACACTGTATATTGTTGGTGGATGGCCCAAAATTAATATAAGCATTAATTATGTATTCAGCTGTGGCTTACCAATAAAATATATCGAAACACCAAAACTTAATACCTAAAATTATAAAATAATTTTTTGAATGTATTGTTAATTATGAAAAAACTAAATAGCAACACAATTTAAATACTTAAAGTGCAGTAACCATGTTCAGATTAAAACCTAATGCATATCTGTGGATGAAGTCCTGACTCCAGCTTCTATGCTCAAAGCTCATTACCAGGTGATCTTGGGAAGAAGTTTCCACCTCTACGATAGTGAGTCATGGTGTATGAACCAGAACGGAAGTTGATCGCTCAGGATCATCTGTCCGATACTTCTGCCTCTGTACTGGAAGAAGTTCCCTTTCTGTTTCTAGTTTCAGTTTAATTACTTTTACCAGGCTGTCCAACCAAACTGAACTCCAGTGTAGTTTAATCACCTGTTTTTATAAGGTGTTGATGCACTGTGTATAGCACCCGGTGTTATATTTTGACAGACACACTGTGCCTTCATATCCATTTATTACATCATTTCATCAGTTTGACCAAAATTCTAATTCCAATTCAAGCAGGCCTCAGTTGCTAACACCCCCATGTCAAAAGCAATGGAAGTTGTTTTTTGTTGCCTATAGGGGAGAACAGGCAAAGGAAAGAAAAGAGCAGGCATCACATTGTTTGGAGGATACATTCCAGACTTGGATCATGGAAACATGATGTTTCCAATAAAGGTAATGGAGTGTTGTTTTTTTTTTAAACGATGCACTTTTAATATTGCATACCACATAAACAAACCATTTAGCCCAATGGTCAATATCTCTTCAAGAGATTCCTCCTACTTCAATTGCATCTTCTATTGCCATCTTTGTACACAGTGTCTATGCAAAAGGAATTGCATAGAATTGCATCTTTGTACACAGTGTCTGTGCAAAAGTGATACACTTTGGAAGGATAGACTTGAAGGCAGAGTACAAAGTTAATGACAGGATTCTTAGCAGTGTTGAAGAACAGAGAGAAGGATCTAGGATCCAAGTCTATAGATCCCTGAAAGTTGCCATGCAAGTCAAAAGGATAGTTAAGAAGGCATGTGGTGTACTGGCCTTCATTAGTAAGGGGTTTGAGTTATAATGTTGCAGCTCTATAAAACTCTGGTTAGACATGAAGTGTTGTGTTCAGTGCTGGTTGCCTCATTACAGAAAGCTGTGGAAGCTTTAGAGGGTCCAGAGGACATTTACCAGGATTATAGAACATGTCTTATGAGAAAAAAATAGAGCAGTTGGGGTTTTTCTCTTTGGAACAGAGGAGGTGGACAGGTCAACTGACAGAAATGTGTAAGATAATGAGATTTAGACAAGCCTTTTTCCCAGGCGGAAATTGCTAATATATAATTTATATATACTTCTAAGGTGATTGGAGCAATGTATTGGGTTTATCAGAGGTAGGTTTATGTTACACAGAGTGTGGTAATTACATGGAACACACTGCCAGGGATGGTGGTAGAAGCAGATACATTAGGGACATTTAAGAGACTCTTAGAAAGACACATGGATGGAAAAAATAAATGAAAGGCTATGTGGGAGGGAATGGCTAGATTGATCTTGGAGTAGTTTTAAAAGTCAGCACAGTATCGTGTGCTGTACTGTTCTATATTCTATGCTGCATTCCCTAGTCCAAAGCAGCAAGCTTCACTTTTCCCAATAAAAAATATAAGGTACATTAGCTCAGTTAAATAAATAACATCTCATAAATCCAACAACATTTAGTTCTTTACTGCTTATACATTAAAGACACTAAGCAGGGTATGTAGAGAAAGGCTAAATGCAAAGTGGAATCTTGAGCAAATCAAATTATGAACAGACTCAACACTTTGATATTTTTATTGCAGTCTGTATTAACTAACAATGCAGAAAAGAGGTGGTGCATATTCAACTCATTTTGAGCTCAGAAGTCAATGGAACCAAACACACCTGTGCAGCATCTGAGTAAGTGTAAAATAGACATGAATTTTCAGTCATTCACTAGCACAGTAATACCAAAGGTCTGATTGTTGATGTTCCCACAGCAACAACTATTTCTATTTACAAAGTACTTTGGTATGAAGAAACCAGAACCCAAGGTTTTGTGCATTCTAGTTGGAAGAAATTTCTGCTTGTCAAAGTTCAAAGTAAATTTATTATCAAAGTACATATGTCACCAAATACAACCATATATTTTCTTCATCTAAATATCACAACGAGCAGGGGCCCCTGCAGAACGCCACTAGTGGGCAAAATACACTCCATCTACTGCCACCCTCTGTCTTCTGTGGGCAAATATATACACCATATATTTTCTTGTGGCATCCTCAATAAATCCAATAACTATAATAGAATCAATGAAAGACTGTACCAATAGGACGGATAACTAGTGTGCAAAAGACAACAAACCATGTAAATACAAAAAAAGGGAAAAGAAAGCAATATTAATAAATAAATAAATACATACATACATAAATAAGCAAGCGAGCAAGCAATAAATATTGAGAACATGAGGTGCGGTGCCTTTGAAAGAGAGTCCATAGGTTGTTTGAACAGATTAATGATGGAGCAAGTGAAGTTTTCTCCCGATTCACCATATACAACACTGAGACGCATTTTCTTACAGGTATACTCAATAAATCCATAGAATAACCATAACAGAAACAGTGAAAGACTGCACCAACTTGGGTGTTCAACCAGTGTGCAACAAATTGTGCAAATACAAAAAGAAATAACAATAATAAATAAATAGGCAATAACATCAAGAATGTGAGATGAAGAGTCCTTGAAAGTGAGTCCATAGGTTGTGGGAACATTTCAATGGTGGGGCAACTGAAATTGAATGAAGTTACTCCTGTTTGTTTAAGAGACTGATGGTTGAGGGGTAATAACTCTTCCTGAACCTGGTGGTGTGAGCCCTGAGACTCCTAAACCTTCTGCCTGACGGCAGCAGCGAGAAAAGAGCATAATTTGGGTGATTGGGGAGGGGTGGTCCCTAATGATGGATGCTGCTTTCCTGCAACAATGCTCCATCCATCCAAATAGTTTGATAACAAGTTCACAACTGAAAGATTAAGCAGGTTCAAGACAAGTGTAGAGAGGTAGAGATGGGTATTGCTTGCATGCAAATGTTACTGTATTTTACTACATGGTAATGTTAATATTTTGCTAAAAAAATTCTAAACTTAATATACTATACAGGTGAAATCCATGTTACGACTGTTCAGGTAATGAAATTCACTGACACAGAACTCATAAATCACTACTAAAAAAATCTGAGATTTAGATTATAATTCACTCTCAAGGAATCTGTGTCTCAATTTGATCATCACTTAACTAGAGGTGCAATAGCTATGATTACAGGCAAGAGAGTTAGAAAAGGGAGACGGAGAATGTTTATCTTAAAGTTGTGAAACCACATGAATTCATTTCAAAGGAGTGTTGAGGGAGCAAATCTCAACAGTTTAGTTAGATTGGATAAATATGACAAAATCTATAAGGATTATGGGTGAATAACTGACAATGCAAACATATTCAATGCACCATCTAACTCCCATGTCTTTCTTCTTACTACACTGTAGTGGTAAACAGCTCACCTATTTGATGAATGGAGTAGTAGCTATCCTTTTTGTCAAGAAATGCATTCAGTACGCTGTAATATTCATCTCTTTGCTGTTTTCCATTTTCCCACCTCCAGTCTGCAAAGAAAGAGAAGAAAAGTAAGGAAATAAAATTCTACTGAAAAAGGCAGGAAGCTGATTTGAAATGTACAGGATTACTGTGATATTCCCTGCAACTCTTCAGTACCACAGGGAAACAGATGGAGATGAGACCCACTTACTCTACCTTTACGAATGGAGACAGTAATTGCTGAATTCGGTCCAAAGTCCTAATTTATAACTCTATTCACTGACAGACACAAAAACAATCCATTTTTCCACCATTAAGTTTCAACCTTGCCCATTTACCCAAATGATTCTGAAGCAAGGTTTGAACTAGTTCATGAAACTCACCTCGACCCAAATGTCTGCAGATGAGAGCCTGAGCCAAGATCATCTGTCCACATCGCAACATGCAGCCCCAGCCATTATCGGAGGTGGGCCCTGTGCCTCCTGTTCACATCACAAGAATTAATATTGACAGCATGCAATAAATACCATATATTTATTATAGTAATTAACCTTTCCTGGGAAACTGAAAGGAAGAAATCCAGTCACAGGACAAAACAAAATCACAATAACATTTTTCAAATTTGGTGAGAAATTTTGCAGAGCTATGTTCAAAATATCTTAAAACTAATGCTGTAATGTGTCAAACACCCACCAAGGCTGTAACAGAAACCAAATAGGACATGCTGGAAGTATCCAGCAGATCAAACTGCATCTGTGAAAAGAGAAACTGTAACACACACTAAATGCTGGGGGAACTCAGTAGGTCAGGCAGCATCTATGGCGAGGAATAAAGACTCAATGTTTTAGGCTGAGAGCCTTTAGCAGGACTGGAAAGGAAGAGGGAAGAAGCCAGAATAAGAAGGTGGCGCAGAGGGGTGGAAGGAGTACAAGGTAGAAGGTGATAGGTAAAGCCAGGTGAGGGTAAGGTAGGTGGGTGGGGGGGAGGGGAATCAAGTGAGAAGCTGGGAGGTGACTGGTGGAAAAAGGAAAGGGATGAAGAAGGAAGAATCTGAGAGGAGTGTGGACCATGGGAGAAAGTGAATGAGGAGGGGCAACTGCCACCTTCTAGCTTCCCCTCACTCCAGCTTTTTATCGTGGCTTCTTTCCCCTTACTTTCCAATCTTGATTAAGTGTCTCATTCCGAAACATCAACTCTCTACTCCTCTCTAGAGATGCTGCCTTACTTGCTGAGTTCTGCCAACATTTATGTGTGTTACTCTGGACTTCCAGCATCTGTAGAATCTCTTCTGTTTAGAAAACAGGAACAGAGTTAACATTTCACACGGAAGAACTTTCATCAGAACATCAACCTGAAACATTCATCATTACTCTCTCTCCACAAATGCTGTCTGCCTTGCTGAGTGTTTCCAGCATTCCTTGTTTTTATTTCAGTCAAAAAGGGCTGAAAGGTGGCCAAATAAAAATGTTTAAAATGATGAAGAATTTGGTAGGAAAATATAAAAAGGTTTCCATTTTTGCATAGAATCCAAAGCTAGGGATCATAACTGCAAGAAAGTTATGAATAAATCTGGTTAAGGATTCAGGAGTAACATATTTAGATAAAGAATGCTGAGAGTGTTAAACATACTGCCAAATAAAGCAGTTAAACAGAAGTAGATAAGTGGAGGAGGAAGAAATATTCTGAGAAAATAAGATGAGAATGAGTGGGAGAAGCTATAGACAGACTAAATGTCTTTAACTGGAATGTATAATAGACAGTAGGTGCAGGAGTAGGCCATTTGGCCCTTCTAGCCAGCACTGCCATTCACTGTGATCATGGCTGATCATACACAATCAGTTCCCCATTCCTGCCCTCTCCCTATATCCCTTGATATATCTATAATATATATCTATAAGAGCTCTATCTAACTCTCTCTTGAAAGCATCCAGAGACTTGGCCTCCACTGCCTTCTGGGGCAGAGCATTCCACATATCCACCACTCTCTGGGTGAAAAAGTTTTTCCGCATCTCTGTTCTAAATGGCCTACCCCTTATTCTTAAACTGTGGTCTCTGGTTCTGGACTCACCCATCAGCGGGAACATGCTTCCTGCCTCCAGTGTGTCCAATCCCTTAATAATCTTATATGTTTCAATCAGATCCCCTCTCATCCTTCTAAATTCCAGTGTATACAAGCCCAGTTGCTCCAATCTTTCAACATATGACAGTCCCGTCATTCCGGGAATTAACCTTGTGAACCTACGCTGCACTCCCTCAATAGCAAGAATGTCCTTCCACAAATTTGGGGTCCTGGTGGGGTCTCACCAGGGCCCTGTACAGCTGCAGGACCTCTTTACTCCTATACTCAATTCCTCTTGTTATAAAAGCCAGCATGCCATTAGCTTTCTTCACTGCCTGCTGTACCTGCATGCTTGCTTTCATTGACTGATGTACAAGAACACCTAGATCTCATTGTACTTGTACTTGCATAAGTGAGTGGATTACCTAGGATTAATAGAATAACAGCCATTCAGCTCCTCAAGGCTGTCCTGCCATTCATCATGTAGCTTAAGTCCATCTTCCCAGCAGAGATCCACAACTTTTAATATCATCACTTAAGTAAGTTTCAAATAACAAAGTATTGCAAATGCTAGAAATCTAAAATCAAAACAGTAAATTCTGGAAATACTCAGCAGGTCAGGCAACATCTGTGGAGTAGGAAGCAGAATTAATATTTTGGGTCATTTACCAATTTCCCTCAAGCCAGACCGAGCTTGACAAAAAAATGTTTTGAATGTTTAAAATTAGTCCCAGGTTATGTTCTTTTTTGAAGAAAGTGTTCCAAATTCCCATACATACTGGACTTCTCCAAAGATGTACCTGCAAAACATAGCTCCAGGATAAATGTCTCCTTGCGCTCAAATGTTCCCACACTAATTTAATCAATGTACCACCAAAGTCAATGTCATCAAACCTAGATTCATACTTCTCTATTCCCTCATCCAAATTAAGTGCAACAAATTCTATTAGTGATGATATTCAGCTAGAAAACAGCATTATGAAATAAATTAGTTCAGATTCTAACCTGTAGTTCACGGCAGGATTTCAATGGTTTAGTAATAGATGCTATCCAAACATACACTTCGTGGCCACTTTATTTGGTATCTCCTCTCCCTAATGAAGCAGCCACCGAGTGTAGGTTTGTGGTTTTCTGCTGCTGTAGCCCATCCATTTCAAGGTTTGACATGTTATATGTTCAGAGATGCTCTTCTGCACACCACTGTTATAATGCATGGCTATTGGAGTTACTGTTGCCTTCCTGTCAGCTTGAACCAGCCTGGCCATTCTCCTCTAATCTCTCTCATTAGCAAGGCGTTTTTGCGCACAGAACTGTTGCTCATTAGATTTTTAAAATTGATTTTCTGTATACTCGAGACTGCTAGAGTATCTCAGCAGTTTCTGAGATACTCAAATCACCCCATCAGGAAGCAACAATCATGGTCAAAATCACTTAGATCTTCCCCATTCTGATATTTGGTCTGAACAACAACTGAACCTCTTGATCATGTCTGCATGCTTTCATGCATTGAGTTGCTGTCACAAGATCTATATTAATGAATAGATGGCCACTGAGTGTATATAGCCAAGCTACTGGCATACCGTTTAAGTAGCATAATGTGGCAATTAGGAAGTTAGTAGAGCTGTTGGTTCACAGCTTTAGCAACTAGAATTCCATGCTGCCTCCTTTGATGTCTGTATGGAGTTTGCATGTTTTGTCTGTGACTACATAGATTTCCCGTAGATTCTCTGGTTAGTATGTTAATTGGCTAATGTTAATTGCCTCTAGTGTGTTAGTTACTGGTTGAATATGGGGGTAGCTGTTGGGAGAGAATAAACTGGGATTAGTGTAAACATGTGTTAGGAAACTGGCACAGTCTCAGTGGACAGAAGGGCCTTTATGATTTGGTAAAAAGCATTTGAACTGTCTCCAAAATATTAATTTAAAGCAGTGCAAGGTGGCTTAACAAACTAATGAATTTTAGCTGGTTAAGACCAGTGAGTACTTACCGATAGGAGAGAAATTCTTCCTGTAGGTAAACCAGAGTCGTGAAGTGACGTCTGCAAAGATCTCATCTTTATCTGAAAAGTAAAGACTTGGATTAAAACACTCACTGGATTTTGTAATGCAGACATTATCTCTGCTCTAATCCATGCCCCCTAGATTTTGACCTGACTTATTAGGGAAGTAAGTCCTTTCTTTTTTCTTTCTTTTTCAATCTTTTTATTAAGTTTTAATAATGTATACATAGCAGTCATAATAGTACAAAGAGAGTGGGATTACATTATTGGTAATTGATACATGTTGATATAAGCTATAAGTAACACCAATATAGTTGACCTCCCAAGCTCTTAACATAAACATGATATAAAGAAACAAAAAGATTTTAAAAAAACAAAGAAAAAAAATCCCCAAATTGAAAAAAAATCGAACACAAGGTAAACTAAACTGAACTAAACTAAACAAAACAAAGCTGGCTGATTTTATTACATCGGATACAATCATTAATGTCGTCAACTCCGCTCCCTATATTTAAGGTTAATACAAAGGAATCAGAAAAGGTCAAATTACATTCTATGAAAATATTGAATAAGTGGCCTCCAAGTGTCTTCAAATTTAACCGAGGGATCAAAAGTACCACTTCCAATTTTTTCTAAGTTTAAACAAGATATGGTTTGGGAAAACCATTGAGATATAGTCCAAGGGTTAATCTCTTTCCAATTCAAAAAAAATGGATCTTCTAGCCATTAAGGTAGCAAACGCAATAATCCGACAAGCTGAGGAGGGTAAATCCATCATTGCTAGACCAAAAATTGCGGTAATAGGATGAGGTTGTAAATCACTATGCAAAACTGTAGAAATAGTATCAAAAATATCTTTCCAATATTTTTCCAAAAGAGGGCAAGACCAAAACATATAAGTCAAAGAAGCTACCTCAGAATGACACCCATCACAGATCAGACTTATATGAGAATAAAAACGAGCTAATTTATCTTTAGACATATGTACCACTTTAAATTGAATCAACGTATGTTTAGCACAAATAGAAGAAAGGTTAACTAATTGAAAATTTTTCTCCCATTTCTCTATGGATAGGGAGAGTTGAAGTTCCTTCTCATATTCGTTCTTAATTTTATCAGATATACCTGACTCTGCTTTCATAATCATATCATAAATGATTGCTATTAAACCTTTTTGAAAAGGGTTTAAGCCTAAAATTTTTCCCATAATATTGGTTGGATATGAAATCGGAAAAGTAGGTAACATAGTATTCAAGAAATCTCTAATCTGTAAATATCTAAAAAAAAGGGATCTGGGCAAATTATATTTATTAGACAACTGTTCAAAAGACATGAAACAGTTATCCAAAAGGAAAACATGAAAACATATTATACCCTTCATTTTCCATACCGAAAAGGCTTGATCCATAACAGAGGGTTGAAAAAAAATTAGACGTAATAGGACGTGACAGAATAAATTTATTCAAGCCAAAAAATTTACGAAACTGAAACCATATTCGTAATGTATATTTAATTATTGGATTAACCATTTGTTTGTTCAACTTGGAAAGAAAAAAGGGAAGCGAAGTCCCTAAGATGGAAACCAATGAAAATCTTTGTACAGAATTACATTCAATTACCCATTGTGGACTTACATTTATATCCACACTCTGTGTCCAAAATTTTAAATATCGAATGTTAATTGCCCAATAGTTATCGAATGTTAATTGCCCAATAGTAAAAGCTGAAATTTCGGCAGTGCCAAACCACCATCCTTTTTGGATTTCTGTAAATATTTTTTACTTAACCTAGGATTTTTATTCTGCCATATGTAAGAAGAAATTTTAGAGTCAATAGTATTAAAAAAGGATTTAGAAATAAAGATTGGTACCGCTTGAAAAAGATATAAAAATTTAGGCAAGATAATCATCTTAATAGCATTAATTCGACCAATCAATGATAAAGACAATAAGGACCATTTAGTAAGCAATTGCTTAACCTGGTCTATTAAAGGTAAAAAATTGGCGTTAAATAAATTCATTACGCAAATTATCTTATAGATTAGAAGAATATGGGAAAATATCAGGTTATAAAATAAATTAGGATAAAAGTGAAATTTTACCTCTTACTAATGGAGATTATAGTCAATGTCGATTAATAACTCAATTTAGATGGCCGGCAAATGGTATAAAATATTTAGGTATAAGAGTTGACAATGACATAAAAAACTTATACAAATTATTTACCACTTTTGAAAAAAATTCAGGAAGATCTTGATAAATGGATGGCATTACCAATAACATTAGTAGGTAGAGTAAATACTATAAAAATGAATATATTCCCTAGACTACAATATTTATTTCAATCATTACCAATACAATTACCCCAGAAGTTTTTTCAAGAGTTAAACAAATATGTGAGGAAGTTTCTCTGGAAAGGTAAGATGTCAAGAATATAGTTGGAAAAATTGACATCTTTCTATTCTTTCTAAGTTCCTACCAGAATTTTGAAGACCTCAATTAAAGTATCATTCAATCTCCTTAGTTCAAAAGGAGAATTGCAGTTAATGAAATCTCTCCTCATAGCTACAATTCTCCAGTCCTGATAGCATCTGCTTAAATCTCCGCTGCACTTTTTCCAAAGTAAGCCATATGTTTGTTATAATGTGGAGACCAGAACTATAGGCAGAACTCAAGCTCGGCCTAATTCATATTATATACAGCCTCTGGATTAAATTCATCTGCTACTTCTTTGCCCAAATGACAAGAACATCTATATCGCTTGCAACCTGAAGCTTTATTTTCCTCATTATCCAGTTCAGGCCAATTTTTGGACCCTATACAATAGGGGCACTGATTAATAGGTCAGTGCTCAGAGCACTGGGCAAGAACTCCAGCTCTTCATTGAAACCATGTAATAGGAATTAGCCTAAGAGGGAATATGTAAGTTCATGTACTCCTTGTCCATTTTATTTAAGGCTGTTGATTCATTGCCAGAATAAACAGAGATATTGATTAATAAAAAACATAAATGTAACATGGGATTAGAGTTTATTAATTTATTCAGAGCATGTGGGATTACTTAATCTTTACACTTGAAATGAGGTTAGTGAGTCACTGTGTTACTGTGGCTTTTTTGTTGCTCCAGATCCAATGCAGCACCATTACTTTGTTCTCCTTTACACTAGAGTGCTGGGAATGACATTAAACTATCTTGAACCTTGAATGCAATAATTCCAAGGAGGGACTTCTCCAATTTTAACCCAGCAACAATCAAGGAATAGCAATATATTTTTAATTTGCTTTACACTTGTAACTCAGGCAGGATCTTGCAGATGGAAATAACTCCATGTGCCATCTGCCCTTGCTGCTCGAGGTGATAGAGTTCATTGGACTGCGCACCTGCCATTGAAGTCTGGGTGAAATGCCACTGTGTATTTGGTATTTTCTGTGGCTATCATTGCTGGTGCGAGTCAACGTTTTAATGCATTGATTTTAATGTGTTGGACGGATGTTTGCCTTTGACTGTTATTTCAGTTCTTGCTATTCTACCACATCCCTTTGGATGGATAAAGAAGTGGACACCAACCTTTTTAAGCCCAAGATCCCCTACCTCGGCCTTAGTGAAAGGCAAGATCGACCGACTAAATCGTTCAGAGAAAAAACAGCTCAGATTGTACTTCCGGCTTGAGGCATTTATTTGGGCTAATTGTATTTTAATTATATAAAATGTTTTTGTCAAACTTTCAAATTAATTTAACTAAGAAAACACTGTAACTAGCATATCAAACAGGCCATAGCAGCATCGAGCTCATCCAATAACGCCTTGAATAAGCGGTGCTGAAGCGCTTTTGCTCAAATCAAGTTTATCAGTTTGACCACCAGTGTGATTACATGAGAAAAGTCCACGACTTTCCCAGCCAAGGCCTGCTGATGAATCACACAGTGATAATCCAGGAAGTTGGGAAAAATCAGGGTCATTACGACACGTGGCTATAAAAACCAACGCGTACACCGCGCATTGCTGGGGCCCCAGCAGTAGTAATTGCCACCAGTTTATGAATGGGGATGTCATTTTCACGGACATTTTTTAAACTCATTGTAAATATCCTCACCTCTTGTTCTCTCCTTTAAGTGCAAAAGATTGAAGAAGTCCTTTTTTATAAAATCCTGGAAAGCCATTCTGACAAATACAACAAGCTGAGCTGTTTGCATTACATCCAAGGATTCATCAAACTGTCGTGAAAAATATTCACAGAGTGACAAGTCCTTTAACACTTGTCATTCCACGTCCTCTGAGCAGCATGCTTGCTGGGCCTTCAACCCTGATTTCAGCTCCTCAACTTTCCTGGTATTGGTAAACTAACTGAGACACTAGTATAAGTTTCAGGGGTACACAAGCTAATGACACCACTGTTTTTGTTTCCCATTTCTTGTACCTTTGGGGAATGTTGGAATTTAAAGGGGGAGAAGGGTTGTAATTTGAGCATTATAAAGTAAGTTAATACCAATTAGGATCATGGAATTATAGCAATACTCCCGCTACAGAAACTGTTCATAAAGAGAGATTGTTTCCGGGGTTGCGGGGTTTTCCTTCTGGTCTTTTCTGCCCGGTGCGCATTAGTGAAAACTTCTGTATGCGAATATTGTTTTACCATCCTAGATAAAGTTTTTTCCTTTTGGACATGAAGTTGTCAAGTGGTTCTTTTTCAAAGTAGAAGTTACTACATATTCGCATCAAAAAGTTTATCAGGCATAATGTATTTGTGTATTTATTTTTCGTTTCTTTTCAGGATCTACTGGGAAAGTCTCAAAGATCAACCGGTCAATCGCGATCGACTGGTTGGTGACCTCTAGAATAAAGGTTCTGCGGTCAGTCAGAAGGTGTCGCTTTGTTTAGTATGATGTATGGCTTTCTCTCATCACCTTAACAGTAGCTAGATGGTTAAGCTTCAAGTTAATGGTGACTGATGTTGACTAATGAAAGCTGATGTTGGGTATACATATCAGGAGAAGGTGCTTCGCTAACTACTGCCCAGTAGCTGCACAGCATTAATGTTATTGATTGCTCAAAGCCTGAATATTATCCACACTGCAGGCAAACACAAAGTCTTTTAGAAGGAGGTAAAAGTGAAAATGAACACTATACGATTATCAAAAAATGTGAGAGAGCGAGAGAGAGGGGGGGGGAGAGAGGGGGAGAGGGGGAGAGAGGGGGAGAGAGGGGGAGAGAGGGGGAGAGAGGGGGAGAGAGGGGGAGAGAGGGGGAGAGAGGGGGAGAGAGGGGGAGAGAGGGGGAGAGAGGGGGAGAGAGGGGGAGAGAGGGGGGAGAGAGGGGGAGAGAGGGGGAGAGAGGGAGAGAGGGAGAGAGGGAGAGAGGGAGAGAGAGAGAGAGAGAGAATCACTGATGAAACAACTGAAGACAGTCAAATGAAGGAAACACACAGAGGACTTCTTCCTATCATGCCTGGAAATTCCTGCGAACTGGATTTGATCTACAATTCTGGTATTTTGAAAATATCAGAGCTCTGGAGATTTGGAGAAAACGTCTTGTCACTGCTAAATGAAAGATCAATTCCTTTCAGAACAATGCATGGGAATCTGTTGTTGGACCCAATGCTAGGCACCAGGGATCATACCTTTCAATTGGTGCACAAGTATAACTGCTGGCAATGTGCATGCTTTACTTAGAGCTTACAGCACTATTTAGGGTCAACTGAGTGGAAAATCCCGAAGAAGGTTTAATACTAGGAAAGATCCAAGACAATGAAATTTTGTCAAACTAATTTTGCTAGGGTTCCTAAAACGCCAGAGTTGATCAAATACTGCTTTGATTGCAAGGGGAGTTATTTTGATTGCACCTATGGAATTTAGCCCTTTTGTTTGTGTTAGTTCCAAAAACTTAACCGTGGTCTGGAGCTCCTGCTTTTAGCAAGTCAATGTAAATATCTGTTTACTAGTAAGCATGGTTAGATAGCACTTTTAGTGACTCAATGGCATTAGAAAAGCGGGAAATAACTGGACACCCTTATTTTTATTGACATGACATTACTGAACAATTTTCCTTGCTGGGTGAATATCCGTGTTGTAACTTTTTTGTAATCTTTCACCAAAACCGCTAGAACACATTTTCAGGTCTTCAGCATTTCAGTCACCATGCACTGAAATGCTGAAGACCCCAAGTCCTTACCAAGTTAATGTTTAACACATCTGATACATTAAAATATGCCTTATTTTCTGTTTGCTGATGATAATATCTTTGTTATAGGATATAGTATAATCAATAAGAGGGAATAGCAAGAGGAAACTGAGATAGACAACTTATTTGGTTCTTCTTTTGGCCGTAAATGTTAAACAGGTGATCCATCACGGCTTCCTCAAGATCTTCATCTTGGACTGCAAAGCTTTGATCTTATTAGAGCTCCAAGATTAATTATTAATATTGTATGCTGTGTTTTCTAGTTGATTAACATGCACATAGTCAGGTATTATACCTTTATTGGACTGCTCTTCATTTTTAGGTATGTTTAGCACTGCTCCTAGCATGCTTTTCTGCATTTTACTTTGAGTGATGATTGATCTCCCTTTCTCTTCTTTGTACTGTCAATCTCCCCTCTCAGTCATGATGCACAGTTTCAACTGGACACATTCACAATTCCTTTCCCTCCCACAGATGTTATGCAACCACAGAGTTCCTCTAGCAGATTGTTTGCAGCTGAAGATTCCAGGAGCTGCATTCTCTTGTGTCACCTTGAGGACTGGGTTACCTAGTGAGGAAAGTGTACTCTCTGGATTTCAGGCAAATCTGAGAATTCTGATAAAGGATTTTGAGGACCTTGGCAGAGTAGATTAAGGAAAGGTGTTTCTCCTGACGGGGCATTTAGAACCAAGAAAATAGGCTCAGGACAGACTAAGATGAAGAATTTGTTGTATCATACGATGATCAATCTTTTGGAGTTCTCAGTGCTGAATAAGTATAGTTAAGTTGAGTCTGATCACTTGCAGTCCATAAAAGTAAGGTTGTGAGGATCAGTACGGTAAACATTGAGAACAATGACCAGATTAACCATTATTTACTGGATAGTGAGGGCTCCATGGGTATGGAACCGCTTCCATCTCTTATATTCCCTCTCAAACTCCGTAATGTGCAACATGTAGAGGATGATGGAGGAGCATTTAATAAAAACTTGCAAGACAGAACTGAGGAGAAAAAGAATGATACAGTTTATGGGTAGAAAGCAAACAGAGCAATACATTACTCTAATGTGAGGCCACACAGATGCTGGATGGTTTTCTTCTCAGGCGGCCTGCAAACAGAGGCCAGTAGGTGAGGTACAAATTACAACAGATAATAGAAAAAGAATGTTAAAAGGGCAATGTTACAATAGTCATAGCAGATTTCAATATAGAAGTATATTGTGAAAATCAGGTTCGTGCTGGATCCCAAGAGAGTGGATTTGCAGAATGATTATGAGATGGCTTTTTAGAACAGCTTGTGGTCAAGACCATTAGGGAGAAGGCAATTCTGGATTGGATGTTGTACAACGAATCAGATTTGTTTAAGAAGCTTAAGGTAAAGGAACCCCTAGGAGACAGTGATCATAATATGATGGAATTCACTCTGCAGTTTGAGAGGGAGAAGCTAAAATCAGATGTATCAATATTAAGCTGGAGTAAAGGGAACTACAGAGGCATGAGTGAGGAGCTGGCAGAAATTGATTGGGAGGGCAATTCCCTGGACCTGATTGCTTCATTTTCACCATGGATGTCCATTCTCTATATACTCCTATCCCCCATCGAGGCCCTTAAAGCTCTCCAGTTCTTTCTTGACAACAGACCTGACCAGTTCCTCCTCCATCACCACCCTCTTCTGTCTTGTGGTACTAGTCCTCACACTCAATAATTTCCCTTTTGGTTCCTCCTACTTCCTCCAAACCCAAAGTAGCAATGGGCACCTGTATCGGCCCTAGCTATCTCTGCTTTTTTTGGCAACTTGGAACAGTCCATGTCCAAACCTTCAATGGCAATGCTCCCCTACTTTCACTCTACTGCATTGGGGCTACTTCATACACCCATGCTAAGCTGGTCAATTACATCAACTTTGGCTCCAACTTCTACCTGTCTGTAAATTTACCTAGTCCATTTCTGACATCTCTCTCCCTTTTCTCAATCTATCTGTCTCCACCTCTGGGGACAAACTGTCTACAGATAACTTTTATAAACCTACTGACTCTCACACCTATCTTGAATATAACCATATAACAATTACAGCACGGAAACAGGCCATCTCGGCCCTTCTAGTCCGTGCCGAATATACCTCTTCCCACCCTGTCATCTGTAAAAATGCTATTCCCTTTTCTCAGTTCCTTTGTTTCCACCGCAGCTTTCTCAGGTTGAGACATCAGAGACATCCTCCTTCATTTCCTGGACATGCGTCCTCACCCCATCTTCCTGCTGCCTTAACAGAGATAGAGTTCCTCTAATCCTTACCTACTCTGCATCTAACATATCATTCTCTCCATCTTCAAAAGGATCCAAATGTCAAACACACCTTCAACCCCCCCCCCCCCCCAACTGTCTGCTTTCCATAAAGATTGCTCTCTCCCCATTTCCCTTGTTCATTTGCCCCTCCCCATTAATCTCCCTCCTGGCACTTATCCCTGCAAGCAGAAGTACTACACCCCTACCCATTCGCCTTCTCTCTCACCTCCATTCAGGGCCCGAAGCAGTCCTTCCAGGTGAGGCAGCATTTCACCTGCAAAACTGCTGGGGTTGTCTACTGTATCCAGTGCTTGCTTTGTTGCCTCCTGAACATCAGTGAGACCCGACATAGATTGTCAAGCACCTTCTCTCCACCCACAACAAGGATTCCCTGATGGTCAACTACTTTAATTCCTGTTTCTCATTCCTATATGTCGGTCCATAGCCTCCTCTATTGCAATGATGAGGCCAATCTCACTTTGGAGGAGCAACACCTCATATTCTGTCCAATTAGCCTCCAACCTGATGGCATGAATGTCAATCTCTCTAATTCCAGTAATATTTCCCTCTCCCTCTTCTTCCATTCTTCACTCTAGCTCCCCTCTTACCTCTTCTCTTCTCCTTACCTGCCTATCACCTTCCCCTGGTGCCTCTCCACCTTCCCTTTTTCCCATGGTCTACTCTCCTCTACTATCAGATTCCATCTTCTCCAGCCCTTTACCTTTTCTACCTATCATCTCCCAGCTTCTTACTTCGTCGCCCTCCCCCACCCAAAGAGAGTCAAAGAGGTAAGAACGGATATCCGATCGCTGGAAAATTACGCTGGAGAGGTAGTAAAGGGAAACAAAGAAAATGCAGGTGAACAATGTAAGTATTTTGCTGTGGAAGACACCAGCAGCATGCCAGAAGTTCTAGAGCATCAGGGGCCTGAATTGGGTGCGGCTGCTACTACTGTGGAGAAGGTCCTTGGTAACTGAAAAGTCTGAAGATAGATAAGTCACCGGGACCAGACGACTACACTCCAGGGTTCTGAAAAAGGTAGCTGAAGCATTAGTAATGATCTTTCAACAATCACTAGATTCTGGAATGGTTCTGGAGGACTGGAAAAGAGCAAATGTAATTCCACACTTTTAAAAACAGAGGGAGGCAAAAGAATGGAAATTATAGGCAGGTTAACCTGATTGGGAAGGTGTTAAGAGTCCAACTAGAGACATGGCGACAAAAAAGGCCAAAGGCTTCCTTAAGGGGAAATCTTGCCTAACAAATATGTTGGAATTCTTTGAGGAAATAACTGGTGAGGTAGACAAAGGACAGTCAGTGGATATTGTTTACTTGGATTTTCAGAAGGCTTTTAACAAGTTGCTGCACGAGACTGCTAAACAAGAGTACACTGTATTACAGGAAAGATATTGGCATGGATAGAAGACTGGCTGACTGACAGGAGGTAAAGAAAGGGAATACAGGGGGTGTCTTCTGGTTTGCTGCCAGAACCCCTGTTCCACAGAGTTCAGTGTTGGGTCCGCAACTTTTTACATTATATGTTAATGAGCTGAATGACAGAATTGATGATGATGATGATGATGATAATACTACAGTGAATTCTGGTCAACTATGACAGCTACTTATTTTGGACAAATCTTAAAGGACAAAAACTGATTGAGAAAATAGCCAGGATTCCCTTTGTTTATTTTGGATACTACACCACTCAACTGGGACAGGAGACTGTCACCAAGCAGTTTCTAAATAGCATCAATCGTGTGCTTGGAGCAAACAATTTTAAAATGGGGGGGGGGGGGGGGGGTGGGGTGTGTGTGTGTGTGTGTGTGTGTGTGTGTGTGTGTGTGTGTGTGTGTGTGTGTGTGTGTGTGTGTGTGTGTGTGTGTGTATGTGTGTGTATGTGTGTGTAAAGCAGTGATTTCTGTCACTTATATTTGGCGAGAAATGAGTAATAAGACAAGTTCAGTACTGTTTTGCTCACTGCAGTTTCAAACATTACTACTTGGAAATGTCAGAAATGGGCAGGAGTGAAGATGAAACAATTTCACTACTTCAACAAGTTAGGAATTATGATGGATTTGAAGGTATCAACAATCATTTTGAATGTTACTTTTAGTCCCCAACAGACACTTAGCTCTCAGCTGTAGCTCCAAGTAGCTGTTTGCGTGGGACAGTGGGCACTCTCTGGTACACCACTTTGAAGGTGGGCTAAACCGGGTGAGGGTAGCTAGCAGGTCTCATACCCCGGTAAGATAGGGGCACATCTGTCTTAGCACGCGGTCAGCTCAGATCCAATGGCCAGGAAGGCGATTCAGTAACAGTATGTGGAGAACAAAGGGCATGACAAGGGACAAAAGAGATCACAGTTATCCACCGCAACCAAGGAAGATCCCAATTGTGATGTCTACCACCATATCCGTACTTCCAAGGTCGAGAGAATGAAACTGCCCCAGTGCAACCTTTTCACTTTAAAGAACTTCCACAGGCTTCCTGTCTTCATTGGATACAACGCACAACCAGCAGTAGTACTGGTAGTGTTCTAATTTGTTCTGTATTTCATTTAAATACAGAATTTGCTACTGGGCCAAAAATGCATTGGTCCTGATGTGTTCCATTTAACTGGAATCAACTTATTTGTAGAGCATTTTTCATACTAACAATGTAGTTCAAAATGTTTTATAATGGGAAACATAAAAATATAAGACAAAATGTTAGTTAAAAGCAAGGCTAAATAAATAGATTTTGAG
The DNA here is from genome assembly GCF_048418815.1 of Hemitrygon akajei. Classification (NCBI taxonomy): domain Eukaryota; kingdom Metazoa; phylum Chordata; class Chondrichthyes; order Myliobatiformes; family Dasyatidae; genus Hemitrygon; species Hemitrygon akajei. The sequence goes on from NC_133126.1 coordinate 111,969,214, forward strand.
TTGGCATTTAAAAGTGTCAGCTGATTCTGCATCCCTTACAGTTTTAGGTGCTGAGTTCCACAGTTTAGGAGTGTAGCTCAAAAAAGCTGACTAGCAATTATCTTTCGAGGGGGATTGTTTAAATTTAAGGACCAACAGAAGAAGACCTGAGTGTCTGAGCAATCCTGTCCCTGACTATTGAGTAAGAGAACTTTATGATCAATTCCAAAAGATACAAGTGTTATGACCTCGGCCCCCTCCTTTGTGAGAATCGCAAGAGCCCTAGTCAAGGGGGGGGGGGTCAACTGACCCAAGAGGGGGAGAGACGTGCTGAATAGACACAGGAAAATGGGAAAGAGAGAGAGAGACGTGCGGAAGACCACGTTCTCCCGAGAAGCAGAATAAAGGCGACATTGACTATTGTCTCATGGAGACCACGTGAAAAGTCCTCGGGCAAAGTAGGCTGGTTGAAAGAGAGATCGCATCACCTGCAACCTGATTGACACCTGCGATCCCGTGAAGAAGTATAAAGGAGGGTCTGAGGGGGGGAACCCTCAGACGCACCAAGGAGACACCAAGGAAGCACGATACCGATTCCCGTGGGAGCGGGAAGCCATTTTGAAGGAAGCCACGTGCGTTAGATTCCAAATTTTGAATCTGTGGCTAGAACCAACGGAAGACCGCTTTTAAATAACAACGGGGAAGCCTGCTCCCCTGATTCCACGGATTTGCTCTGTAAAGACAACGGGCAAGTGTTTATCCTTTCTAAACCATCTCTCTCTCTCTACAACGTGAAAACCCCAGCGGTTCCCAAAAGGGAAAAGCCTGCAAACTTCTGAGTGACTCTTTATATTTCAATTGGACTCAGTATTACCCCTAGACAACTATAGAGCTTATTTCTGATTGATTATTATTACACCGGTGTTTTAGATTGAGTTTTGACGATGTATATGATCTGAATGTTTTGTATTAACCATACGTTTGTGCCCCTTTTTGAATAAAACGTTTGAAAATAGTAGCATCCGACTCAGCTGATCCCACTATCTTTGCTGGTAGGTTACCTGGTTACGAGGTTACGTAACACAAGAAGCCAATGGAAAGTAGCTCGAATGGGAGTGATATGCTCGCTTATCCTGGTTTTAGTTAAAAGTTCAACAGTGACGTCCTGAATGAGTTGAAGCTTGCCAATAGATTGTTTTGGAAGGTCAGTAAAAAGTGCATTGCAATAATCTATTCAATATAAAGGCGTGAATTAGTTTTTCAGCATTAAAAGGTGATAGAAACTGATGTATCTTTGCAATTATTTCTTAAATGTAGAAATACTGCTTTTGTCACTTTCTTTATGTGGGACTTAGCAAAGGGAGCCAAGTTCTCAAGTTTATCAGGAAGTTCATCTCGTTTGGCTTTGGGACTAACTGAAGTATTTTAGTTTTATGTTCATTTAGTTTTGGAAAATTATTGCTCATTCACTTGTTTATTGCAGCCATACCAGAAGTCAGAGAAGATGGGGTGTTATCATCATCAGGCTCAACCGAGATGTACAATCGTGTGCCATTTGTTTAACTGAGGAAATCAAGTTTACGCTCTCTAACGATGTCTCCTAAGGGGAGTGTAGGGGACCAAGACAGCTTCCCTGAGCAAAAGCATCTTAGAGAATTGGTTCTCCAGTTTATTTATATATTTATTGGGATGTGATATGGCATGGGCCCTTCTGAGCATCTGGGGGAAACTAGCGTGATCACAGGGAGAACGTACAAACTCCTTATAGAAAGCAGCAGCAATTAAACCCATGTCACTGGTACCACAAAGTGTTGTGCAGCCATACCATTTTTAAAGCATCTAGGAGATGTTGTGGTCAATTACGTTGAAGGGTAGCACTTAGATCTAGGAGATTTAGAACTGAGTTGGCATTAGTGCTGAGCCTAAGGTTACTAACAATTTTGGTACAGGCTGTCTCCTTGGTGTGGCCTGCTCTAAATCCTGACTGAAACTTCTCTAGAATACTGTTCTCATTTAGAAAGTTGTTCAGTTGGTTGAAAATGACTATCTCAAGAATCTTGCCCAGGAAGAACAGATTTGATATAGGTCTGTGGTTAGCTAGTACCTCACTATCAAGGTTTGGCTTTTTAAGTAGGGGTTTGACAGCCACAGTTTTGAAGAATTGTGGAAAAACTCCAGATTGAAAGGATGTGTTAATAACTTTTCTAACAGAATTGAAAAATATTAAAAGAGTCCTTAAAAAATATGGTAGGAATAGGGGCGAGACACCAAGTAGATGGCTTACTCTTTGTTACAATCCTACAGAGTTCTGAACTGGAAATATATGTAAATTTTGACATGGTTGCCATCTTTTTACAATGTTTGTTATAGAGGTTACCAGTATTTGTAGCTAATTAAAGTAATTTTGGTGTTACAATATATTGCAAATTCCTCACATTTTGTGGCTGATGCTTGACTGAGGATATTACAGGTTGGGGCAGGTTCAACAATTGGTTTATAGTTGAGAATGATATTCTTGAATCATCGCTATTCTCTAATCATCTTGGAAAAACGGGCTCATATTGCAGAGCATATAGCAGTATTAAAGGGGGCTAGTTTTTCCTTGAAAATATTACAGTGGATTTCTAGCCCAGTTTTCCTCCATTTTCTCTTAGCTATGTTTTTCTAGATGACTTCTTTGGGCCACAGTGTTTAATATATTCATCAAATTATTGTTGAGAATCAACCATTTCATGAGGCTGCTAAACAAAATCAGGGCCCATGATATTACATGAAACATACTAGTACAGATATAAGATTGCTGACTAGCAGGAAGTAAAGAGTGGGAATAAAGGAGGCCTTTTCTGCCAGAACCCCTTTTCTGTAGAGTTTGGTGTTGGGTCCACTACTTTTCACCTTACGTGTTAATGATCTGAATGACAGAACAGATGGCTTTGTGGCCAAGCTTGTGGATGATACAAAGATCAGTAAAGGAGAAGGTTGTGTTGGAGAAGCAGTGAGTCTGCAGAAGGACTTGGACAGATTAAGAAAATGGCAGGTGAATTATAGTATAGGGAGGTATATAATCATGTACTTTGACAGAAGGAATAAAGGCAGACATTATTTACTAAAGGGGATTGAATTCAGAGATCAGAGCTGCAAAGACATTTGAGAGTCCTAGTGCAGGTTAACTTGCAGGTTGAGCTGGTAGTGAGGAAGGCAAATGCAATGTTGGCATTCATTTCCAGAGGACTAGAATATAAAAGCAAGGATGTAACTGGTCAGACTGCATTTGCTTATTGTAAAGTATCCTGGGCCCTGTATGTAAGGCTGGCATTGGAGAAAGTCCAGAGGAGGCTTATGAGAATCATCCCAGGAATGAAAGGGTTAACATATGACGAGCGTTTGATGGTTCTACACCTGTGCTGACTGGAGTTTAGAAGAATGATGAAGAAATCTCATTGAAAACTATCAAGGAGGTCTCAAGATGGCGCTCATGGAGTAAACCGCATCTAGGCTTTGCTCCAAACCTTTTACGTTTTTTTTAACCTACAAACACCCCTTAAACTTATTTTAAAGGGGTCTAAACATATAGAATTTTTTAAAAACTATTTGAATTACTCTCAACCCGCTGAAATGTCTAGAGCAAAAGAACCGAAACAGACGAAAGAACCGTTAACTTTAGAAGTTGTTGTGAAGTTTATAGACGCTAGATTTGATGAATTGGAGAAAAAATTACTTGGAAGATTTGCACAGTATGACAATCGTTTGAGATCACTCGAAGAAAAGTTCCTGACCTTTTCACGGGAATCAAATGAACAACAAGCAAGCATTTTGGTTCTTGAAGAAGCTGCTCGTAAGAAGGATCGTATAATCGAAAAAATGCAAGAAGAGCAAACTTCGACGATCCAACAGATGGATCGCTATAAAGCTAAAATTACTGATTTGGAAAATCGTTCTCGAAGACAAAATCTTCGGTTAATTGGAATCCCGGAAAAATTTGAAAGCGGTGATCTGACCGTTTTCTTCTCCAAATTTCTAGTGGATGTCCTGGGCGAAGAAGTCCTGGATAACCCCCCATTAATCGATCGGGCTCACAGAGTCTCTAGATATCGGGCAGATTCAAGTCTGAAACCACGGCACATAATTCTCAGGATCCATTATCCTCACATCAAAGAACGACTGATTCGTGCGGCTCGTAAAAAAGGTATGATAACCTATCAAAATTTTAATTTTCGCATTCTGGAGGACTATAGCCCCGAAGTACTACGGGCTAGGCTGGCTTTCAGATCGGTTATGTCGAATTTTCACCAGAAAGGCTACAAGCAAGCGTTGCTGTTTCCAGCACACCTGAGAGTCACCCTTCAAGATGGATCTTTTCGGCTGTTTAAATCGCCAGCGGATGCTCAAGGTTTCCTGGAACAATGACATTTGATCGGGCTGATCAATGTAATCTAGCCTATAGATTTGGATCTGTTATAGATTGACGTTTGGGTTCTTTTTTGATACGGTTCATATATATTTCTTATATACGATTAAAGCTCTCTTTTTTCTACCGGGTTTATTCCGATTTCATATTTTTATATATTACTAACCGATTAATGTTGAAGATGACCTATTAGGGTTATTTTTTTTCTTTTTTTTAAATCGATATACGCTCTTTTTTTACATTTTTAGCATTTGAATATTAAGATTTGGAAGAATAAAATGGCGTTTCTTCTTCCCGACAGACTCCAGTGTCTGTAGCGTCATAACTGTTTTGATCTGTTCGAAAGTGTTAAACCTTCATTTATTGTTTTAATTTTTTTAACCTTTTTGATAATATACATTTATAACACTAATTTTATATTTTAATTTTTCCTATATCAACCCTTTTTTTATAATGTGGGTTGTTTGTATTTTTTTTAACTTTGTTACGTCTGAGTTGCCGTCTTGAGACAAGGGGGTAATTTTAGTATTAGATCGCTCGCTTGCCTCTGTTTGGCTTTTTTCCTGGGGTTTTGAGGGTGGTGGGAGGGAGATTTTTCTTTTTTTTCTTTTTTCTGCTTGCTTTTTGCTTAGTTTTACTTCATGGGCTTATATGAAACTACTAAAATGGCTGCGGTGCTGTGACTTCCGGCTTCCCTTTGAACTTACTTCCCCCTTCCGAGTTCATGAGTTCACTTTTCTTTTAAACCTATATGTTAACTGTAATATGTATTGTCAATATGGATAAGACTATTAACTTTGTTTCTTGGAATACTAATGGTTTAAATCATCCGATTAAACGGAAAAAAGTATTCAAAGTATTCCATAGAATGAATGCGAATGTTATTTTTGTACAAGAGACTCATGTTAGGAAGGTGGATAGTCAGAGGTTGTTTAGGTTTTGGAAGGGCCAACAGTATCACTCAAATTCGCAAGCCAAAGTGAGAGGTGTTTCTATTTTTATAGACTCATCAACTGCTTTTATACATTATGAAACAATTTCAGACCCGCAAGGTAGATTTTTGCTTATTACTGGGTTGCTTTTTAATCAAAAAGTTGTTTTAGTTAATGTTTATGCTCCAAATACTGACTGTCCTGAATTTTTTAAATGTTTATTTACATCCTTTCCTAATTTGAATCAATACAGATTGATAATGGGCGGGGATTTCAATTGTTGTTTAAACCCTTTGATGGATAGATCCAAACCCATTCAAACTTTTCCGAACAAATCGGCTTCTCTTATTAATTCTTTTATGATTGATTCAGCTATCTGTGAAATCTGGCGTTTTCTACACCCTAATGATAAAGAGTTCTCATACTTTTCCCATGTGCATCATAATTACTCAAGGATTGACTACTTTTTCATTGATCAGCACTTCCTTACAGATGTCATGGATTGCAAATACGACTCTATTGTTATATCTGATCATGCACCTTTGAAGTTATCTATTAAGGTGACGGATTCACATATTAGTACTAAAAGTTGGAGGTTTAATTCTGTTTTACTGCAGGACTCTGACTTTATTAACTTTATTAAACAGCAAATTGATTTGTTTTTCTCAATAAATTCCACAGCAGACATCTCTAGTGGAACTCTCTGGGATACTTTTAAGGCATATATTCGTGGACAGATTATTTCATATTCTGCCGGAGTTAGGAAACGAACTAACTCTAAAATATCAACATTAGTTGATAAAATTAAGGCAATTGATAAGATTTATGCATTGACCCCTAGTAAAGAACTTTATAAAGAAAGGGTGGAACTTCAAATGGAGCATAGTTTATTGTTAACCTCTTCGATTGAAAGTCAGTTAATTAAATCGAAAGCTCAATTTTATACATATGGAGATAAGTCTGGTAAATTACTAGCTAACCAATTGAAAATTGTTTCGGATAAGCGACAAATTACTAAGATTCGTAAACAAGATGGTACTCTGACGATTGATCACAAAGAGATAAATACAGCCTTTCAAGATTTTTATAAGTCTTTATATCAATCAGAATGTACTAAAGACTCTTCTATAATGAGTGAATTTTTAAGGAAATTGAATATTCCAAAAGTAACTGCTGAGGATAGTGTACTTTTGGATACACCTATTACGGAGTCTGAAATAGAAAAGGCCATTTTCTTAATGAACTCGGGTAAAGCTTCGGGCCCAGATGGTTTTTCTGCAGAATTTTTTAAATCCTTTTCTTCTATACTTTCTCCTTGGCTTTGTAAAATTTTTAAAGATGCATTAAGTATAGGTAAACTACCACAATCTTTTTATGAAGCTTCTATTTCTTTAATTCTTAAAAAAGATAAAGATCCCACTGAATGTGCATCTTATCGGCCTATATCTTTGCTGAATACGGACTTTAAGATTTTTAGTAAAATCTTGGCTGTTAGATTAGAAAATATATTGCCTCGGATTATTTCTGAGGATCAGACTGGATTTATTAAAAATCGTTATTCATCTTTTAATATTAGAAAATTAATTAATATTGCTTATACTTCTTCATCTAAAATCCCAGAATGTGTCATCTCCTTAGATGCCGAAAAAGCATTTGATAGAGTCGAATGGTCATATTTATTTAATACTTTGCAACATTTTAATTTTAGTTCAAAATTTATATCATGGATTAAATTAATATATCAGAAACCTTTAGCTTCGGTTTTCACTAATAATCAAAGATCCCCTTTTTTTCAACTATTTCGGGGTACAAGGCAAGGTTGTCCTTTAAGCCCTTTATTATTTGACATTGCTTTGGAACCCTTGGCTATAGCTATTCGTGAATCACCCAATATTTTAGGTATTACCCGCGGGGAGACGATGTATAAGGTATCATTATATGCAGATGATTTGTTATTATATATATCTGATCCTGAAAGATCTATTCCTGCTATTTCTTCTTTGCTTGCTCAATTTAGTAACTTCTCTGGGTATAAATTGAATTTTAATAAGAGTGAACTTTTTCCATTAAATATGCATACTCCAATTTATAATCGGGTACCATATAGAATTGTTACAGACTATTTTACTTATTTAGGTATTAAAATTACTAAAAAACATAAAGATTTATTTAAAACTAATTTTTTGCCTTTAATAGATCAAATTAAGCAACTTGCTAATAGGTGGTCCCCACTATCTATGTCTTTGGTAGGTAGAATTAATGCCATTAAGATGATGATATTACCTAAATTTTTATACCTATTTCAAGCATTACCAATTTTTATTCCTAAATCTTTTTTTGATACAGTTGATTCTAAAATATCGTCGTATTTGTGGCAGAACAAAAATCCTAGGTTAGCTAAAAAATATTTACAGAAGCCTAAGAAGGAGGGCGGTTTGGCTCTACCAAACTTAAGATTTTACTATTGGGCAGTTAATATACGGTATTTGATATTTTGGACACAAGAATCGACTACAGTTGCTGGCCCACAATGGGTAAATTTGGAATGTAAATCTGTGCAAGATTTCTCATTGATTTCAATCTTAGGATCTTCACTTCCCTTTTCGTTATTTAAAATGAATAAACAGATAACTAATCCTATAGTCAAGTATACATTACGAATCTGGTTTCAATTTCGTAAATTTTTTGGTTTGAATAAGTTTATACTGTCAAGTCCTATAACAGCTAATTACTTTTTTCGACCATCTTCCATAGATCAAGCCTTTTATTTATGGAAAACAAAAGGTATAACATGTTTTCGTGATCTGTTTTTGGATGATAACATTATGTCCTTCGAACAATTATCTAATAAATATAATTTATCTAAAACCCATTTTTTTAGATATCTACAAGTTAGAAATTTTTTATATAATGAACTAAAGTCTTTTTCGAAAGAATGTCCATTGGACATTACAGAAAGAATTTTAGCTCTTAATCCTTGTCAAAAGGGTCTTGTTGCTATCATTTATAATATGATTATGAATCTACAACCAGATATATCTGAAAAAATTAAGAAGGAATGGCAGGAAGAACTGCATTGCCCTATTTCTACTGAGCAATGGGAAAAAATTTTATTACTGGTAAACTCATCCTCTATATGTGCTAAACATACTCTTAATACAATTTAAGGTCGTACACAGAGCTCATATGTCTAAAGATAAACTTGCTCGATTTTACTCATATGTTAATCCAACCTGTGATAGATGTCATTCTGATATAGCTTCGTTGACTCATATGTTTTGGTCCTGTCCTTGCTTACATAACTATTGGAAAGATATTTTTAATATTATTTCAAGAGTTTTAAATATTAATCTCCAACCACACCCTTTTACTGCAATTTTTGGCCTACCAATGATAGATAATAAGTGTTTATCCGCTTCATTCCAACGAATGATTGCATTTATTACACTAATGGCTAGAAGATCCATTTTACTGAATTGGAAAGAAGCCAATCCTCCAACAGTATTTCAGTGGTTTTCCCAAACTATTTCCTGTTTAAGTTTAGAAAAAATTAGAAGTGTGGTTTTCGATCCTTCAGTTAAATTTGAGGAAACTTGGAGACCATTTATTCAGCATTTTCATATGAATTAAACGGTCTGATCCTGAACCTTATTGTCACTATCCTGAATTGTGTGGATGGAGGTTGGGAGTCATAGGCACTACTATATATATATAACATTATGCGATTGCCCATGTTGGTTAGTTTTTTTTTCTCTATTTAGTTGTTGTTTTTTTTTTGTTTTGGGGGGGGTTTCTCTTAATCATTTATATTATTATATGAGTTTGAGAGATTCTATGTATGGATCAATATATATTTGAATGTTTATCAATCTATTATGTACTCTCAAATGTCTTGTAACAATATTTTTCTTCTGTTTTTTTTTAAAAACTAATAAAAAGATTTGAAAAGAAAGAAAGAAAACTATCAAATACTGAAGGGCCTAAAATGAGTGGACATGGAGAATTTCTAAACAATGAAAATGTAGAATAATTGAGCAGGGAAATCTGCAGATTAGCTGTTCTCAAAACTCAGTTGGCCAATCTGAACTATCTAATAATGGAATAAAAATACTTGCTATAAAAATACAATGTAGTTAGGTACTGAGCAATACTTACCTGTCTAAATGATTCCAAAAGGAAATGGAGTTTTATCAACACACACAAAATGATGGAGGAACTGTTTATGTTGGCTGTACTCTTTTCTGTAGATGCTGTCTGGCCTGCTGAGTTCCTCCAGCCTTTTGTGTGCGTTGTTTTAGATTTCCAGTATCTGCAGAATGTCGTGTTTGTAGTGGAATTTATCATTTGGCTGGAATGGTTAGAATGCTGTATTCCTCGCCCAGCATCTTCCTGAACATCCAACAACAATTTCTAACACTGGCAGCAGCTGCCCTCCCAGCCCAAAACTAAAACTGCACCAGCTGCTGCTAACTTTTCTCCCAAGTTATAGTTGCAAGCCATTTACCGAGTCTTTTCCTACCTGTGAGTGCACTATACTTGGTTCCTAAAATCCAAACAGGCTCTTTTGTTTCCGGAAAGTCTTCAAAATCGCCAAACCTCAAGGTATCGTACGTTAGAGTAGCTGTAAAGAAGTAAGACTGGTTACAGTATCAATCTAAAAAGGTTTGCAGAGAATGCTACAGAATTTTCAATTTCCCTTGTTGTCAACCTTTCTTTCCTGAATGCACTATATTACAATATCAACTAATGACAATGCTTTGTCCATCTCTCATTCTGTTGTTAACTTGGTGGGGTATTAAAACCGAGGTGGATGGACTTGCCAAGATGAAAAATGGATAAAGACGATCAGATTAAGACAGTATAAAGGAGGAGGTAAACCACATCGGAGAGGAGAACAGCAGGATAAGCTAATGCAAGTAGATCACAGGATACTATCATAGCGCTGTAGAAAAGTGAGGAATGAACAGGGGTTAAGAAACCAAATGGAAAGTTAAACACAAAAGCAGTTGGCTACAATCAGGGTTCTGCTGGAAGAAGTCATCATAAAGGAGTTTGGGGAAGAGGGAAACAGGGCACATGGAAATGCTTCACATACGTTACAAGTGAATGAGTGATGAGCTGGAAACATCAGGTAAGTGGTTTGAGTATTGCCACCATCATATTGTTTTTCTTCTGGTCAGATATCACATGCACCATCACTCATGATCTGTCATTATAAGTGATAGATTGTTAGTGAAAGAACCATGGTAGACAAAAGAAATCAAAGATTTAGTCAAGAGGAAAGAGGCACACTTAAGGTTAAGGAAGCAAAAATCAGGCAGAACTCGAGTTATAAAGTAGCCAGGAAGGAGTTTAAGAGGGATTTAAGAGGGCTAGAAAGGGACATGAGAAGGTCTTAGCATGTAGGATTAAAGAAAACCCCAAGGTGTACTATACATACGTGAAGAACAGAAGGATGAGTAGAGTGAGGATAGAGCTGCTCAGGGATAGAGGAAACATGTGCCTAGAAGCAGAGGTAGGGGAGGTTCTTAATGAATACTTTGCTTCAGTGTTCATGAAGGAGAGGGACTTTGATAGATGAGGTCACCGTAGAACAGGCAAATGTGCTAGAACACGTCAAGGTTCAGAAAGAGTCAATGTTGGAGCTTTTGAAAATCATTAGGATAAATAAGTCTCCAGGGCCAGACAGGATATACACTGGGTTACCACAGGATGTGAGCAAAGAGATTTCTGGGAAGTCGATGAAGGTCTGCATCCTCCCTGCCCAAAGGAGTATGTCAGAGAACTGGAAGATGGCAAATTTTGTTCAACTATATCCAGGGAAGGCAATAGGGATAATCCTGGAATTATAGACCAAGAGAGACCAATGTGCCTTACATCAGTGGTAGGCACACTCATAGAGAGCATTTCTAGAGACCAGTATTTTGAGAAGCAAAGTCTTATTAAGAATAGTCAGCATGGCTTTATGAATAGCAGGTCGTGCCTCATGAACCTGAGTTTTTTGAGATGGTGACAGTGCGAAGTGATGAAGGTAGAGTGGTGAGTATGGTGTATACGGATTTTAGTAAGGCACTTAACAAGGTTTCCCATCTAGAAAGTCATGAAGCATGGGATCCATGGAAACGTGACTGCATGGACTTGGAATTGGCTTGCCCACAGAAGATGCAAGGTGGAAGTAAATGGAGCGCATTCTACTGGGAGATCCGTCAGTATTGGTGTTCCACAAGGATCTGTTCTAGAATCCCTGCTCTTTGTGATCTTTATAGTAACTTGGATCAGGAAGTGGAGGAGTGGGTTAGTAACTTTGTAGATGCCACAAAGGTTAGTGGTGTTCTGGATGGTGTGAAAAGTTGTCATAGTTTACAATGGGATATAGACAGGATGCAGAGCTGGGCTATGAAATGGCAAATGTAGTTCAATCCCGAATGTGAAGTGATCCATTTTGGAAAATCAAACTTAAAGGTGGAGAAACAGGTTAATAGAAGGATTCTTAGCAGTGTGGAGGAACAGAAGGATGTTGGGGTCCAAGTCAATCAATATCTCAAAGCTGCTGTGCAAGTTGATAGGGTAGTTAAGAAGGTTTATGATGTTTTGACCTCCATTATTAGGAGGAATTAGTTCAAGGGACATGTTGCTGCTCTATCAAACTCTGGTTAGACCACCCTTGGAGTCTTGTGATCTTGTAATAGGAAGGATCTAGAAGCTTTACAGAGGGTGCAGAGAAGATTTACCAGGATGCTACCTGAATTAGAAAATATGCCCTATGAGGCTTTTCTCTTTGGGGCGAAGGAGGATGCGAGGCATCTTGATAGAGGTGTACAACATTATAAAAAGGCACAGATGGAGTGGACAACCAAAACCTTTTCCCCAGGGTAGCAATGGCCAGAACCAGAGGATGTCTGTTTAAAGTAAGCGGAGGAGAGTTTGGAAAAGCTGTTTCCCCCACAGTATGTGTCTGAAATGGCTTATACAGTGACAGAGGCTTATACAGTAGGGGTATTGAAGAGACTCTCAGATACACATGCAGATATAAGAATAATGCAGGGTTATGGGCTGTGTAGGAGGGCAAGGTTAGATTGATCGTAGAGTAGGTTTGAAGACCTTCTCACAAAGGTGAAGAAAAGAAAGCTGAGATGGTATGGCCACATAACAAGATCCAGTGGCCTTGCTAAGACCGTTCTACAAGGAACTGTGGAAGGGAAAAGAAGGAGAGGCAGACAGAAGAAAAGATGGATGGACATTAAAGAATGGACAGGGAAAACATTTGCGATGACCCAGGCCCTGGCACACAACCGCGACAGTTGGAACAGATTGGTGATGGCGCCCTGACGACTCCACCAGGAGTTAATGGTGCAAGAAGAAGAAAAGTAGATTTATATAGGGTGGTACAACATCATGGGCTGAAGGGCCTGACTGTGCTGTACTGTTCTATATAATCCAAAAGTTGGTATTTAACTCTGCCACTCATACTCAAAACATACATGTTCAATGCAGAAACAGCTTCCTCCCCTCTGCTGTCCATAAAATACCTCATTATATCTTTGTTTTTGCATTATTTATTTTGTAATTTATAGTAAATTACTTAGACTTTACTGCTACCACTAAACAACAAATTTCACATCATATAACAAAGATAATAAACCTGATTCTGACACCTGAAAGCATTTTTCACACCTCTTTGACTCATTACTTGAATTACTCGAACAGAGACTTCTGTCTGCGCTGTTGGTCTCTTTAATGAGACATTGTCCAGGAAAAAAGCCTTTACAGATACAGTAATCACCATTCACAATAATAAAGTCCAAATTCAGGAGACAAAATATTGTAATTTTCTATCTGTGGTAAATATTTTGATTGCAACATTTGACATTCTATTTTATTCTTCCCTTCTAATTAATGATTAAATAACCACATTTCATTAACAAAATTATACTACATAACATGAAATGCATGAGACCGACTACAAATCTTTAAGACAAAATTATTACAGCCTATTAAAAGTAAACAGAGGGAATGCATCTCATGTTGGTGCATCTCGTTTTGCACATGTAAACACGTGAATTCTAACGTGATCAGAATGGCTAGCATCCTCGTGCGAATAAAATTTTGAAACATTTAACTGAAGACTGTGAATATACTGTACGTCAGTTCACAATGTTTATATCCGAGTACATATAACTTATAAGCAAGATAGTGATGGAGAACCACATATTAATGGACAGGTTCCCCTTCATGAACTCTTGTCTGCATGTCTCGTTGCCTAACTAAATCATAACCAAAGACCCCACCCACCCCAGACTCTCTCTTCTCTCCCCTCCCACTTGGCAGAAGATATAAAAATCTGAAAGCACATACCACCAGGCCTCAAGGTCATAAATTCAACCTACCAATTTTACATCAAATCTTCCAGCTTACAAAACTAACAGAGAATGCTGGAAATAGACAGTAGGACAGAGAGAGAATGAAAGGTCAAAAATGTTCTGAATTGCAGAGAAGATGACCAGGAGACAAAAATGAGATAGTGGGTTTCATCAATCACAGATGTTCAGCATTTAGATTTTGTTTTAAAAAAGAGATAAATGAAAGTACCAGAACGTTGATGAACAAAGCCCCACAGATACTGGAAATCATATGCAACCACAGAAAGCTGGAAATGCCCATAAAATCCAGCAGCATAAAAAGAGAGCTCATGTCCAGGTTGATGGATCTTTCATTGGAGAAAACTAGATGGAAAGCCTGGATATCTGAAATTGCTGAATTCCAAACCCTGACAGTTGCAATGCAAGCCAAAAAATTTTAAAAGGACAAACATGGAACATGGAAAACCTACAGGCCCTTCGGCCCACAACGCTGTGCCAAACGTACTTACTTTAGAAATTACCTCAGGTTACCCGCAGCCCTCTATTTTTCTAAACTCCATGTACCAGTCCAGGAGTCTCTTAAAAGACCCTATCATATCCGCCTCCACCACCGTCACCAGCAGCCCATTCCACACACTCACCACTCTGAGTAAAAACTTCCCCCTGACATCTCCTTGTACCTACTTCCAAGCACCTTAAACCTGTGTCCTCTCATGTTAGCCATTTTAGTCCTGAGAAAAAGCCTCTGACTATCCACACAATCAATGCTTCTCATCTTATACACCTCTATCAGGTCACCTCTCATCCTATGTCGCTCCAAGGAGAAAAGACCGAGTTCACTCAACCTATTCTCATAAGGCATGCTCCCCAATTCAGGCAACATCCTTGTAAACCTCCTCTGCATCCTTTCTATGGTTTCCACATCCTTCCTGTAATGAGGTGACCAGAACTGAGCACAGTACTCCAAGTGGGGTCTGCCCAGAGTCCTACATAGCTGCAACATTACTTTTCAGCTCTTGAACTCAATCCCATGGTTGATGAAGGCCAACACACCGTATGCCTTCTTAACAACAGTCAACCTGCACAGCAGCTTTGAGTGTCCTATGGACTCGGACCCCAAGATCCCTCTGATCCTCCACACTACCAAGAGTCTTACCATTAATACTATATTTTGCCATCATTATTTGACCTACCAAAATGAACCACCTCACACTTACCTAGGATGAACTCCCATCTGATACTTCTCAGCCCAGTTTTGCATCCTATCAATGTCCCACTGTAACCTCTGACAGCCTTCTACACTATCCACAACACCCCCAACCTTTGTGACATCAGCAAATTCACTAACCCATCCCTCCACTTCCAGGTCATTTATAAAAATCACAAAGAGTAGGGGTCTCAGAACAGATCCCTGAGGCACTCCACTGGTCACCAACCCCCATGCAGAATATGACCCATCTACAACCACTCTTTGCCTTCTGTGGGCAAGCCAGTTCTGGACCAACAAAGCAATGTCCCCTTGGATTCCATGCCTCCTTACTTTCTCAATAAGCCTTGTAATGGGGTACCTCATCAAATGCCTTTATGAAATCCATATACATTACATCTACTGCTCTTCCTTCATCAATGTGTTTAGTCACATTCTCAAAAACTTCTATCAGGCCCGTAAGGTACGACCTGCCTTTGACAAAGTCATGCTGACTATTCCTAATCATATTATGCCTCTCCAAATGTTCATAAATTTTCCTCTCAGGATCTTCTCAGCGACAGGTTACTATCGATGCAATGCTCCTCAGACAGGATGAAGAGGTCAATACTCCCCAATGCCATTAGGCTTTACAATTCAACCGCCAGGACTTAAGAACTTTTTAAAAGCTATTATTAATGCTTTTTGAGATAGTGATTTAGATGCATATCATATTTTTTACTGAGTTAAGTATTGTATGTAATTAGTTTTGCTACAACAAGTGTATGGGACTGGAAAAAAAGTTGAATTTCCCCATGGGGATGAATAAAGTATCTATCTATCTATCTATCTATCAAGACTCACTGGTCTATAATTTCCTGGGCTATCTCTACTCCCTTTCTTGAATAAGGGAACAACGTCTGCAACCCTCCAATCCTCTGGAACCTCTCCCAGCCCCACTGATGATGCAAAGATCATTGCCAGAGGCTCAGCAATCTCCTCCCTCGCTTCCCACAGTAGCCTGGGGTATATCTTGTCTGGTCCTGGTGACTTATCCAACTTGATGCTTTCCAAAACCTTCAGCACATCCTCTTTCTTATTGTTTATATGCTCAAGCTTTTCAATCCACTGTAAATCATCCCTACAATCGCCAAGGTCCTTTTCCATAGTGAATACTAAAGCAAAGTATTCATTAAGTACCTCTGCTACCTCCTCCAGTTCCATACACACTTTTCCACTGTCACACTTGATTGGTCCTATTCTCTCACATCTTATCCTTTTGCTCTTCACGTACTTGTAGAATGCCTTGGGGTTTTCCTTAATCCTGCTCAACAAGGCCTTCTCATGGCCCCTTCTGGCTCTCCTAATTTCATTCTTAAACTCCTTCCTGTTAGCCTTATAATTTTCTAGATCTCTATCATTACCTAGGGTTTTGAACGTTTCGTAAGCTCTTCTTTTCTTCTTGACTAGATTTTCAACTGCCTTTGTACACCATGGTTCCTGAACACTACCATCCTTTCCCTGTCTCACTGGAACGTACCTGTGCAGAATGCCACACAAATATCCCCTGAACATTTGCCACATTTCTGCTGTGCATTTCCCCGTGAACATCTGTCCCAATTTATGCTTCCAAGTTCCTGCCTTTTAGCTTCATATTTCCCCTTACTCCAATTAAAACATTTTCCTAACTTGCCTGTTGGTAAAGGAGATAGAATTATGATCACTGTATCCAAAATGCTCTCCCACTGACACCTGACCAGGTTCATTTCCCAATACCAGATCAAGTACTGCCTCTTGTGGGGCATTTGACAAGGACTCATAACAGACTCATCCAGAAAGACATGAGGCATGGAATCAGTGGAACCTTGGCTGTTTGGGTAAAAAACTGGCTTACAGGAAGAAAGCAGAGGGTAGTAGTGGAAGGAAAGTATTCTGCCTGGAGGCTGGTGACTAGTGGAGTGCTGCAAGGATCTGTCCTGGGACCCCTGCTCTTCGTGTTTTTTTTATAAATGACCTGGATGTAGAGGTGGAAAGATGGGTGAGTAAGTTTGCGGATGACACAAAGATTGGAGGAGCTGTAGGTTGTCGAAGCTTACAAGAGGATATAGTCAGGATGCAGAGTTGGGCAGAAAAGTGGCAGATGGAGTTCAATCTGGATAAGTGCAAGGTGATGCATTTTGGAAGGACGTACCAGAAGGCTGAGTACAGGGTTAATGGTTGGCTACTTAAGAGTGTGGATGAACAGAGGGACCTTGGGGTTCAAATCCATACATCCCTCAAGGTCGTTCTAAAGGTTGATAGGATAGTTAAGAAAGCCTATGGGATGCTAGGCCATTAATGGGGGCATTGAGTTCAAGAGTAGAGAGGTCATGTTGCAACTCTACAAATCTCTGGTGAGACCACACTTAAAGTATTGTGTTCAGTTCTGGTCATCTCATAGGAAGGATGTGGAAGCTATGGAGAGGGTGCAGAGGAGATTTACCAGGATGTTGTCTGGATTGGAAAACAAGTCTTATGGGGCAAGGTTAGCAGAGCTGGGACTTTTCTCTTTGGAGTGTAGAAGGATGAGAGGGGATAGAGGTCTACAAGATTATGAGAGGCATAGATAGGGTGGATAGTCAGTACCTGCTTCCCAGGGCACAAATAGCAAACAGCAGAGGGCATATGTACAAAGGTAAGGGAGGGAAGTTTAGGGGAGACATCAGGGGTAAGTTTTTTTTACACAAAGGGTTGTGGGTGCCTGGAATGACTTGCCCGGGATGGTGGTGGCTAAAACATTAGGGGTATTTAAGAGCCTCTTGGACAGGCACATGGATGAAAGAAAAATAGAGGGTTATGGGGTAGTGTGGGTTTAGTACTTTTTTAAAGAAATATATGGGTCAGCACAACATTGAGGGCCGAAGGGCCTGTACTGTGCTGTAGTATTCTAGTGTCCCTCTTGTAGGCTAAAATACATACTGTGTCAAGAACCTTCCTGAACACACCTAACAAACTCCACCCCATCTAAACCCCTTGGTCTAGGGAGATGCCAATCAATATTGGGGAAATCAAAATCCCCCATCACAACAACCCTGTTATTACTACACCGTTCCAGAATCTGTCTCCCTATCTGCTCCTCAATATCCCTGTTACTATTACTATTGGGTAGTCTATAAAAAAACACCCAGTAAAGTTATTGACCCCTTCCTGTTTCTAACTTGCGCCCACAGAGACTCAGCAGACAATCCCTCCATGAGTTCCTCCTCTTCTGAAGCCGTGACCCTACCTCTGATCAGCAGTGTCATGCCTCTTTTTCCTCCCTCCCTGTCCTTTCTGAAACATCTAAAGCCTGGCTCTCTAAGTAGCCATTCCTGCCCCTGAGCCATCCAAGTCTCTGTAATGACCACAACGTCATAGCTCCAAGTACTGATCCATGCTCTAAGCTCATGTGCTTTGTTCATGATGCTTCCTGCATTAAAACAGACACATCTCAAACCATCAGTTGAAGCGCATCCTTTCTCTATCACCTGCCTAACCTCCCTCTTGCACTGTCTGCAAGCTTTGAGCCATCCACCCCTTCCTCTGTCTCTTCAGTTTGGTTCCCAACACACCCCCCCCAGCAATTGTAGTTTAAACTCTCCCCAGTAGCCTTAGCAAACCTCCCCGCGAGGCTATTGGTCCCCCTCCGATTCAAGTGCAACCCATCCTTTTTGTACAGGTCACGCCTGCCCCAAAAGAGGTCCCAATGATCCAGAAATCTGAACCCCTGCCCCTTGCTCCAATCCCTCAGCCACACATTTATCCTCCACCTCACTCTATTCCTATACTCACTGTCACGTGGCACAGGCAGTAATCCTGAGATTACTACCTTTGAGGTCCTGCTTCTCAGCTTCTTTCCTAACTCCCTGTAGTCTTTTTTTCGGGACCTCTCCCTTTTCCTACCTGTTGTTGGTACCAATATGTACCATGACCTCTGGCTGTTCTCCTTCTCACTTCAAGATATCGTGGATGCGATCAGAAACATCCTGGACCCTGGCACCTGGGAGGCAAACTACCATCTGTGTTTCTATAGAGTCCCTATCACTACTGCCTCCCTCTTCCCTTCCCTACCCTTCTGAGCTACAGGGTCAGTCTCTGTGCTGGAGGCACAGCCACTGCTGCTTCCCCCAGGTAGGCCATCTCCCCCAACAGTACTCAAACAGGAGTACTTATTGTTAAGGGAGACAGTCATTGGGGTACTCGCTAGTATCTGACTCTTGCCCTTCCCTCTCCAGATGTTACCCACTTATCCGTCTCCCGAGGCCCCGGTGTGGCTACCTGCCTATAGCTCCTCTCTATCACCTCCTCATTTTCCCTGACCAGACGAAGGTCATCAAACTGCATCTCCAGTTCCCTAACCCAGTCCCTAAGGAGCCGCAGCTCGACGCACCTGGTGTAGATGTGGCCGTCTGGGAGGCTGGGAGTCTCCCAAACATCCCACCTCCAACACCCAGTACTGAACCCCGGCCTCACAGACATACTTCCTATTCCTATTCCTCCCAAGTAACTTACCTCGCCTCAACCCATTATTTGGGCGCCCATACCAAACTTCCTCAACCATCTGAGGTGAAAGAGGTGCTGTTGTGCCTTTTTCACCACACAGCTGGTGTGTACAGACCAAGCGAGGTCTTAGGTGATGTGGATACCAAGGAACTTGAAGCTGTTTACCCTCTCTACCCCAGACCCATTGATGTCAATAGTGGTTAGCCAATCTCCATTCTCCTGTAATCCACAACCAGTTCCTTTGTTTTTGTGACATTGAGAGGTTGTTTTCTTGACACCAGTGTCAGAGAAATGACTTCTTCCTTGTAGGCCACCTTGTTATCATTTGAGATACAGCCAATCAATGTAGTGTGTTACGAAATGTTTCACTCAAATGGCAGAAAATTAGGAACGATCTCAATTAGCATTTCCTGATAATAAACAAACTTGATGACAATCACTGTTCCTAAACCTCACCTTAAAAAGGCTGCAGAGAGAGTTTGAATTTTGATTTTGCAGTAACACACTGATTGAGTGGTTTAATGTGTTTGAACTCTCTACAACTTGGAAATGGGTGCAGGTGAATATCCAGTCTTGGTAAGTTTTCTGAGGCAAAACAACTTCCAAAATTCACAGTTTACACTCTTTTCAGCTGACAGCAAGTAATGTTTCTCTGAAGGTTACAAGGTGGAAAAGAAATACTGGCCATTTGGTTTCCTAGGAACTGTGGCTCTCCACACATTATGGGAGAATCACACAGTGCAAGGACATTCAACTCAACCAAAATTCAGTTGCAAGACTGACAGGAAAAATTATGGACAGCCTTGATGGTTTGTGTTTGGGACAGGTACACACCCTAGAAGGGAAAGATTGGCCAACCTAAGCCAAGCACCCTCGAAAATAAGTTAAAAAGACATAAGTTTTAAAACCCATGTCAAGTTAAGAACAGAAGTGAAGATCATTCCATATATTAAAATATCAGGACAGGTTAAAAAAAAGTGCAGGGAATGAGAGGAGACAGCTTAACTTTAAAGGGAAAAAAATCTTACATAAACTTGGAAATAACAAAGTAACACAAGTAGGGACGGAGCCAACTAGGAACCAAAATGAACAACTATATCTGGAGGCAGAGGGCTCAAATATTCCACACGTCATTACCATGAAAGCTACTGCCAAATTCAAAGTAGAGACTGTTGACATACTCAATAGGTTAAAAGTTGTAACACTCAAGAAACAGGAGGAGCAGGTCATAAGATCATGGTTGTGCTTTAACCTGAACACCATTTCCCTGCCATTTCCACATCATCAATACTTTTAATATCCGTAAATCGACCAATCTCCATTTGAACACAATTAATGACAGCCATCCAGGGTAAACAGTTTCAAATATTTACCCCTCTTTAAGTAAAGGAACTTCTTTACATTTCATTCCTAAAAGGCCTTAGTTAAAGACTCCCTCAGCAGGGGAAACATCCTCTCCATACTTACCTTGTCTGGGACTGGGTGAAGTTCAAGATGCTTTGTTTGCATGTGTTTTTTTTCTCTCTCTCTTTCTCTGAGCAATGGTTTTTGGTCTTTTTTTAAACTGGGTTATTCGAGTTTCTTGCTTTGTGGCTGCCTATAAGCAGATGAATTTCAAGGTGTATAATTTATACATTCTTCAATAACAAATGTGCTTTATATCTTTGAACCTTTGTCAAGACCCCCCCCCCCCCCCCGCCCACCCTGAATACTCTGTATACTGTATCTCCACTCTCATTTTCCTCGGCAATTCAATCCCTTCATATAATAGACCATCCAACAGCCAGTCTGGAAAATCTGTGCCATACTTTCTCTTGAGCAAGAATATCCAGATTTAGGTAAAGAAACTGAAATTGATAAAAGATCTTAGAAAGTATGTGTTTATGCAGTCACCTGCACCTCATAAAGGTTACAAATTTCTGCTAACAAACTGCAAATGTTTCTTTTCCACAATTCTGTCCACCCTGCCCATGTTTGTACTGAATCTAGGTAAGAAGGCCTTACTCTCATATGTTATGCGTCTATGCTCAGATGTACAGAGCAACTTCATGATGCAGGGGAGAGAAACAGTTGAAATTTAATCTGGAGAACTACAAAATGATACATTCACGTTATAAGAATACATTGAGATAATGTAGTTTCCCTGACTGAAGCAAGAGCCTGGCTGCATGGGTACACATTTTTGAGATGACAGGACAGATTGGGAAACATTTAAAAAGGTAGAGGTTCCTGGGCTTTATATATAGTGGCATAGAGTACAAAATAAAGGAGGTTTGCTGAAATTACAGTGGATTCCATTAACTGGGCCATCGGTTAATCCAGGCAGCTGCTAATTTTGGATCAACACTTAAAGAACAAAAACTAATTGAGAGAATAGCTGGGATTCCCTTCGTTTATTTGGGACAGGAGATTGTTGCCTACCAGTTTTTAACTAACATCAGTTGTGAGTACCTGTTAGGCACGAAACTGTGCTTAGAGCAAACGGTTTTTAAAATAGCGTCAGTAGTGTGTTTGTCACTGATCATTGGTGAGAAATAAGCAGTAAGGCAATTGGAAATTGTTTTGCTCACAGTGGTTTCAAGCATTCAGGCTTGAAGATGCCAGAAACAGCCGGGAGTGAAATTAAAATGATTTCACTACTTCAGCAAGTTAGGAATTACAAAGAATTTGCAGTTGTCAACAATCATCTTGAATGTTACAATGGAAATGAAGATTTGGAGGATGACCTCATTGAAAGTATTGTACAATCAAAAGAATTCGTCCATCGATAAGTATCAGGAACTGAGTTTTATAGTACTGTAGTTTATTGGTAGTGTTCTAATTGGTTTGGTATTTCATTTAAATACTCAGTTAAAAATAGTTTGTGTTTTTATACCTTTTTAACTATTTCCATGAAACCTCAGCTAATTGAGGTAATTGCTTAATTGGGCCAAAACGTACTGGTCCCAATGCACCCCAATTAACTGGAATCCACTGTATACAAAACAGATTCAGAAGCAGCTCATTATTTTATACGATAATGGACACCTTGTCAAAAGAAAGATGCAAGTGTTCTACAGGGGATCTATCTACCTGGCACCTGAACAGTTCAGTTACTGCTGCAGAAGGTTAAGTGTGGCAGTTGAAGTAGCTATTTCTGCTGGGATCATCAAATTCAGGAAACATGGATTCAATAGGAGGAAATGCAAACTCTCTCAATTTGCTTGCCAACTCAGAAACATGATTTTTAATGTATTTTTTGAACAGTGGTACATGGTGCAGTAAAGTTGAGAATGAGAGACACCAATTATGTGGATAGTCTGGAAAATCTGAAGTAGCACACCTTAAGAAAAAGATGAGAGGTGATTTTATAAAAAATGATTATCAAGGACAGAGTGGTTGAAACCCAGAGGACAAAGACAAGGTGACTGGCAAAGACATCAAGAAATAATATTCTCAGACATTTACTGGTGTATAAACTTCTTGCCCTGACTGCCTAGCCAGACACAAAGATGATGATTCCCAGATGGGTGTGTACAACCAAGTATCAGCCATTCAAGAACATGATCACTCTTATGTGCACTAAACCGCTTTCTGTTGTGTAGATAATTGACCCAATGAGTGAATGTGCACTCTTTGCATCCAACAATGTAATATAGGGAGTGGCTGAGTAGAAATTGTATTAAATGAGTTGCTCCATTTGAACAATATAAAGTACTCATTTTATACATTCATTCAGAGTAAATAGGATTGTTGGAGTTCTTCATTTAAGGCCAGATTTTATTGCCTATTCCTGATTGTGTCTGAACTGAGTGACTTGCTAGACTGTTTTGGAAGACATTTTAGAGCTAACCAGTTATCTGCTCGTTTTGCAGCTAGTGTTACTAGGCCTAGCCACTTCATTTTAATTCCAGATTATTAATCCACAGTTGCTGCAATGGAATTTCAAGTCAAGTCACTTTTTATTGTCATTTCGACCATAACTGTTGCTACAGTACACAGTAAAAATGAGATGTTTTTCAGGACCATGGTGCTACATGAAGCAGTGCAAAAACTACACAGAAAAAAAACTACACTAGACTACAGACCTAACCAGGACTGCATAAAGTGCACAAAACAGTGCAGGCATTACAATAAATAATAGACAAGACAATAGACACAGTAGAGGGCAGTAAGTTGGTATCAGTCCAGGCTCTGGGTATTGAGGGGTCTGATAGCTTGGGGGAAGAAACTGTTACATAGTCTGGTCATGAGAGCCCGAATGCTTCGGTGCCTCTTCCCAGATGGCAGGAGGGAGAAGAGTTTGTATGAGGGGTGCATGGGGTCCTCCATAGTGCTGTTTGCTTTGTGGATGCAGCATGTAGTGTAAATGTCTGTAATGGCAGGAAGAGAGACCCCGATGATTTTCTCAGCTGACCTCACTATCCGTTGCAGGGTCTTGCGATCTGAGATGGTGCAATTTCCGAACCAGGCAGTGATGAAGCTGCAGAATTTGAGTCCATGGATTGTTATTCTAACCCTGAATTATTAGCCTGATAATTTAATCTGCACTACAGCACACCCTAAAAATGATAATATTGTGCAGAATGACAATGACAGCCTCATTTCAGTGATAACGAAAAGGTCATGAAGCCACACAGGAGTTGAACATGAAATCTGGATACTCCAATCAGGATTTGAAATGGGTGAAGTAAGACTTCAGATTTAGTTATTCAGATGTTAAACCAGGTGGTAAAGCTTTGGTACTATAGGAGCATCTTGACAGAGCAGAAGAGGTATCAGCAGGAAATCCTTAAACTTAAGGTCCAGGCCGCTGAAGATTGCCAAGAACTAAGTAAAAGGCACAGTGATGCATGAAGTCAGAGGCAGAGGAATGTGGAGCTTTCACAGGCGAGAGTTTAATCCAGGAGGTGGTGGGAAGAAGATTGAGAAGTTTGAAGCTAAAGATTTTCCAGATCAGACACCAACATAGATCACTGAATACCTGGTTGTAGTACACAAACACTAGAATTTTAGACAAAAATTAAGTTAAAGGGATTGAGGGCAGGCAGGATTGCAATATGGGACACCTGCTGATGAACAATGAGGAAAAAGAAATCTACCAAGGTAATCCCTCAGGTCAAGGAAGACCTACTTCTGCAACCATTCTTTGTTTCCCAAAATGACTAAGTCATATGGGTGGAGGTAGTAGGATGAAGGAAGTTTTGTCTTCTGGATATTTAATGTGTGACTCATTCTTGTGTATACTTCGATGAAGGAATTCATGAAGCCTGAAAGAGCTGGCCAGTTGTAGAACAAACAGAGAAAGTGAGCTACCTGAAATTGTTGAATGTGAGAGTCAGAAAGACAGTGTTCCTAGATGGAAGATAAAATGCTGTTCCTCAGGCTTACCGTGAGTCCACGGGAAGAACGGTCGGAATAGGAGTGAAGTGATTAAAGTGAGCTCAGGCTCACTCCTGCATATTGACAGTGTGCCAGAAAGTGGCCAACACATCTCCTCAGTATTTTCTTCAATTATGACCTATATTCAACAGCATTTACTGTATATGTTCTGATGTCTATTTTTTCCTCTGTCATCCAACTACCCTCATTAACCTATTATCGTGTCATGTCCTATCAGAGATATTTCCCTTGTCCTGTCCATTTCCCCATCCTCTTTGCACCCCAAACCTAACTTGTGTTTTTTCCACTTTCCCAGTTTTCATCAAGGGTCTGCAACCTGAAACATTAACTTTTCTCCTTCCCTGACTTGTCAACTGTATCCAGCACTTTTATTAGAATACCCAAGTGGGGACTGGCAAATATTTTGTCAATAAACTAGGTTAAGGCAAATGACAAAAGAGGCAGCATATGTTTTTTTGTAATGCACAGAATCCAGAGCCAAGACTCTTGTTTCAGGGTCAGAAGTGACAATGGGTTGTTTGACTTGCGCAGCAACTATGGTAGTTGGTGGAATTTCTAGCAAGAGCAAGATAGGTTCCCAATATTGAATTGCAGAAGACAGTGACTCGAACAGTTGTTTGACAATTCAAAGGAGAGTGAAGGTGTGAAAGGCACCTGGACTTTAGTTGCATAAATGCAAAGCAGGAGAAGGTGGAAGCATGGGACAGTCAGAATATGGCCAAAGCCATGCTTGCAGTACAACTGTGTCAGTAAGAAACTTACATCATTCATTTGTTACGTTCTATCCAAGGCCATTGATTGACTGAAGAACAAGTAGATAAGAAAAAGAGGCAAGCAAATATTGTTGGGGGACTTGGTGCAAGAGGCCATTTGAGGAGAAATGATAGAATCAGCCAGTGTATCAAATTCTGTCAAAAGATAATCAAGGAGATGGAGGATAAATCCAACCTAAAAGGCTGGAGGATTTACAGCATACTCCTAAACTATGACATCAAATTTGGATAGATCTGTTTCATTGCTGCACCAGAAGCAGGAAATGGATTGAAGATATTCAAATGTGGAGTTATGCAAAAGAAGCTAACATAACTTTCAAGGACAAAAGGATAGGAAGATTAGAAATGTGCTATGAAATTCTAATTTCAAAATTATACCTCATTAACAGCTAGATTCTGATGAAAGGTCATCTATCTGATTGTTTCCAATATTGGCACTATTTTTGTTTCTGGATTACACTTCAACAGTAATCACTGTCTGAAGAACTGACATAAAAAGAATCCAGTCACCAATTTCACTCTTACAGCATCGTGCAAAGGACACCCCAGAGGATCTACACTGAAAGGGAAATGCAATGATCCAGTCGATACAGTTGACTCAACATCCTGCGGGGAACAACCGGTGGCTCCTAATTGCCTGCCAGTGTGACATGGATCAAAAAGAAATAAGACAACCAAAAACAGTGCATTTTTTATTTACTGCCTGTCAAACATCTAAGATTATAAAAGTGAATACTTTCAGCAAAATGCGTTTTTACAGGCAGCTTTATTTCTGTACCCTGCTATTGTCTTCTTGAAATATTGTTTTCACAGTAGATTCTTAACATCAAGTGCTAGTAAAAAAAAGTCTAAGGTAACCAGCCCTCTATTCTTTCCTTCTCACTTACAAGTATCAACACGTAACCGACCACACATGAACACACTGAGACTGAGATCCAAAATAGAGAATCATATGTGCGAACTCATACCCTGCCACACGGCAGTTTGCGTAGCAACACGCCATACAGTGCCAAGGAAAATAAAGTGCAATTTAAAATGAGTCTAATGCTTTGCATTAAACAATAGGGAACGCCACAAACCACTTCAATGGAACCTGAAAATGAAACTACTATAGGAACGACTTCTACAATGACACGTTAGCAAACATACAAAAAAAAACAATTTTATAACATTATGAAATCGTCGATCTTGGACTGGAAAGCGGAGCAAGAGAACGCCATGTGATGATTACGGGACAGAGAAAAGCCGGGGATGGTGCATCGCTCCACACAATAAGTGTGTCCCTGGAACAAGACAAGCCAGAATGGAGGGGACACAGACAGGAGAGGCCAGGCCAGTTCACATTTCGGAGAAACGCCCCGGATCTCATAAAGCGGTGAGACACGTTGCACCACGCGTCCTGAAGCACCTGCTGGACGGGCCAAAGACCGAGTGCGACGTCGCTGCCAACAGGAGCGGAGTAGCAGATAGCCCACCCCGCTCACTGTCAAGCCCGGCCTTGGTTCCAGGCCCAGTCCGCGGGCGAAGGGTGGGCGTCGGTGAGGGAGACACCGCACCGGCTGACACGCAACAACGGAACAACATCGGCAGCTGCGCCTCTCATAAATAACCCGAGAAACTCAACCAGACGGACCCCAGGCCTACCTGCATCCATTGTGCACACTCCTCTCCCGGACACACTGGGCACCACCCAGCAACGCTGATTGACAGCAGCTGTGAGCCAATCCAAGCATTCGCCTCGGTTTGCGGTGCTTGAGCCGCCCCTCGAGAGGGGGCGGTGACCAGCAGATGCGGTCCTACGCTGAAAGTGTCCGGCCGGGGGGAGGGGAGAGTGCCGGAAGTTCCGTCGGCGCCATCTTGTCGTACGGAAAACAGACAAGGTTTGGTGCAAGTCGAACCAATTCGGGTTTGAAGAATTTACATCGGCTAATATTTATTTCATTTTGTGAGGGAAAGTGTTGTTTATCATCCGTTTCTTATGCGATAGCAATGACTGTTTAAGGATTTTGTCATCTTATTGTACAGAGATTGACACTGCTGTTGCTTCTTGATGGAAATGTATTGAGTAAATTTCCTTGTATTTATGTGTCTGCAGAATGGTGATACTTTGTTCAGCATGCTTCTGTACCAATAGGCAGGGCAAAGTAGCTAAAGCGATCTCTTTTCACAGGTGGGTATATCGTCCAAGATGCGGATTGACCATGCGAAATCGATTACTCCTTGTAAAATGTTAATTTATAAATCCATTTGATGGAAATTTTTATGCGTTGAAGGTCATCAATACGTTATCGAGTATCTACAAAACAAGCTTCTGAGAAATGTTCACGATGAGTTGACATTTTAATATAAATTTGTACATACAGTGTGTAATTGAGTTAAAGTTTAGGAATCTCGAGATTATCTAGACTTCTGGAAATACAAAACAAAAAATATTGGAAATGTTTTTTGTTCTCTATAGATAATGCCTGAACTACTAAACACTTCATGCTTTTATTTCTGACAAATTGCCATAATTGCAATTACCATAAAAG
The DNA here is from genome assembly GCF_048418815.1 of Hemitrygon akajei. Classification (NCBI taxonomy): domain Eukaryota; kingdom Metazoa; phylum Chordata; class Chondrichthyes; order Myliobatiformes; family Dasyatidae; genus Hemitrygon; species Hemitrygon akajei. The sequence continues at coordinate 111,997,286 of NC_133126.1, forward strand.
TTGGTGGGTTTGCTTTGTTTTCTGCAGTGGGAATCTGAGCTGTGACAAGATGCTAATCTTTAACAAAGTAAGAAGTGTAACCAGATGTGGGAAGAGGAGAATCTGAAAGTGGGGGAATAATGTGCAGAAGAGACATCTCACTTCCTCAAACTTCCCACGGAAAATCACTCTCCCATTCCCTACACTGCTGTGAAATGCAGCTGTCCTCAGCTCACTTCCATGGTCTTGCCATTTTGAAACCCCAAGCCCCCATTTCCTGTACTTAGCTAAGCCAATCCCTGCTCCTCACTTGTTTTTAACACCCTTCCATCATTGTACCCTGAAATTGTGCAGTTTGTACAGGAATTGTAGATCCTCTACATGGAGGGTTACATTAAGCCCCTTCTTGAGCAACACTATTATTACATTTGTGTCTTTACATAACATTTGTATCTTCTATATTAAGTGTTCTGGTAACCTCCTGCTCCATCAGGAACACTAGCCTCCCACAGTACAATGACACATTCACAAGGTGATGCCTCAAAAAGGCAGCAGTCATCATTAAGAACCCCCATTACGGTACCTAGAACATGCTGTCTTCTCATTGCTGCCATCAAGGAGAAGGTGTGCCTGAAGACACACACTCAATGTTTCAGGAACAGCTTCTTCCCCTCTGCCATCAGATTTCCAAATGGACAATGAACAATACTTCACCATTTCTTTTTGCCTGGACTTCACCACCGCATTTCAGCCAGTACCCAACCTTTCCAAATCAGCTTGGTGCTTCGATCAATCAAACTTTACTCTCAATTTAGGAGGACAGGCCTCAAATTTGACTCTGCTCCGCTCAGGAACTCACAGCACATTTATCTTGAAATAAGAATAGCACTGTTACTTTCCAAATCACTCCTTTTATCAGTGTAGTGTTGTGTGACATTGAATAGAACTGGCTATTCAAGGCACTTCTGAAAGAACCGTAGAGTCCTTTTAGACCAATGATAAGTTATCTTTGAAGGATTCCCTTGTAGGTTTGTTAAGGTCTCTGCACTATTTTGAAGAACGAGCTTACAGATATGCTTCTATAACTTAATAGATGACCCCAAGTGTATTGGTCTAGCTGAAGGTGAGGCCTCACTTTTCAACTCCTAAAAGAGTGAAAAGAAATACTGGGAAATTTTCAGCAGTGTATTTTCATAGAAATAAAATTTCTGAAATGTACGAGTGACTTCTTTGTGATTATGACACTGGATTTAACCGTTAAATTGTCAGTGTGACTAAACTTCATGCTTGTTTTCAGATTTGGAGGCCAGGGTGGTTGGCACTTTGGATGTGTCCTCAGAATTAGAATCAGGTTTAAAATCACCGGCATATGCTGTGAAATTTGTTAACTTAACGGCAGCAGTACAATGAAATGCATGCCAAATATGGAAAAAACTGAATTACAGTGAATATATATAATACGTCTATTAAATAGTTGTTTTAAAAAAAGTAATGAGGTAGTGTTCATGGGTTCAATGTCCGTTTAGGAATTGGATGGCAGAGGGGAAGAAGCTGTTCCTGAATCGCTGACTGTGTGCCTTCAGGCTTTTGTACCTCCTTCCTGATGGTAACAATGAGAAGAGGTGGGTTGCTGGGTGGTGCAGCTTGTTGGGCCGGGAGGACCTCTTCTGCACTGTATCTCTAAGTATTTAAATAGTGTCATAAAGAGATGCAGTGTGAAATAGGCCCTTTGGCTCACCATCTTCACTGACCATGAATCACCCAGTCACACAATCCTATATTCCCGTGTAGGCTCTCTCCATATTCTTATCCACTCAGTCCCAGGTTCTACCACTCAACTGAACAGTAAGGGGAATTTATTGTAGTTAATTTGCCTACCAGTCACGTCTTTGAGTTGTGAGAGGAAGTCCACGCAGTCATAGAGGGAATATGCAAACTCCACACAGACAGCGTCTGAGATCAGGATTGAATCTGGATCGTCAGTGTTTTGAGCAAATGGCTTACTAACTGTGCATTGTGATGGGACAAGATGTGGCAAAATGCAACCATCATAATCTTTGATTATCAGTAATTAATACCACAGTTAGCCATTCCGACAATGCATTTAGGGTACTGTTGCTGATTAACCTAGTGAAAGCACGGTACAGGTCCACCAGCCCATGATATCCCGTCAACCTCTTAATCTACTCCAAGCTCATTCTAATGCTTCTCTCCCACACAGCCCTTCATTTCTTTTCATCCATGTGGCTATCTAAGAGTCTAAAGGTGGAAGTAAAATTTATTATCAGAGTACATACATGAATCCACATACAACCCTGAGAATCTTTTTCCTGTGGGCGTACTCAGCAAACTGAGAGAATAGTAACTAAACAGGATCGATGAAAGAGCAAGAAGACAACAAACTACAAATACAGATATAAATGAATAGCAATAAATAACAAAAGCATGAAATAACATTTCTCTTAAATGTCTGTAATATATCTCCTCTACCACCAACCCTGGCAATGTGTTCCACACACCTGCTACTCTGTGTGTGTGTGTGTAAAATAAATCTACCTTGGTATCCTGCCTATTACACTGTCCTCCAATCACCTTAAAATCAAGCCTCCACCATCAATGCCTCTTATCAACATATACACCACCAGCAATTCTCATCCTCTGCTTAAAAAGAAGCATCTCTAAAACCGCCACAGCCTTTCTATAATGATGTGACCAGAACTGAACATGATACTACCAAGAACTGTTTAACTGGAGTTTTAAAAAGCTGAACTCAATCCCCCAACTAATGCTTTCTTAACCACACTATCAACTTGTGTGCAATTTTGAGGGTTTTAAGGACATGAACCCCTAGATCCCTCTGTTCCTCCACAATGTTAAGAACCCTGCCATTAACCCTGTGCTCTGCCTTCAAGTTCAACTTTCCAAAATGTAACAGTTCACGCTTTTTGGGATGGAACTCCATCTGCCACCTCTCAGCCCAGCTCTGCATCCTATCAATGTTCCATTTTAACCTATGGCTATCTTCTGCACTATCCACAACATCACCAGTCTTCGTGAAAACTTACTAACCTACCCCTTCACCTCCTTGTCCAAGTCATTTACTGTATAAAATCACAAAGATCAGGGCTTCCGGAACAGATGCCTGTGGACACCACAGGTCATTGACCTCCAGGCAGAATGTGCTCTATCTACTACCCTCTGCCTTTGTGGGCAAGACAATTCGGAATCCACACAACCAAGTTTCCCTGGATCCCATGCCTCCTAACTTTCTGAACGAGCCTACCATAAGGAACGTTGTCGAGTGACTGGCTTAAATCCATATACAGCACATGCACTGCTCTACCTTCATCACTTTTGTTTGTAGTCTCTAAAAACTCTCTCTGGCTCTTGAGGCATGAATTGCTCCTCATAGAGCCATGCTGATTATCCTCAATAAGATGATGATTCTCCAAATGCTCATAAATCCTGTTCCTAAGGATTCTCTCCACCTCCGACATAAGATTCACTGGTCTATAAATCCCAGGATTATCCCCATTACTTTTATTGTACAAATGATTAACTCCAACTTCTACAACTACAGGATACTATTCCTATGGCCAGTGAAGACACAAAGATCATCACCAAAGGCACAGAATTCTCTTTGCTCACTTCCCGTAGTAGCTTGGGATATATCCCATCCAGCCCCAGGGACTTATCTATCCTCATGTTTTTCAAAAGTTCCAGCACTTTCTTCCAGCCTATTATCTTTTACAACACCTGCAGTAGCAAGGGCACAACAGTGGGATTAGGTTTTTCTCATCTACCTGCTTAATGTTCTGATACTCTGGACAGGTAGCTTGAATTTGTGATTATGCCCGTGGATCACTTTGACCCACAATCTGGGCTCTTGGGATTTATGACTTGCCCAAGTTCTAGCTGAATGTACATTATTTAATTCAGCACCAAGTCGTGATGATGAAAAGTACCTTTGTGTTTAGATTTCTAGTCGGGCAACTCAAAGTAGCCCTTGGCCTGTATTGAATGATATATCAGGGAGCTCAAGATGAGCCAACACTGTAATTACTATGTACCTGAGTTCAGACTAGAATGCAAAGAACTTGCTGAGGCTTTGTGTCATAGTATAGAAGCAGCCCCTCAGTCTGAGGTGACCATCAAGCACACATTCACACTTAGTCCATTTTGTTCTATCCAACTCTCCCAGATTCCACAACCAAAGGGCTCTGTCGTGGGCAAAGTACTGGAGAGTTTAACATCGGTAGCTGAGCGAAGGGCGCTGAGTAGGCTACGGTCAATTATGGATAACTCTGAACATCCTCTACATAGCACCATCCAGAGACAGAGAAGCAGTTTCAGCGACAGGTTACTATCGATGCAATGCTCCTCTGACAGGATGAAGAGGTCAATACTCCCCAATGCCATTAGGCTTTACAATTCTACCGCCAGGACTTAAGAACTTTTTAAAAGCTATTATTAATGTTTTTTGAGATAGTGATTTAGATGCATATCATATTTTTTACTGAGTTAAGTATTGTATGTAATTAGTTTTGCTACAACAAGTGTATGGGACATTGGAAAAAAGTTGAATTTCCCCATGGGGATGAATAAAGTATCTATCTATCTATCGATTCTACCACTCACACTAGTAGGCACCTGTTCAGGCACAGGCCTGGGCAGGGTTGTATGGGAGACCGGCAGTTGCCCAAGCTGCAAGTTCCCCTCTCCACGCCACCGATGTTGTCCAAGGGAAGTGACCTTCAGATCACTAGACTGATGCCTTATCCACTAGGCCACGCGCCAACACACTAGGGGTAATTTATAAACCTGAAGCCCTTTAGGATGCGGGAAGAAATTGGAGTGGTGATGGAAACATTCAAACTTCGTGCAGGTGGCACTAGAGGTAGAATTGAACCCAGATCACTGGGTTCAACTGAAGTAACACTACTAGCTGGAATTCCAAAACGCTTTTTAGCATTTGTGTGTTGGCGTGTGGCCAAATGGTCTGAAGGTCGCTAGTTCGAGCCTCAGCTAAGGCAGTGTGTTGTGACCTTGAGCAAGGCACTTAACCACACTTTGCTCTGCGGTGACACCGGTGCCCAGCTGTATCGGCCCTTGCCCTTCCCTTGCACAACATTGTATCATTTATAAACTCTGTTTTTATACTTGAGATCTTTGCTACCACCACATCATTTGATTGAAGACTTAGATACAACTGTGTGCTTCCAATTGGAGGTGCGCGTTTTACTGCTGAAAGGAACGAAGGCGGCCACAGGCCCAATCAAAACAAAAGTATAGGTTCTGATTTGACACTGGAAATCCAGTCCAGCTGAAGGGTCTTGGCCCGAAATGTTAACTACTTATTATCCGCACCTCAGCCTGACCTGCTGAATCCCCCAGTATTTTGTGCGTGTCGCTATTTCTCCCGCACCTGAGTAACACTATTACATCCAGCTGTTGGCTGCAAGTGAGATTCATTGAAGCTCTGCCCGCTCCCCACTCACCCCTGCGCTGCATTGTGAGGGCAGTGAATTGGTGTTACTGAAGGTGGAGAAGGGCAGGGAGCGGCGCGGAGCGACTGAAGGCGGAACCGGCACCGAGCGATTGACTGGGACGTGGGACGGGCAGATCGATGCAGGCAGGTGTTGCCACGGCTCGGCGGGCATGGCTGACAACGTGGCAGGAGCAGGTAAACAAACAAATAGGCCGGTGTCTTGGATCCTGCGCTTCCGAATTTACTCTGCGACTTTTCTCTTAGGTTTCCCGCGGTCTCAGTATTCAGTAGCCGGATGTTGCCCGCCGGTTTCCTCGGGGCCTGTGGGCAAATCGCCACCGAGCCGCGGGGCAGGGTGAGGAGGGGGTTAAACGGCGGATGGGGGTTAGTGGAGGGAGACTGGGTAGAATTAAGTCATGGTTGGGGATAGGGAATGTGATCATAGGGGGAGAGGAGTTGTAGATGTTAGTGGTTGCGTGGGCTGGATGGGGAATAAAGACAGATTGTGCGGAATGAGGAAATGAACCCAGTCCTTTTTTTTCATTCGCAAGTCCAGCTTTAAATTCGTCCATTTTACTTCAATAGCCTGGATGTTTGCTAGGAGTATGCTGGCAAGGAGGGACTTGGAAACAACAATTTCATTTGCAGACCAGCTCTACTACCATGTTTCCTGGTTGAGTGGCTGAGATTCAGCTGGGGCTATAACATTGTTGGAGGTGACATCAATTACATATATTTTACATTTATGGGCATGAGAATGGCATTATTGGATGGTTAGGTCCAGGTGCATAACAGATTCATTAGGTACAGGAGGTACCCAATAAGGTGATCACTGAGTGCATTTCTGCAGGTGGTGTTTACTATTGAAAACATAATTGCATTTTCATTTTGCACATTGCATAAGAGTGAATGAATATTGTCTTAGCTGCTCTAATAGTTCAGTGTATGTATAATTATAAAATCTGAAGACGTATAAAGCCATTGAAAGTTACATGTTTTATTTCACCCACCCCCTGTTCATCTGAGTAAATATATTGATTTCATGTTCCGGCTATTTGAGTCTGAAAAAATAATTAAAATTGGTGAGTTCCTTAATTATGGGTACCAACTTAAACTGGGCTTGTTGACACTGTGTTTTTGTGCTTGTTTTTTTAATCATATTATTAGGTGGAAAGTGAAAAATTTTACTTTACTGTAGTTTCCCTTTCTTCATACCCTTATTATGAAGAACTTATTAAGGAATTTAATGTAAAGGAACCCTTGGGGGGGCAGTGGTCATAATATGGTTGAATTCATACTACAATTTGAGAGGGAGAAGCGTGTCACATGTTTCAGTATCACGATGGAATAAAGGGAGTAACAGAGGCATGAGACAGGAGCTTGCCCAGGTGGATTGGAGGAGGATATTGGTGGGGATGACAGCAGAGCAGAGATGACTGAAGTTTCTGGGAATAGTTCACAAGCGAGAGGATAGATATGTCCCACAGAAGCTGTTCTCAAATGGCAGGAGTAGGCAACTGTGGCTGACAAGGGAAGTTAGGAACTGCCAAGGAAAGGGCATATAAGGTAGCAAAAATGAGTGGGAAGTTGGATGATTGGGAAGCTTTTAAAATCCAACAAAAGACAACTAAAAACACTATAAGAAAAGATGAAATATGAGGGCAAACTAGCCAATAATATAAAGCAGGATACTAAATTTTTTTCAGTTATATAAAGAGTGAAAGGAAGATGAGAGTTGATATTGGACCACTGGAAAATGATGCTGGTGAGATAGTAATGGGGGACAAAGAAATGGCAGATGAACTTAATGCGTACTTTGCATCAGTCTTTACTGTGGAAGTCACGAGCATTGTGCCAGAGGTCCTTGACTGTCAGGGAGCAGGAGTGAGTGCCATTGCTAATACAAAGGAAAAAATACTAGGCATACTCAAAGGTCTTAAGCTGGATAAGTCACCTGGACTGTATGGACTACATCCCTGAGAGAGGTTGCTGAAGAGATAACAGATGCATTGGTTGTGATCTTTCAAGAATCACTTAATTCTGGCATGGTCCCGGAGGACTGGAAGACTCTTTAAGAAGGGAGGAAGGCAAAAGAAAGGAAATTATAGGCCAGTTAGCTTAACCTCAGTGGTTGGGAAAGTGTTGAAATCTATAATTAAGGATGAGGTTTTGAGGTACTTGGAGTCTAATGATAAAGTAAGTCAAAGTCAGCATGGTTTCTGTAAAGGAAAATCTTCCCTGACAAATCTGTTAAGAGTTCTTTAAGGAAGTGTTACGAACCCCGTAACTGGGTCACTTACCAGCAAAGATAGAGACGTCCGTTGAAGTCTGATGATACTATTTTTAACAGTATTTATTAGTAAAAATACACAAAAATAATATCAATGCAAATATACAGATAATATACATCATCAATACTAAATCTAAAAGTGCAGGTATAATAATAAGAAGAAATAAGCTCTATTGTTGTCTAGGGGGTAATGAATTGTCCGATGGAAATATAAAGTTCGCTGCAGTTCACACAGGCTGCCGTCGTTTGTTTGTCCCTGTGTTGCAATTGTTGGGGAGAGAGAGAGAGATAGGAGAATGGGAACAGTTACCGCTACGGGTTTTTCCAACCTTCCTTTATGGTTTCGATCCATCGGTGTGGCTGTTCAAGTGTGACCTCTCCTTTAGCTAAACCGTTCTTCTGTGATGAGCCCGCCACCCAGGCAAGGGAGGACGCACACGAGCTCCCACCGGCTTTCGCTATAAAACGCTGTCACTGGATTTCTAGCGTTTCTCCTGGTGCATCTAAAGAGGTGTTCCCCCAGACCCCTCTTTTATCCTTACTCACGGGGTCTCAGATGTCAATCAGGTTGGGATGATGCAATCCCTCAACCAGACCACTCTGGTTGTCCCCTGAGGGGTTTAAATGAATAGTACAGTACTCAATACACAATTCCTTCTCCAAGAGACAATGGCATTTTATCAGTGGTTCCGTTCTGCTGATGTCAGGACACATTCCAAACCTTGTGTATTCTGGATGTCTGTCTCTCAGACCCGAAATAATAGCGATCTTGCGATTCTCAAAAAGGAGGGGGCGACTTTGTACCCTTTGGCCCCTCAGAGTTGCTTCACATTCGTAACACCCCCTTCCTTCTAGGATTTTTGCCACAGGTAAAAATTAATTAATACAGAGTCTTACAGGATTTCAGAATCTAACACAATACAAAAGAGTTTTTTTTCACTACAGAGTAATACAGTTATACATTCAATTCAGCATCTAAACAGTTAGCGATTACATTGTCACTTCCTTTAATATCTTAATATCTTGTACCTTAATAAATTCTTGTAGCATCAGACTCCAATTTAATAACCACCTATTTTTATTCCTTTTCTTCAGCAAAACAAAAGAGTTGTGATCTTAGCTTTCGTGTATATTACAAAATTTCATGCAACTAATCTTTATTTTACTTTCAAACTTAACAGTCAATCTTCCATGGTGTTGTCTTTATTATTTACATGCTTTGTCGAAATCCCTTAAAACCAGATCCTGTTATTTAAAGTGGCATCCCGTCAACCCTTGCCTCTTTTCCAGTTAACTCCCACGTGGTTAACTTGCCTACCAGTGTGGAATAGGCTCCTTTCATAGGAGTTATTTTATCAACAATGTTTTCCAAACTTAGCCCATTTGCTGAATTTCCACACAATTCTTTATTTTTAAGCAAGTCGTTAGTTTTATCTTCAGGACCCTTTATTCTATTGGTTTTCAGTTTAAAATCTGCAAGCGATCCCTCTTTGTCCAAACAGCATTTCAAATTCTGCCTCTTCACAGCACACTCTTGAATAACAATAGCGCGTGGGGCACCTTCACATTCCAAATCAACCTGTAATTGATTCGCAGGCACCGTGTTAACAAGCAATTGTCCCTTCAGCCTGGTTACTGCTTCTGACATCAATCCAGACTTTAAATTTTCTTCATTCAATTTAGGAACTACACTTTTTCCTTTTCCTTAAATAATAATATTCTCATCACCACCTTTTATCTCCTCACTAACTTTTAACACACCTTCGAACACAAACAACTGAGAATTCTCACTTCCCACTAGTACCAAGGTTAACCCTTTCTTCACTGAACCAAGTCCATCTGACCCACAAGGACTGCATTCCTTTTCAACTGAATCAAATACCTCAGACTTTTCCTGAGTTCCATTACTAGGTTCAGTACCAGGTGCATCCACATCTTGAACACACTCAAATGGGACATCTGCCTCTTCCAGGCTTTCAATACTCGTTCCCTTTTCAAATTCTAAGTTCCCCTGATCCTCCCAGTTACTCTCTGGGCAACTCCCTTCCGGAGTAAACTCAACCCTGCGGGCTGTAACAACCTCATCTGTCAACCCAGCAGACTTCTTCAAGGTAATGGCATCCCTTTCATCTAGGACTGCCCTCATTTCATTATCGGGAACACCTTTAAAATTTTCAACTTCTTCAAACAGTTCTGTCAAGCCAGAACTGAACAGAACAGAACAGAATCCATGTCCAACCCTGGACCTTCTAACAGCCTTATCTGTTTCTCATTTTTACTCCGTGCCTCTATAAATTTCCTCCTGGCTAAGGGCAGGTCTGTCTCCTCTCCCTTACCCTCTTTCACCTCCCTATTCTCCGTTTTACTACCCTCTAACCCCTCTTGGTACAGGGTCGGTAAAAACGTCTCAGCCAAATCGATACTGGCCTCTTTCTCAGCTGCCTTTCTCGACATGCTGCGAGTGGTCGCGCATGCGGGATAGATCTTGGAATCTAGGAGCGGGGCCTCAACACTTACAGGCTGGCTCGTCAGCTCCATGGCCGACCAAACTTCACCACCAGCTAAATCGTTACCCAGAAGGATGTCTATGTCAGTTCTCGGAAATTCTGATCACACCCCTATTTCAACTGGTCCAGATACCAGCTCACAATTTATAATGATCCTATGCAAAGGCACCACTTCTGTCCCTTTTCCTATGCCTCTCAAAGCTACCTCTCCAGTCTCGGGACCAAAATCTAGTACCTTACTGCGAATCAATGACAGCTCAGCTCCAGTATCTCTCCAGATCCGCACTGGAACTGGTGTGTCTCCCTCTTTCACAGACACGGTTCCTTCTGAAATAAATTTCTCAGGCCCCTCTCGTATTCTGTCTACCTGGGGCTTTCTCATCGATTTACTGATCAACACAATACATCCTGTAGGGACTGCTGCTTTCCCTTTTCCTGTCTCCTTCCTCGGAGCAAAGCACTTAGATGCAATATGACCCACCTTTCCACAATTAAAACAGGTCAAGCCAGGACCCCTCCTGCCGTCTTGCCTTTCCTCCTCCTTATTTTTACCACTAGCTCCCGGCTGAATCTCTGCCTCAGCCGGCGGGCTTTCTCTACCGTTCCCACGGTCTTTCTGGTAACTCTTATTTGAGGAAAACTTTGTCTTGTGGGTTAGGGCATATTCATCTGCGAACCTAGCAAATTCGGATATGGACTTATTCGGCTTCTCGTTCAAATACATCCGGATATCATCCGAAACACAACCTTTAAATTCCTCAATCAGAATTAACTCCCTGAGACGCCAAAAATCTTCTTCCACTATTTCTGCTGCACACCAACGATCCAAGAGCACACCCTTCTCATAGGCAAACTCTGCATACGTCTGATTCCACACTTGCTTTAAATTTCTGAACTTTTGTCTATAGGCCGCAGGTACCAATTCATAGGCCCGAAGAATGGCCTCTTTTACTCCCTCATAATTCTCAGACTTCTCCTCCTCCATGGACAACGCCGCATATGCCCGTTGTGCCTTCCCTTTTAACACACTTTGTACCAATGCCACCCACTGATCTCTGGGCCACTTCTGACTCACTGCCACCTTTTCAAAATGCAAGAAATAACTATCAACATCCGTCTCCTCAAACGGAGGTACTAACCTAAACTCCCTACTAACATTAAATCTCTTCTCTCGGTCTGGCCCTTGAGCTCTTCGCTCTTTCCTTAACTTCTCCAGGTCCAATTCATGTTGCCTCTGTTTCTCCTTCTCCTCATACTCCCTCTCCTTTTCAACTCCTTTTCAGCTGCTTCCAGCTGTATTAACTTAATTTCATGCTCCCTCTTCACCTCTAACTCCTTTAGCTGGAGCTCATACTCCCTTTGCTTTTCGGCTCTTTCCTTCTCCTTTTCAGCTGCTTCCAGCTGTTTTAACTTAATTTCATGCTCCAACCTTAATTTTTCCAACTCTAACTGAGCCGTCCCACTATCTGGTACCTTTTCAGGGATATTTTCCAATACCTCAGCCAAAAACACATTCTTCGCAATATAATACTGAGTTATGGCCCTCCGCACCTCCCGCTTTTTCATGACAACATCACCTCTGCGAGATTTAGTCCTTTCGCAATATTTATCAAGTCCGACTTTGTGGCAGCCTCTAGCACCTCCAGAGTCGGGTTTTCTATAAATTCGTCTACGTCCATCTTTGCTGGTTTCCCGTCTGGTTACCCGCGCAACCAGATCCAAGTTTGGACTTAAAAGCCCGATTTACTGGCCCTCCAATTTGGTATCAAATCTCGAGACGAGGCCCCACGTTGTTACGAACCCCGTAACTGGGTCACTTACCAGCAAAGATAGAGACGTCCGTTGAAGTCTGATGATACTATTTTTAACGCTATTTATTAGTAAAAATACACAAAGATAATATCAATGCAAATATACAGATAATATACGTCGTCAATACTAAATCTAAAAGTGCGGGTATAATAATAATCAATAAGAAATAAGCTCTATCGTTGTCTAGGGTTTAATGTATTGTCCGATGGAAATATAAAGTTCACTGCAGTTCCACAAGCTGCCGTCTTTTGGTTTTCGCTGGGTTGCAATTGTTGGAGAGAGAGAGAAATAGGAATAGAATGGGAACATTTACCGCTACAGGTTTTTCCAACCTTCCTTTATGATTTTGATCCATCAGGAGTCTCGTTGTCTTGGCCGTTCAAGTGTGGCCTCTCCTTTAGCTAAACCGTTCTTCCATGGTGAGCCCGCCACCCAGGCAAGGGAGGACGCACACGAGCCCCCACCGGCTTTCGCTATAAAACGCCGTCCCTGGATCTCTAGCGTTTCTCCTGGTGCGTCTGAGGGGTGTTCCCCAGACCCCTCTTTTATCCTCACTCATGGGGTCTCAGATGTCAATCAGGTTGGGATGATGCAATCCCTCAACCAGACCACTCTGGTTGTCCCCTGAGGGGTTTCAATGAATAGTACAGTACTCAATACACAATTCCTTCTCCAAGAGACAATAGCCGTTATCACTGGTTCCGTTCCGCTGAGGTCAGGACACATTCCAAACCTTGTGTATTCTGGATGTCTGTCTCTCAGACCCGAAATAATAGCGATCTTGCGATTCTCAAAAAGGAGGGGGCGACTTTGTACCCTTCGGCCCCTCAGAGTTGCTTCACATTCATAATAGAAGTAACAAGCAGGGTGGACAGAGGGGAGGCAATGAATGTCATTTACTTGGATTTTCAGAAGGCATTTGATAAGGTGCCACATATGAGGGGCTGTTTAACAAGATAAAATCCGATGGCGTTACAGGAAAGATACTGGCATGGATAGAGGAATGGCTGACAGCCAGGAGGTAACAAGTGGGAATAAAGGGGACCTTTTCTGGTTAGCTGCTAGTGGCTAGTGGTGTTCCTCAGGGGTCAGTATTGGGACCACTGCTTTTCACATTGTTTGTCAATGATTTGGATAATGGAATCGATGGCTTTGTGGCAAAATTTGCAGATGATACAAAGTTGAGTGGAGGGGTAGGCAGTGCTGAGGAAGCAATACAATTGCAACAGGACTTAAGACAAATTGGAAGAATGCGTAAAAAGTGGGAGGTGGAATATAGTGTTCACAAGTATACGATAATGCATTTTGGTGAAAGGAACAATAGTGTGGACTGTTACTTAAATGAGCAGAAGGTTCAAACATCAGAGGTGCAGAGGGACTTGGGAGTCCTCATACAAGACTTCCAGAAGGTTAATTTACAAACTGAGTCTGTGCTAAAGAAGACAAGTGCAATGTTGGCATTTATTTAAAGGGGAATAGAATGCAAAAGCAAGGAAATAATGCTGAGGCTTTATAAGGCACTAGTCAGGCTGCACTTGGAGTACTATCAACAGTTTCAGGTCCCGTATCTCAAAGGATGTGGTTGTCATAGAAGAGATTTAGGGGAGGTTCAGGAGGATGATTCAGGGAATAAAAGGGTTAACATATGAGAAGCATTTGGCAGCTTTGGGCCTGTACTTACTGGAATTTAGAAGAATGCATGGGGATCTCATTGAAACCTACCAAATGTTGAAAAGAACTAGACAGCGTGGATGTGGAGAGGATGTTTCCTATGGTGGGGGTATCCAGAACTAGAGGGAACAACCTCAAAGTTGAGGGGTGGCCTTTTAGAACAGAGGTAAGGAGGAAATTTTTTTAGCCAGAGAGTACTGAATATCTGCTACAGACTGAAGAGGAGGCCAAGTCTGTGCATATATTTAAGGCAGAAGTTGATAGTTTCCTGATTGGTCAGGGCATCAAAGGATCTGGCGAGCAAGTGTCGTGGTTTTTCGTGCTTTTCAAATGACCAGGAGACGCAGAAAATTCTTCAAGAAGGGTTAAACTTTAATTTGCAAATCAAAGCTGAGACAGTCATTGAGCTGGTCGCTGACTGCCTTCCGATTTTCGGACCCAGCCGCTTTTTAAAGCAAACCTGGTTTAGCTGCATTAACATATCCAAGCGGTGCATATCACAGTACATCCGTTACTATTGTTTTTACCTATTGACTTATTCGTTCTAGTCGACTATATAGTTTTAATTACACAGCAGACAACTTGTCTCCTACATAGCTTTAGTTACACAGCGACACGTTCAAAGCAAAATATCCCTTAGCTACTTTTTATTAACACCTATTGTCTCTACATTCAATTGGATACATGCAGAGCCCATAGCAAATTTCAGAGCTTTGGTTACACAGCAATTTCACAGCTGGCGACCGCTCCCAGCCACCTCTCCCTAGCATATACCAACACACCATAGTTTTTAGCATTAAGTTTTATACTCCATAATATTTTATACTCCAATATATCCCCCCTTTGAGACCCCTCCGTGTCTCACACTCACACAGAGAGAAGACTAAGAGTCTGCGCACAGAAGCCCCAATAAACTCAAGCACTTATTCCCAAATCTCGGGTTAAACTAAAATGTCCTGCGCCGAGACCTCAAAGTATTCTTTCCCTGTTACCCTGGGCCGCTGAGCCAAAAACCTGTCCCTTTGTACCTGAGACAGGGAAAAAGACTCAAAAGCCCTTACAATCTACTCCCACACTGTCGTTTTGCTCCTGTTCATCCTGCAGGTGTTGTAGGCTGTAACGATACATTTTCGGTGTTTCTGTCTCCACTACGCTAGCTTCAGCAATCGTCACGAGCATCGGAAATTGTTTGTTTGCAGCACACACTACAAGAGATTTGAGACAAGGAAGAAAACAGCACAGCACAAGCACACAGCTCAACAACACAATACTGACAGTTATTGCTACTTTAGTCATCCATGCTCCCCAGCCTTCGAGTGTACTTTCTAACCAATCAAAGAACTGATGTCCGAACCCTGCATTCTGTTTGACCTCCGTCCGCAGATTCTTTAACTTATTCATTGCTCTGGTGAAAGACCCTTCTGGGCTAGTATTGTTCGGTATGAAAGTGCAGCATTGTTCTCCAAACATTACACACACACACCCCCTTTCTCTGCCAAAAGCCAAACCAGTACCTGTTTTGCCACGCTACCCTGCTAGTTGCATCCAGCTGTTGCCCTAAGGCCTCCAGTGCATCATCGGTGTAGTTGATGAACCTCTGTTGATTATAGTATATATAGTTTATCCATTCAACATTTTTGCTTACCCCTATCACAGGTATGATAGCTTCCCAGTGAGCACCTCGTGCGGTGTCAGGCATGTTATTCGATTAGTTTGCATGTGGTAACTCATCAATGCTAACGGTAAAGCATCAACCCAATTAAGTTTAGTGTCTGCACAAATTTTGTTTAGTTTGGCTTTCAGGGTTCCATTAATTCTCTCCACCATGCCCTGCGACTGAGGGTGGTATACACATCCAGACCTCTGCTTTATCCTCAGCGCCTGTAGTACCAGTTTGACCACTTTCTGGATAAAAGCTGAACCATTGTCTGAGCTACCTTCCGTAGGTATTCCAAACCTGGGGATGACTTCATTTGTCAGAAATTTTACCACTGTCTTTGCCCCTTGATCTCTTGAAGGTACCGCTTCCACCCATCTGCTAAATCTATCAATTACTACCAGCATGTATCTTTTCCCTCTCACTGGCTTTATCATGTCTACGTAATCGATCACTAAATGTTTAAATGGTCCTACAGGTACAGGAATGTGGCCTATTGGGGTTGTAATTCCCTTCCGAACATTATTTTGTGTGCATACCTCGCACTGTGACAAGACAAAGTCCACTGAAGCCTGTAAATAAGGTGACCAAAAACCATCCTTCTTTATTTTCCTTATCACTTCCCCCTTTGCACAATGGTCCATCCCATGCGCTTCTGAAATCAGAATCGTCAGTAGAGGGGTGGGCGCTACCAACAAACCTTCTTCCGTGCTCCACAAGCCTTCCGGGTTCTGCTTGGCCCCCCTTTTTCTCCACATTGTCTGTTCTGCCAAAGTTGCCTTACCTTGTATTTCAATTAGGTCCTCCACGTCAGGTTCTGGAGTTAGGCTTACCTGGGGGCAATGACGGCTGACATACATCCAGACGCTTTTCTAGCTGCCTCATCTGCAGCTTGATTTCCTTTTGTTATTACATCGTTTCCCTTTTTATGTGCCTGGCATTTGACCACAGCCAATGCTTTAGGTTTCATTATGGCTTTTATTAAGTCTAGAATTTGCTGACAATGTTGTATGGGAGCTCCGCTACTTTTTTTAAAGCCTCTCTGCTTCCACACTGCCCCGAACAAATGGCATACTCTGTGAGCATATGCTGAATCAGTATAGATGTCTACTGTCTCACCTTCCATCATTTCACACGCAGCTGTCAAAGCTTTGAGTTCTGCTAGTTGGGCAGAACACGGTTGGGGACAGGACTCCCATCCTAATAATCTTATAGCTCGACTGATCCTGTTGCACCACTGAGAATCCTGCGTGATTTCCATCATAGTCCCTATAACAAGAGCCATCTACGAACAGAACCTGTTTATCTATCTCCTCTAGTGGTTCTGACCGTAAATCTGCTCTCAATTTGGCAAATGCCATCGTCTTCCCTACACAATCATGGGGTTCTCCTTCATAGTCTGAAGGGATAAAATCGACTATATTACTGGTAGTGCATCTCTGTATAGTTATGTCAGGAAATGTCAATAGCATCTGATACGCTGCTATCCTGGCTGGCGTCAGCACAAATTTCCCTCTTTCCAGCAGTTCTGCTACTTTGTGGTGTGTGTACAGAGTTACGGGATAGCCCAAGGTTACCGATGATGCCTTTTCATATGCATAGTACAGTGCCGCCAATCCCTGATAACAGGGTGGATACCCCTGAGCCACTTCATCTAGTCTCGTACTGTAGTATGCTATCGGCTGCTTTGCTTTTCCTGTGCCTGCCTCTTGTGTTAGAACCGCTGTAACATAACCCTCCTGTCGATTGGATACATACAAATAAAAGACCTTCTCGTAATTGGGCAAAGCTAATGCTGGTGCTGACTGCAATTCCTGCTTAATAGTACTGAAAGCTATCTCCGCCTCTCCATTCCACTGTAAGCCGTTCTTTAAATTAGTATGTCCTGCTTCTTTCATTATCTTTCTTAAAGGTGCCACAATCTCAGCATATTCTCCTATCCAATCTGAGCTGTACCCTGCCATTCCCAAAAATGTCATCATCTGCCCTACAGTCTGGGGTTTTGGGGCCTTAGCTATTGCCTCAATCTGATCTGGTGCTATCGCCTTCACTCCCTTGGCTATTACCCTGCCTAAGTACTCCACTTGCTGCGTGCAGAATCGCAGTTTCTTTTTGGATACTTTATGTCCTCCGTGCGCTAGCTTCTCTAACAGAGTCGTAGTGTCCTGCTTACACTGTTCCTCGCTGTGGGAGCAAATCAACAGGTCATTCACATATTGTAACAATATACTTTCCAATGGCATGCCCTCTAGGTCTGCCTTCAATACCTGATTAAAAAAATGTGTGGTGAATGTTTAAATCCTTGCGGCATTCTGGTATAGGTATACTGAGCACCTCTGTAGGTAAATGCAAACAAATACTGACATTGCTCAGCCAGAGGAATGCTGAAGAAAGCCGAACACGAATCAATCACTGAAAAGTAACTTGCTTCTGGTGGGAGGGTATTTGGTCTCCTGGGTGGAATTGCTCCCCTTTTTAGCTTTATTTCCACCGGACTAGCTGTTTTTATTTTCCTTACGTCCGCGTCATGCTGTGACCACAGAATAGACGGCAACTCATCTAACCTTCTATCTTTCTGCTGGCCTCTTTCTTTTCCCAGCACGGGCATGTGTGGTTGGGGAGTTATTTCGACCTCTCTCACTGTCCCTACCATATCTACACTTACCATTATTTTAATACAATTGTTGTCTTCTGATATCCACACCTCTAGCGTGATTTTCCTCCACACTGTTACGGTTTCAGCACTCTTAACTAAAGGTCCGAAGTCTTTAGACTGATATCCCTTATTTATCAACAACGTTACGTGGGGCGCTGCCTCCGGTATCCTGTACTATTTTTCTAAAAAGGTGTTCCACTTAACTTGTAAAGCTGCCCCTTGCTTTCCAATTATCACAGCCTCCCCTTCCAGGTGCTGCTGGGTACATACCTCTAGGCGCCATCTCTCCTCTAACTCCCTGTTCTGAGTCTCATCAAAAATCACTGTACAATGTAGCTCAGATTTGGGCACTACAGCCCTAGGTAATACAGCCTGCACACCCTTTTCCCATTTTTCCCAGGTTTCCTGAATCTGATCTGCAATGTCTCCTGTCCAAAAGACATTAGCCTTCTTGTCTTCTTGCACTAACAATTGAGCCCCTGCTCTTTTCACACTCAGCCCATTTCTGGTGCATTCTAATTTTAATTCCAGTTTCAACAAGGCATCTCTGCCTAACAAATTAATCGGAGTTCCTTTAAATACTAGCACCGGCAAAACAATTTCTTTCCTTCCCATTCTCAACCGCACTGGAGCCGTGCACTGTGTTAACTGTGTTTTCCCGAGAACCCTACCGTCTTAATAAACTTTCCTGACATGGGAAGGTGAAGGGCATACTGTGGCTGGCTGATTACATTCCCAGCACAATCTCTCTACCTCTCTTTCCCACTGTCTTCTCACTGGTCTCCTTTGCCCATAGCTCCTCTGTCCCCCTCCTTGGGACTTCCAGTCCTGTCTGGACTGTTTGAATTTAGTTTGTTCCTGATAGAACATTTGTGGGGATGCTCCCTCAAAGTTAATTATTGGCATGGGGTTTTCCAGCCCTTGTCTTACAGTATGATCGGCCCCTCCATATAGCAGTGTTTTGTCCAGTTCGATGGCTGTACTCGAACCGGTGGTTGTTGGCAGCATCTTTTTATTTTTCTCTCTTTCCTTCTTTTTGAGTTCTTCGAGCTGCATTTGTGTTAACTTTCTTTGCACCTCTTCCTGCTGCTCAGCCAATCTTTGTTTGTCTTTCCGGTATTTCTCAACGGCATGGACTATGTGGTCTCTAAATTCTTGTGGGGTCTTTGACGTTAGCCCAACCACCTCCTCCAGTTTGGATTTTACTTGTGGCGGCATTGCATCCAAAATGCTATGTCGGAACAGTGAGGTCATAAATAAGCTGTTCTCCACCTCTTGCTCAGTCTCCAGTCTCCACCTTTTCAACTGGTTTTCTACGTAGGCTGCTGGGTTTTCAGTGTCTCCCAGTGGATCCCCCTTTAAGGCTTTGGGGTCCACTTTGGGTGGATAAAGCTTTCTGAGGGCCTGCCATACCCTCTGCCTCACTCTGTCAAACCCGTCTCCATCAGTTCTTGGGTCGTTCGAGTTTACTATGCCAGCCATTTCCATTAGTTCATTAAATTTGGAGGTTCCCATCAACCTTATCAACAGTGCCTTCAAATCTCCCATAGCCAATAATCGTCCCGCTGTTTCTTCCTCAAAGGCTCTAATCCATTTCCCTGCTCCTTCATGTAAATTGGGCAGAGTGTTTTTCAGCCCTTCTAGGTCCTGGGATCCCCAAGGAATATACTGCACTTGTCCTGATCCTTTAACTAACAACGGCATCATTCTTCCTCCTCCTTCCCACCTGCCCTGGCTTTCCTCCTCACCTGACTCCCCATCTGTCTCTGGGTATGTCTTTACTGCCTCCCACACAAATGTCTCCGGGGTTCTGCTCTTCCCTCGGTCTCCCTGTGGAGTCCTTCCTTTCTGTCTTGATTCAATACCTGGTTGGCCCCTTGAATATTTTTCGCATCTATCCTGGCAATCCCCTTTTTGTAACTTATCTGACTCTCTCTCTACTTCCGTGAGCCGCTCCCCTACTGCCTCCTTCTGTCCTTCTAGGCTTCTACCTCTTCCCCATAAATTCTCGCATCCTCTCTCCCTCCACTGAACTCTTGCTCCTCCAATGAGTCACCTTCTCTAGTCTGTTTATTTCTTTGGTACAATCGGAACTCCTCATATTCCTTCGCCTCCCTCAAGTATATCATCCGTTCAATCTGTTCTTGCATTTCTCTCTGTACCTGTTCTATCTTTATCTTTTCTGCCTGCATCTCCTGCCATATCGCCGCTTTTTCCTTCTCATTATCCCAAACCTGTACTTCTCCCTGCATGTTTACTGTTCCCGTTAGCAGGGGGCACTGCTTAGGGGTTCCTTCCTCATTATAGGGAGGGGGGTTTTCTGTTTCTTTCGCATCCGGGTACGGAGCTGAAGCCAGCCTCTCACTGTACCTTTCTCTCTCTCTCTCTCTCTCTAACAGGCTGTTTCTCCAACACCTCTGTATCTTTCTCACTTGTAATCAATATTCTACCTGTCCTCCTCAGCCTTTCTCCCTCCGTTCTAAAGAGTTTTAGCACTTCCATTTCTTGTTCTCTTTTTTGCTCTCTTTTCTTAGATTTATCTTTTGATTTGTACTTTTTAATTAGTTCCAACATTTCTTCGCACAAACTTACATCAAATGTTCCTTCTTTTGGCCACTCTGTGACCAGGTTTTTGGTTCTTTTTTCCCATTTTTCTGAAGTTTTTGTGATCTCATTTTGAAAAAATGGGAATTTTTCTCAGAATCTCTACTGCTGTTCCTTTACCTGTCATGTTATTCTCTCTTGTTAATGTATTTCAGAGATTCACAGGTTGTTTACTGGATAATATTATTTACTCTAATTCTACACCTATTCTAACACCTCGCCCGAGCAGACCCTTCTGTCTTAAGGCGGTAACCACGAGGACTTTTTCCCTAATTCTATTCTAACACCTCGCCTGAGCAGACCCTTCTTCTCTTAAGGCGGTAACCGCGAGGACTTTTTCCCTAATTCTATTCTAACACCTCGCCCGAGCAGACCCTTCTTCTCTTAAGGCAGTAACCGCGAGGACTTTTTCCCTAATTCTATTCTAACACCTCGCCTGAGCAGACCCTTCTTCTCTTAAGGCTGTAACCGCGAGGACTTTTTCCCTAATTCTATTCTAACACCTCGCCCGAGCAGACCCTTCTTCTCTTAAGGCGGTAACCACGAGGACTTTTTCCCTAATTCTATTCTAACACCTCGCCCGAGCAGACCCTTCTTCTCTTAAGGCGGTAACCGCGAGGACTTTTTCTTAACGTATTATCTTATTTGTACTTACCCTCACTGCAGTGTTCTTGAGCAATCCTCTGAGCCTCCTCCGTTAACCCCCAATTCTGCCAGATTCTTTGGGGCGGAGAGACCCTTTGGCAGCGGTTCCACACTTCCAAGACTCCAAGACCTCCTCAAAGCCAACAGAATTCTTAGTCCAAATTGTCGCAAAAAAGCGCTTTCCTTTTGTTTTGGGTGCACCCTTAATTCTGTTAGCCTTGTGGGGGTCCCTAGAGGACCGGGAAGCGTTCCCAATCTGCCGTTTCCCTTCCGCGGGTCGCTGCCCGATCCTGCCAACTGACGCCAATTATGTCGTGGTTTTTCGTGCTTTTCAAATGACCAGGAGGCGCAGAAAATTCTTCAAGAAGGGTTAAACTTTAATTTGCAAATCAAAGCTGAGACAGTCATTGAGCTGGTTGCTGACTGCCTTCCGATTTTCGGACCCAGCCGCTTTTTAAAGCAAACCTGGTTTAGCTGCATTAACATATCCAAGCGGTGCATATCACAGTACATCCGTTACTATTGTTTTTACCTATTGACTTATTCGTTCTAGTCGACTATATAGTTTTAATTACACAGCAGACAACTTGTCTCCTACATAGCTTTAGTTACACAGCGACACGTTCAAAGCAAAATATCTCTTAGCTACTTTTCATTAACACATATTGTCTCCTACATAGCTTTAGTTACACAGCCGACACGTTCAAAGCAAAATATCCCTTAGCTACTTTTTATTAACACCTATTGTCTCTACATTCAATTGGATACATGCAGAGCCCATAGCAAATTTCAGAGCTGACTACCTCTGATTAGCATATATTAACACATCATTGTCTTTTAGCATTTCACACAGTTTTGGTTACACAGCAACTTCACAGCTGGCGACCGCTCCCAGCCACCTCTCCCTAGCATATACCAACACACCATAGTTTTTAGCATTAAGTTTTATACTCCATAATATTTTATACTCCAATACAAGCAGGTGTATGGAGTTGAGTGAGATCTGGGATCAGCCATGATGGAATAGCAGAGTAGACTCAATGGGCTGAATGGCCTAATTCTGCTCCTATGTTTTATAGTCTTATACGTGGTGAGCTGGGTGAGATCATGATACACTGGCTCATTGCAGATAAAACATTAGGTCTTAGCACTTTATTTAGAGTCCATCTATCCAACCCACATCTGACCTGATTATAGATGATAGTGTCAGTTCTGGTATCGAAAAACTTAAGCCCTTTGGTTTAGGTTCAGTTTAGTCATAGTCAGAACATGTTTTACTTGTACATCTAGTATGATCTCTGATTTATATTAGTTATCTTTAATGAAAGTGAATGGTGAATTACATCACAATTAAGATTTGAACAACATTGAGGAGCCCTTGTGTTGACAGATGCTGTGACAGAGAAGATGAAGCCTGAACACTAATCTCTTGGGCATAAAGATCATGCATTACTGTTTCCAACAATAAAGCATTTCTTCCTGGAAAACTGGCCAGAATTTATCCTGCATACCAGAATAGGTTACCAAATAATTATCCCATTGTCCTTATGAAAAATATAGTTGGTGTGTTTACTCCGCTACACAGTGATATTACTTCAAAAAGACCTTTAATGTCTGTAAGGCCCTTTGAAATATTTCTCAAGGGATATGACGTAAATGCAAATCGTTTTCTTTGTGCATGCCTCTCTACTCACTCCTGTTCACCCCTCTCCTCTATTTACTGACCTGTCTTAGCTCTGCTCACTCTGCTTTCCTTGCCCATGCTTAATTCAGCCAGCAGTCAGGTAGTAAGCAGAGGAGTAAATGTTGGAATCAGAACGAAGGTCTTTCAAGATGCAAGCCCTGGGGCAAGAGTGCATTTACACTTTGGTGGGGTGTTTGGGTTATCTGTATCCGCAGACAACCACTTACTCTGTTGTTAACTCTGAGAGCCGAATCTGATTAGTGGTGTAGCTGTGAAAGTACACTGTAGGGGGCAATAGTAAGATGCCAAAGTGGCAGTTCCTGTGTAGACAAAAATTTGGATTACTTTGTTGTGTAATGTGTTACATGACATGAATTGTATGACATGTTTCAGATTTTAAAAGAAATTTCTGAAACCATTAACTTGACTAAACATTGTTATTGCAGAGATAATTTCTCAGTCTCCTGTTATTGCTGTCAGTTCTACATTTCAGACTTGCTCCCATGAGAAAATGAACTGCAACACACACAAAAGCCGGTATATAAGGTGTTGTTCCTCCAACTTGAGTGTGGCTTCATCTTGACAGTAGAGGAGGCCATGGATAGACATATCAGAATGGGAATGGGACGTGGAATTAAAATGTGTGGCCACTGGGAGATCCTGCTTTCTCTGGCAGACTGCCAGACTGCTACCTGGTAGGTGTTCAGCGAAACGGTCTCCCAGTCTGTGTTGGGTCTCACCAATATATAAAAGGCCACACCAGGAGCACCGGACGCAGTATACCACACCAGCCGACTCACAGGTGAAGTGTCGCCTCACCTGGAAGGACTGTCGGGGGCGCTGAATGGTGGTGAGGGGGGAAGTGTAAGGGCAGGTGTAGCACTTGTTCCGCTTGCAAGGTTAAGTGCCAGGAGGGAGTTCGGTGGGAAGGGATGGGGGAGGGGGATGAATGGACAAGGGAGTTGCGTAGGGAGCAATCCCTGCAGAAAGCAGAAAGGTGGGAATGGAAGGATGGTAGTGGGATCCCGTTGGAGGTGGCGGAAGTTACGGAGAATTATACATTGGATCCTCCGGGCTGGTGGGGTGGTAGGTGAAGACAAGGGGGATCCTATCCCGAGTGGGGTGGTGGGCGGATGGGGTGAGGGCAGATGTATGGGAAATGGGAGAGATGTGTTTGAGAGCAGAGTTGATGGTGGTAGAAGGGAAGCCCCTTTGTTTAAAAAAGGAAGACATCTCCTTCGTCCTGGAATGAAAAGCCTCATTCTGAGAGCAGATGCGGCGGAGACGGAGGAATTGTGAGAAGGGGATAGCATTTTTGCAAGAGACAGGGTGGGAAGAAGAATAGTCCAAGTAGCTGTGAGAGTCTGTAGGCTTATAGTAGATATCAGTAGATAAGCCGTCTCCAGAGATGGAGACAGAAAGAACAAGAAAGGGGAGGGAGGTGTCGGAAATGGACCAGGTAAATTTGAGGGCAGGGTGAAAGTTGGAGGCAAAGTTAGTGAAGTCGACGAGCTCAGCATGCGTGCAGGAGGCAGCGCCAATGCAGTCGTCGATGTAGCGAAGGAAAAGAGGGGAGGATGGAAAAGGGGAAAATGAACTGTTTGTGATTAGATCAAAATCTACTGATGCAATGTATGCCATAAATTTTAATTTCAAAAATATACTTTATCAGTCTATACAATCTGGACATGTCTGTCCTTTGCTTCAATTATGTCACTCAGATTGCATCCATAGTGCAGCTGTGAGGCATCTGGGTGACTGTTACATGGCCCAGCCCTTGGTGCCCAGTGTCAGCAGGACCCTGCGTGATGATCCTTCCCCAAAAAGCCAATGCAGTGGTTGCACCGGATGTCATTATTCCTGCACTCTGCAGTCAGCAGCATTTGTTTGCAGGCCTCTCTTGGCACTGGAAGACTCAACAGGTTTGGGGCAGACCAAAGTGCATCTTTTATTGAGTTGATGACCATTTGATGTTTGTCTTGATGTGCACTGCTGTAAACAGCCCACCGATCAGAGTCCTCAATACCCCTCCATTGTGCAGCTGCTCAGGACAAACTTCAGTAACAATCCTTTGAACCCCTCTTGGCAAATGCACAGACCAAGAAAAGGTGGACCAGCGTCTGATCAACATCACAGCCATTCAAGAGCAGCATGCAATGAGAATGAGGGTCTGGCTGTGCAGGAAGGATTTGACTGACCAAGAATTGTCTTCTCAATGCTAGCATAGATTCCCAACCCTTTTAATGCCATGGAGCTTTACCATTAACCAAGAGGTCTGTGGACCCCAGGTTTGGAATCTCTGGATTAAGTGATTAAATGATATACTTTTTCTTGGTTGGTGGTACAAGCAAAAATTGAGGGGCCCCTGTGATACTGTGGGATACTGTGTCTCAGAAAGGATGAACCCTGAACTCTGCTCTTGGACATTAAAAAGTCCTCTTTTACTGTTTCCAACAATAAAACATTTATTCCTAGTAAATTGGCCAGAATTTATCCTGCAATACCAGACCAGGTTACCTGGTAATTATCCCATTGTCTTAGTGTAAAATGTAGCTGGTTTGTTTATTCTAAAAATCTAAATTGAATGATAACTTATGGAAATTGCCCATTTCTATGACATCTTGTTCGATTTGGAGCATTTAGCAACAGTTTGAATTGACTAAATTACGTGAGTTTTCTGCAAGTGTGTAGTTTTGTCTGACATACTTTGTCAAAACACTGCAGATGCTAGAATTCTGAAACAGGAAAAAAATGCTTAATGTTTTGGTCAGGTAGCACTTGTTGAGGGAGAGCTGGAATTAACAGTTTCCTGGGAATTGAAAGGTCAGATTTTTTTATTTGAGAAACCTGGTGGGGTGGGCCTGGGAGTAGAGAACAAATACAAATTTGTAATGGAAAGACCTGTTGTAACTTCAGGTCAATGCAAAAGAATCTATGCCCATTGAATAATGAACCAGTACTTGTGCTACTTGGTTGGTTTCTAGGACAACTGTCTCAATGCTGTCTTACCAAAGGAATGAATGACTTTCCTGGTCTTCTCTCTGTACCCTTGGGCAAGCAGATGTTGTTTTCTTGTACTTGGTTTTGCATTACAGTGCATTGGCTCATCTTGATTACAGTAAGAAGTAGTCTTGTTGTTTTGCATGTGAGGAAAATGTATGCCTCGAGAGCTTGGGGATTGTTTCTGCAAGGGAATGTGTCTGTTACCATTGGCAGAGGAACATTGCCTTAATGACAGCTGTGGGGATAATGCATCAAGTAAGCTCTGGAAATCAATAGCAGTGGCATTTCCCTGAAGTGTAGGCCATGATGTTACAAACAGATGAAGATACTAAAACTGTTTTAAGGTGTGTAGAAGAGCAAATTACAGCAGTACTAGGTATACCTAAATATGGCAAATCGATATGTGAAGCTACAAAGCAGGATTGCATGCGTGGTCTTCAATGGAAGCAGCGTGCTTTAACCAACTATGTGATTTGTACAATGACCAAATCAAATCAAGTGTAATTACCATTCAACCATACATGGATACAGCCAAACAAAACAGCATTCCTCTGGGGCCAAGGTGCAAAACATGTACAGCACATTCAAAATAGCAAGCAAAAAGACACGTGTATTGTTAAAGTCCCTGAGCGACGTGTCACGCAACAGTTCCCGGTGACCCAGCCTGTCATTCCACTGATTGAACACTGGAGGGCAGCACTGATGGGAGAGGCTAGCCCCAACTGAGCATGGATGCCATGCTACCCTTCATCTGGCGTCTCTTCACCTGGACTGCAGCAGCAGGCAAGCCCACGGCTTGCGGCCTAGTGCTACAGCCGAGACTATGCAGCACCCATGCCGCCTCTGTCACCACCAAACAAGGCAACAGGCCTGCAGTGTCTTACGGGGTCTCGCGATCACAAGAGAAACATCCAAGGCAATCACCCATGGATCAGGTCAAAGCTCTGCATTTCTGCCCCATTCAGATGTGAATGGTGGGCAATTAAAATCAGTAATAGGGAGGGGGGTTAAGCGAGAAGGAGAGTCTGATCTTTTTTATGATGATGATGGAGGTCAATGTATGTGGAAAATATCAGGAAGACTCTGCTCCAAGTCCAGAAATTTCACATTGATGTGACAATGGGGATCTCCTCACCACCATTTATAGAAGATGATCTTCACATTTGTGTGATGTAAGACATAGGAGCAGAATTAGGCCATTCAGCCCATCGGGTCTACTCTGCCATTTCATCATGGCTGATCCATTTTACTTTACTTTATTGTCACCAAACAATTGATACTAGAGCGTATAATCATCACAGCGATATTTGATTCTGTGCTTCATGCTCCCTGGAGTACAAATCAAAGTAAATATAATAAAAATTTAAATTATAAATCATAATTAGAAAATAGAAAAGGGAAAGTAAGGTAATGCAAGTCAGGTCCAGATATTTGGAAGGTACGGCCCAGATCCGGTTCAGGATCCATTCAGCAGTCTTATCACAGTTGGAAAGAAGCTGTTCCCAAATCTGGCCATACGAATCTTCAAGCTCCTGAACATTCTCCCGGAGGGAAGAGGGACAAAAAGTGTGTTGGCTGGGTGGGTCATGTCCTTGATTATCCTGGCAGCACTGCTCCGACAGCATGCGGTGTAAAGTGAGTCCAAGGATGGAAGAATGGTTTGTGTGATGTGCTGAGCTATGTTCACGATCTTCTGCAGCTTCTTCTGGTCTTTGACAGGACAACTTCCATACCAGGTTGTGATGCACCCTAGAAGAATGCTTTCTACGGTGCATCTATAAAAATTAGTGAGGGCTTTAGGGTACAGGCCAAATTTCTTCAGCTTTCTCAGAAAGTAAAGGCGCGGGGGTGGGCCTTCTTGGCAGTGGACTCTGCTTGGTTAGACCAACTCAGGTCATTGGTGATATTCACACTGAGGAACTTAAAGCTTTTGACCTGTTCCACCTGTGCACCACCGATGTAGATGGGGTCGTGCGGTCCGCTACTCCTTCTGAAGTCAACAACCAATTCCTTTGTCATGCTGACATTGAGGGATAGGTTATTGTCTTTGCACCATGCCACCAGGTTCTTAATTTCCTCTCTGTACTCCGACTCATCATTACCCAAGATACAGCCTACAATTGTGATGTCATCAGCAAACTTATATATTGAGTTTGATGGAAACTTGGCCACACAATCATGGGTGTACAGTGAGTACAGCAGGGGGCTGAGTATACAGCCTTGTGGGGCACTGGTGCTCAGAGTGATTGTAGAGGAGAGCTTGTCCCCTATCTTTACAGCCTGGGTCCTGTCTGTGAGGAAGTTGAAGATCCAGCTGCAGATCTGAGTGCTAAGACCCAGGTTCCAGAGCTTAGGAATCAGTTTATTTGGAATGATGGTATTAAAGGCAGAGCTGTAGTCAATGAAAAGGAGCCTTACATATGCATCTTTATTCTCCAGGTGTTCTAAGGAGGAAAGTAGTGCCAGAGAGATGGCATCTGCTGTTGACCTGTTGCTCCGGTAGGCGAATTGCAAAGTGTCAAGGTTGACCGGTAGGCTATGGTTGATGTGTGCCATAACCAATCACTCGAAGCACTTCATAGCAATTGATGTCAGAGCCACAGGTCGATAGACATTCAGGCATGCCACCTTGCTTTTCCCTCTCAGTCCCAATCTCCTGCCTTCTCCCCGTAACTTTCATGCCCTGACTAATCAAGAACCTATCGACCTCCACTTTAAATACATCCTGTAGGAGCCATGCATCAGTTTTCTATCTGCATTGTATTCTGTGTTGTGTGTTTATTATGTATGTTATGGTAACTAGTCTTGTGAATGGGGGGAGTGGTAAAACGAGGGGAATAGGTTACATATTTGTGTCTTATTCTGGGCAGTTTAGTTTGGAGTTGAGGACCGAAGAGGGTCATATCTTTTGGTGGCTGCTTAATTTGCACTTTGTTGTGCTGAACTGCATCACTTCACGATTGTTTGTTTTGCTAGTTGCTAATAAAGTATCAAATGCATTTCTTCAACTTTATGGAACATCATTACTGGATTGATCGGAGGTTGTGTTACACGAGGACAACACCCCGAGGGGACCACCAGCAGTGACATTGGTTTCTTAGAATAGTTGTTAAATTCTGTCAACAAAAGATTTCAACAGTAATTTGAAACAAAATCAGCAATCAGACTTGTCTGTGACGTTAGATGCTTGTGGCAAGTAACGACCTTTTGTTGCTTTGTGCAGTGTTTTTGGGCTTGGAACACCGTTTGGAATGGTCATCACTGACTGTAATCTGACTGGCTCTACCTTTGGTGTTTGCCTAAGAGTTCGGAGCTTGGTTCTGTTGAAATCCTGAAATACTTTGAGTGCTGACATTTGTTTTCTCTGGTTCATGCACTTAATTCATGATTCAAGCTGGAAGCAGTGACCTTGAAGTAAATACTAAAAAAGAAATTAAACTTGCTGGGAAAACCTTGGCAGCTAGAATTGACAGCATTTGAAAGGACTATAATAATATTAAAGTTAAATATTTAATACCATTAATTAGAAGTCTTTTACAGCTACTGCAATCTCATTCGGATGATTTGAAAAATCTTTGTGAAGATGTTGCTAAGCAACATTACTTGCTGTTGTCTTTAATACCAATCTCAGAGCAAAATAAACAAATTGAAAGCTTTGCAAATATTGATACGCTTATTAATACAATCACAGCAGAGGCCAAACAATGGTTGAAACAAATATGGAATATTGAAGGGCAAATTGCTAGATAAATGAAAATATTTATAAAGCCATAGAGCATGCTGTGGCTGATTTTCAGGATGACGTGCACCCTAAAGACAGAGCGTTTGATACCTTCCTTGCATGCATTAAAATGGAGGCTCATTTAGCTGTGTTATTCACATGACAACAATTATTGAAAGACAAACATGCGTTGGAAGAGCAAGACAAGCAGATGGAAGAACTGCTATAGAAAGGAAAGGAGCAGCTATGGAGAAGGATGGAGCAGCTTAAGTTGCAGGAAGAAATTGCGGCACAGATGGCCATAGTTAAAGTGCTAAGGGCTTCAAGTGCTATGTGTGTTAAATATGCTCCAGCAGGACAGTTCTATGCTGCGAGTTCCTGTGTTGACATGGCACAGAGAAAATCCAATGTACTCAATGTCAATGTGGATACATTTGCTCCTCAAATGTCTATGAGCTACGAGTTTGGACCCAAAGGGTAGCTCAGGGTGTTCACTCGGGAGGCTTACTGAACCCATGTCATGTGTAACAGCAGAAGGTGCTTCTGAGGACATTAATTTACAGTATGATGACTGTTTTCAGATGATTAAAGTCTAAATAATGCGCAGGAGGCCATTAGGACATGAAAGAAAATAACAAGCTTAGTGGTGTAACAACGCATTGCATCTCTACCTAAAAGTGAGATTTAAATTTTCAATTGTGATCCATTGTAGTATCATTTGTTTATGAGGACTTTCAAGAATAACATTGGAGGCAAGACTGGCGACTATGGTGACTGTCTCTATTTCCTCGAACACTTCACTGAAGGTCACTGTCAAAGGTTGCCAGCAGTCCAACCTCGGGGAAGGATATCTAAAGGGCACCTTTTGGTTATGAGCACAAATTTGCATCGGTCTACATGGAAAGAGGTTTTTTGGCTGCATATCAAATCAGAAGACAGGAAAGCTCTTCAAGACAACATTCTTCATTCTTTTTCTTAGAAGCCATTGTTCTGCAATGAGAGATGTTCGGTATATTTGACAGCTGGACAGGCCTATTAATATATTGATTGTTGTAAAGAGGTTACCTTGTATGCTTGGGGATAAATGGAGATGTCTTCCCTGTGAGCTACTAGATAATCACAACCTTGAGGCTACTTTCACCAACCTTGCTGAGTTTAAGAAAACAAGGGAGGATTTAGAAACATAGAAAACCTACAGCATAATACAGGCCTTTTGGCACACAAAGCTGTGCGGAACATGTCCTTACTTTAGAAATTACCCAGGGCTACCCACAGCCCTCCTACTTTACTGAGCTCCATATACCTGACCAGGAGTCTCTTAAAAGATCTTATTGTATCCGCCTCCACCACCGTCGCCAGCAGCCCATTCCACGCACTCACCACTGTCTACATAAAAAACTTACCCCTGACATCTCCTCTGTACCTACTTCCAAGCACCTTAAAACTGTACCCTCTCATGCTAGCCATTTCAGGCCAGGGACAAAGCCTCTGACTATCCACATGATTGACACATCTATCAGGTCACCTCTCATCCTCCGTCGCTCCAAGGAGAAAAGGCCGAGTTCACTCAACTTTTTCTCATAAGGCATGTTTCCCAATCCAGGTAACATCCTTGTAAATCTCCTCTACACCCTTTCTATGTAGAGATCCTTCCTGTAGAGAGGCGACCAGAACTGAGCACAGTACTCCAAGTGGGGTCTGACCAGGGTCCTATATAGCTGCAAATTACTTCTCGGCTCCTAAACTCAATCCCACGGTCGATGAAGGCCAATGCACTATACGCCTTCTTAACCACAGAGTCAACCTGCGCAGCAGCTTTGAGTGTCCCATGGACTCCAACCCCGATTTCTACACTCCCAATGCATGGAAAAGTACGGAATATTTCACCACCTGCAGTAAGCAAGGGTAAACTAAGTCACAAATTCATCCTAAAGCTAAAGAAAGCAACTTTACCACTACAGTGAGAAGTGAAGCTAAAACTGAGCCCAGGACTGAAGAAAGGATTTGTCTGCTCTGTCAGGGTGAACATATTTGGGTTCATGCTCTCAGCTGGAGAAAAGGGTTCATAATGAGAAGGTTGCCTTCCTAAAGGAAAATGGTATCTGCTTTGATTGACACGTCAGCAAAGACTGCACGAAGCATCTTTCATGCAAGGTATGCAGTGGCAAGCATCGCAGCATTCTTCATACTCACTGATGCAGATTCGAACTGAACCATGAAAGAATCAAACACAGCAGTAAATAATGCCCTGG
Organism: Hemitrygon akajei; assembly: GCF_048418815.1. Taxonomy (NCBI): domain Eukaryota; kingdom Metazoa; phylum Chordata; class Chondrichthyes; order Myliobatiformes; family Dasyatidae; genus Hemitrygon; species Hemitrygon akajei. The sequence continues at coordinate 112,029,255 of NC_133126.1, forward strand.
TATCTGATGGTCTTACGGCGACTGGTGATCGTGATTGTAAACTTCCTGTAATTCCAGCTCAGGTGAAGTCTAAGAAGGTAACAAGACAGTGATTACTTATGCTTTCTGAGATCAAGGAAGTACAGCAGAGTTCTGCACAGTGAGCCTCGTGAACAAGCTCAACCTGACAGGAAAAGGAACACGATTTCTCTTACGCGCCATGGGTCAGGAGAAGGTTGTGAGCACCTTCATCATTTCAGGATTCAGGGTGGCTGGTTTAGATAGTGTGAACTGCCTAACATCTATACGTAGGAAACTATGCCTGTCTACAAAGGAACATTCCTCGTCAGAGAGATCTTCAGGAATGGTCTCACCTAAAGCATATTTATTTGCCAGAAATTGAGCTGCTGATAGGGACGGATCTGCCTAAAGTATTGGACCCATTGTAAATGAATTTCAGTGTTAATGACTGGCCCTACGCAATCAGGACAATGCTGGGTTGGACTGTTAATGGACCATTGAAAGGAGACCATGGTGGTAGGAGAGGTTCCAATCGGTCACAGCTGACAGTTAACAGGATTTCAGTTTTCCACTTGAATGAGCTTTGGCAGCAGCAATTCAAAACCGATTTCCCTGAATGCTGTCAAGGAACAACCTGGTTTGTCAAGAGAAGATCACGATCTAAGATAAACTGCTTACCAGACAAAGGACATTTGTGTGAAATGTTAAGATTTTATGTCTCTGGGGTTTTGGTGGTATGTAGTTAAAATTATTATAATTAATAGGGGGCTGCAGTGTTGGAGCCATCCATCCATTTTCCATCAGCATTGTATTCTGTGTTGCTTCTTTATTGTGGTAGTCAGTCACTTGGGTGGGGCCGTGTAAAAGTGAAGGGAATAAGTTATGTATTCGTGCTCTGTTCTGGGCTGTTTAGTTTGGAGCTGGGGACTGACAGATGTCACTTTTGGAGACCGCTTTATTTCATCACTTCAAGATTCTTTTGCTACTTGCTAATAAAGGATCAAATTCACTTCTTCAGCTTTGGGGAACATCATTATTGGAGCGATTGGAGGGCACGTCATACAAGCATAAGAATCCGTGGGGGTAACCCGCAGCGGCGTCGGCTTGTTTGAGATGCCGAATGAACTGGCCTCCACAACTGCCTTTGGCAACAAATTCCACAGATTCACAACCTTCTGGCTGACTAGTACCATCTTGCAATTGCCACATAGCCCTCCAAACCACTCCTGTCCATGTACTTCTCTGGATGGCTTCAATTTAGTAATTTAGTAGCCTCCATCAACCACTGTTTCTGGTATTTCATTCCAAATATGTACCACTCTGCACGGAGACTAATGTCCCTTTTAGATCACTCACCTCTGATCAGAATCAGGGTTAATATCATAGCATATGGAGTGACATTTGTTGTTTTACAGCAGCAGTACATTGTAATGCATAATAATTTCAAAAACTATAAGTTATAAATAAGATGTATAATGTGTAGTGCAAAAAGAGAGCAAAAGAATGAAAAAAAAAGTTAAGTATTGTAAACAAGAGAAAGTCTGCAGATGCTGGAAATCCAAGCAACACACACAAAATGCTGGAAAAACTCAGCTATTCAGGCAGCATCTATGGAAAAGAGTATAGTTGAGATTTTGGGCTGAGACCCGTCATCAGGACTGGAGAAAAAAAGATGCAGTCAGATTTAAAAGGGTGGGGGGTGGGGAGATTGCAATGAGGCCACACTCAGGTCGGAAGAACAACACCTTATACTGTATTCTGTCTGAGTAGCCTCCAACCTGATGGCATGAACCTCGATTTCTCCAACTTCTGGTAATGCCCCCCCCCTTCCCCTTTCCTTCACCGGTCCCAATCCCCTTTTCCCTCTCTCACCTTATCTCCTTACCTGCCCATCACTGTGCTCTGGTTCTCTTTCCCCTTTTCTTTCTCCCATGGCCTTCTGTCCTCTCCTATCAGATTTTTCCCCTTCTCCAACCCTGCATCTCTTTCACCAATCAACTTCCCAGCTCTTTGCTTCACCCCTCCCAGTTTCACATATCACCTTGTGTTTCTTCCTCCCCTCCCCCAACTTCTAACTCCATCTTTTTTTCCTTCAAGTCCAGCTGAAGGGTCTCAGCCCATAATGTCAACTAACCTCAGCCTGGCCTGCTGAGCTCCCCCAGCATTTTGTGTGTGTGTCAGTGAGCAATTTATAGATGTCCATTCAGAAATCTGTTGGTGGAGGGGAAGAAGTTGTTCCTGAAATGTTGTGTGTCTTCAGGTTCCTGTACCTCCGCCTCGATGGTAGCAAAAAGCAGACAGCATGTCCTGTGTGATAGGGATCCTTACTGATGGATGCTGCTTTTTGAGGCCTGGCCTTTTAAAGGTGTCCTCCATGCCGGGGTGGCTATTGCCCATGATGGAGCTGGATGCGTTTACAACTTACTGCAGCTTTTTTGGATCCTGTGCAGTGGCCCCTCCATAATTATGCCCTCTTGGTTTTTAACCCCTCCTTTCTGGAGGGATGGAGATTACATGCTTTCACACTGTCTATGTCCCTTGTAGTTTTATATATCTGTCAGGTCACCCCTCAATCTCCCTCTTCCAGAGATAAAGTCCTAGTCTACACAATCTCCCCTCAAGGTGTGCCTTGGGGGGGTGGGGGGGTATCTCCTTGTCCATAAGTACAGGCAACAACCTGATAAATCTTTTCTGTGCTCTTTCTAATTTAATACCATCTTTACTATAATGGTTAACCAAAACTGTACACAGTACCTCAAATGCAGCATTATTTTCTGGCTACTGTACTCAGTGTCCTGACTGATGAAGTCTGGCATAGTAAACATCTTCTTCACCACCTTATCTATATGTGACGACACTCACTAGGTCTTACCACTAAGACCTACCCTGGCTTGATCTTCCAAAATTCAATACTTCACATTTATCTGGAGTGGAGGTCATGTGCCAATCCTCAGCGAACATACCCAGCTGATCTAGATTTCCCTGCAACTTTTCATAATGTTCTACACTATCTACAACAGTACTGTACCTATTTTTAGTATCATTTGTAAGCTTACTAGCCATGCCCTGTACAATCATGGTCAAATCGCTTATATAAATAACAAACAGCAGCAACCCCCACAACTCACCACATGATCTATAGTCTCCAGTCTAAGAAATGACCCCGATCTGTTTGTGAGTTTCAACACGGGGCGGTGGCGGTGGGGGGGGGGGGTGTGTGGTCGTGGTAGAAGCAGTCCTTGAGCCTGGTGCAACATGTTTTCTAACATTTGTGCCTTCTGCCCATTGGAGGGGGGGAGGGGGTTCTGTTGGCTTTTCCAAGGCATTGGGAAATGTCCATGGAGAGGAGGCTGGTGTTATTGATAGACGATGCTGTGTTCAGAACCCACTGCAATTCCATTTTATTTATTGAGATACAGCGTGGAATAGGCCCTTCAAGCCGCACCACCCAGTCATCCCCAATTTAACCCTAGCCTAATTGTTGGACACCTTACAATGACAATTAACCTGTCAACCGATATGTCTTTGGAAACGGGAGCATCTGGAGGAAACCCACACATTCATGGGGAGAACGTACAAACTCCTTACAGACAGCAGCGGATTCTTGTGTTCTTGGGCAGAACAGTTACCATACCAAGCAGTGATGCATCTGGATTCTTTTTATGGTGCATCTGAAACAATTAGTGAGGGTAATTGAGGATATTCTGAACTTCTAGCCTTCTGAGGAAGTAGGGGCACGTTTGTACAAGAGATATTTGCGTAATCTAGATATAGCAACATCTCAGAATAAAATCAGATTTATTTTCATTGAGGTACACTCAGTGTCCACTTTATTAGGTACCTCCTGTTCGTAGTCTTCTGTTTGTGTATCCAATCCTCTTCAAGGTTCAACATATTGTGCATTCAGAGAAGCTCTTCTGCACATCACTCTTGTAACATGTGGTTATTTGAGTTACTGTCGCCTTCCTGTCAGCTTGAACCAGTCTGGCCATTCTCCTCTGACCTCTCTCATTAACAAAGTATTTTCACTGACAGAACTGCCACTTGCTAGTGTTTCTCACACCGTTCTCTGTAAACTCCAGAGACTGCTGTGCGTGAAAATCCCAGGATACCAGCAGTTTCTAAGATACTCAAACCACCCCGTCTGGCACCAAAGTTGCTTAGATCACATTTCTTGATGTTTGGTCTGACCAACAAACAAACTTATTGACCCCGTCTGCATGCTCTCATGCAATAACGTGCTGCCACAGGATTGGCTGATTAGATATTCTCATTAACGAGCAGGTGTGCATAATAAAGTGCCCACTGAGTGTGTGTCGTGGAGTTTGTTGCTTTGTGGCAGCAGTACTGTGCCAGACGTTAAAAAATTACTACACAAATAAGTGGTACAAATCAGCAACAGTAGGTGGAAGCAGTGTTCATGGGTTCACGAACCGTTCAGAAATCTGATGGCAGATGAGGCCCTACAACTGGGGTTCTCAGTCTGGGGACCACAGACCCCTTGGTTAATGGTAGGGCTCCACAGCATAAAAATGGTTGGGAGACTCAGTTGTTATGCTGAAGACTTACTGTGTAACTACTGCAACTTGAATTAATCTTCCCAGAAGAGCTAAAACACTGGCATCCATCCAGCCATGGGGGAAAATATCTACTACCTGAACAAGGGGGTAGCTACCCAGTAGTTGTCTGAGTGTAGGGAAACAACAGATTATACAGTGGGAAAGAAGCCAGTCAGCTCAATCTAACTTGAGGTTCTGTAGTTGATCGTGGATTTTTAAATATAGTTCTGCTATTGTGAAATGTTAGTTATATGACATCTTTGACATCCTCTCCCAGTAAAATAGCTTTAGTTCTTCACGTTTAACTTGGAGTTTCTATTCCCTTTTGGAAAGATTGGCAAAGAGCGTTTGAAAGTCTAGGTGAAAAATGCAACATCCAATCATCAAGGCCAGTGGGTCCCATGGTTACAGACTATATACTTGTGTATGGGGAAGTACAGAAGCATGATATTCCTGTAGGGCACATGAATGTAAGGTACCCTTGGCATCAAGAACATCTAAGAGGGGCCAAAAATGCAACTGTGACAAGAGCAGGAAATTGATGTTCTAAATATACCAAGAATGGTCAGTTGTTACTGACGAATTCAAAGTTTGAGGTATGGGTGGGTGAGAGAATATGCAGGCTGAAAGTAAATCACGGGTCTTGGGATGTTTCAACCCTCCAGCCAGGAGCTATACTTGATGGGAGTAAGCTTGAGAGAACTGATAATGCAACTACAATGATTTGTCAGGTTTTTGCCTTGGAGACATGGAGTTGTATGTTATGGAAATAGACACTTCAGCCCAATTTGTTCACCAAGATGCCTATCTAAGATGGTTCCATTTGTCTGCATTTGACCCATATTTCCCCCTAAACCAGGGGTTCCCAACCATTTACATGTCATAGACCCCTACTATTAACCAAAGAGTCCATAGACTCAGGTTGGGAGCCCCTGTTCTAACCCTTCATGTTTCTAATGTTGATATTGTCCCTGACTCAAACTCTTCCTTGGTAGCTTGTTCCACATACGTATAACCCTCTGCATGAAATGGGCCCCTTTTAAACCTTCCCCTCTCACCTCATATCTATGTCCATTAGCTTTTGATTTCCTTTTTCTGAGAAATTGACTGTGTACGTTCACTCTCTCTATGAAACTCATAATTTTTATACAGCTCCATAAGGTTACTCTACTTCTGCTCTCCAATGAATAAAGTCCTAGTCTACCGTGTCCTTTGTTCCCTTCAACTATATGCCTCTCCATTGCAATCATGGAATTACTTCTTTTAGAGTTGGGGGGTGGGGGTATTTTCTACCCCTCAACCAACATCACTAGAAACGGTCGTGATTCACTTTGCTCAGCACAAATTTGCTGCCCTTGTTCCAAAAGGCAATGGAGGACAAGTGATTGAAAACTGATCGTCGCTCCATTGCCTTTTGGAACGAGTGATTGAAAACTGATTGATGGACAGTGATGTTAATGGACATGGGGATAAGGTAGGAAATGGTGGAGTGATAGAAAATTATCCGTGTTAATATTAAATAGTAAACCAGAATTAAGAGGTCAAATGGCCTACTCCTGCTCCTATTAACATTTTTTTTTCTATTTTGTTCTTCAGTAGTTCATAAAAGACACGTCTTCTCACTGTTTTCGTTGCTTTGTTTTCCTCCTGTAGTTCATTTGAACCCAGCCATTGAGCCTCTCTCTTGGATGTTGGGTACCTGGATTTCTGACCCTCCTGGGGAAGGTTGCTATCCAACTATCAAACCTTTCAAGTACATGGAGGAAGTCCAAATCACGCACGTTGGTCAACCCATGCTGAATATTTCGTAAGTCAGAATGTCTTTTTACACAGTCACAATGTCAGCTCTGCCCAGTTGCTATACACTGTGGGAGATTTTGTTACAGTATTAAACTTTTATTTCCAGGATTTGAGGGGAGTGCTGATGATATTTTGCACAGAAGATGGGGTGTTACAGTAGCGTAGCAGTTACCACGATGCTATTATAGCTCAGGACATCAGAATTAGGAGTTCAGTTTCATTGTCCTCTGTAAGCAGGTTTGTATGTTCCTTCCCGTGTGTGCGTGGGTTTCCTCTGGGTGCTCTGGTTTCCTCCCATTGGCCAAAGACTTATCGGTTAGTAAGTTAATTGGTTATTCTAAATTGTCAAGTGATTAAAGTTCAAAGTAAGTTTATTATCAAAGAACATTTATGTAACCATGTATAACCCTGATCTTAATTTTCTTGCAGGCATTCTCAATAAATCCATAGTAATAGAATCAATGAAAGGCCACACCAACTGTTCGTTTAACAAGTGTGCAAAAGACGACAAACTGTGTAAATGCAAAAAGAAGTAAATAATAATAATAAATAAATAAGCAATAAATATCGAACATGAGATGAAGAGTCCTTGAAAGTGAGTTCATAGGTTGTGGGAACAGTTCAGTGATGGGATGAATGAAGTTATCCCCTCTGGTTCAAGAGCCTGCTGGCTGAGGAACAATAACTATTCCTGAACCTGGCAGTGTGCGTCCTGAGGCTCCTGTACCACCTTGCCGATGGGAGCACCAAGCGAACATGGCCTGGATGGTGAGGGTCCTTGATGATGGATGTTGCTTTCCTGTGATGGCGCTCTGTGTAAACGTGCACAGGGGTGAGGAGGGCTTTACCCATGCTGGACTGGGCCATATCCACTACTTGTAGAATTTTCCATTTAAGAGTGTTGGTGTTTTCATACCAGGCTGTGATGTAACCAGTCAATATACTCTCCACTACACATCTATAGAAGTTTATCAAAGGTTAAGCTATGGGTTTAATCAGTAGGTTACCGGTGGTGTAACTGGAAGGCCTGTTCCACGCTGTATCTCTAAATTAAAAAAAATAAAACTGAGAAAGGTTTCTAATACTTGTAGATTAGAATATAACATCAGAAAGCTTGTACTCTCATTGATCAAATTTGTGGCTGATCTAGCTCAGTACCATTTTTCTGCTATATTCCTTGAATCTCTCCATATTCAGCAATCATGATCTGCTGAGCAAGATGGACAGATTTCATACTCTGTTAATAACACTACCCCAGTTCCTTTTTCTTTCTGCTTGTCCTTTCTAAATGTTAAGTACCTTTTGAACATTCAGCTCTCCACTCTGGCCTGTAGTTTCTGCAATAACAGTTGGATCCTATCCAACTACCTCTGTCTGTGCAGGTAATTCATCAGTTTTCTTGTGAACACTACGTACATGTAGATATAGTACCTTTTAATTTCGTCCCTTTAAACATTTTCAGAACTTTTGATTTTGCCTGTTACCTTTCTCACTTTCATGAAGTTTCCCTCCTTCCTGAATTCCTCCTCACCCCCTTCCTAGCTGAAATGCAATTCTTCCTGCAAGGAAATTAATTATGATCCTACTGAGGTGCAGATTCTACCTGCCTCAGAAACAGCCTCCAATCCTCATGGTCTAAACCCTCTCTCCTGAATGATTCATTTTCTATATCTTTTTCTATACTACTCAGCAGGTGGTACCAGAGCATGACCGTCTTGTTTTTAAAACTGGCTCCTGAACAAAGGAAGGTCTCATCCTTTTGCCATCTCTTAGTGTCAATACAAACAACTTTGGGTTGTTCCCACGCTCTCTTCAGAACACTCTGCAGCCGCCCAGTGACGTCCTTCCACTCTGGAGTCACTTGCAGAGCCGTAGTAATAGTTGTCTTTCCCCCGACCTATTGAAACCTCAATCAGCCTTGCTGTTTCATGTTGCTGTGCAACTGAGGAAGATTGTTCAGTACCTGAGGATGGTGAATGACTACAGAGTACAGAGGCCTTAATCCAAAAGATCCTGTCTGATTCTGTTATTTGTTGGATGTACTTGTGGAGTATTTATTACAGAATGCAAGATATTTGTTGAATTTGCTACATTCTTTAGTTTTACACAGGCGGATGAACTTGCCTCTGTTTATTTGAGATGCAGTGCTGTTTTAAGCACCAATTCTCATGGGAAACTTAGCCACACATATTTAACATGTGGAATTTGCAATCACTTTGATCAGCGAAATGAACAAAGGGTGTGTTAATAGGATTTTATTAAGTAGTGTGGACGGAGGTGCTTCTGGAGGCTGTGAAATGAATTTGGTGTAATATCAGGGGATTACAGCATTCAGCTGTCTAATGCCACTATTTGTGTATATGTGAAGGATTGATATTTTTAAATGGAGTAGCAATGGTAGCGGTAAAACTGAAATAACCCAGGACCCTTTGGACTTGGGTAATACCAAACTGGCGATTTGCCACACAATTGGATCTTACTACTTTTAACACCTAAGCACATTTTTATTTCACTAGATTTTTTTTTACAAGTTACACAATATTATAATAAACTGTCTGGTGAACCCAGTGAGTTTAAAGGAAGCAGGAAATAAAGGGTGCTTCTGACACTGGCAATAGCCTTGTTCCACGACAGCGAACCCAAACGATACACACTTGTTGGGTTGGAAATGGGGACATATATGTACCTTGATAATAAAATTTATTTTGAACTTTATAACTAAAATCTTTTCAAACACAAATGGGGAATGTCTTTTTCACAATTTGTATGAATGACTTAGATGAATACCCCTGTTAGCTGATTAGCCAGGTGAGGAAGTGAGTCTGAAGTCTCTCCACAGGGATTTGTATGAATGAGAAAGCTGACGACAAAGGGGTGTGATTTAGGAAAACGTGAACAGACAATAAACAACTTTTGAGCAGAAAATAGTAAACATTAATGTACAAATAGATAGATACTGGTTTAGGATTCAGCAAAAGTAAACATGCAAATACAGCAAGCAATTAGTGTGTTGGATTTTATTGCATGTAGCTTGGAGCACCACAGTTATAACAGTATAACAAGATTGTAGGGGCATTTAGAGCATTGTTGCTACCTGGATAGAGGGAGATACTTGGCCTTGAGGTCTATGCAGTGTAGATTGATTGGATTGATTCCACGGGATGGTCCTGTCCCATGTAGAGAGAGCATAAACTAGGTAGTTCAGAAGAATGCAAGGTGGGGTGATAAGCTTATTGAGATGTACACCATTTCAAAGAAATACCAAAGGGCTTCCTTTAGTGGGGAAACTTAGAACCATGTTCTCGGGATAAGGAGTGAGGCAAGGAAACTTGGTTATCTTTGGAAGTCTCTTTCTCACAGGTTATGGATCTTTAGATATTCAGTGTATTCAAGACACAGTTTTTGGATGAGGGAATCAGAGGATATGGGGATCAGATGGAAAAGTGTCAAGACACAACATCAACCACAGCCTTGCAGAATGACAGGACAGACACTGGGATTATTTTGTCTATTCCTATTTCTTATTTAGTATATTCTTAAAGTTGTATAAAACTTTGCATCTCGTATCTCCTGAGCTGAGCATGATAAAAGAAGAGCACAGAAAGAAAACAAATTAATCACAAAGGTATGACATCCTTCAGAAAAGTGATGAGCAAAAAAAACTCCTCATTTTGAGATGGGTATCAGATGTGTTTTTGTCTCCTGCGAGGTAACTGGTTGAACTGTATGAGGGTGGAGGTAATTCTTTTTAAACTCGAATGGCCCTGCTTGGGGAGTGTCTGAGAAGTTCAATTTTAGCTTGGGAAGCCGCACTTGCTAGTAACAATTGTCGATCTTTTCAGCTTTTTCAAACTAAGTTTCCTCATTTATTTCACAGATTTAATGGTTTCAATCCTGAAACCAGGAAGCCAATGCACAGGGAGTGTGGCTTTATCAGAATCAAGCCTGGCACCAACAAAGTGGCATTTATCAGCGCACAAAACACAGGTAGAGTACTACCTGCACTGAATACTCTAATACACTTTGAAATGAAACTCTTCCTTCAGAGGATAATTGAGCTGCTGTGTATTTACATTTTATCTTAGTTATATAATTATTGTTGAATGAGTCAGGTTCCTGGTGTATGTGTGTGGAAATTCATTGAAACATATTATCTAATCTGCAAAACACATTACATTTCAACATAAATTTCTTTTCAGAAGGATACTGTGGTAAATTCATAGGTGCCTTTGGTACAGAGACAGAACTCAGTATCTCATTGAAATGGATTTGGAACAGTAAGGGCAACTAAAAGGCAGGCTCCAGCCAATCATGAGCCATTAAAGACAGTTTATTGATATCAATCTGTAAGTGCCTTTTCTTCCCCCCCACCACCACCCCCAAAGAGACAGCTGAGGACTGTCCCTGACAGGGTAAAACCTGGATGACCATGAGGATAATTGTTATTGGATCAGTGAGTCAATGGCAGCTATTAGGGAGTGAAAATAGAGAAAAGATGTTGCATAATGCAGTGGAGGAAGACATGCCCAGCAAGTCAGGCGGGGGTTGTTCTCCACTTGCAGAGATAAAGAAAGAAAAGAACCACGAGCTAAAGTAGCATCACAGATGAACAAGTGATGCAGAGAAATCAAGTTTCATTAAGTTGTAGAATCAAATACGTAGTCCAGAAGGCTACAATATGTTTGGTCATTATTCTTTTCAGCTTATTCTCATGATCATCCTGGTTTTCTATGATCTTTCCTGCAATTTAACAAGCTTCTTTTCTGTGCTTCCAAGTTCAACCTGAATCAGTAACTCTTTTTCTCTTCTTAGGTATGACCTGATGAGTATTTCCAGCATTTTCTTTCAAGAGGTGAATTAATCTTTAGAACTATTGGGATGCAAATGCATCCTTGGTCCCATATGTGCATATAATGCAATGGTTGCATGTTGCAATTTGTTTCTGAAATCAGGTTGTTTGACAAACTAGCATTGTCCAATTAAACGAGGTGGTTAAGCACCACCTGTTGAAAGGGCAACTGACATTCAGTGTCAAGTTTGAAGCCCTTATGGTAAGTTGAATTTTGGATTTAAACGTTAACTCTGTATCTCTTTCAACAGATGCTGCTTGATCTGCTAAGTTATGTTTTCATTTCAGATTTCCAACTTCAGTTTTCTGATAACTTAATGAAACATTTTGATGATTTTCTACTCATTTTTTTCTCTTCCTCATGAGTGTTAACTGCTTTTTTTTTGTTTATCGAGCTGACGTTTGTCGTGTGTTCACTGAAACAGATCGATTGTTTATTAATGCCCCTAGTTTCTGCCCATTTCTGTTTTTTCACCTCGATTCTTCCTCATCTGCTGGCACTAAAACTCAAATCACAGAGTTGTCACAGGTGGACAAGTTGAGATTAAATAATTCTCAAAAATGTTACTGTCAAGGCTGTCAAACTCTTAATGGGATGCTCAGTGAAGAACACATACATCAGGATGCTGTTTATTGAATACATCTTTGCATCGAGCACTATCATCCCCACAAAACTCATTACTAATATACAAGACCTGGGCCACGATACTCGCTGTGTAACTGGATCCTCAATTTCCACACTTGAGGACCCAAGTCCTTGAGGATTGCCAGCAACATTTCTCCACTCCCACCATTAGTACAGGTGCCTCACAAGACTCTGTGCTTCGCCCCCTGCTCTACTCACTTAGTACCTATGATTGTGTGGCTAAGGACAGCTCCAATGGCATATTCAAATTTGCTGACATCACCGCTGTTGTTGGCTGAATCAAAAGTGGTGATGAATCGGCATATAGGAGGGAGATTGAAAATCCTGTTGAGTGGTACCACAACAACAGCCACTCACTCAATGTCACCAAAGTCAAAGAGCTGATTATTCACTACAGCAGGAAGAAGCTGGAGGACCATGAACCAGTTCTCATTGGAAAGAGGGTCAGTAGTTTTAAATTCCTTGGCATTATCATATCAGAGAATCTGTCCTAGGACCAGCAATTGTGCCATCTCAAAGACAGTGCCTCTACTTTCTTAGAAATTTGCATGTCACCAAAAACTTTTTAAAAAAAAAATGCTTCCATAGCTGCACAGTGGAGAGTCTTCCAACTAGTTGCATCACCTGCTGGTATGGGAACACACCTATGTTCGGGAATGGAAACAACTACAGAAAGTGGTGGACACATCACAGCCAAAGCCCTCCCCAACATTGAACACATTCACATGGAGCACTGCCACAAGAATGCAGCATCCATCATCAAAGACCTCCACCAACCAAATCACGCTGTCTTCTCACTACTACCGAAGCCTTAGGTCCCACTCCACCAGGTTCAGGAACAACACCTTCAGGCTCCTGAACTGGCATGGATAACTTTAGTTGGCTCAACACTTGAACTGATTGACAACCGATAGGTTCACCTTCAAGGATTCTTTACAACTCATATTTTCTGTTTTTTTTAATTTGTTTTGCATAATTTGTCATTTTTTGCACATTGGTTATTTGTAGGTCTTTGTTATTGTATAGTTTTTTTTTTGTAAATTCTATTATATTTAGTTTCCTGTAAATGTTTGCAAGAAAATGAATCTCAAGGTATTATATGGTATTGCTTGGGACTTGGAAATTTTGAAGCTCCTATCACTTGAGAATGCTTCCCTATAGTCTAGTGTGTTCATATTAAATCATTAATGGATTAACGATTTACAAAAGCAAAATAAGTGCAAAGAAAAAAAATAGAATTAATGCAGAGTCCTGATGCAGGGTCTTGACCTAAAATGTCAACTGTCCACTTGTCTCCATGGATGCTGCCTGGCCTGCAGAGTTCCTTCAGCAATTTGTGTTTTTTTGCTCTAAATCGTACCATCTACAGCTTATTGTGCAAACATGAGGAAATCTGCAGATGCTGGAAATTCAAATAACACACACAAAATGCTGGTGGAACACAGCAGGCCAGGCAGCATCTATAAGGAGAAGCACTGTCGACGTTTCAGGCCGAGACCCTTCGCCAGGACGAAGGCCCGAAGGGTCTCGGCCTGAAATGTCGACAGTGCTTCTCCTTATAGATGCTGCCTGGCCTGCTGTGTTTCACCAGCATTTTGTGTGTGTTGTTTACAGCTTATTGTGTGTGTGGTTTTTTTTGCTCCAAATTACATCATCTGCAGTTTATTGTGTGTCTAATCTACTTTTACCATGGTTGCTTCTGTTTTTGTTATTTTTAGGAGCAGTACTGTTTCCTTAATGATCAAGTTGTATTCATATATCAAATAAAGTAAACATCAAGTTTATCTGCTTTTATTGGTGGTGATGCTGGTAACTGAAATCATGAGGGCTTGCCCTGAGTTGCAAAGAGAGTTATCAGAACCAGAAGATGGCACCACTACAACCGTGGCACTTCTTTTGTACTGCAATGAAGTGTCAGTTCCCGACCGTAGGATCTGATTTGGGGCTTGGAAAGCTTTGTAATTTTAAGCCCTGTGCTATCTCATATCAACTTTCCTTTTTTCTTTTACTTTAAATAAAATACAGATGTTTTTATGAGTAGGATTTCAGCAGCGAAGTACAGATTACTCTCCTCCCTTGTTTTCTGGCTGTTGCATTAGAATGTCATGAGTAACGTGACCAAGTTACCATTCTGCTTTTCCAACGCCAGCTGCATCTCTTAAACCAAGTAATAACACGGCTGTTCTTATGTCTTCAAAGTTTCTGGCAACACCCTCAAAAGAAAAATTCCACTGTGGAAAAAAAGCAGCACAACTTGTTAACCCATCTCTAATCCACTGCAGTGAATCACCAAAAGTTTGCGAGTCAGCTTTCAACTGGCTCAGTACAGGCATGATTTTGGATTCAAACATTGATTCCTCTGGAACTACATCAAATTGTGAATTAATTTCTGTTAGTGTCTTTGCACTCTGTGATATTCTTACTGAATAGAATAGAAATTGAACATAGTCAATCAGCATTGCTTAGGTTCCTCTGTATATCTTTTTTTTATAACTTGCTTTTGCTGGCATGGTGATCAGAGAGTCCTTTGAGGATAGATATTATCCAAACAGAAAACACATTTTTGTTATACAGATTTGACATCTATCTATTTTTCCCCTTTATCTCTAAGCCTGAATACCTCTGGACATTTGTCTCAGAATTGTTTGCTTTTTTAAAAAAATATAAAAATGCAACCAACCAGCCTGAAGTGAAAATGTCTTTTGAAGAAATAGTGTGTATTTGCATGAATATACTAAGTACCTCATGCTAAAGCAAGAGAAACTTATCATTGTTTGCTGTTATAAATTCCTTTTGAGCTTTCTATATTTCATACAATCTCATTGGTAAGTTCTCGGCCCCCTAAAAAGCAAATGGCATTTGATCTTTCATTAGCTGTCATAACCTTTTACAACACTTTTTATATAACCTGCAGGACCTTGAACACCTAAGCATCAAATGGCACCCGTTGTATTACCTAGGGAGTTTTCATCCACAATCCTCACTGGAGTTTACATACCACCAGTGGCCGACTATAATCAAGAGCTTGAGATACTGTATGATGCCATCACAAAACAAGAAGTAGTCCATCACAACGCCTTTTAAATCGTATTCAACCAGGTTTGTTTGAATAAACCCCCCCCCCCCCCCCCAGGTGCCATCAGCAGATAACCTGTAGCACCAAAGGTGCCAACACACTAGACTACTGTCATACTAAGATAATGAATGCCTACCATTCCATGCCCAGATCACATTTTGGGAAATCCGATCACTTGCCTGTCCTCCTACCTGCATTCAGGCAGAGGCTAAAGAGCAAGGCTCCAGAGATGAGGACAACAAAAAGGTGGTCATGGGAGGCAGAGCAGCAGTTACGGGATTGCTTCGAGTTGGTGGATCTGAATGAATACACTATGGTTATCATGAACTTTATAAAAACAGATGTAGATCAGTGGTTTCTCATATTCAGTCTTTCCCAACCAGAAGCCCTGGATGAACCATGAGATCCACAATCTGCTGAAGACTAGATCAGAGGCATCCAGTTCTGGTGACCAAGGAAGTTACAAGAGGTCTAGGAACAACCTCTGCAAAGCCATTTCACGGCTGAAGTGGCAATTTCAGACTAAACCTGAGTCAATGAAGGAAGCTCAATGGTTGTGACAGGGCTTGAATACTGTCACCTCTTATAAAGTAAAATCAAGCAACATGGGCAACAACAGGGCTTTGCTTCCAGATTAACTCACTGCCTTCCTAATTCACTTTGACCTTCAAAACATGGAGGAGCCATCACAAACTCCCACAGGTCCTGATGATCTTGTGATTTCAGTCTTTGAGGCTGATGTGTGAGCATCCTTCAGAAGAGCGAACCCGCGAAAAGCATCCAGGGTACCTGGCCCTGTACTAAAAACCTGAGCTGTTCAATTGGCTGGAGTGTTCACTGAGATCTTTAACCTCTCACTTTGGCAGTCTGAGGTACCCACCTGCTTCAAGCAGGCTTCAGTCATGCTGGTGCCAAAGAAGAACATGGTAATCTTCCTCAATGACCATGATCCAGTACTCTTACCTGAGAAGCAACTTGGATCCATCCATCTTGCCTACTGGAGCAACAGGTCCACAGCAGATGCCATCTCATTGGCTCTTCATTCAACCCTGGAACATCTGGACAGCAAATGTGCATGCATCAGGGTGCTCTTTATCGACTACAGCTCAGCATTCAATACTATCATCTTTCAAAACTAATCAATAACCTTCAGGACCTTGGCCTCAGTACCTCCTTGGGAAGTTGGATCCTCAATTTCCTCACTCGCAGACCCCAGTCAGTTCAGGTTAGCAACGACATCTCTGCCACAATCACCATCAGCATGGATGCACCACAAGGCTGTGTGCTTTGCCCCTACTCTACTCGCTTTGCACTTATGACCGTCTGGCTAAGCAGAGCTGCAATGCCATATTCAAGTTTGCTGATGGCACAATTGTAGGTTGAATCAAAGGTGGTGATGAATCCGTATGTAGGAGGGAGATTAAAAATCTGAGCGGTGCCACAACAACAACCTCTTACTCAATGTCAGCAAGACCAAGGAGCTGATTTTTTTTACTTTGGGAGAAGGAAACCAGAGGTCCATGAGCCAGTCCTCATTAGAGGATGAGAGGTGGAGAGGGTCAGCAACTCTAAATTCCTAGCTGTTACCATTCCAGAGGACCTGTCCTGACCCCAGCACGTAAATACAATTACAAATAAAACACAGCAGGGCTTCTACTTCTTAGGAGTTTGCAAAGATTTGGAATGACATCTAAAACTTTGACAAACTTCTACAGATGTGTGGTGGAGAATATATTGACTGGTTGTCTCACAGCCTGGTATGGAAATACCAATACCATTGAATGAAAAATCCTACAAAATGTAGTGAAATCAGCCCCGTAGATCATGGGTAAAACCCTCCCCACCATTGAGCACATCTACGTGGAGTGTTATCACAGGAAAGCAGCATCCATTATTAGGGACCCCCACCACCTTGGTCATGCTTTCTTCTCACTGCTGCCCTCAGGAAGAAGATACTCACACCACCAGGTTCAGGAACAATTATTACCCCTCAAGCATCAGGCTCCTGAACCAGAGGGAATAACTTCACTCGCCCCATCCCTGAACTGTTCCCACAACCTTTGGACTCACTTTCAAGGGCTCTTCATCTCATGGTCTCAGTATTTATTGCATATTTGTTTGTTACTATTATTTCTTTCTTGTACTTGCAAAGTTTGCTGTCTCTTACACACTAGTGGGGTCTTTCATTGATTCTGTTTTGGTTAGTATACTGTTAGGGATTTATTGAGTATGCCCACCAGAAAATGAACCTCAGGGTTGTATATGGTGACATATGTACTTTGATGATAAATTTAGTTTGAACTTTCTTGTAATCTGTCCTATCCTTACAAATGTGTGGAGTTGTGGCCATAATGTTTTCACTGTTGATATCAGCACATTTGCCTTTTTGTGAATTCCAGCACAGAAATAAAGCAAATAAAATTTGTATGGCAGATAGATTTTTACTTGCATGAGTTTGGAGCAGCCTCTGTTTCCCTGAATTCTGTGTTCACCACTGTGAGTCTCCAAGCTGGACAATGGAGATGATTGATGTGCATTTAGTTGGAGCAGCTTTGTTGAGACTAGTATTTGGGATTATTAATAGTGCAGTATTTTAGTTTCCAGTGTGCTAATAAGACTATTGTTTGGAATATTTTCCACTCCTTATTTTGGAACTGTCTTTACTCAGCTAAATGTTGTGAATTTCATTTTTGCATCCATAATCACACTACAGCCCAGACGTGAATCAATCCTTTCCCCGAGAGTCCTCTATAAAGTTCCTTCCTCTTGCCTTAAAGCCTATAGCCTTTTGTATTTAATATCCCCACCATGCATAAAAGATAATATCTTTCCTGTGCCTCTCATTATTTCATTTTCTCCATGCGGTCGCTCCAGCGAAAATAGTCCAGTTTCTCTCCATAAATCCAGACAACATCCATTAGAATCTGTTTCCAACAAAATCACATCTTCCCTGGAATGTGGTGACCAGACCATCATACAGTACTCCAGTTGTGGCCTGAACATTGATCTGTATAGTTGCAATGTTACCTTGCAGCTCTTGATGCCACTTTTGGAATAATGGACTTGAACCTCAATGTTCATCAACATTCCTTAGTACCCTATCATTTACTGTACTTCTCCTACCCCAATTTGACTTCCCAAAATGGATCGTATCACACTTGTTTAGATTAAGTTCCATTTGCCCAACTTTCAATGATCTTTACCCTGCTGTACCCTTAGACAGCCTTCCTTACTATCTATAACACCCCTGATTTTTATGTCATTTGCAAACTTTTAATCGTACCTCCTACATTCACATGTAATTATTAATATATATCACAATTAATGGAAGACCCAGCTCCAACCCCTGTGGTACAGATTTCCAATAAGCAAAACGTTTCTGCTCCACTACTCTTTGCTTCCTATCAACAAGCCACTTCTGGATGCAGTTTTCCAGATTACCTTAAATTCCATATGTCAACCTTCTGGACTAGCTCATTATGCTGGACCTTGTCAAATGTCTTACTGAGTTCTATGTAGCAAACTCTACCACTCTGCCTTCATCAGTCATTTTAGTCACCTCCTTAAAATCTCAGTGAGATTTCTGAGACAGAGTTTCATCTGCACAAAGCCATGCGGGCAATTCCTTGACCATCCCTTAGGATTTTCTGTATTAATTTCCTTATGATTGATATAAGGCTCACTGGCCTGTGATTGTTTGGTTTAACCCATTTCCCTTCTTTAGCTGTTAGCTTCTATAACCTGTGTTCTGGTACCTCACCCGTGCTTAATGATGAATCAAAAATTTCTGTCAGGGCCCCAGATGTCTTCTGCCTTGCACCCTGAGGTAGATTTCATCTGGCCCTGGCAATTTAGTCACACTTATATGTTCTAAGACATCTAATATCTTCAGCTTCTTAATACTGATATGGTCCTGACTATCAAAGTTACCCAAAACCTTCCTCGTCCTTCTTCGTGAGCATAGATGAGATGCTTTTTAAGGGCCTTGCCCACAGCTCCTGGCTCCACATTAAGGGGATCTACTCTTTCCCGCTGGCTCTTGCTCCTAAAGGAATATCTTAGGTTCTTCTTCATCTTAACTGCCAAGGATATCTCATGGCCACTTTGTGCCCTTCTCTAAGTGCTCCCCTTTGCTCTCTATGTTTTTTAAGAGTCTCACTCAATTTCTGTTGCCTATATCTGTCATAGGCCTCTTTTTTAAACAAAAAATCTACCCTTTATTATCCAAGTTTCCCTAACTGCGCCATCTTTGGCCTTTTTGCTCTTAACTGGAACACGCCCTGTGGTCTTATAATTCACTTTTGAAAGATTCTCACTTGTCACTGTCACTTTACCTACAAGCATCTTCCCCTAATCTGCTTTCTGCAGATTGTCTCTTATACTGCTATAATCAGCTTCCCTCCAATTTAGGACCTTAACTTGAGGGCCAACTTTAACCCTTTCCATAACTACTTTGAAACTTACATAAATATAGTCAGTGTTCCTGAAGAGATCCCCCTCTGACACTTCTCCCACCTGCCCAATTCCTTTCCCTAAGGTAAAGTCAACTACTGTCACATTTCTCTGTTTGGACAATCCACCTATTGTCTCAGAAAGAACTCTTGGGCACACTTTGCAAATTCCATTCCATCTAAACCTTTGCAAGAAGGCAAATCCCAGTCAGTATTGGGGAAGTTAAAATTCATTTTTGTTACAACCGTGTGCGTGTGTGCCTATTGTCTGATTTGCTTTCATACAGTATCTTTTCTCTAGTTCCCACAGACTGTAGCGTGCTTATTGTATAATCCTTGCACAGAGATCACCCTCTCTTGATGCTAAATTCTATTCACATGGTCTTGTTTAGTGATTGTACTCTGCAGTTCATGTCTATTAAAAGGACAAGGAAAAACCAAAAGCAGTGGATTGTATGTTTCCTCCTGCATCACTGCTATTACTCTAAACTCTAGTCCTTTTCAGTTTTCACAGTTGTTGTTGCCCTGGGCCAGTTTATTCTCTTTCTTCTGGTGCAGTATGAATTGTTTGCTGTGAAGGCTCCATAATATATCGACTGCAAAGATTCCTGTTTGCCCCTATTCAAGTATTGCGTGTACTCAAATTACCGCAGGTCTACCCCATCAGTGAGTTACTCGTTGGCAGAGAGACTGAAGGTGCTGCACTTGGTGAGGCCATGCCGCTGCCTGCATCAGAGAGGTGTTGGATCGGAGAAGTCGGTGTACAAAGGCGGTGTGCGGTCTAACTGCGAGTGATCATCTTACTCACTTTTCTTGTGATGGCAAGACCCTGTTGGTCATTGTTAATGTGGATGCTGCAAGTCCGATTCACTGATTTGTGGGCGGACGGTGAGGGAACTGCATGGTCTGGTTTGTAGTGAGGACTAAGCCTCAGGTGTCACCTGTTCTCTGTTGCCAAGGAGAGAGGTGCTGGAGTCGGTACGCTACACCGGAACGGCAGGGGTCAGTGCGCTCCAGCGGAGTGCTGGGAGCAGTGTGTCACGGTGTCCAAGCTGCAGCCCCACGCTCGCTCGACAACTGTATTGTGTTTGACTGCTGCCACATGCACGGGCTCTGGGTCTTGGACATTTTTTTGTGTGACTGCTGTCTTATATGTGCTCTACGTGCCTTGTGCTGTGTGTACTGTGTTTTGCTCCTTGGCATCAGAGTAATACTGTTTTGTTTGGCTGTATTCATGTATGATTGAATGACAATTAAACTTGAATGTTGAGTATCATTTATGCAGAGCCTTTCAAGACTTTAGGATGTCCCAGAGTGATCCTTTCATTGTCTCTAAATGTCAGACTTTTAACTGTTGTTTTGTAGCAACAGTACAGTGCTACATGTGCTACAAAGTGTTACATGTAACATGTTGAAATACAACCCCTGGTGCAGAAAGAAAGCAAAATAGTGAGGTAGTATTCATGGACCGTTCAGCAATCTGATGCTGGAGAGGAAGAAGCTGTCCCTCAAACGCTCCTGTACCTCCTCCCTGATGGTAGTAATGAGAAGGGGACATGTCCTGAATGGTGAGGGTCCCCAGTGATGGATTCACCTTGTGAAGCGGCTTGTGAAGATTTCCTTGATGGCGTGGAGGCTGTGATAGAGCTGGCTGACTTTACAACCCTCTGCCGGTTTTACCAACCCTATCCATTGGCTTCTCCATACAAGATGGTGATGCAACTGGGCAGAATGCTCTTCACCGTACAATTTGCTGCCAAATCTCCTCAAACTCACTGAGATATAGTTTCTGGCATGTCTTCTTCAGAATTGCATCAATGTGTTGGGCCCAGGATAGATCTTTGGGGATGTTGACACTCAACATAACAGGTGTAGAATCTATTTATTTGTGACCTCTATACAGTCGGCCCTCTTTATCCGCGAGGGATTGGTTCTGGGACCCCTCGTGGATACCAAACATCGCGGATGCTCAAGTCCCTTATTCAACCTGTCTCAATGCAGTGGACCTTAGGACCCAGCGGAACCCGAGACCTTATTTAACGTGACTCAGTGTGGTGGACATTAGGACCTGGCGTCAGAGCTCTGAATCCACAGTGTTTCTGTTCACGAAAATAATAACTATCACGTTTGAAAATAAAGTGGAAATAATAGAGCGATTGGAAAGAGGTGAAACGCCATCGATCTTTGGAAAAGCGTTAGGCTACGTCGGTCAACAATCAGAACAATTTTAAAGGATAAAGTGAGAAAGGCCCTGCCCCGATGAAAGCTACAATTATTATTAAGCAACGCAATGGTTTAATTATTGGGTTTTGGGTTTTTGATCCTCCACATCAACCTGGCATGGTGGAGAGCGCACTTGGGAGCAACCTGTAACTGCTGGTGCTGAAACATATGTTCTTAACCATTTTATATGCACAGAAAGGTAAAATATATACTATATACTAAGACAAACGTTTGACTAACTGACGCTAAATAATACTGGATGTACCTGTTCCGACTTAGTAAGATAACTTGCGGTTTTATCCGATCCCGATCCACGATAACCCACGCACATCCTCCCATATACTTTAAATTATCTCTAGATTACTTATAATACCTAATACAATGTAAATGCTATGTAAAATAGTTGTTATACTGCATTGTTTAGGGAATAATGACAAGAAAAAAAAGTCTGTACATGCTCGAACAACAAGTGCTGGAAGAGCACTTCCGGGTTTTTGCGATTCGCGGATGCGGAATTCGTGGATAAGGAGGGCCGACTGTACTTAATTGTTCCATTCCAGACTGACCTTTGTTTCTCTCTGTAAACTAGAAGTCCAAACTGCCTGTATCATGATTAGTATCTCCTAATGAATGCTGAGCTTGCTGGCTCCTGGTTTGTGTGTCTCATTTTTCACCCCATTCCATTATCACCTCAGTAAAATAAACCCTTCCCTTAACTCTGGCCAGCTGAGATTGCACTATTGATGACTGTGCTGTGAGCTGACAAGGCCTAAAATCTCCCAGAACAACTTTGCTCTCTCTCTCTCTTCTTTCCCCTTCAAGATCTTGCTTAAAACCAACCAATGTGACTTTGTATTAATTTTTTTCTGCTGCTGTTTCTATGAGATATTTTGGAACACTTTTACTGCATTAAAGGTGCTCTATATAAATGGAATTGATGTTAACGCATACCATTGGTTTGTATTAGGAACATTTCAGAAAGCTTTTCTGTGGAAATAGTTTATAAACTAATATTTTTTTCTGATGCAAGGTATTGTGGAGATTGAAGAAGGAGAGGTGAAGGATCATGAGTTGACATTGTCCTCGCATTCTGTGGCTCGAATGTCCTTTGCAAAGGAGCCACATGTCCAGCAAGTAAGCATGGGGCTCAAAGGTCTGGGGTTTTTGCTGCTATTACAACAAGAGTTCCTATTTATTGCTATTATATTGTATTAAGTGGTAGTGATTGTAACATAGTGGTGTGACTATATGGTTAATAGGCTGACCTCTCTATAGTTTCCTATTGGAAACCTTCTCCAATTCTAGTGTTGAAGGAATGTTCTGTTGTAAAGGTGAAATTACTTTCATCAGTACTTCCCCCGTATGAGGAAGTAGTTGCTTCCTTCAAAGTGTTGGCATCTTGTGCGGCATTACCTGGTTAATGTGCACAATTCTGTCTGATAAATAACTGGTAAACTTTGATCTAGCTGATTTTTCCCTGAGCACATCGTGAAGTTATCTCCTTGTTTGTTCTTCCACTAATCCTTTTCGACCTCTCACTTTGTATCCCCTGCTCTTAGTTTTAATTCAATTTCTTTGGCATTTTTGTCTTCACTGTTTTCCCATTGTGAATATTTTTTGTGATACCTGCTTCTTGCTCTGTCTGCTCTCTGGTTTTGTATTTGACCCCAAGAGCTCTGACTGCGTATCTCACTATTCACAGTTTGCCTATTTTATCCTGTGGTATCAGCTGACTGCTGCCTCAGGATCCTATCTCTACTGTTGAAACTGTTGCTCTAAGTTCTTGTTCTCCTTGATTTGGCTTTTCCAATATAATCAAGCTGAACTTTAAATACCATTTCAGTTAGGTGGCACCTGTTTTACAGGAATATAATTGAAAGAGTTGGGTCTTGTTGACAAAGTGAGCTTAGAAAGACACAAGATAAGAAAGTAGTCTGACAGATTCTTTGTCAGTAAGGTCATGTTGGAGATTGGGGGTCAAAGGTGAGAAATCCAAGAAAATGTTGATGGATTTAAATCAAAAGCTGATGTTAGTTTTGCACTCACTGTTGTTTTGATAAAGACAATCCAGCTACTACTGGAAGTGAATGGTAAAGCCAGTAAGCTGATCTATCTGAGGCTTCCGTGGTTAGAGTTGACCAGCTTCTATCTGTCTAGATATGCAAGCCTGGGCAGTACGATGAGAGCAAGCTGTTGATCATGTAGCAAGCTCCCACTCTCCATGCATCTGATGAACCCAAAGGAATGGCAGAGACCGATACAGTTTGGTACCAGCAGCATTACAGGAATTGCCAGTCAGCATTGAACTCAATGTGAGACTGCCTTAGGGACTCTAGCTCTGGATTTTTCCCTCAAGGTTCACTCCCGAAGCCTTCCCCAATAGTGGGTGTAGCATCAAGGCAGCGAAGGTTTGAAATCAGAGTTTTCCTTTTTCTAGATGAGCTGCCAACCACGGCTGCCAAGCCCCATCTGCCCAAAGCCACTGGTTTTAGGGTGGCAGTAACCTACGTTTTCCCTTTCTCCTGTCAGTAGAAACATTTTTGCCGGACTTAGTAGCTAAGCCACACACGAAGGCCAGGAGCTGGACCTGGTTGTCAGATGATTTGGGGAACACGCCCATTGTGAGTATTAAATAGGTAGTGGGAGCTTATCCCGATTACCACCCCTAGCTATAATAACCTTAAATTGGTCTATATTCATAGGTTAAGACAGCAAACATGATTTAGTACAATTGGGATCAGCCAGGATGGGATGGAGTAAGGCTTTTTATGGGAACAAGTGGATTAAGTGCAAACTCAAGTTCTTCAAAATGCTGATCCTTGGAATTGTGCAGATTCGTCCTTGCCCTGGTATAGGATGAATATGCACACATCAGTATTTAATTTCAGATTGTTTAAAATGAAAAGCAACTGAAATCCACTCATTTTCCTCATTCCAGTGTTAACTAGATAGGGAGGAATGATGACAAGTATAAAATGTGAAGAATAATCAAGCTCAGGCTGAATGTGTCCTCGCCCAAATATTCTTTGTACTAGGGCATGTATTGATTGCTGGAGCTTTGTGCCAAACTACCCCTGCCAAACTCAAGGCCTGTTTTTTTCCCCCATTGATAACTCTTTAAAACAGCACATTCCAGAATTCAGATATTTCTCCTGGCGTTGAAATTTGGTACTGAATGCAGTTCTTCAGTAGGGGAGCCATATTCACCACTGTTTCCCCCAGATCTGCAAATAAATTGACCTAGTCACACTCACAAAACTATACCCTACAGACAATGTGCTGGATTCTCCTCCTAATCTTTCTGTACATTTCGTTTAACTTGAGGGTGTGGGACCAGAGGGAGTACAATGAGAAGCTTTGACTGCAGATTACTTGGTCTCATGGTATTGTTAAATATGACCAACTTAATGTCCTCCTGAATGCCAGCTGCTGTCTTTCCCCACCTGATAAATGAGTGCTCCTCCAAATATGAATGACACTTTGAAGAATCGGTTTGAAAATGACAAGGCCATAAGATGTACTGTAGTATGGAATTTCAATAACCATCACCAAGAATGGCTGACCAGTGTCAGTACTAACTGAGCTGGCTAAGTATTGAAGGATACAGCTACAGACTGGAGCTGTGACAGATAGTGAGTGACTCAACATGAGGGATGAGCTCTTCCTCATCAGTCTACCCCTGGAAGCTGCATCTGTCCATGACAGAAATGACTGCTGCAATGTGTTATCGTCAGATTGAATGCACTTCCCTCATGTTGTGTAACATTACAATAAATCTAAATAGGATGGACTCAGATCAGGTCCAGCAGTTCAGAAACTGGGTATCAATGAGGAGCTGTGGACAATTAACAGTTGCAGAACTAGTATCTCCACTATCTGTAAATTCATTGTTGGCTAGATCACTCACCTTGTTGTTGCAGTCAAGTAGGATTGGTCATGGCTCGATGAGTACATAACCTTACCTAAATATGAGCTATCAACTTGTTGAAGCTACAACATAGGATTTCACTTTGCCTGTCAAAATGTATTGAAACCTGAGAAGGGCAAGCCTATCTAATGGATGACGATGCCATACCTTGTCATAACAAGGGCATGAAATGCGTAAAGAGTTAGCTAAACCTTCTCAGATACTGCTCTGATTAACTGCTTTGTGCTTCCTTGCTTGTCCATCTACTGAAAAAGTCTCCTCACCCTTGTAGTCTTTCATATCTTTGATGTGCAGAAAGTCAGCCACTTCCACAGCAGGATGCTGAATAAAATCAATTCTCGTTCCTCCTTCAGTATGATTCAACAGATTGTGTATGAACATTGCAGTTCAGAAATATAACTTTGAACACTAGAACACTACAGCACAGTATAGGCCCTT
Source organism: Hemitrygon akajei (assembly GCF_048418815.1). Lineage (NCBI taxonomy): Eukaryota > Metazoa > Chordata > Chondrichthyes > Myliobatiformes > Dasyatidae > Hemitrygon > Hemitrygon akajei. The sequence goes on from NC_133126.1 coordinate 112,055,225, forward strand.
CAGCCCTCCATGTTGTGCCGACCCATATATTCCTTTAATAAAAAGTACTAAGCCCACACTACCCCATAACCCTCTATTTTTCTTTCATCCATGTGCCTGTCCAAGAGGCTCTTAAATACCCCTAATGTTTTAGCCTCCACCACCATCCCTGGCAAGTCATTCCAGGCACTCACAACCCTCTGTAAAAAAACTTACCCCCGATGTCTCTGCTAAACTTCTCTCCCTTTATTTTGTACATATGCTCTCTGGTGTTTGCTATTCGTGCCCTGGGAAACCTTGCCTCATAAGACTTGTTTTCCAATCCAGGCAACATCTTGGTAAATCTCCTTTGCACCCTCTCCATAGCTTCCACATCCTTCCTATAATGAGGTGACCAGAACTGAACACAATACTCTAAGTGTGGTCTCACCAGAGATTTGTAGAGTTGCAACATGACCTCTCTACTCTTGAACTCAATGCCCCCATTAATGAAGCCTAGCATCCCATAGGCCTTCTTAACTATCCTATCAACCTGTGCAGCGATCTTGAGGGATGTATGGATTTGAACCCCAAGGTCCCTCTGTTCATCCACACTCTTAAGTAACCAATCATTAACCCTGTACTCAGCCTTCTGGTTTGTCCTTCCAAAATGCATCATCTCACACTTATCCGGATTGAACTCTATCTGCCACTTTTCTGCCCAACTCTGCATCCTGTCTATATCCTCCTGTAACCTTCAACAACCTACAGCTCCATCCACAACTCCTCTAATCTTTGTGTCATCCGCAAACTTACTCACCCATCCTTCCGCCTCTTCATCCAGGTCATTTATAAAAATCACAAAGAGCAGGGGTTCCAGGACAGATCCTTGTGGCACTTGACTAGCCACCGACCTCCAGGCAGAATACTTTCCTTCCACAACTACCCTCTGCTTTCTTCCTTTAAGTCAATTTTTTATCCAAATAGCCAAGGTTCCACTGATCCCATGCCTCATGACTTTCTGGATGAGTCTCTTGTGGGGAGCCTTGCTAAGATCCATGTAGACCACATCTACCACCCTACCCTCATCAATTTCTTTTGTTACCTCTTCAAAAAACTCAATTAGGCTTGTGAGGCACAACCTTCCCTTCACAAAGCCATGTTGATATCCTTGAGTAGACTGTACTTCTCCAAATGCTTATAGATCCTATCCTTAAGAATCCTTTCCAGTAGTTTGCAGACCACCGACATAAGACTCACCAGTCTATAGTTCCCAGGATTCTCCCTATTACCTTTTTTAAACAAGGGAACTACATTTGCCATTCTCCAATTCTCCGGCACTTCCACTGCGGCCAAACAGGATTCAAAGATCATAGCTACTGCTCCAGCGATCTCTTCTCTCACTTCCCACAGCAACCTGGGGTACATCACGTCCGGCCCTGGGGCCTTATCAATCTTGATGTTTGTAAGAAGATCCAACACTTCTTCTTCCTTCTTGTCCAGCACACAGGCCTGTTCTATTTTGATCTCATCCTGATCAAGGTCCTTTTCACCTGTGAATACTGAAGCAAAAGTATTCATTTAGGACCTCCCCAACCTCCTCCGCCTCCAGGCACATGTTGCCTTCTTTATCCTTCATTCTTATCATCCTTCTGTTCTTCACATACGCATAGAATGCCTTTGGGTTCTCCTTAATCCTACATGCCAAGGCCTTCTCATGCCCCCTTCGAGCTCTCCTAAGTCCTTTCTTTAGCTCCTTCCTGGCTACCCTATATTTCTCATGAGCCCCTCCTGCTTCTTATATCTAACAAATGCTTCCTTCTTCCTCTTGATGAATTGCCTCAGGTGTTTTGTCAGCCACGGTTCCCTTTTCCTGCCATTTTTTCCTTGTCTCAGTGGGACAAACCTATCCTAAACCCAGCACAAGTGGTCCCTAAACTTCCTCCACATTACTTCTATGCTTTCACCCTTGAACATCTGTTTCCAATTTAGTTCCTGCCTCATCCCTTCATAGTTAGCCCTTCCCCATTTTGTCTGTTTTTATCCTTTTCCATAGCTATGCTGAAGCTAAGGGAGTTGCGGTCACTCTCACCAAGATGCTCCCCCACCAAGAGGTCTGCCACCTGACCAGGTTCATTACCCAGCACCAGATCCAGTATGGCCTCTCCTCTCATCGGCCGGTCCACATACTGTGTCAGGTATCCTTCTTGAACACACCTGACAAATTCAGCCCCATCTATCCCCCTTGCAGTCAGGAGGTGCCAATCAATATGAGGGAAATTGAAATCACCCATAACTACAACTCTGTATTTCCTGCACCATACTAAAATCTGCCTGCTTATCTGCTCCTTGGTGTCCCGAGGGCTATTTGGGGGCCTATAGACTACTCCCAGCACAGTGATTGATCCCTTCCTATTTCTGACTTCCACCCAGACCGACTCAGTGGACGCTCTCTTTGCAGCGTCCTCCCTTTCTATAGCCGTGATACTATCCCTGACCAGTAATGCTACTACCCCCCCCCCCCACTTTTCTACCTCCCATCCTATTCCTTTTAAAACACCTAAACCCGGTTTCCCCACTATCCGAAGGTAGAGCGTTCCTGTGAAATAGTTCGTAAGCTGGAATGTCGTAAAGTGAAGAAGCAATTACCATTTATTTATATGGGGAAAATTTGTGAGTGTTCGCAGACCCAAAAAATAACCTACCAAATCATGCCAAATAACACACAAGACCTAAAATAACAGTAACATATAGTAAAAGCAGGAATGATCTGATAAATACACAGCCTATATAAAGTGGGAATACTTTTCTGCAATGATTGTAGCACTGTCCACCGCAGCGAAAATCTCACGCAAGCGCTCCCGGCAGAAGCACTCTTTCCAGTAACCTTTAAGCTATGAAGCTGCCAAATCAAACCAAATAACACATAAAAATACACAGCCCCTTAATCGCTCTGTTCGGTTTTTGGGGCGAGACAGATTTATGTCTGGGTCCGACCAAATGCCGAATACTATCCTTTGCCTCTCTCCTGGCGAGACGCTTGATCCTCCTTAGATGGAGAGATGTTGCCCCGCCCACTCATGCGCATTGGCTTAACGACATTATGGCCTGCTTGGACCTCGAAAAAATTCATTATTCAGTTCTCAATTCGGATTTAAAGTTCCATAAGGTCTGGGGGCCTTTTATCGAGTACTTTCATAACCTTCCTCTTGACTAGGGTTTTTTTTTCTTTTCGGTCCCTTGCTTTCAGCTCCCTTTTTTTTTCTGGTAGTAGGCATTATTATCCTCTGTTGCTAAGTGTATTCACAGTCTGGGAGTTTGACTGTCTGGACTTATACTCTCTATATTGTGTGGTGGTTGGTCTGGAATTGTTTTTTTCTTGTGTTATGGGGTTTGGGGAGGACACTAAGCTCACTTGTCTTTAATTTAGGTGCTTTTTTGTTAAATTCTCTTCCTTTGTAGCATATTGTTATTGCATGCTTAACCTTGCTCTGTATTAATGCTCCTCATTGGGATTTGGGGTTTTTAATTTTGTAAAATGTTTTGAAAAACTAATAAAAAAAAAATACACAGCCCATATAAAGAAGAAATAATGTATAGTGTAGTTTCACTTACTGGAATTGGGAGATGGTGAGCATACTGATGATGGTGTGTTAGGCTGAGTTGTCAGAGGTTGGGGTGGTGGGAGGTACAGGAGACTGGGGTGTCATTTCATTGTCGTTTGTTTCCATCAGGGCAGGCAGGTCACCTTCTTCTATGTCTGCCTGCCTCGATGTCGAAGGTCGAGTTTCGTCATCTGCTGTGGCTGATGTGGAAGGCTTAAAAAACGACAGTATACTTGACCGCTTAGCCTCGCACATTTTTCTATCATACACTTCTTTGTAAGCACTCAAACCACCCTGCAAATATGCCCTAAACCTACGTACCCTTTCTAAATTAAAGTCATACTTTTCTGCAATCATTACAGCGAAAATCTCATGCAATTGCTTCACGTTCAGTTCCTGGACGACTTCTCTTTCGGGCCGTTCACTACTGCATTCGGCTTCTATTGTTATCCTTTCCTCTTCATCAGCTCTTCATCTCTCAGTTCTTGATCATGGGATGCCAAAACTTCTTCAACATCATCTTTGTCAACTTCCACAAACCCTTAGCCAAACTCACTATGTCCTTACTTTGTTCACCACGACCAAAACACTTAATTATGTCTAGTTTTACACTAAGTGTAACACCCTTACGCACTCTTTTAGGCTTTTCCAATACCTTAGAACTCATCTTGCTAACGGATACACAAAATAAATCGACGTAAAGCACATATGCTCACAGGCATGTGTTTAAGCAATGCCAGCTGGAATGCAGTTCCCAGGGGAGGAGCTTGGCTGCCCGGCGAGTGCTGCCTTTTTTCGTAACAGTGCAAAAACATTTTGTTAGCGAAAACAGGTAACTAATGTAGGTCTTTCGTAAAAGCGAGGTGTCGTAAAGTGAACGTTCGAAAAATGGGGGACACCTGTACCTGCATCAGCCAATCCTGCCCTTCCTCCAGCCAAGTTTCAGTAACGGCCACAACATTGTAGTTCCACATACTGATCCATGCTCTAAGTCCATCCCCTTTATTCCTAATACTCCTAGTGTTGAAATAGACACCTTTCAACCCCTCTAACTGGCTACATTTATGTTTCGTCCTCTGCCTGTCCTTCCTCACCAACTCAGAACACATAGCACCATGCCCTTGTCCTTCTACCCTAATCTCTGCACTCACATTCTGATTCCCACCCCACCGCCAAGCTAGTTTAAATCCTCCCCAACAGCTCTAACAAACCTGCCTGCCAGGATATTGGTCCCTTTCTAGTTCAGGTGCAGCCCGTCCTTTTTGTACAGGTCAGACCTTCCCCAGAAGAGATCCCAATGATCCAGAAATCTGAACCCCTGCCCCCTGCACCAACTCTTCAGCCACGCATTCATCTGCCATAACTTCCTGTTCTTCTGTCTCGTGGCACAGGCAGCAATCCCAAGATTACCACCCTTGAGGTCCTTCTTTTAACTTCTTTCCTCGCTCCCCATATTCCTTCTTCAGGACCTCATCCCTACTCCTATCTATGTCATTGGTCCCCACGTGGACCATGACATCTGGCTGCTCACCCTCTCTCCTGAGAATACTGAGAACTCGATCCAAGATATCGCAGACCCTGGCACCAGGGAGGCAACAGACCATCCGGGATTCTTGATCTTTCCCATAGAACCTCTTATCTGTCCCCCTTACTATCGAATCCCCTATCACTGCTGCTCTTCTCTTTTCCCTCCTTCCTCTCTGAGCTGAGGGTCCAGTCTCGATGCCAGAGACGGGAACCTCTAGACCGAAAGGCAAAAGAGCAAAATGTAGGTCAGGTGGCATCTATTTCAATGAAGCTCGGTTATAAGCTCAAGGAACAATTCAATCATTTCAGGTAACTATCCTTTCTAACTTTTATCTGAGCTGGCCAGTTCTCATGTCGTATTGTAACTTTAGCTCAATGTCATGTTCCACAAATGCTTCTCGACCTGCTTGCTCTTCCAGCGTTCTCTTATTTCAAACTTCCACTACTGCAATATTTACAGTAACATATTTTTCAGAAATATTTAAAAGCAGTCAAAAATGTGTTCTGATTTGCCTCCTATCAAAGTCCATCGGCCTTCCAGGAATGGGCCTGGAACAGTGTGGTACGTGCCTTATCATTGTGGCCGCCTTACCCAATGCCCAGATGTGGAGGTTTAGCTTTTTTGGCTTTACAGAGATGGGGACAACGAGCAGTGAATCTTGACAATGAGTGAATTACACAGCCATCATCACCAAATGTTCCATCCCTCAAATGACTGCACATTCCATTTTCCTTTCGGCAGAATGAAGGCCAAAGCCCACCCATTCACTTCTGTCAGAGATTCTATCTCCCTGTGTCCAATTTCATCTTCATTTGCCGAGTCTGGTGTTTAAATAACTTGTGTATTTCGAATGACCTTTGGAAAGCTCCCAGCATAGTGCCAGAAGAAATGTCCGCATTTCTAACTGCAGTCTAGCCTCTGCAAACATCACCAGGCCACCCCAGTATACAGTACATCCCTTAGACCAATAATTTCTTCACAATTACTGAACCAAGTCATGCATGTTGAATGTTCATACCATCCTGCTCAACACTAGAACTCGAACTTGCTGACTTTCATAATTTCATCCTTACTTGGAAGCTGTCTAGAGGTTTTACTTTGACTGATGAGCTTCAGGGTCCAGATGAAGGCTCTCAGCTCAAATCATCAACGTCCTTTTTCTCTCCACAGATGCTAACTGACCCACTAAGTACCTCCTGCACTTTTATTTGTTGGTTGGTCCAAATTCCCACATCTGTAGTCTCTTGCGTCTCCAGAGATCTTACTTTTTGGTGAAGTAATTAACAGCATAAAAAGGATAATATAAATACAAACTGTTCTGTAAAACTTCATGTTATACTTTTGCCCTGCCTCAGCAGAGCTGTTTAATAAAACCATCCCTATACTTGCTAAATTAGTCCAGGAACAATTGGAAAATCTGGCACACTCAGGACTTCAGGTGCCAAACTCGCAGCGTTTCTGGACTGTCGGGTGTTATCAATGTTTAATCTCCAGCACCCTTTTAATTCACTTTTATTTAAGATGTTATAGAGTGGCATGAATTTTGCAGTGAAGAAGATAAGTTTTAATGGAAAACAGAGCCCCATTGAGTTCAGTGAAGCAGGGAATCAGGACCCTGGTGTATCACAGAGTGCATGGTGTGTCCAAAAGAGAGTGGGAATCAGTGTTCAGTGAGCCCAGATGCTGAATCATTGAGATTTATGAAAAATGTAAGAGTGCATTTTTTGGAGTTTAGTACAGTAACATTTGCTGGTTGTGTCATTCACCTGAGTCTGAGCAAATACTTGCACACAGCTGGGCCTATGATGTAGAACAACAGCAACACAGTCATTGGAGTAAAACTGTATAAATAAAGTGAATTTGATCTCAGTTTAAAGCAAGTGGAAAATGTTAAAGTTTCCTTCGTATCACTGAAGTTGCGTGGGTGGCTTTTTCTTTGCACAGCATCCTTCCTATCTGACATTGATCAGTTATCTCTCAGTCTGGCTCTGCTGAGCTGGGCAGATTCTGGTCACAGTGACAGATAACCCTGAGGCTCAGAGTTGCAAGTTGTTGAAATGAACATTGTCACAGTCAAATATTCCTGCAACAGAGTTAAGGTTTTTCTGGTGCTTCAGCTACTGAAGCAGTGTAGAACTTGTGTTTTGAGTTCTACTTTTAATGCAATGAATCATCTATAATCAACTGATCTTCAGAAAGATTTAAGTATTTGCTTTCATTTGCTGACTTGGTCTAAGTGCTGTGGGTGTCTCAGTTTCCCTGTCTCCACCATATCTGTTTTTGAGATGAACCTTTTCTATGACGTCTTCCTTTTTCAGAGAACAGAGCTTCTTTTGCCACCCCCCCCCCTTTCCTGTTGATGGAACCATCACTAGAATCTCTATTTCCCAGATCTGTTTTTACCCCACCTTCCCGCAGGTAGAAAAGGGATAAAGCTCCCCTGCCCTTGTTCATCTGGCACATCATTCTTTAAAGTTCCCAACACCAGCCACCTCTTTACTCCTCATCCCTTTCTGCTTTCTGCAAGAACCACTCTCTGTAAGCTCCTCGTCCATTCATCCCACTCTTCCCATCTCTCCCCCTCCCCAGGCATTTTCTCTTGCACCCGTTCCTAAACTCATCCCTCTCCACCACCCAGGGCCCAAAACAGCCCTTCCAAATGGAGGCAGTCACTCACATGCATCTCCTACAAGTTGTCACTTTTATTGTCATTTCGACCATAACTGCTGGCACAGTACATAGTAAAAATGAGAACGTTTTTTCAGGACCATGGTGTTACATGACACAGTACAAAAACTAGACTGAACTACGTAAAAATACAACACAGAGAGAAAAAAAAACTATACTAGACTAGACCTACCCAGGACTACAAACATCTTTCCTCTATCTTTCAGTCCAGTATCAACTCAAAATGATAATTGTCCATTTCCCTCCATAGATGCTGCCTGACCCGTTGAATTTCTCAAGCAAATTGTTACTAGTGACTCTTACTGATTGATTGACATACAGCTTGAAACAGGTCTTCAAACCACACTGCCCAGCAGTTCTTCCCCCCCCCCCCCCCCAACGGGACTATTTACAATGACCAATTAACCTACCTACTGGTACGTCTTTAGTATGTGGGAGGACACTGGAGCACTCGGAGGAAACCCACGCCATCATGGAGAGAATGTATAAACTCTTTACAGGCAGTGGTGGGAATTGATCCCCGGTTGCTGGTAGTGTAAAGGGTTGTGCTAACCATGACGCTACCGTGTACTACTCTTCCTCAGATTGTTTGTTTGCCTTTCCAATTTTGTGCTAAAGGAGTTGAATGCTGTGTGTGCCTTGGATTCTATTTTTTTTTAAATTTAGAGATGCAGCACAGTAAAAGGCCCCTCTGGACCAACGAGCCCACACTGCCCTATGACACCTGTGTGACCAAGTAACCTACCTACCGGTACGTCTTTGGAATATGGGAGGACATCAGGGCACACAGAGGAAACCATGTGGTACAAGCTCCTTATAGACAGCAGCAGGAAATGGACCCGGGTCACCGCCACTGCAACAGCATTATATAACCACTACGCTACCATACTGCTCCTATGCCCAGATCTTTGTTCCTGGGGAGAAATGATCAGCAGGTGGAATTAATGGCTTTGTGGCCAAGTTTGCAGCAGACACGAAGGCAGTTGGAGGAGCAGGCGGTCTGCAGAATGGGCAAAGAAATGGCAGCTGTGTATGGTCATGCACTGTGGTAGAAGGAATAAAGGTGTAAACTATTTGCCAAATGGGAGAAAATTCAGAAACCAGACGTGTAAAGGAACTTGGGAGTCCTCGTGCAGGATTCCCTAAAGGTTAACTTGCAGCTTGAGTCGGTGGTGAGGAAGGCAAATGCAATGTCAGCATACATTTTGAGACAACTAGAATATAAAAGCAAGGATGTAATGCTGAGGATTTATAAACATTGGTCAGACTGCACTCGGGAGTACTGTGAGCAATTTTGGGCCCCTTATCTAATAAAGGATGTACTGGTATTGGAGAGGGTCCAGAGGAGGTTCATGAGAACGACCGCTTATAAAAGGGTTAATGTATGAGGAGTGTTTGGCTCTGGCCCTGTTCTTGCTGGAGTTTAGAAGAATGAGGGGTATCTCATTGAAACCTATTGAATATTGAAAAGCTTGGATAGAGTGCATAAAGAGAGGATGTTTCCTTTAGTGGGGGAGTCTAGGACCAGAGGGCACCGCCTCAGAATAGAAGGATGTCCCTTTAAAACAGAGATGAGGAATACCGTAGTTTTTTTTTATCCAGGGAGTGGTGAATCTGCAGAATTCATTGCCACAGACAGCTCTTAAGACCAGATCATTTGGTATTTTAACCCTTACATACTTTTCATATTCTATACATTCACGATATGGTCCAGGTCAATTTTGACCCGGCCCAAGAATCTCATTATAACAGATGTCTATACCAAATTTTGAACCACAGATCTACGAAGAATGTATAAATAGCCTATCTGATATTAATAAATCAGTGATTAATCCTTAATTAATGTTTCAGAGATCTAAAATCCATTTCAATAGTTACGGGTCAAATTTGACCCGGAATAGCCTCAATGTACAAAAACTTGTAGCACCTGTACAAAAGTATAAAATTTTTAATTATTTTCATTTTTGCGCATTTTGGATCACTTTAGGAAAAGTCATCAAATTTTGGCTAAAAAAAATGGCATTTAGGGTATTTTTACTGCTGTCAAATGTCAAAACGGGTCAAACTTGACCCGAACAGTATGTAAGGGTTAAATCTGAGGTTGATAGGTTTTAAAGGCATTAAAGTTTATGGGGAGAAGGCAGGAGAATGGGGTTGAGAGAGCTGATAAATTAGCCATGATGGAATGGTAGAGCAGACTCAAAGGGCCAAATGGCCTCATTCTGCTCCCAGGTCTTGTGCTCTTGCCTCACAGTAGCAGCTGGATTTTGTTTTCTGTCAGCAGGACCACCTCTAAAGACTTCTCTTTAATGAGTACAAGGTAGTGTGCTGCAGTGTAAGGCAGGAAATGCAACATTCCAGAAAGACTCAAGTCGACCACGTGTCTTTCCTGCTTTTCAGTGGTTTAGTTTTTAGAAACAATCACTCACCAATGTAACTCCTGGTACACATCTACAAAGTCATGAAATAGTTGATGGCATTTTGCAGCTTCTTGACATAAGAAAGAAAGAAAATACAATCATAATCAATGGGGAGGGTGTGGTGGGCATGACGAAGAGTTAGGGATTCTAAAATCATCACTTTGGTTCTGACCCGTGGAATGTACGCAACACTCGTTTGCGGCGCTTGCCCGTACTCGCAAAAGAGTCACCAAAGCTCACTCATGTTCAGCACACACATTCTCATGAAAAAGGTAATTCACCTGGTAATAACCCCTGAAATAGATCATAAGATGCAGGGGGAGACTTAGACCAGTCGGCTCATTGAGTCTGCTCCACCATTTGATCATAGTTGGATTATTTTCCCTCTTAACCCCACTCTGCTGCCTTCTCCCTGTAATCATTTATGCCTTACTAATTAAAAACCTATCAAACTCTACTTCAAACATACCCAATGAATTGTGCCCCCCCCCCCCCCCAGCCATCTGTGGCAATGAATTTCAGATTCACCACCCTCTGGGTAAAGAAATTCCTTCTCATCTCTGTTCTAAAGAGACCTCCAACTGAATAGTGACTGAAAGGGTTAACAGAGCAATGAGGCGAGGGGTAGTCAAGAGAGTGCAAGGGTGAAAGGTCATGTATGGTTTGTCCTTTAGGCCAGGCAAACCACAGGATACAGGAGAATAAAAGGACTTCTAAAACTGTTAACACAGCAACAAGGAGTTTTTGACCAGCTGGACAATTTCAGCCTCTCAAGAGGCATTAAATATGAATAACTAATGATAAGTTATCTGGCCTTGTGGGGTTTGAAGATGTATATTCTATACTAAAACCTGCTCTGATTTAAAACCTCAACTACTTGTAACTCAGTGGAAAAGCCTGCATGCTGTTTGTCCATATGCATGTGGATAGATTGCTTACATCTTAACGTTGTTGCATTATGTATTGACTGTGTTATTTAACACTGTCTGCTGTGTTCAACACCCCCAGCGTAGATTTCGTTAAAGAATTCTGGGTTGAGCCTCCCCAATTAACCTTTTGGTGGAACTGAGTTGACCTTTGCTCACACCAAAGGATCTTCTGCGTTTATTTTGTCCCGCAAAGCATTTAACATAGAAAATACTTTTGAAACGTAGCTGCAATTGTCAAGATAAAGAAAATATAAAATGGAGATAAAATATAACAGTTGTTAATGGCAACTGGTTCATCTTCTAGAAATGTCAACTAAGATGGGGAGAGCCCTTAGCTCCTTGCATTTGTTCAGTGGAATCTTTAATGCTCTGAATTATGTGAGCAGGCATGTGGACTATTGTTTTAAAATTATATATTAAAAATTAACCTTATTGAATACAAGGTACTGGATGTCAGCCAGGATCGCATTTGAATTTTGGAGTGTAACATCAATCCTTCTGAAGTGAGAATGAGACAAGCCAGACTATTTCCCACTGGCATCTTTCCCAATTCTGATGAAGCAGCCTAAACCTAAAACATTAACTCTGTACCTCCTTACTTGATGGTAACAGTGAGAAAAGGGCATGCCCTGGGTCCAAAACCAAAACATTAACTCTGTTTCCCTTTCCACAGATCTTCCTGACCTGCTGAGTTTGTTTTTTGTTCAGGTTTCTAAGTGCTGCAGTTTTTGTGATTTTTAATTTATTTATCAAAAATGAGTTCTTGATCGCTGTATTTTAGATAGAAATGATTGTTCCTTGATCTTTATTTTCATGAAATATCCCTGCTGTCAATAACCTTTCCTTGATTTGTATTTTTACTTTCAGATTTCACGGACATTCAGACTCACAAAGGAGGGGAAATTGGAGCAAACTGTTTTCATGGCAACTGATAAACAACCTCTGTTGCAGCATCTGCATGTAACCTATACACACAGTTCCTAACAAGGTGTATGTAGTGTACGATGTTCATGAGGTACAAATGCTTTCCATTTACAGTGTAGCCTCATTATGTTGGAATTTTACACATGGGCATTTAGAATTGATTGTTTGACCACAGGAATGGAATTTACTATCTGTGTGTTCATTTTACAAAATAGGGAATGTCTCCTGATTTTATGCCTCATCCTTATGAGTGGATGACCTTTGAAAGATTGTTGAACAATTGTAAGAACTTTCTATTGAGTTGATGGCAAGAAGTGGCAATCAGAGAAACTTGTGTGATGTTTTTGCCTCATCTTACCAGACAAATAATATTTTATGTACTGTTCACTAGTTAAAAATCAGGTGATCAATAGATAACTTGGTATCAGGCAATCTTGTACTGCTAGGTTACACCTGTCACATTGAAGCTCTCTTTAGTTGACGTTCATTCTGGGCTTTTTTGTGGGTCTCGCTCCAGGTCACACACAAGGTCTTAAAATGAGGAACTGGTATTGCACTCATCTACTCAATACATAATTATACTTCACAACTAGATTCCACTACTCCCAAGCATCTAATCTAGATGGACTCCATTGCTGGCAATAACAGAAACTACCTTAGCCCCATCAGGTGAAAGGATGAAGTTGCTTCTCATCTCAGTGCTAAATGTTTTGAGGCTGTGTCCTCTAGCTTTAGATGCCCCAGTCAGAGGAAGCAGCACCTTTCATCCACTGTGTGAAGTCCAATATGATTGTTTTGTATGTTTTAATGAAATCGTCTCTCTAAACTCTGGAGAATACAGGATCACTGCGTAATATTCCTTCATGGGGCAATTTTCCTGTTCCCGACACCCTAGTCTCAGCCATTCCTGGGATCAATCTGGTGACCTTGTTTGGCCTCCTTTGCCATTATTATATCCACCCTTTGGTTGGGAGATCAGACCTATGCACAATAGTCCAAGTGCAGTTTCAACAGGGCATTATATGGAGGTGATCCTTTGAGGACATCACCTCATTAATGTATCAATCATTACAAAGCTTGAAAATTACTAATGAGAGATAAGGCCATATTAGGCACCTTAGTAAGTTTCTTTATAATCCATAGGATGTTTATTATGTTATTACCAATGTAGTGTATGTTCAGGGTTTTTCTTCAATTGACTCATTCCCTGGGGGAGATGCTGCCACGGTGATGCAAGCTGGACACCGAAGACTGGATTGCAAGTGAAAAAATCATGAATAGGTTTAACATAAGTGGGAACAATTCTGAGCTAGAGAATCCTTACTGGAACTTGGAGTGGTCAGCACAAGTAACGATTCATACTTTATTGTGTAAATAAATATCTACAAACTATTGTCTCTAGAATGTTATGTAATAACATGATTCAAATAATGCAGCATAATAGTACAACCCCAGTGACCTTGATTCAATTCCATCACTGTCTGTAAAGTGCTTGTACATTCTCCCTGTGACCGCTGGGGTTAGTAGGTCAATTAATCACATGAGTGTAATTCGCAAACTTGCATGTGGGTAAGCTGATTTAGAAAACCAAGATCTCTATGCATACAAGTTACTAAAAGCCAGTGTAAATGTACAAAAAGTAATGAAGCAAGCTTATGAAATGTTGGCTTTCTCTTCAAGGGTAAAATTCAAAAACTGAAAATGCTGGAAATATTCAGTGGATTAGGCAACTCTTGTGGAGGGAGAAACAGTTAACATTTCACTTTCATGTTTATCAAGTGTGTATTAAGTTGTTGTGATGGGAGGGAGTGGTGAGGGGGGAAAAGGTAAGTTTGCAACTTAAACCATGTTTGACTTTCACTTTTAGCTGTTCTGATAAAATGTGGCAAACCTGAAACATTAATTTTGTTCCCCTCTCCATGGATGCTGCCTGACCTGCTGTGTATTTTCTCTGTTTAATTTCTATTCCAGCATTCTGACATATGCATTTTTTTTTGTTTTTGAAAAGATTGTTACCTTGATCACACCTTATCAATGTTTGGCAGATTTGAGTAACTGATACCATGGTTAAAAGGTTTACATTTATTAAACTGGGCTGCATTACTTTTGTCTTGTGAGTTTAGAAATTTTTAAGGTAATAATTTTAAATACCTTAAAATTAAGGGATTAGATGGGATAGGTAGAAAGAATAGTAGGGAAATTCTCAGTGAATGGAAACATTTTTCTGCATGCTGGATTTCAGTGCTTCAAAAGGCTATCAGAGTCAAGGCAGGGGATTTTGGGTAAGGGTAGTGAAGAGCAGGTAGCAAAGATGGGTTAGTGAGTATGTTATTCAGTAAATCTTCAATAATCCAGCACACTTTGGACTTTGCTGCTGGACTGGCAAAATTTCTGGACTATTGCATTTAACTGGAATGGTCATTACCTCTCAACCATCAAGCTCTTGAACCAAAGGGGATAACTTCAGTCAATTTCACTTGCCCCATCATTGAAATGTTCCCACAACCTATGGACTCACTTTTAGTGACTCTTCATCTCATGTTCCCAATATCTATTGTTTATTTATTTACAATTATTTCTTTCTTTCTTGGATTTGCAGTTGTTTGTCTTTTGCGCACTGGTTGAATACCCAAGTTACTGCAGTCTTTCTTTGATTCTATTATAGTTATTATTCTATTATGGATTTATTGAGTATGCCTACAAGAAAATGGATCTCAGGGTTGTATATGGTAACATGTATTTTGACAATAAATTTACTTTGAACTTAATACTCCAACATACTTTAAATTTTCTATTTTTATGGATGCTTCAGTAGATCACATTAAATTTTGCAGCTAGCTCAAAGCTAAAAGAGGAAAAAGACCCTGGTGTTTTAAAGGGTGCCTGGGAACCAGGAACAGTCAACCTTGTGCCAACCCATCAATATTTCCAAATGATCCTATAACAGATTACAGGATATTTTTGTGTATTGAATTGAATGGTTTAAGAAACTTGAGGGAGGCACATAGAGAATTAAACCTCTGTTAAATGTATCCACTTGGATTAGTGAAGAACATTTCAAACCTTGATCCAAGAGTACTGGTTTTGTATTCCCATCGTTTGTTTCACATAATATACGAACTACCTATACCTTAATCATCTCTACCACATTCCTTGGGGTGGTCTTCCCGTCTTGTGTTATTTAAATGGAGCAGAACTTTGTAATACAAAGGGATTTGGTGCTGCTGGTACATGAAGCACAGAGTCAGCATATAGGGATAACAACTAGAAATGAAATTTTGTCCCTTATTCAGCAGGGTATGGAGTTTAAATATCAAGAAACCAGGGCCCCAGTGCGTTAAAGGGAACAAAGGAACTGGCACCCAACGAGCCAGATGTCAAGTCAGTGAGTATTGGATTCTCTAGGCCTTCTTCAGAGAGCATCTGTTTAGAGACACAGAAGGGACTGAAGGTGCTGGAAATCCGAGAGCAGCACAAAACGCTGGAGAAGTTTGGCAGGTCTGGGAGCCTCCAGCCTCCATGGAGGGAGTCGATGTTTTGGGCTGAGACCTTCATTGGGTTAATATGTTACCAGCTTATTGTTAACTTCAGGAAGGGGAAGGAGAGTGAACATTGGGGATCAGCAGTGGAAAGCATCAGCAGCTTTAAATTCCTGCGAGTTAACATTGAATTACCTGTCCTGGGTCCAGCATATAAATCTTTAATTATAAGGAAAGCGCACTAACATCTTTAATTTCTTGGGAGGTTAAGGAGGTTCAGCTTGTCTTCAAATACTTTCAAATTTCTACAGATGTACTGTTGAAAGCATCTGATTAAGGCACCATGGTAATATAGTGGTTAGCACGATGGTATTACAGCTTGGAGCGTTGGATTTCAGTTCTGATGTCATCTGTAAGGAGTTGTACTTCCTTCCTGTGAACGTGTGGGTTTCCTCTCACAGTCCAAAGATGTGCCAGTTAGTAAGAGAAGTGGTCGTTGTAAAGTGTCCTGTGATTAGGCTAGACTCAGTGGTTTGCTGGTGGCGCAGCTTGAAGGGATGTAAAGGCCTAATCTCTGCTCTATCTCTAAATAAATAATCACATCGGGGTCTAATATGGCAATTTGAATACTCAAGAATGTAAGAAGTTACAATGTAAGTAGTGGATTCTGCCAATGTATCATGGGCACATTCCTCCCTATTATTCGTGGTATCTAGACGAGGCAACAAGAATACATCATCCAAGACTCCCACAGTCTGAGCCATGCCATCTTTTTGCAACAGCCATTGGGCAGGAGATGCAGAAGCCTGAAGTCCCCCACCATCAGGTTCAAGAACAGCTCCTTCCCTTCAATCACTCGGTTCTTGAACCAACTGTCAAAACCCTAATCACTAGTTTAGCAAACTAGAGACAATTTTAAAAGAAAATGGATTTTTAAAATTCTAATTGTTTCCTTGTAAAATTGTTTGTTTTTCTTGTGAATGCTGCTTGTTTTCATATGGCTGTGATGCTGCTGCATTTTTTCCATTGGCCCTGTGCATTACCTGTACTTGTATAAATGACAAACTCAATATTGACTTTGCTATGTAAATTTGTGGTTTGTTTCTGGTTCTACATCTTTTGCTGATTAGATTTACCTTTGAGGCAGTTAAACAGTTTTGTATCAGCTGTTAACTTTGTCCCTCCCTCAATTTCATCGTGTTGGCTATAATATGTGACAGCCTTGCATTGGCCAAACATGGTGCCTCACTCAGGAATTAACTGCTTTCTATTCATTTAACCATGAATATGATGCTTAGTTCTTAAAATATCTTCAACTTCACATGAACCTGAAACCTATTATGGCATTAAAAATTGATTTTCAGAACAAAACTTTACAGTTTTCTTGCAGATTGTGAGACTGAGATTGTGATTCGGATTTATTTGTCATGCACACAGTGAAATGCATCCTTTTTGTTAACAACCACCACACCTGAAGATGTGCTGGTTGTAGCCCGTAACTGTTGCCTTAGATTCTGGCACCAGCGTAGCATTCCCACAATATTCAGCAGAACAACACAAGCAACAAGAAGAAAACAAAACAGCAGCATCAAATCAAACCTCATTCCTACCTTTCCACCCAAGCAGGCCCCCAATTCCCACCTTCCCACCCAAGCAGGCCCCCAATTCCCACCTTCCCACCCAAGCAGGCCCCCAATTCCCACCTTCCCACCCAAGCAGGCCCCAATTCCTACCTTCCCACTCAAACAGGCCCCCAATTCCTACCTTCCCACCCAAACAGGCCCCCAATTCCTACCTTCCCACCCAAACAGGCCCCCAATTCCCACCTTCCCACCCAAACAGGCCCCCAATTCCCACCTTCCCACCCAAACAGGCCCCCAATTCCCACCTTCCCACCCAAGCAGGCCCCCAAATCCCACCTTCCCACCCAAGCAGGCCCCCAATTCCCACCTTCCCACCCAAACAGGCCCCCAATTCCCACCTTCCCACCCAAACAGGCCCCCAATTCCCACCTTCCCACCCAATCGCCCCCAAATCCTACCTTTCCACCCAAGCAGGCCCCCAATTCCTACCTTCCCACCCAAGCAGGCCCCCAATTCCTACCTTCCCACCCAAGCAGGCCCCCAATTCCTACCTTCCCACCCAAACAGGCCTCCAATTCCTACCTTCCCACCCAAACAGGTTTCCAATTCCTACCTTCACACACAACCAGCCCTCCAATTCCAGGACAGGTCATCACCAGGCCTCCGATCCTCTCAGGCTCACAAACATTGGGCTTCCAAACCTCAAGCTCCTTGCCCAGATTGGCAGACTTTGGGCTTCCAATTACCCCATGATTCTCCAATCATGGGAATTTGATCTTCAGCTCCAGACTGGCCAATCACGGGGCTTTGACCTTTGGGCTGCAACTTTTGAACTCACCGATTACAAGACTTTGACCTTTCGAGCCTCTGACTACCCCAGGACTCACTGATCATGGGACTTTATTTAACCTTCAGGTCTCAACTTCTGTACTTGCATGAATTTCCACAGCTTTCACTGACCCGGAGAGTCACAATCACATGAACCTCCTGCTGGATCGGACCGCCAACCAACGACGTGCTGTTCTCCGTTGTCGGTGCTTTCTGACCTGGCAACTGGAATTTCTGGCCTTCAACCATGAAGTGCTCTGTCCCGAGCTCCAAACACTGGTTCCTTCCCCTGACCGCTAACTCCTCCTTATCCCTTCCCTAAACTCATCCTCCCTGCGCAGTCCCCAAAAACATCCCTACTGACCTAAAAGATGACTAACTCTGAGCACGACCTAGATGTATTTAATGGGAAATATATTCTTCTGTCGATATTTTTGATCTGTGAGTGATTTGACATTGATTGTTCTAAGAGTGTTTGTACTAACAATAGCCTGGACTGTCTCATTTTTTTCTGTGCAACAACTTGTAAATAAAATTGACGAGTTTTAGCCTGAACAAAGCACTTATAATGTAATCCTGATTGTGTTTCCATACACGCCACATACAGTTAGAGCTGTCCTCTGTTGCTGCCAGAAGTGTGTTCCTTCACTTTCATTTTCAGGGTGTGGGCATCACTGGCAAGCCGATTGTTGGAGAGTCAGCTTCTTCAACTGTTGCTGTCTTTCTGATGAATTTGGTCTATTGGGCAGGAGTTTTGGGATTTAGGCCAGTGACTTTGAAAGCATCAGGGTTGTGCGCCACTTGGAGGAACCTGTAAGGGTTGGTGTTCCAATATCCGTGCAGCCCCTGGTTGTGATGATTGTGGTCATGTGTTTGGAAGGTACAGTACTGTCAAACTCTTTTGAGTAAGATGGCACACACTGCAACCAACATGTACCGGTAGTAGAAAGGGTGCCAATCCAGCAAGCTACTTTGTCCACGATGGTGCTAAACTTCTTCAGTGTTGTGGGAACTGCAGTCATCAGGCTAGCATTCCATCGTGCTCTCTTGACTTGGAAAGTTACTGGAGAGGATTCTGAGGGATAAGATTTACCTGCTTCTGGACAGACGGGGTTGATTCGGGGTAGTCAGCATGGCTCCATGCATGGGAGAACCTCTGTTACAAACAACGGAGTTTATTGATTCAGTAAGGCATTTGAAGAGGCTGCTCTGAAAGGTTAGATTACATGGGATCCAGGGAGAGCTGGCAAACTGGACACAAGTGGCTTGATGGTAGAAAGCAGAGAATGTTGCTTCTCAGACTGGAGGCCCATGACTAGTGGTATGCCTTGAGTTGCTGCTGGCCCATTACTTGGTTAATGTACTGTAAGTTTGCAGATGATACTAAAATAGGTGATGGAGTAGACAATGGACAATTACAGAGTGATCTTGATCAGCTGAGGAATAGCAAATGGGAGTTTTAATTTGAATTTGCAGTATATGGAAAATCAAATCCAGGAAGGACTTTCACTAGGGTCTTGGAGAGCTTTGTAGAAAAGGGGTACCTGAGAGTACAAGTACATGGTTCCCTGAAAGTGGAGTCATAGGCAGACAGGGCAGGTGGTGAAGAAGTATTTGACATAGTGGCCTTCATAAGTCAGGGCATTGAGTGTAAAAATGAGAAAGTCATGGTATGGTTGTACAGGAAGCTGGTAAGACTGCACTTGGAATATTGTGTTCAGTTCTGGTCACTCTGCTATAGAAATGAAGATTAGATTTACAATGATGTTGCCAGCACTTGAAGAGACTGAGTTATAGGGAGAGGTTGTATAAAATGTTGAGAGGCATAGATGGAGTCTTTTCCCCAAGATGGGGGAATCAAGAACTACAGGGCATAGGTTTAAGGTGAGAGGGGAGAGATTTCATAGAACTTGACTAATTTTTACATAAGGTATGTGAAGTGAGCTGCCGGGGGAAGCAGGTACAATAACAACTTTCTGATGACAGGTGGAAAGGTTTAGAAGGTTATGGGCCACATGCTGGCAAATGGAACTATCTAGGATGGGGCATCTTGGCTGGCATGGAGCAGGTGGCCAAAAGACCTGTTTCCATGCTGATTAACTCTGAGTTCTATGAACAAAGAGTCTTATGAATGATGGGAAGGTTTTGAGGTTTCGCTTGACAAGTGATACTCAACCACTTCTGGCAGGTTCAGTGGAGTTTCTGGACAAAGATGATTACGAAAGTGATGATAGGGGAACATGATGGTAATGTCATTGAATTACAAGGATAAGTGCCTAAACTCTCTCCTGTTGAAGTTACTTGTGAGGCATACATTGTTTTCCAGTTGTCAGCCTACACCTGAATCTTGTGTTCTCCATATTTATTGCTTGCTTATTATTTTCTTTCTGTACTTGCAGAGTTTGTTGTCCTGTGCACATTGGTTGTTTGTCTGTCCTGTCACGGGCAGTCTTTCATTGATTCTACTGTGTTTCCAGTACTTACTGTGAATGCTCACATGCAAATGAATCTCCGGGTTGTAAATAGTGGCATATACAGTGGATTCTGGTTAATTGGCCATTGGTTAATCAGGACAGCTATTAGTTTGAGACAATTCTTAAAGATCAAAAATTAATCAAGAAAATAGCTGGGACACCCTTCGTTTATTTGGGACACTGCTGCCTAATTGAGGCAGGAGACAGTTGCCGAACAGTTTCTGACTGGCGCCAGTAGCGTGCAATTGTGTGACCTTTTGACACAACACCGTGCTTCGTGCGAGCAATTTTAAAACAGCGTCGGTTGCATGTATTTGTGTTGAAAAAGCAGTGTTTTTTTTTGTCACTGAGAGTTGGCAAGAAATGAACAGCAAGATGATTCAGACTGCCTTGCTCGCTGCAGTTTCAAGCATTCAGGTTTGGAGATGCCAGAAAAGGTCAGGAGTCAAAAAATGATTTCACTATTTCAACAAATTAGAAACTACAAATAATTTGAAGGTATGATAATCATCTTGAATGTTACGTTGAAAATGAAGATTTGGAGGATGCAATTGTCAACAGGTTTGTATAGAGACAGTCCATTATCTGCACTAGGTGTCTGTGCTGATTTTATTCATTTACAGTCAAAGCACGAAGCTGATGGATTCCTCCACCAATAAGCATTAGGAACTAATACACAGTTTTACAGTACTGCTGTTGTATTGGTAATGTTCTAATTTGTCTGTAGTTTATTTAAATACATAATTTGTTACTCAGTTTGTCTTTTTCATCCCTTTTTAACTATTTCCATTGAAATTTGTCTGTTTGGGGCAGCTGATTAATTGGGCCAAAACGTACTGGACCTGATGTGTCCCAGTTAACTCCTTTGGGAGTTTTAGGAAATAACTTAATAAAGCAGAAAGCAATCAAGAACAAAAACAGTAGTCCCTGAAATTGAGACATCTTGTGCTGGAAAGAAACTACACTGCAGACATCAGCATAGATAAATCTTTGCATGAAAAAAATAAACTATACACAGAGCGTAGCTAATAACAATGTATCTGTGAACAGTAAAATAGTAGAATTACTTTTCTTCCCCCTATAACACTGCAAAACTCTTCACAATAACAACAGAGTAAAAAGTAAAAGAGTCTTCCCAGAATTCTGTCGACTGTTTGCTAATCAGGACTCTAGCTCTGTTTTGAATTTTAGACTGGCTTCAGGTTGGAGTTCTGTAACACCAGCAAATTCACCCTTATGCAGCCAATCTGTAGACTCTACAATGAAACCACTGTAACGGTGGCTGAGTTTTCATTTGACCGCTGTTGTGGATGGGAATACTGAATCTCTTGATCTACCTCATCCTCCCCTGCACCATTTTTTTAAGACAGTGTACCCCTTTTTGTCCAATAACTCAAATGATTCATATTCAGGTCCAGCAAGTTCAGAAAAATACCTTTCTGTCAAGGCTGTGAGTTCAGCTGTGCAGTGTTTAGTATTGCGTTAAATAAAGCAAGTTAACTTTGACCACATCTTTCAGCTGGAGTCATCGCTCTCGCAGTAAGAAGAAGAAGATGGCTTTGAGGAAACGTCCACAGGTACAGATGGCAGAGACGAGCCAATGATCATGAATACTGGGATCATTGTTGACCACAATCTTTGTAATATCAATCTGGATCAGAACAGAGGAAAATTAGTCAACACCACTTGACTCGGGCCAGAGTTTAGATCAAAGCTACTAAATTAGTTTGGAAAATGTTTTATTCTCTCCTGTTATTTACACGAGGTAAAATGCAGCATTTTGCTTTAGCAGCAGATACCAATGCAATTTGAAATAAATATAGAATAAGTTAGGGATTGACTATTCTAGAAAGTGCACATGAGAATGTGCAGAGCTCTAGTTTTTAAGTCTGTGTTTACAATAAAAACTTGCCCAAGGCATTTTTCAAACAGGAGAAGATCTGCAGATGCTGGAAATCGAAGCAACACACACAAAATGCTGGAGGAGCTCAGCAGGCCAGGCAGCATCTACGTTTTGCGCCGAGACCCTTCATCAGTTCCAAGCTTACAAAACATGCCCAAAGGGAAGATGCACCAAAATAATATTTGAGCATTAGCTAAAAACCAGAAAATAAATGTGAGTCCTGCCAAGGCTCTCAGCCTGAAACATCGACTACTTTTTTCCACAGATGCTGCCTGGCCTGCTGAGTTCCTCCAGCATTTTGTGTGTGTTGCTTAGATTTCCAGCATCTGCAGATTTTCTCTTGTTTGTAAAATAAATATGATCAAGTGTTTCATCTGCAGAGCACCAAGGTCAATAATAAACCAGCTGTTTCAAGGACTTTCTGTCTTACTATCTCTCAGGTGTGTGAACATAACTCCAAAATCTCCCTGTTATTCTACACCTTAACAATGATGTCATTATCAGCCATCTGCACTTTCCTGTACCTTACCGTTCTCTGAGCCCTGCCTTGGATGCCCTCCCTAAATGCATTGTCCCAACACAACCAGTACATTCTGAACTCTGTAACTTCCCTCCTCATTACTGTATCTCTCACTGCCAAGTTTATTGTTACCACCAAACTTTTTAATCAGGTATAAATCACTGATGTAGATCACAAAGATCGACAAGAGTAGTACTACTGAGCACAGTAGGTGCTCATTGCTCACTGTCCTCCAGTCACCCATTGCTTTTTACATTCTCCCATTTTGCTCATTTTTAATCCAATTCTCCTTTGGGTGTCGGGGTCTTTTATGCCTTGGGTGACTGTCAAGGGAACAAAAAGATACCAGTACAGAATACCCCTGTGGCCATTACTCTCAATAATAAGTGTACTGTTTTGGAGATTACCTATCTAGAGGGAGCCTCAGCAACTGGGTCTCTGGCACTAAGTATGGCACTGTAACTCAGAAGGGAATGAGGGAGAGGAGGACTGCAATAGTGATGGGGGAATTCCATAGTTAGAGGAGCAGACACGAGATTCTGTGGATACGATGAAGATAACTGGGTGGTATGTTGCCTCCCAGATGCCAGGGTCAGGGACACTCGGATCAGATCCATGACATTCTACAGGGGAAGGGTGAGCATCCACATATTGGCACCAATGACATGGGTAGGAAAAGCAAGGAGTCCTGAAGGGAGAACTTAGGGAGCTAGGTAGAAAGCTGAAAGCTAGGTAGGACCTCCAGGGTAGCAGTCTCTGGATTGCTGCCTGTGCTACGTACTATTGAGGGTAAGAATAGAATGATTTGGGAGATGAATGCATGGCTGAGAAACTGGTGCAAGGGACAGGGTTTCAGATTTCTGTCTCATTGGGATCTCTATAGGTTTGACCTATACAAAAGTGACAGGTTACACCTGAACCCGAGGGTTCCAAATCTCACCTGGTCCCTCAACACCAGCTCCATAGCAAAGAAAGCCCAGCAGCGTCTCAACTTTCTGCGAAGGCTGAGGAAAGTCCATTTCCCACCCCCCCCCCCCACCCCATCCTCATCACATTCTACAGGGGTTGTATTGAGAGCATCCTGAGCAGCTGCATCACTGCCTGGTTTGGAAATTGCACCATCTTGGATCGCAAGACCCTGCAGCGGATAGTGAGGTCAGCTGAGAAGATCATTGGGGTCTCTCTTCCCGCCATCACGGACATTTACACTACACGTTGCATCCCCAAAGGAAACAGCATTATGAAGGACTCCATGCACCCCTCATACAATCTCTTCTCCCTCCTGCCGTCTGGGAAAAGGCTCCGAAGCATTCGGGCTCTCACGACCAGACTATATAACAGTTTCTTCCCCCAAGCTATCAGACTCCTCAATACCCAGAGCCTGGACTGACACCTTATTGCCTTATTGTCCTGTTTATTATTTATTGTAATGCCTGCACTGTTTTTGTGCACTTTATGCAGTCCTGTGTAGGTCTGTAGTCTAGTGTAGCTTTCTCTGTTATTTTTTTACGTAGTTCAGTCTAGTTTTTGTACTGTGTCATGTAACACCATGGTCCTGAAAAACATTGTCTCATTTTTACTATGTACTGTACCAGTAGTTATGGTCGAAATGACAATAAAAGTGACTTGACTTAACTTGATCCTTGCAGGGAGGGTTTAAACTAATTTGGCAGGGGGGTGGGAACTGGAGTGATGGGGCTGACGACAGGGCTGTTGGTTTGTAAGCTGAGGCAGTGTGTAGTGAGACTGTCAGGAAGGACGAGCAGATCAGGCAAAACTGGGATAATCTGGTATGTAAAAGGGACAAAATCAAAAAGGGGAATGAATACAGGACTGAAGCTGTTATATTTGAATGCACGCAGTAAATGGAATGAAGTAAATGATTTTGTAGTGCAGTTAGAGGTTGACAGGTATGACATTATGGACGTCACTGAGTCATAGCTGAAAGATTATAATTGGGAGCTTAACATCCAAGGATACACAGTGTCAAAAGGACAGGCAGGTAGGCAGAGGTTGGTAAGTAAAAAATGAAATCCTATCTTTGGAAAGAAGTGACACAGGATCGGAGGATGTAGAATCCTTGTGGATAAAGTGAAGAAACTGTAACTGTAAAAAGACCCTGATGAGTTATAAACAGGCCTCCAAACAGCAGTCAGGATGTGGGCTACAAATTACAATGGGGAGATAGAAAAGGCATGTCATACTGACATTGTTATGATAGTCAGGGGACTTCAATATGCAGGAATATTAGGAAAATCAGGTTGTTGCAATCAGCTTGTGAATGAGTACACTAGAGGGTCAGCTATTCAGGATTGGATGTTGTATAATCATCCAAATTTTATGAACCCTGTCAAATTTTCTCTATTTCTGCATAAATATAACTTAAAATGTGATCAGATCTTCACACGTCCTAAAACTAGATAAAGAAAAGCCAATTAAATAAATAAAGCAAAAACATTATACTTTGTTTATTTATTGAGAAAAATGATCTAATATTACATGTATTTGTTGGAAAGGGTATGTGAACCTTTGCTTTTGGTAATTGGTGTGACCCCCTTCTACAGCAATAACTTCAACCAAACATTTCTGGTAACTGATGAATCCTGCACATTGACTTAGAGGAATTTTAGGCCACTCTTTCTTACAAAACTGCTTCAACTCTGGTATGTTGGTGAGCTTCCTTGCAGGAATGCTTGCTTCAGGTCCTTCCACAATATTTCTATAGGATTAAGGTCAGGACTTTGACTCGGCCATTCCAAAACACAGATTTTCTTCTTTTTAAACCACTCTGTTGTTGATTTACTCTCGTCTTTCAGATCATTTCCTTGTTGCATTATCCAATTTATATTAAGCTTCAGGTGATGGCCTGCTACCCTGACATTCTCTTGTGAAACATTTTGGTACAATTTTGAATTCATTGGTCCCTCAATGATTGGAAGCTGTCCAGGCCCTGAAGCAGCAAAGTAGCCCCAAACCATGATGCTCCTTCCACCATGCTTCACAGTTGGGATGAGGTTTTGGTGTTGGTGTGCAGTACCCTTTTTCCTCCAAACATAGCAATGTGCATTTCTGCCAAAAAGTTCAACTTTTCTTTCAGCTGTCCACAGAACATTGTCCCAGAAGTGCTGTGGAACATCCAGGTGGTGTTTTGCAAACTTGAGACGTGCAGCAATGTTTTTTTTTGGAGAGCAGTTGTTTCCTCCATGGTGTCCTTCCATGAACACCATTCTTGTTCAGAGCTTTTCTTAGAGTGAACACATGAACAGAGACTTTAGCAAGTTCTAGAGATTTCTGCAGATCTTTTGCTGTTACCATTGGGCTCTTTTCACCTCCTTCAGCATTGCACGTTGTGCTCTTGGTGTGATCTTTGCAGGATGCCCACTCAGGGACAGTAGCAACAGTACTGAGTTTCCTCCATTTGTAGACGATTTTACTGTGGACTGATGAACACTCAGAAATGATCTTGTAGCCTTTTCCAGCTTCATGCATCTCTACAATTCTTTCTTCCAAAGTCCTTTGAAAGTTGTTTTGATCGAAGCATAATGCACATATACAGATCTTTCTTGAGAAGAGCAGGCTCTGTCAGTAATCTGACTTTATGTGCCTTTTTATAGGGCAGGGCTCCTTTACAACCCACACCTCACATCTCATCTCATTGATTGGAACACCCGATGCCAAATAGCTTTTGTAAAAGGCATTACCCCAGAGGCTCACATACTTTTTTCAACAAATACATGTAATATTGGATCATTTTTCTCAATAAATAAATGAACAAGTAAAATGTCTTGTGTTATTGATTTAATTGAGTTCTTTTTATCTAGTTTTAGGACGTGTGAATATCTGGTCACATTTTAAGTCATTTATGCAGAAATGGAGGAAATTAGAAGGTAGGAGAGAGGGGCTGAGAGGGAAATGGATCATCCATAATGAAATGGTGAAGAAGACTCAATGGGCCAAATGGCCTCATTCTGCTCCTATGTCTTATTCATCTGGTCTGTAACTCTCTCTTTACTGACTGATGAGCACCAATTAGTGTTCAATCTGGGACCTTGGTCTGGTGGAAAATCAAAACAGCAGATGTTGGAAATCCGAAATAAGAGCAGGAAATGTTGGAAACGGTTTGCAGGTCAAGCGACATCCATGGAAAGAGAAAATGTGTTTCATGTTTAAAAACGCTGTTACTTTTGACGAAAGGTCTTGACCTATTAACCTGAAACGATAATTCAGTTTTTCTGTTCTCAGATGCTGTTTGAGCTGCTGTTTCCAGCATTTTGTTCCTGATCTGAAGGCTTAGACACCCAAACAAGCCATGCAGTTGCTTGGAATATTTTAATGTAAACCTCTTATTCATTTTTCAGGAGGTGGCACCACTGGCAAGGTAGAATTTATTGTCCATCCCTAACTAACACTGTGAAGGGAATAATGAGCCTCCTTTGGTTATGAAGCAACTGAATACTGAGCCATTTGAGAGAGCATTTGATTCAATCAAATAATCCTGAGTCTGGAGACACAAACAGACCAATATGTGTTAGGGAACAAGGGTTTTCACATAGTTCCTGTTACTAGGATTATATTTAATTTATTTTGCATATTACTTCATTGACTGATCTTAAATGTTACGGTTGCCACCACAGGGTTTGAACTTGAATTCTAGACTGCCAGTGCTGGCCTTGAATTATTATGCTTGTAGTTTAATCAGAGCACCACTACCATGGACACTCATTTGATAAGTAGAGCAATGCAACTACAAATATTGAGGTTTGCTGAAAAGACGGTCCCTTACCCATCCACCCCGTCTCCTCAGCCACGTCACCAGTGTTTTCCGGACAAACTCTCCCAAGCAATCAACAATAGTGTGCACCATTGCATGCTGTCCTTGCTTCACACAGTCAATGGCTAATCCACCAGCTACAGCGTACAGGGCCACCACCTTCCCCCAGGTTATACCTGCAGAGAAAAGATACAGGTACACGCTACATAAGAGCCAGAGTCAATAGAAGGGCAACCCATACCTTTAATCATAATCGTACAGTGTAACATTCATTAAAATAGAACCATAATAATAAACAGAGTTGAACGCACAGAACCAGGCAGAGAATTAGGAGAGAAATTGAAACAAAAAGCAGCACCTGATTGACATTAATTTCCATTTCACCACTAATGCTTAACTCTAGAACCACAGATAAGGACATCCGACTGGTCCTTAAGATTGCCTGACCTACACACAGCCTATACATATAAATAAGCATTTGGGAGACCAGTGGGACAGATTTGCTTTTGGGGGGGTGGGGGGGGTGCTCCAGGCATCTTCTGTCTTGTGGGAACTCAGTCCGGGCAATATCATTGTATCTTGCAGAGAAATCTAAACGACTGAGTTAAAACCCTGGTTTAAAAACGTTTCCCTTGATTGGCTTATGTTTAATCAGTTTGCTGGATGGTTACATTTCTGACGTGATCTGTTCGGGTTGAACATCTCTCTGGAATGGAACGCTGTCCTAATCTTGGAAAATCTATATATGAAGCCAGAAGATGTGACACAGTACCAAGGAAAATCATGGTGGAAGCCGCTGACTATTGCAGAGTTTTAAAGATGAACTTTATTTATCACCTGTGCATTGGAAAATGCAGTGAAATGTGTCACGTGCATCAACAACCCACACATTATTTTCAATAGTTCAGTCAAAACCTGCGGTTACAGGATTACGGGTTCAGTGAGGCCGTGCTGTTGCTCTAAGTTGTGTTACACCTCATTGTGGCACACCTACTACCTGTCTGTTAATTTGGAGAAAACTGTTGCCATCTCTGACCGAGTGGCACCCCCCTGTAAATACTGACAGACTTCCTGCAATCCCCAACCAGTACAGACACACCCAGTTCTCTACAGACTGTTTCCAAGAGAATTCCTTACAAGTCCCAACAATCTTAAATCCACCCACGGACACTGATGCACTCGTGAAAATATTGGCAGCTACTGAGTGGAAAAGAAGGGAACATTTTTCTGGTGCACCAATGCAGAAGCAAGCCACAGATCATTACTGATCTGAATGTTGCGCTTCAGTCCACACACTTAAAAACCATATAGTTATCTCTCTCACTGAGTCCTGACGAAGGGTCTCGGCCCGAAACGTTGACTGCTCATTTCAACGGATGCTGCCCAACCTGCTGAGTTCATCCAGCTTGTTTGTACGTGTTGATTTGACCACAGCATCTGCAGTGTACTTTGTGTTAGTTATCTCTCCCACTTCCTGTTGGAGAGCCTGTTTACCTTAACCTATTTCAAGAGAAAACCCGGGAGCACAGATAGTAAAGCAGCCCTCCCTGGTATGGGGTACCGAGCTGTAAGACTCCCGTCCACCTAAACTGAGAGCGAGGATAGACCTGAAGTTTGATGGGTCAAAGTACCAGGCTGATTTGGAAAGGTCGAGTACAGGCGGCAATGTGGCGCCAGTGTCCAGGCCCAGAAAAGTATAGAAGTGACTAGGCCTGGGTCCTAGACCCCACTGTCAGGAACACACACAAAATACTGGTGGAACACAGCAGGCCAGGCAGCATCTATAGGAAGAAGTAGAGTTGACATTTCAAGCTGAGACCCTTTGTCAGGACTAACTGAAAGAAGAGATAGTAAAAGATTTGAGAGGGGAGGGGGAGATCTGAAATGAGCAGGCAAGGAGTGATTGTGAGAGGGGCAGAGAGAGAAGGGGGGAATAATAAATAAGGGATGGGGATAAGAAGGGGAGGAGGGGCATTAATGGAAGTTA
This sequence comes from Hemitrygon akajei, assembly GCF_048418815.1. Taxonomy (NCBI): domain Eukaryota; kingdom Metazoa; phylum Chordata; class Chondrichthyes; order Myliobatiformes; family Dasyatidae; genus Hemitrygon; species Hemitrygon akajei. Next base: position 112,084,822 of record NC_133126.1, read on the forward strand.
GAGAAGTCAGTGTTCATGCCATCAGGTTGGAGGCTACCCAGCCGGTATATAAGGTGTTGTTCCTCCAACCTGAGTGTAGCTTCATCTTGACAGTAGAGGAGGTCATGGATAGACATATCAGAATGGGAATGGGACGTGGAATTAAAACGTGTGGCCACTGTGAGATCCTGCTTTCTCTGGTGGACAGAGCGTAGGTGTTCAGCAAAACAGTCTCCCAGTCTGCATCGGGTCTCACCAATATATAAAAGGCCACACCGGGAGCACCAGACGCAGTATACCACACCAGCTGACTCACAGTTGAAGTGTCGCCTCACCTGGAAGGACTGTCTGGGGCCCTGAATGGTGGTGAGGGAGGAAGTGTAAGGGCAGGTGGAGCACTTGTTCCGCTTACAAGGATAAGTGCCAGGAGGGAGATCGGTGGGAAGGGATGGGGGGGATGAATGGACAAGGGAGTTGCGTAGGGAACGATGCCTGCAGAAAGCAGAAAGAGGGTGAGAGGGAAAGATGTGCTTGGTAGTGGGATCCCGTTGGAGGTGGTGGAAGTTACGGAGAATTACATCTTGGACCCAGAGGCTGGTGGGGTGGTAGGTGAGGACAAGAGGGACCCTATCCTGAGTGGGGTGGCGGGAGGATGGGGTGAGGGCAGATGTGCGGGAAATGGGAGAGATGCGTTTGAGAACAGAGTTGATGATGGAGGAAGGGAAGCCCCTGTCTTTAAAAAAGGAAGACATCTCCTTTGTCCTGGAATGAAAAGCCTCATCCTGAGAGCAGATGTGGTGGAGAAGGGGATGGCATTTTTGCAAGAGACAGGGTGGGAAGAGAAATAGTCCAGGTAGCTGTGAGAGTCAGTAGGCTTACAGTAGACATCAGTAGATAAGCCGTCTCCAGAGATGGAGACAAAAAGATGAAGAAAGGGGAGGGAGGTTTTGGAAATGGACCAGGTAAATTTGAGGGCAGGGTGAAAGTTGGAGGCAAAGTTAATGAAGTCAACAAGCTCAGCATGTGTGCAGGAACTGAGACAGCAGTCTGCCTTGGCAAGTACTATTCTTTATCATCAAGCTCCACTGTCAATGTTTACAGCAACAGTATTGAGGGCAATTGTGCACACTGCACGGCTGATGTGAATGGATCCTGGCTACCTACCCCCCCCCCCACTTCATTCCCTACCCAGCACCACATCCTTCTGAATACATGTTAGAGCCTAACGGAGTCACCAGACTTGTACTCGTTAATCTCCTGATTCAGAGAAAATGTGAATAGTTGGCATTCCTAAGACAGCCCACTTGCAGCAGACTGTCAGCCAGAAACAACCTGATTACTCTTTATAGAACAGTACAGCACAGGAACAGGCCCTTTGGCCCACTATGTCGTACTGAACCAGATAAAATGCAAATCAAAAACACCCAAACATTAATCCCTCCTACCTACACAATGTCCATACCCACCCCCTCCATCTTCCTCATTGTCATGTGCCTTTCTAAATGTCTCTTAAAAGCCTCTACACTATACCAGGCTGTACATTTGAAGTATCCAAGACTCTGAGTAAAAAATCTTGCCCCTCACATCCCCTTTGAACCTACCCCCTCTCACCTTCAATGCATGCCCACTCATATCAGACGTTTCAGCACTGGGAAACAGATACTCACTGTCTACTCTATCTATGTCTCTCATAATCTTCCAAACCTTTATCAGATCTCCCTTCAGCCTCTGCCTCTCCTGAGAAAACAAACCAGGTTTATCCAGCCTCTCGTGATAGCACATGCCCTCTAAACTGGGCAGTATCCTGATAAACCTCTTCTGCACCCTCTCCAAAGCTTACAGGATTGCCTTGAGTCAGTGGACTGGGCTGTGTTCAAGAACACATCTGAGGACCTGAATGATTACACCAGGGTGGTTACAAACTTTATTAAAACAGCTGTAGATGAGTGTGTCCCCACAAAATCATTCAGGGTTTTCCCCAATCAGAAGCCCTGGGTGAACAATGAAATTGGGAACCTGCTGAGAGCCAGATCAGAGGCATTTCAGTCTGGCGATCAAGAATGCTACAAGAGGTGCAGGTATGTTCTCTGGAGAGTCATTTCTTGGGTGAAGTGAAGATTCTGGACTACATTGGAATTGTACATTGCTCGACAGCTGTGGCAGGGTTTGAATGCCATAACTTCTCACAATGCTAAATCTTGCGACATAGGGGACAGCAAAACTTGGCTTCCAGATCAGCTCAATGCCTTCTGCGCTCGCTTTGACCACCAGAACATGGAGGAACCATCGCACACCCCCATGTCTCTCGATGATCCTTTGGTCTCAGTATCTGAAGATGATGTGTGGGCTGCCTTCAAGAGAGTGAATCCAAGGAAAGTACCTGGTCGAGTACTGAAGGCCTGTACTGACCAACTGGCTGGTGTACTCAGGGATATCTTCAACCTCTCGCTCAGGCAGTGTGTACCCACCTGCTTCAAACAGGCTTCAATTGTACTGATACCCAGGAAGAGCGTGGTAACCTGTCTAAGTGACCATTGCTCAGTGGCACTTACATCCACAGTGATAAAGTGTTTTGAGAGGCATATCAGTTCCAGTCTGAGTGGAAACTTGGATCCTTCCTAATTCGCCTTTCGAAACAACAGGTCTACGCAGATGCTATCTCGTTCTTTTCACACAACCCTGGAACATCTGCACAGCAAAGATGCATACAGGTTGCTCTTTATTGATTATATTTCAGCATTTAATACCACCATTCCCTCTAAACTAAACAGTAAACTCCAAGATCTGGGCCTCAATAACCCTTTGTGCAATTGGATCCTGATTTCCTCACTTGCAGACCCCAGTCAGTTTGGATTGGCAACAACATCTCCTCCACAATCTCCATCAGCACAGATGCACCACAGGGATGTGTGCCTAGCCCCCTGATCTACTCACTTTACACCTACGACTGTGTGGCTAGGTACAGATCCAACACCATACACAAGTTTGCTGACGACACCACTGTTGTGGGCTGTATCAAAGGGGTGATGAATCAGCAGACTGAAAACTTGGCTGAGTGGTGGAATAACTTCTCATTCAATGTCAATAAGACCAAGGAAATGACTGTAGATTTCAGGAGAGGGAAACCAGGGCATGAGCCAGTACTCATCGGAGAATCAGAGGTGGAGAGAGTCAGTAACTTTAAATTCCTGGTGTCACTATCTCAGAGGACCTGTCCTGGACCATCATATAAATATTATTGAGAAGAAAGCCCGAAAGCACCTCTGCTTCCTCAGGAGCCTGCAGAGATTCGGCATGTCATCGAAAACCTTGGTAAACCTCTATGGATGAATGATGGAAAGTGTGCTGAATGTCTGCATTACGGCCTGGTATGGGGACACCAATGCCTTTGAGCGGAAAATCCTACAAAAGGTATTGGATTCGGCTCAGTACATCATGGGTAAAACCCTCACAACCATTGAGGACATCTACCTGAAGCAATGTTGTAGAAAAGCAGCATCCATCGTCAAAGATCCTCACCACCCAGACCAAGCACCTCAGGACTCGCACCACCAGGTTCGAGAACAGTTACTGCCCCTCAACCATCAAGCTCTTGAACAAAAGGGGACAGCTATACTCATTTATAGACTCTGTTATATTGTTATTTCATGCTCATTATTTATTGTTATTTATTTATAGCAAACTGCACTTGCACAGTTTGTTTACAGTTAACAGTTCCTGATGTTTGCAGTCACTGTTCTATAGATTTGCTAAGTATGCCCACAGAAAATGAATCTCAGGGTTGTATGTGGTGATGTGTATGTACTCTGATAACAAATTTTACTTTGAACTATGACTTTTAACCAAATCAGTTCTGTGCTAAAAAGTTGTCTCCTGATTCAGTTATTTTCTGTTGTACCTCAGCAAATGCTTTTGGAAATCCTGTTATGTTGTATCTACCGGTTTCTCCTATTCCACCCTGTTCAGTAGATCATAAATCTGTGCTGACAGATTAATCGTCATTTACCACCACCCTACTGATAGATTCCAGTATGTTGCCAATAAGTTTGGAATTCGGCTATTGGAATTGTTCAAGGAAATGGAGGGAATTTTGTGACTGCCTTTTCCACGGATGCTGCCCGACCCGCTGAGTTCCTCCAGCATTTTGTGTGGATTTCCAGCAGCTGCAGATTTCCTCATAGCTATTTTCGTGGCCTTCTCTTTTTTTTTTACAAACCTGAGATGATTTCAGATCAAGAGATTTCTGGTTTTAGTCTTGGTTTCTTCTACTTCCTCTTTAGTGTGATGTTAGCAACACTTTCTGAGCTCATTACACTTTCTGGGTCTTTTAGGATGAAGACAGATACAGATATTTCCTTCTCATTTTCTCATTCCCTATAATTTCTTTATGTGATTCAAATTGATTTTCAATTTTCTCTTCTTGCTATTTTATCATTTTTCCTCAAATGCATCTTCGTCAATTTTCCTGAAATTTCACCCAATCATCAACTTTCCTACCCTCCTTGATAACATAATGAGCCAATAAGCCTCTTCTTTTAAGAAGCTTAAATACAATAAATGTTGACGCTGTTTAATTATAATTATGTTTTAACTAGAAGGGTGGAATAGGGTGTCTGGTAGATATAATATATTCAGATTTTCAAACTGCATTTGATGAGATACCAGACAGAAGGTTATTACATTATATAATGGCTCACTCACCATCCTGCTTATTAGCACAGAGCTGGATTAACCGAAGGACAGGAAATAAAGAGTCAACTGGCTGCATTCACAAATGGCTTTGACAGCTGGCGAGGCTGCTGCCCTAAACAGAACAATCTGTGATTGAAATATATGAAAAACATTTTTGCCTATTCTAGGATGTTGAGATACTTCCAAGGGTGCGCTGGGACACACGATCAGCGATGTAACCTGGGTTTCGGGTCTTTCAATATCAGACAACCTCACCCAGGGTTGATCAGGCCCCAGCTTGTGTCCCAGCAGCATTGGTTCAGGGGTCACACCTCTTGATCCATAGCCACCTGGAGGCTCGCTTAGCAGCTCTGTGATGTGTTGACAGCTCTTTCCTTTGCAGCCCCCGTGATGACAAGGAGAGAGTAGGTTCTGCAGAGTGAGCAGCCAGCAAAACCTCTACACCCCACCTCTATAAGCTTGCATCGTGCACCCCCCACCCCTGTCTCTGGCATTGCTCTACCAGCTCCTGGTATTTGGCTTTCTTACGCTCAAACACCTCCTCAAACTGGTCTTCCCGAGGCACTGTCAGTTCAACCATGAGCACCTGCTTTATGGTTTCATGCAGAATGACCATGTTAGACCTCAGGGATGATGATCCGATGAAGTCAGGGAATTTTAATTGTTTGCAAAGATCGACTTTCAGTTGCCGGTCAGATGCTGTGGTGTGTAAGCCTGCTGGAGATCTGTGCAGAGGCTGTGGTTGGTCTCCAGCTTTGATAAAGGCAATGGGCTTTCTGGGCTGGTGGAGGTGCCTAATGGCCAAGGAGATATTTTCTGCCACCGTAGTCAGCACCTGGTCATGGTACCAGTAGCAGCAACCTTCTCCCAGGGCTTTCAGGCAGCTGTAAAGAATACATGTCAAAATAAAAGTGAAAATTTTAAACTAATAAATAATTAAAAGTAGCTACTTCAGAAGCAGATATATCCCACCCATATGATAGGGTTGTGTTGTGCCTGTATCAGGTTTAGCCCAGCACTGGTTCAGTGAGGTGCTTGCCCCGAGAGATCAGCCTACTCCACTGAAGTGTCACTAGAGGAGTTGGCTACCACAGGGTGGGAAATGCCTCTGTCTTCACTGGGTGAACCCTGGACCTCAGGACCTGGGTTCTGTCCAGTCTAATTTTATCCTCTGTTTGCCACATTTCTCACAAGGACTCTGATTATATTTTGTATGTTCATCATTTGCTAACTTTTTAATCTAATTCACCTTGCATTCCTCCATGAATTGGTGTCATTAAGTTCAAGAATCTAAACTTTGATTGATTTGCTCCTTTCATGATTCGCATACAAAATTGTATTACATTGTGGCCGTTCCTTCCTCGAGGGTCACTTACCAAAGCTTACTGTGGAAGGTAAATGTGAAGCAGTCCATTCCCCAATGGTTCAATAACACACCATTTCAGAATACTGTCCCCATCTAATTCTCCATGACTGACACTCCAAGCTAATTTGACAATCTGATTTGCCTTATCAAAATGAAGAATAATGCCTCCCTGTATTAGCTTTGCCTGATTATTTATGGTTCAATGGTTCAGTTTAATATCAGAGAATGTATACAATATACAACCTGAAATCCTTACTCTCCGCAGACATCCACAAAAACAGAAGAGAACCCCCAAGAATGACAGAAAATGACAGAATCCCCCTCCCATGAACAAGCAGCAGCAACGCATCACTCCCCCCACCTATTTCAGAAGGAAGCATCAGCACCCACCACCCACCAAGCAAGCAACAGCAAGGCCCCAAAGAGAGACCGTGATCTGCAGTCCAACATAAACTATTGTTCACCCGACAATTCAACAAGCCACAGGCTCGCTCTCTCTCTCTCTCTCTCACCAACAAAGGACAGAGAGGCGTTACCCCTTTCAACAAGCCACAGGCTCGCTCTCTCTCTCACCAACAAAGGACAGAGAGGCGTTACCCCTTTCACAGTAGGAGGAGGGACCAACAAAACGAACAGCTCACTGTTCTGCTGTTACAGTCTGCCATGTCACTTTTCCTTATTCCAGTTGCAATCAATTCTTCATCGATTGTGTTGCTACTACTAGGACACCTATAAACACTTCTTGTCTCTTGTTATATTTTATCACCACTCTTACTAATTTTATTTCCTTTTCCTCGGTCAGAATAATTCTTTATTGTTGCCTTTGCCTGTGAGCTACAGGCCACTCACCACTCACTCATCATTTATATTTGGCTGTCCATCTCAGACAGTGGGTAGGTACTCTGTCATCAGACACCCACTTCTCTCCATCTCAGACAGTGGGTACTCTGTCATCAGACACCCACTTCTCTCCATCTCAGACTGTGGGTACTCTGTCATCAGACACCCACTTCTCTCCATCTCAGACAGTGGGTACTCTGTCATCAGACACCCACTTCTCTCCATCTCAGACAGTGGGTAGGTACTCTGTCATCAGACACCCACTTCTCTCCATCTCAGACAGTGGGTACTCTGTCATCAGACACCCACTTCTCTCCATCTCAGACAGTGGGTACTCTGTCATCAGACACCCACTTCTCTCCATCTCAGACAGTGGGTACTCTGTCATCAGACACCCACTTCTCTCCATCTCAGACAGTGGGTAGGTACTCTGTCATCAGACACCCACTTCTCTCCATCTCAGACAGTGGGTACTCTGTCATCAGACACCCACTTCTCTCCATCTCAGACAGTGGGTAGGTACTCTGTCATCAGACACCCACTTCTCTCCATCTCAGACAGTGGGTACTCTGTCATCAGACACCCACTTCTCTCCATCTCAGACAGTGGGTACTCTGTCATCAGACACCCACTTCTCTCCATCTCAGACAGTGGGTACTCTGTCATCAGACACCCACTTCTCTCCATCTCAGACAGTGGGTACTCTTGTCATCAGACACCCACTTCTCTCCATCTCAGACAGTGGGTACTCTGTCATCAGACACCCACTTCTCTCCATCTCAGACAGTGGGTACTCTGTCATCAGACACCCACCTCTCCATCTCAGACTGTGGGTACTCTGTCATCAGACACCCACTTCTCTCCATCTCAGACAGTGGGTACTCTGTCATCAGACACCCACTTCTCTCCATCTCAGACAGTGGGTAGGTACTCTGTCATCAGACACCCACTTCTCTCCATCTCAGACAGTGGGTACTCTTGTCATCAGACACCCACTTCTCTCCATCTCAGACAGTGGGTACTCTGTCATCAGACACCCACTTCTCTCCATCTCAGACTGTGGGTACTCTGTCATCAGACACCCACTTCTCTCCATCTCAGACAGTGGGTACTCTGTCATCAGACACCCACTTCTCTCCATCTCAGACAGTGGGTACTCTTGTCATCAGACACCCACTTCTCTCCATCTCAGACAGTGGGTACTCTTGTCATCAGACACCCACTTCTCTCCATCTCAGACTGTGGGTACTCTTGTCATCAGACACCCACTTCTCTCCATCTCAGACTGTGGGTACTCTTGTCATCAGACACCCACTTCTCTCCATCTCAGACTGTGGGTACTCTTGTCATCAGACACCCACTTCTCTCCATCTCAGACAGTGGGTACTCTGTCATCAGACACGCACTTCTCTCCATCTCAGACAGTGGGTAGGTACTCTGTCATCAGACACCCACTTCTCTCCATCTCAGACTGTGGGTACTCTGTCATCAGACACCCACTTCTCTCCATCTCAGACTGTGGGTACTCTGTCATCAGACACCCACTTCTCTCCATCTCAGACAGTGGGTACTCTGTCATCAGACACCCACTTCTCTCCATCTCAGACAGTGGGTACTCTGTCATCAGACACCCACTTCTCTCCATCTCAGACTGTGGGTACTCTGTCATCAGACACCCACTTCTCTCCATCTCAGACAGTGGGTACTCTGTCATCAGACACCCACTTCTCTCCATCTCAGACAGTGGGTACTCTGTCATCAGACACCCACTTCTCTCCATCTCAGACAGTGGGTACTCTGTCATCAGACACCCACTTCTCTCCATCTCAGACAGTGGGTACTCTGTCATCAGACACCCACTTCTCTCCATCTCAGACAGTGGGTACTCTGTCATCAGACACCCACTTCTCTCCATCTCAGACTGTGGGTACTCTGTCATCAGACACCCACTTCTCTCCATCTCAGACAGTGGGTACTCTGTCATCAGACACCCACTTCTCTCCATCTCAGACAGTGGGTACTCTGTCATCAGACACCCACTTCTCTCCATCTCAGACAGTGGGTACTCTGTCATCAGACACCCACTTCTCTCCATCTCAGACAGTGGGTACTCTGTCATCAGACACCCACTTCTCTCCATCTCAGACTGTGGGTACTCTGTCATCAGACACCCACTTCTCTCCATCTCAGACAGTGGGTACTCTGTCATCAGACACCCACTTCTCTCCATCTCAGACTGTGGGTACTCTGTCATCAGACACCCAGTGCTCTCCATCTCAGACTGTGGGTACTCTGTCATCAGACACCCACTTCTCTCCATCTCAGACAGTGGGTACTCTGTCATCAGACACCCACTTCTCTCCATCTCAGACAGTGGGTACTCTGTCATCAGACACCCACTTCTCTCCATCTCAGACAGTGGGTACTCTGTCATCAGACACCCACTTCTCTCCATCTCAGACAGTGGGTACTCTGTCATCAGACACCCACTTCTCTCCATCTCAGACTGTGGGTACTCTGTCATCAGACACCCACTTCTCTCCATCTCAGACAGTGGGTACTCTGTCATCAGACACCCACTTCTCTCCATCTCAGACAGTGGGTACTCTGTCATCAGACACCCACTTCTCTCCATCTCAGACTGTGGGTACTCTGTCATCAGACACCCACTTCTCTCCATCTCAGACTGTGGGTACTCTGTCATCAGACACCCACTTCTCTCCATCTCAGACAGTGGGTACTCTGTCATCAGACACCCACTTCTCTCCATCTCAGACAGTGGGTACTCTGTCATCAGACACCCAGTGCTCTCCATCTCAGACTGTGGGTACTCTGTCATCAGACACCCACTTCTCTCCATCTCAGACAGTGGGTACTCTGTCATCAGACACCCAGTGCTCTCCATCTCAGACAGTGGGTACTCTGTCATCAGACACCCACTTCTCTCCATCTCAGACAGTGGGTACTCTGTCATCAGACACCCACTTCTCTCCATCTCAGACTGTGGGTACTCTTGTCATCAGACACCCACTTCTCTCCATCTCAGACTGTGGGTACTCTTGTCATCAGACACCCACTTCTCTCCATCTCAGACTGTGGGTACTCTTGTCATCAGACACCCACTTCTCTCCATCTCAGACTGTGGGTACTCTTGTCATCAGACACCCACTTCTCTCCATCTCAGACAGTGGGTACTCTTGTCATCAGACACCCACTTCTCTCCATCTCAGACAGTGGGTACTCTTGTCATCAGACACCCACTTCTCTCCATCTCAGACAGTGGGTACTCTTGTCATCAGACACCCACTTCTCTCCATCTCAGACAGTGGGTACTCTGTCATCAGACACCCACTTCTCTCCATCTCAGACAGTGGGTACTCTGTCATCAGACACCCACTTCTCTCCATCTCAGACTGTGGGTACTCTGTCATCAGACACCCACTTCTCTCCATCTCAGACAGTGGGTACTCTGTCATCAGACACCCACTTCTCTCCATCTCAGACAGTGGGTACTCTGTCATCAGACACCCACTTCTCTCCATCTCAGACAGTGGGTACTCTGTCATCAGACACCCACTTCTCTCCATCTCAGACAGTGGGTACTCTGTCATCAGACACCCAGTGCTCTCCATCTCAGACAGTGGGTACTCTGTCATCAGACACCCACTTCTCTCCATCTCAGACAGTGGGTACTCTGTCATCAGACACCCACTTCTCTCCATCTCAGACAGTGGGTACTCTGTCATCAGACACCCACTTCTCTCCATCTCAGACAGTGGGTACTCTGTCATCAGACACCCAGTGCTCTCCATCTCAGACAGTGGGTACTCTGTCATCAGACACCCACTTCTCTCCATCTCAGACAGTGGGTACTCTGTCATCAGACACCCACTTCTCTCCATCTCAGACTGTGGGTACTCTGTCATCAGACACCCACTTCTCTCCATCTCAGACAGTGGGTACTCTGTCATCAGACACCCACTTCTCTCCATCTCAGACTGTGGGTACTCTGTCATCAGACACCCAGTGCTCTCCATCTCAGACTGTGGGTACTCTGTCATCAGACACCCACTTCTCTCCATCTCAGACTGTGGGTACTCTGTCATCAGACACCCACTTCTCTCCATCTCAGACAGTGGGTACTCTGTCATCAGACACCCACTTCTCTCCATCTCAGACAGTGGGTACTCTGTCATCAGACACCCAGTGCTCTCCATCTCAGACTGTGGGTACTCTGTCATCAGACACCCACTTCTCTCCATCTCAGACAGTGGGTACTCTGTCATCAGACACCCAGTGCTCTCCATCTCAGACAGTGGGTACTCTGTCATCAGACACCCACTTCTCTCCATCTCAGACAGTGGGTACTCTGTCATCAGACACCCACTTCTCTCCATCTCAGACTGTGGGTACTCTTGTCATCAGACACCCACTTCTCTCCATCTCAGACTGTGGGTACTCTTGTCATCAGACACCCACTTCTCTCCATCTCAGACAGTGGGTACTCTTGTCATCAGACACCCACTTCTCTCCATCTCAGACAGTGGGTACTCTTGTCATCAGACACCCACTTCTCTCCATCTCAGACAGTGGGTACTCTTGTCATCAGACACCCACTTCTCTCCATCTCAGACAGTGGGTACTCTTGTCATCAGACACCCACTTCTCTCCATCTCAGACAGTGGGTACTCTTGTCATCAGACACCCACTTCTCTCCATCTCAGACAGTGGGTACTCTTGTCATCAGACACCCACTTCTCTCCATCTCAGACTGTGGGTACTCTGTCATCAGACACCCACTTCTCTCCATCTCAGACAGTGGGTACTCTGTCATCAGACACCCACTTCTCTCCATCTCAGACTGTGGGTACTCTGTCATCAGACACCCACTTCTCTCCATCTCAGACAGTGGGTACTCTGTCATCAGACACCCACTTCTCTCCATCTCAGACTGTGGGTACTCTGTCATCAGACACCCACTTCTCTCCATCTCAGACTGTGGGTACTCTTGTCATCAGACACCCACTTCTCTCCATCTCAGACAGTGGGTACTCTGTCATCAGACACCCACTTCTCTCCATCTCAGACAGTGGGTACTCTTGTCATCAGACACCCACTTCTCTCCATCTCAGACTGTGGGTACTCTGTCATCAGACACCCACTTCTCTCCATCTCAGACTGTGGGTACTCTGTCATCAGACACCCACTTCTCTCCATCTCAGACAGTGGGTACTCTTGTCATCAGACACCCACTTCTCTCCATCTCAGACTGTGGGTACTCTGTCATCAGACACCCACTTCTCTCCATCTCAGACTGTGGGTACTCTGTCATCAGACACCCACTTCTCTCCATCTCAGACAGTGGGTACTCTTGTCATCAGACACGCACTTCTCTCCATCTCAGACAGTGGGTACTCTGTCATCAGACACCCACTTCTCTCCATCTCAGACTGTGGGTACTCTGTCATCAGACACCCACTTCTCTCCATCTCAGACTGTGGGTACTCTTGTCATCAGACACCCACTTCTCTCCATCTCAGACAGTGGGTACTCTTGTCATCAGACACCCACTTCTCTCCATCTCAGACTGTGGGTACTCTGTCATCAGACACCCACTTCTCTCCATCTCAGACAGTGGGTACTCTGTCATCAGACACCCAGTGCTCTCCATCTCAGACAGTGGGTACTCTGTCATCAGACACCCACTTCTCTCCATCTCAGACAGTGGGTACTCTGTCATCAGACACCCACTTCTCTCCATCTCAGACTGTGGGTACTCTTGTCATCAGACACCCACTTCTCTCCATCTCAGACTGTGGGTACTCTTGTCATCAGACACCCACTTCTCTCCATCTCAGACAGTGGGTACTCTTGTCATCAGACACCCACTTCTCTCCATCTCAGACAGTGGGTACTCTTGTCATCAGACACCCACTTCTCTCCATCTCAGACAGTGGGTACTCTTGTCATCAGACACCCACTTCTCTCCATCTCAGACAGTGGGTACTCTTGTCATCAGACACCCACTTCTCTCCATCTCAGACAGTGGGTACTCTTGTCATCAGACACCCACTTCTCTCCATCTCAGACAGTGGGTACTCTTGTCATCAGACACCCACTTCTCTCCATCTCAGACTGTGGGTACTCTGTCATCAGACACCCACTTCTCTCCATCTCAGACAGTGGGTACTCTGTCATCAGACACCCACTTCTCTCCATCTCAGACTGTGGGTACTCTGTCATCAGACACCCACTTCTCTCCATCTCAGACTGTGGGTACTCTGTCATCAGACACCCACTTCTCTCCATCTCAGACAGTGGGTACTCTGTCATCAGACACCCACTTCTCTCCATCTCAGACTGTGGGTACTCTGTCATCAGACACCCACTTCTCTCCATCTCAGACTGTGGGTACTCTTGTCATCAGACACCCACTTCTCTCCATCTCAGACAGTGGGTACTCTGTCATCAGACACCCACTTCTCTCCATCTCAGACAGTGGGTACTCTTGTCATCAGACACCCACTTCTCTCCATCTCAGACTGTGGGTACTCTGTCATCAGACACCCACTTCTCTCCATCTCAGACTGTGGGTACTCTGTCATCAGACACCCACTTCTCTCCATCTCAGACAGTGGGTACTCTTGTCATCAGACACCCACTTCTCTCCATCTCAGACTGTGGGTACTCTGTCATCAGACACCCACTTCTCTCCATCTCAGACTGTGGGTACTCTGTCATCAGACACCCACTTCTCTCCATCTCAGACAGTGGGTACTCTTGTCATCAGACACCCACTTCTCTCCATCTCAGACAGTGGGTACTCTTGTCATCAGACACCCACTTCTCTCCATCTCAGACTGTGGGTACTCTGTCATCAGACACCCACTTCTCTCCATCTCAGACTGTGGGTACTCTGTCATCAGACACCCACTTCTCTCCATCTCAGACAGTGGGTACTCTGTCATCAGACACCCACTTCTCTCCATCTCAGACTGTGGGTACTCTGTCATCTGACACCCACTTCTCTCCATCTCAGACAGTGGGTACTCTGTCATCAGACACCCACTTCTCTCCATCTCAGACTGTGGGTACTCTTGTCATCAGACACCCACTTCTCTCCATCTCAGACTGTGGGTACTCTGTCATCAGACACCCACTTCTCTGCAAAAACTATCCAAGTCATTCTTTTCTTCATTACTTGTTCAACTGTTTAATGCCTTCAAATAAAACAAAATTAAAAGTTCAACTTAAAATTTAAATGGCTTGAAATACCATGGCTGCTAATCTTCCCCACAATCTTTGATCATATTAAAACAGGAGTTAAGTTCCTACAACAGTAGGAAAAGTTCAAAGGCCCCTGTTCCATTACTGTTCGGTTGTTCACTACTACCTGACTTACAGCCACATCCTGCTCACCGTGACCACATGCCAGAACCAGGGTACTTCTTACTCTGGTCTCCTGAAAGTCCACAGCATTTTGGTGAAAATTCAAACAAGCAAGAAGTTTCTGTCCCAGTTCCCCATCCACCCACCCAAAAGCTCTCCTCAACTCCACCCACATATCTGTACCCCTGACACTTTTTGAGACTGTCTACTTTGTCTCAAAAGACTTTCAAGTTTAGTGAATGGCACAAGGAAGGAAGATATACCGTGACAAAGCTTTGCTGGATCTTTCAGAATTACCTTAAGAAGACAAAGGGTTTCTCTATTCTAGGAGGCACCAAGGAAGTTGGCCCTCCTCCCTTAGAGAGAGTTCAGCATAATCTGGGCGGTGTGTGCAGAACCCAACATTTCCTGGAGCCATCAGTAGCATTGCCTACCAGAACCCTCAGACATTTGCCTCAGCATCTCTCCAAGTTGTAACTGAAACTTTAAAGCTCCTATGAATGTACAAGCCCTGAGTTCTGTGGGGTCAGACTTTCTGGTACCACATCTTACTATAGTTATAATGGTCACTATAGTTATAATCTACAGTTTAAGCTCACAAGCACGCAATGCAGCCATTCAATTTAACTGATTCATGTGTTCCTATTCAACAAAAGTCTCACCCCAGCAATACATCCTTGAACTTTCTCCCACACATTTATCTAGCTTCCTCATAATGTAGCTGCATTAGTCACCTGAACTGCTTTATGTTGTGGCAAGTTCCACATTCATGTAACTCTGGCTGAAGATATTTCCCCTGAGTTCCTTATTTGGATATATGTGTTTCTGCTTTACATTTATGACCACTCACTTTCAAATATCTTCCCTTTATCATAATTTTAACAACCCCAAGAAGATAACCCCTCACAATTAAGAGAAAATTGCTTCTTCCTCAAATCCTCCAACTTAAACACTCAGTCCTAGGATCACAACATTTTGCAGTTTTTATAATCCTTTTATATCTTCTTAAACTGTCACTCTTATGTTCTGTAATTCACTTATTTTTACATCTAACCTATAGTCAATTATTTAAAGATCAATATGCTTTCCAACCAGAGGCACAGAGGTTGGCACCAACATCCTGTTTGTCCTTTGCTGGGCAATGATTCATGGTGCACAGCATGGAAACAGTGTGGCATCATCCACAACCTTTCTTAATTTGCTTTCAGTTGACTCTATTACAGGGGTTGTGGCATGCAAATGGTGGATGGATCTCCAATCAAGTTGTAGTTACCTTGGCCACTGACATCCCCACAATGCTGGCCCTCCTGTTTTTACCACATACAAACCCAATGTGACTTGTTGGTTATTGTACTCCAATCACAAACAAGAGACAATCTGCAGATTTTGGAAATCCAAGCAAGTTGTACTTCATTGTTATGAATATTATTCCTGTAGGAGTTACCTTTTCTCTAGTATAAATTCTTAGTTGGATATCTGTAGAGTTCGATTCAGTATCTTTGAAATGCTATTCAAGCTCATTTTGTGGAAAGACTGAAACAACTGAGCCAGTGTCCAATTCCATTTTAATTAATTTGCGTTTTACTTCTGGTGTAAGCCATATTCCTTGTCTATTGTTAGTTTTCACAATGTAAATCTCAAGGCTACACAGCCCTATGTCACTCTTATCATTGTCAGGTTTTTAGTCAACAGCATGCAGATCAGTGCTCTTTTTGGAAGTGCAACTCGACTTTTTATCTTTTTTTCTCTTTGCTGTGCAGTCCATTTATTTTTGTCTACCTGAAACACTCTTCATATGCAACCTATTTTGTAGCATTTTCTGCAGGTTTCACCTTTAACTCTGAATTGGTCTGGTGTATTGAGGCCTCTGCCTCAACAGTGACACAATTGGTTTGGGCCAGGCAGGTTTCTGTTTAGACGATGCAATTTTGTTCATGCTCACTTTCATTTGAGCAATTCAATTGCTTCTCTGTCTGCTGTTTCCATTGATACTACTATTTCAACAGCTCTTTTAAATGTGAGTTGTGTTTTAGTTATCAGCCGTTTTTGAATGCTATCCTGTAAGATTCGACAAACTGAATGATCTCTCTGCATCATTAAGCCCATCTCTGAACAATGACAAAGCTCAGACAATCTCTTCAATTCAGCCACATACACTAAAATGGGCTCCCCTTCTTCTTGATTCCGTTTATGAAACCTAGAGTTCTGCAAGTTTCAGTTCTAAATGTTCCTGCAATACTTTTACAATATCAGCAAAGCTCATTTCAGCTGGTTTGGTTGGAGCAGTTAAATTTCTAAGCAAACTGTATGTCTTTATATCTAATGCACTCAGTAAAACTGGCACATGTTTCTCATTGACTATTCTATTTGCTTTCAAATATTGCTCAATCCATTCAGTATACAGTATGTGCGGTGTACTAGAATGCTTCTATCGTTCCAATGTAGCCAGCCATTTCTTTTTATTTAGGATTATTATCACCTAGTACTCATTGTTTATAAACCCATGAATACTTCCATTTTATGCTTATTTTTAACATGATCATCATTCCCTTTATGAACAAAACTTGCTGCTCCACTTTTTTTTAACTTGGCGTTTCATGCTATGCCTTTTTTAAACTCGAACATCTCGCTGCACTTCAACAGGTAGGTAGTCATCTCGGGTTCACTTAAAGCTTCCTTGTCATGTTTTGTAACTTGAAAAAGTAAAAACTAATTGAAAGGAAAACAAGGGAGCTGAGAGATGCAAGTCTTAGTTCGAGGCATGTGTATATAATGTGGTAGTCATATTGTATACATTTCACTTATTTTTACATATAACCAGTAAATAATTATTTAAATGAACAAGAATGCTTAATCAAACAATATATTTACAATATTACTTGGATACTACTGAGATATTAAATACACCACAATATGGAAATAAAAACCCCTAGATTCCATGTAGGCAAGTTTGTTGCTGATATAAATCTCATTGTGCTAAGGGACTGCGTGTGAATAAACCTACAGTATACTTTTGGGATAAGGAGACCTCAGCAATGCTAGTATTGTGACCATGAGAGGAGACAGATCTGACTTGGGTAACTATGGAGGTATCACTCTGTAGTCTGTCCCAGGATCCTTTTCAACTGCCTACTCACAGCAGAGAAAAAGCTCCCAAATTGCAGTGTATGTTCAATCCTTCGAGGCACCGTGAAGAGGGCAATTAAAGCAGCAGCCTTTTTAAACTTTATAAAGCCCTTCTCTCTATTGGCTGCCCAAAGAAGTTCACTCAGAAGCCAAGACCCAAAACATGGCTGACTTGTTTATTGAAGCAAATGAGAAGAGAAGCCTTACACGCAACATCTGCGATACCAAGGTCCTCTATCAAAATGCCCCTGCTCCAACACCACCTTCTGATAGTAAAGGTTCAAACCAAGACCTTAGAAAACACGGACATTTACTGCATCTCACGAACCACCTTTCAGTGAAGGCAGACATTTACAATGAAATCCTCCATTGCCCACATGGTCTTTGGTCGAATGAAGTAAAGGGTGATCGAGACTCCATGCCTGGAATAAAACTCATGGTCTACCAACCCTCCTGTGTGCTTCTGAGACCTGGAACACCTATGGCAGGAAACATTCCACCAATGCTGGATCCTCAAAATCCTCCAAGTTCATTAGCAGGACAAGGAACCAACATCAGTCTCCCTTTCCAGGTCAACAACCCCAATACCGACAGCCTTTTTACAGACAGACAGACATACTTTATTGATCCCGAGGGAAATTGGGTTTCGTTACAGTTGCACCAACCAATAATAGAGTAGAAATATAGCAAAATAAAACCAGAAATAATTAAATGATAATAAGTAAGTTATGCCAAGTGGAAATAAGTCCAGGACCAGCCTATTGGCTCAGAGTGTCTGACACTCCGAGGGAGGAGTTGTAAAGTTTGATGGCCACAGGCAGGAGTGACTTCTTATGATGCTCAGTGTTGCATCTCGGTGGAATGAGTCTCTGGCTGAATGTACTCCTGTGCCTAACCAGTACATTATGGAGTGGATGGGAGACATTGTCCTATATTGAACTATCTCCATTCAGAGGTCACATCATTTGGGTAATCTATACCAGACTTCCAAAACAGACACAATGTTCCCATACACTCACAAAATGCTGGAGAACAAGGCAAGACAGGCAGCATCTATGGAGGGAAGAGAGCAGTTGATGTTTTCGGCCAAGACCCTTCACCAGCTGTCGTCCTGAAATGTCAACTGTTTATTCCCCTCCAAAGATGCTGCCTGACTTGCTGAGTTCTTCCAGCATTTTGTGTGTGTTGCTCAAGATTTTAGCATCAGTAGATTCTCTTGTAATTCGGTTACAGGCTCTGTCATGAAAAGAGATTACTAGCTGGGCAGAGGAAAATTTCAAAGGAATGCTCAAGTCTCTTTGGGGAAAATGCAACATTCCCTCTGACTCTTAGGAATATATGCACTTAAAACGGTGATGGCAATTGGTACAGTGGTATAAAAAGTATTCAACCCCTTTGGAAGTTTTCATGTTTTGTTTTACAACATTGAATGACAGGGGATTTGATTTGGCTTTTTTTGACACTGATCAAGAGAAAAAGACTCTTTCATGAAAAAGTGAAAAGAGATGTCTATAAAGTGATCCAAATTAACTACAAATATAAAACATAAAATAATTGTTTGCGTAAGTATTCGCCCCCTTTAATATGACACACCAAATCATCACTGGTGCAGCCAATTGGATTAGTTAGGTGTCCTAGCTATATATATATAAACGTGTGCAGTGAAAGTGCTTCAATGGTTTGTAGTAAAAATACATTTGTATCTGGAAGGTCCAACTGCTGGTGAGTCAGTATCCTGGCAAAAACTACACCATGAAGACAAAAGAACACTCCAGACAATTCTGTGAAAAGGTTATTGAAAAACACAAGTCAGGAGATGGATACAAGAAAATTTCCAAGTCTCTGAATATCCCCTGCAGTACAGTTAAGTTAATCACGAAGAAATGGAAAGAATATGGCACAGCTGTAAATCTGCCTACAGCAGGCCATCCTCAGAAACTGAGTGACTGTGCAAGAAGGGGACTAGTGAGGGAGGTGACCAGGAGACCCTTGACAACTCTGGAGAAGTTACAGGCTTCAGTGGCTGAGATGGGAGAGACAACTGTTGCCCGGGTGCTTCACCCGTCACAGCTTTATAGCAGAGTGGCAAAGAGAATGCCACTGTTGAAAAAAATTCACACGAAATCTCTCTCAGCTTGCCAGAAGGCACGTGGGAGTCTGTGGAGTCAAAAACCTATGGTGAAGCATGGTGGTGGCTGCATCGTGCTGTGGGGATGCTTCACTGCAGCAGGCCCTGGAAGGCTTGTGAAGGTAGAAGGTAAAGTGAATGCAGCAAAATACAGGGAAATTTTGGAGGATGCATGAAAACAGCAATTTGGGAGAAAATTTGTTTTCCAGTGAAACCCCACTGGTTTCCTTGGCTGTGTAAGTCTAGAGAAGGCACTCTCTGGTCCCGCCAAACCGGTGAGATTGAGATGACTCTCCCACCCCAAAATGCAGTGTAATTTACTACCCTGTTACAAATTAATGCCACGAAATAACAGACAGCACCCTGCATACGACTAAAGGAATTATATTTATGAAACTTACTTAACTAAAATGTTAGTAAAGAAGAAAAAAAACAAAAAGGGCCCATTCTAATTGAACAGTCAAATGTGCACAAGTTGGAGCTCATCGTGAACTTCTCTGTCACTCACACACTGGGCCCTCGGTCAACGTGAAAGCACACACCACCTTCTGAACGTCGCTCACAATCCATCCCAAACAAACGGGTCTCTTTCACAGAACTGATCGTACGCTGCGATCGGTTCTCCCCAGTGTCCTCTTTCTTCATCTCCCTTCGAAGAAAAGCCCAAGACCCACCTTAGTGTCCCTCACCAAAAAAAACAGCACCCCCACCCCGGGTTCCACCATCCTAATTGGATGGCACACATTCCTCATCATCCCTTATCTTCAACAATAATCCAAACAGGCTGACAGCAGAACAGACTGCTCATACAGAGCTGCTAAACGAAATACATACAGCATAACAGTAAAGATGTGAACCAGGCATCACACCAGCAAGACAATGACCCCAGGCTTAAAGCCAAAGCTACACAGGAATGGCTTAAAAACAACAAAGTTAATGTCCTGGAGTGGCCAAATCAGAGTCCAGACCTCAATCACTCACAATCCCCATGCAATCTGACAGAGTTTGGACATTTTTGTAAAAAAGAACGGGGGAAAATTATAGTGTCCAGATCTGCAAAGCTGATAGAGACCTCTCCACACAGACTCAAATACTGACTTGAAAATGTTGTGTAATTATGCAATCAACTATTTTGTGTTCAGACCAATTTGTAGAAATTAGTTTTCACTTTGACACAAAAGAGTCTTTCCTGTTGGTCAGTGTCAAAAAAGCCAAATTAAATCCGCTGTGATTCAATGTTGTAAGACAATAAAACATGGAAATTTCTGGAGGGGGGGAGTGCAGGGGGTTCCCTCACTTCCCTCACTTTTTATTCACTGTACTTGCAACAATCAGGGCAATATTAATAACCTCGAGTCTATGCAGAGGAAGCAGATGAAACCCTCTGTATAAAAGGCAGAAGGTCCTTTAATGTCCAACCATTTTGTTAAACAGTGAGGGAACTGGAGACTTCTACTGTCATTCACCTAACAGTGGAAACAGTTTTCTCTTCATATCAGTGAATGGGCAAGAGGAAGCTTTGCAACCTGGTACGGTTAACGTTCTTACTGAGAATAGAAAGCTTTTTAAAAGGTGAAATATTACTAAATATTCAAACTACTCAAACGCATCTCTCCCATTTCCCGCACATCTGCCCTCACCCCATCCACCCGCCACCCCACTCGGGATAGGGTTCCTCTTGTCTTTACCTACCACCCCACCAGCCTCCAGGTCCAACATATAATTCTCCGTAACTTCCGCCACCTCCAACGGGATCCCACTACCAAACACATTTTTCCCTCCCCCTCCTTTCTGCTTTTCGCAGGGATCGCTCCCTACGCGACTCCCTTGTCCACTCGGCCCCCCCATCCCTTCCCACCGATCTCCCTCCTGGCACTTATCCTTGTAAACGGAACAAGTGCTACACCTGCCCTTACACTTCCTCCCTCACCACCATTCAGGGCCCCAGACAGTCCTTCCAGGTGAGGCCCTGTGAGTCGGCTGGTGTGGTATACTGCGTCTGGTGCTCCCGGTGTGGCCTTTTATATATTGGCGATACCCGATGCAGACTGGGAGACCATTTTGTGGAACATCTACGCTCGGTCCGCCAGAAAAAGCAGGATCTCCCAGTGGCCACACATTTTAATTCCACGTCCCATTCCCATTCTGATATGTCTATCCATGGCCTCCTCTATTGTCAAAATGAATCCAAACTCAGGTTGGAGGAACAACACCTTATATACTGGCTGGGTAGCCTCCAACCTGATGGCATGAACATTGACTTCTCTAACTTCCGTTAATGCCCCTCCTCCCCTTCTTACCCCATCCCTGACATATTTAGTTGTTTGCCTGTTCTCCATCTCCCTCTGGTGCTTCCCCCCCCCCCCTTTCTCCTGAGGCCTCCCGTCCCATGATCCTTTCCCTTCTCCAGCTCTGTATCACTTTCGCCAATCACCTTTCCAGCTCTTAGCTTCATCCCACCCCCTCCGGTCTTCTCCTATCATTTCGCATTTCCCCCTCCCCCCTCTATTTTCAAATCTCTTACTATCTTTCCTTTCGGGTAGTCCTGACGAAGGGTCTCGGCCCGAAATGTTGACATCGCTTCTCCCTATAGATGCTTCCTAGCCTGCTGTGTTCTACCAGCATTTTGTGTGTGTTGTTGTTTACTAAATATTTGATAGGCAGAGATTCAGAAATGCTGATTCATAAGGTGCAGACTACAAGATTTTCTGATACTTCAGTTTATACAAAGTTTAGTTTTGCTTTTCACATTTAAAGAAGCAAATGTTTCCGTGGAGACAAGGCAGAGGACTGAACCTTGGTATGTCCTTTGAGTAGAGATTAAACAAGGTTGGACTGTAGATGATGTCATGAGATGTACTAGATACTGAGAGAGAGACTGAAAAGGTTGATACAGAGAGGCCACTTCCTCTTGCTGGGGAATCTCCAATGGAGGCCGAGCCCCAGGATGTAGGCTAATGCAGAGAACAGAGTGACAAGAATTCTTTACACAGTCTTGGAGTCTTCGCCATTCAAGGGTGGAATATAGCAGTTAAACTTAACAACATGCTGTTGGAGAAATTCATGAAGTCAAACAGCATCAATGGAGACAAAGGGACATTCCGTATTTCAGTCCTCCTGCAGAGTTCCTCTTGCAGTTTGAGCTTTGATCTTGGCATCTGCTTTCTCTTGTGTGTGTCTCCATAATGCTTGAACTATTCACAAGGCTTAAACTATTCTCCTGGTAGTCAACCAGGACTAACTTAATATCACACAGTTTATAAATTACTTGTGTGCCATTTGGTAGAATACTTTGTCCTGTTCATCACCCAGGAGTGGTCATACTAACCAGGGAGATTTCAGATCAGACTTAGACAAATATCAACACTCCATTTCAAAACAATACAGCCAGCAAAAAGTCAAAAAAACACATCACTGTTTCAGCAGATCTTTCTTTTGGTGAAGGCACCGTGTTTATGAAGAAACCCACACCAGGATGTGGTCTTTCCTACCTCAGCTCTGGTGTAATGCACTTCATCAAGATTATTAACTAGACATCTGCATCTCAGCCAGATTCTGCCTTGCGTCTAGTTCAATTCACCTGCAAAATCTATACCAGCATTGTTACTTAAATAGTCATTTCCTTCTTCTCTGGTGCCAAACAACATTCCTGGCAGTCTAATCAGGCTCCAACCGTATGTCAACAGAAATTTTAAAAAATGGGAAAAGTCTCTGGGATGTTTCATCACAGGCCATCCGTTCAATCCCTTCACACATTGAGCTAGAGAGAATCAGAATTGTTTAATTATAATGTGGGGGATGTGGGAGTGGCCAGCATTTATTACCCAGCCCTAATTGCCTTGCTAGTTTAAAAGTCAACCACACTGCCAAATGTGAAAGATTTACTCAACTGAAAGACCTTGGTGAACGAAGTGAGCTGGTACCTGTAGTTCCACCATCATCATCAGTTTTACTCATTTATGAAGAATTCCAGATTATTAACTGAATTTAAATCCCATAGTTGAGTTTGAAGCAGGCTCCAGATTGTTAGTTTGCGAGTTTAACCATGTTAAGCAGATGAAGAGTCAGCCTAGATGTCACTATCTATTTCAGATCTCCTCAGCTAACTACCAGCACCCTTGTTCCAGATAATCAGTGATCCCTGCTGATAATGCACATTCTTAGAGGGTGAATAAACTGTTAACTCTTCAGCCAAGGCGTTACCACAATCTTTAGGACCTCCTACTGACTGAAGTCATTAAATTAAAGACACAAAGCGCACAGACAGGCCCTTTGGACCATCAATGGCTATCAAATAATCCCATTTTTCATTCTCCTTAACAACTTACCCCAAATTCGACCATCATTCAAGTGACAACCTTCTCATAGCTGCCAAGAGCTCCCACAAGATGGATAGTTCCTGATGAAGGGTCTCGGCCCGAAACGTTGGCTACTCTTTTCTCACGGATGCTGCCTGACCTGCTGAGTTCTTCCAGCGTTGTGTACGTATTCATGGATAGTTCTCTCCCACTTGTGATTCAAATCTGGGTCTGCAGCTCATGCAGGCTTCGCAGAGCGAGGTGGCAGTCCACCATGCAGATGTGGTATCCACAATGGATGTACGGGCTGCAGGTGCAGGCTTTTGGCATCAGGTTAGCCAGAGGTGCCTGGGTAAGCTGCAGGCGATGGACAGCAGAGTACCAGGTAAGCATATCAAAGTCTCAAGTGACAGGAACTTCAGTGCTCAGTGAATGGGAAGGGGAAGGGGTATGAGGAGACCTACCACCGGGCAGTCAGTGGCTGGATGACCTCCTTCCAGGGCACACTGCACTGGACAATGACTTGACATTGAATCTGTAGAAGTGCAGACCAAATCTGAAACTCAGCCTTTTCCCACACCAACCTAGAGAGAGGTTGAAATCAGTAAAAAATAATTGACGGTGGTGGAGGCAGATATGATAGGGTCCTTTAAGAGACTCCTGGACAGGTACCTGGAGCTCAGAAAAATAGAGGACTATGGGTAACCCTAGGTAATTTCTAAGGTAAGGGCATGATCAGCACAGCTTTGTGGGCCAAAGGGCCTGTATTGTGCTGTAGGTTTTCTATGTTTCTAACCCCTGCCTCTACTGTCAGGAATGTGGGGACAGGAGTGGGATGCTGGGTGCAGAGAGGTGGGGTTAAGTTGTGAAATATTTTTCATTACAATGCAATACAACCTCAGTCTGCAGCCCTGGCAAGCCTTTCTGAAACGGTGAACACAGGGATTTCTTTAACGGACAGGCATGACAACGTAAACCTTTGAACCTGGTGAAGCCTCTTGCCATCCCAGATGACAAACTATGTAAGCTGTCACTGAGAATGAATGCCATACATTCAAAATCACAAAGGATATCATCTCACTGCAGCACTCCATTGTGCAGATTAACATATTTTAAACTAAACTGCACACGTTTGGAGCCTAAAATATAACAGAAAATTCTGAGTGACAGTGTGATCTTCTTTCAGTTACACATCCTGAGACAAAGGACAGATCATGCATTTTGAACATGAATCTATATACCCGAGTTCCCTGCAGCTCCCACCATACATGTACAAAACCAATTCACTCTAACTAATTATTTACCCAAACCTGAAGATGTTGTGCATGTCAAATAATATTAGGCTGTAAGATGAAATTTATATTTTATCTTAGAACACAGTATTGGCATATTTGCATTATCCAGCAACATCTAGCTATGTGCAGCCACTTTATCCACAAGAATTTAACAAGTGAAAACAAAAGCAGGAATAGGCCACCACTGGCCCCCTGAGCCTACCCCACCCATTCAATCTAACATAGGCCTCAATTCCTCTGCCAGTTCCCCGCAGCCTTCAGTCCCCCAATCTGTCAAAACATTATCCACTTCCTCATTAAATACCCCAATGATACAGCCTCCAGAGCTCTCCGGGCTAGAGATTCACTACCCTCTGCAAGAAATGTCTGCTCACGTTTTTAAACGACCATCCTGCAAATCTTGTAACCACGTCTCCTCACTCAAGACCCCCCCACCCCCCGGTGCAAACTGCTTAAGGATATTATCCATGTGGTAAGATAAACGTCAATCTGATTGATTTGAAGCACAGAAATGGCCAAGGGCGGCCACTGGTGCAGATAATGAATGGGGCTGCCAGGCATGCTAATTTGGTCTGGTGCAGGTAAGGCAATCTAGATCTCAGCCTAAGAATTGAGAAATTATTGACAGTCTGTTGAAAATGCAAAATAAAACCAAGAAAAAAAACAATAAGTTTTAGAAACTTTCAGCAAGTTGGGCTACGTCAATCAATAGCAGAAATAGATGGTTTCCTCCTGTGGAATGGATTTCATTGGCTGAACTGTGATGGAAACGTCCAAAAGTTCTAATCTGCTAGTAGCTCATTGAAACTGTTTACACAAATCAAATAGCTTCAAGCATTCCAAAGAGTTTGTTTTATGAGCAATGGATTAGGGAAAAGACAATATATACTAAGCACCATTGAAAGGACCGTTGAAAAGGAAGTGGGCACTGGGTCCTATCTGACAGCCAGGTCAGTCAATGGGTAAGGTGAGATGGAACAGGCAGAGGTTTACAATGCTTTCATTGAAGTGTGTGGGATCTGCTCATATGGAGCAATGGCAGGAGGGGCATGTGTTGCAAAGGAGTATTTATTCAGGGGATTCTTACCACAGAGCAATGGAACTCTGAAGAACTCGCTAGATGTTTTGTAGGGAAACTGCCAAGTCAATCAGGCCACCAGTCTGTACGTTAACTGATTGTGCAGTGTGTCTGCAGGCACAGAGCACCGCCTTGGCTTTTCACCACATCAGTCACTCTGGGTTTTGGTCTCTGGAGGTGTATTGTACGTTGTGCTAGTTCATTAAAACTGCAGGCTTTTCTAACTTCACAGCTGTTAACAGACAGCTGAATGAAGCTCTATCATGCTCTCCTCCCATAGATAGACTTCCTGTGATATAGTAAGGTAGTGCTTAGCACATCTGAAGCCCCTGCTGAAGGACGATGAAGGCAAACCTACTCCCCGGGAAATTCCCATGTATATATCACCCAGTCACCTCATTTACACCCGAAATTAGTGAGTTTGAGCTTGCCAAAACATTCCTCCTGGGTTATACACTGAAAAACAACTTCATATAAAATAATTTATTGCTCACTGATAATTATCTGTATAACAGCAACAGTTAACACTTACTATGACCTTTCACCTTTCAACTTTCTGATAACTGCTTCTCTCTATCTCTTTCTCTCCCTCTCTCCTCCTCCCTCCTTTCCTCTCCCTCCCTCCCTCTCTCCTGCTGTCACTGTAGGGCAATTTCTTGCCATTAAAATACACAAGTCAGTGAAGTTTGTGAAAGTGGTAGAAACACTTCCATTGAGCAATCATTCCTTTTGTACACGTTGCTTTGGCTGTCCTCCAACCTCGGGGAGAAGTAATGACGTGTCAGACTTTGTCATGAGCCATCACTCTTGTAGAAGGGAAAGGCATGAATAACTCACAGTTTTTATATGCATTGTGGGAACAAACTCCTAAATAATTCACTTAAACTTCATTACTACGCAGTTCTGTAAGAATTCGCAATACAAATTCACAATGCCATTAAAACCCAGTAATGTTGCACACACCCATGTTATATCACATAGATAGTTTTCACCTAAGCATAAAAGCATAGAAGGGTACAGCACAGAAAAAGGACTTCATGTGTGCCAATTCTCTAATGACTAATCCACTCACTTACGCTCCCAATCAGAATTGGGATTTCCACCCCAGCCAGCATAGTAAACACCAGATCTACCCAGCAGCAGAACATGCCTCTGCTTGGACCAACCTGCACAACTACCCAATTCTGACAAAGTTGTAAAAGAGAGTGGTGATACAGGAATGAGAATAGGTTATTCTCATTCCTCAGGTGGTGACGAGAGGGCGTACAGGAGTGAGATATGCCAACTAGTGGAATGGTGCCGCAGCAACAACTTGGCACTCAACGTTAGTAAGACTGAAAAGCTGATTGTGGACTTCAGGAAGGGTAAGATGAAGGAACACATACCAATCCTCATAGAGGGATCAGAAGTGGAGAGAGTGAGCAGCTTCAAGTTCCTGGGTGTCAAGATCTCTGAGGATCTAACCTAGTCCCAACATATTGATGTAGTCATAAAGAAGGCAAGACAGCGGCTATACTTTATTAGGATTTTGAAGTAATTTGGTATGTTAACAAATACACTCAAAAACTTATAAAGTTGTACTGTGGAGAGCATTCTGACAGGCTGCGTCACTGTCTGGTGTGGAGGGGCTACTGCACAGGACCGAAAGAAGCTGCAGAAGGTTGTAAATCTAGTCAGCTCCATCTTGGGTACCAGCCTACAAAGTACCCAGGACATCTTCAGGGAGTGGTGTCTCAGAAAGGCAGCGTCCATTATTAAAGACCTCCAGCACCCAGGGCATGCCCTTTTCTCACTGTTATCATCAGGGAGGAGGTACAGAAGCCTGAAGGCACACACTCAGCGATTCAGGAACAGCTTCCTCCCCTCTGCCATCTGATTCCTAAATGGACTTTGAAACTTTGGACACTTCCTCACTGTTTTTAATATACAGTATTTCTGTTTTTGCGCTTTTTAAAATCTATTCAGTATATGCAATTGATTTACTTGTTTATTTAATATTATGTTTTATTTTATTTATTATTGCATTGAATTGCTGCTGCTAAGTTAACAAATTTCACATCACGTGCCAGTGATAATAAACCTGATTCTGATTCTGATTCAACACCCCAGAGCTCCAACTCTGAATGCCCTCACCTAGTAAAATATACCAACCATTCAGCTTGAATCCTTCAAATGTACTTTATATAAAGACTTACAGATTTACATTCCTTTTTATTAAAGTAACACTGGCAAGTGTTTAGCATCTGGACTGGAGTTTGTTCCATCATTACACACAAAAGAGGATCCAAGCCTGGGACTGGAATACAGGGTAAATGATGTATAATGAAATACCCAGTGAGTGAGGAGCCGGGGATTGGAACGGCATTAAAAACAGAAATAGGAACTGTTTATTTGTGAGCATTTCTGTACTGAACATGGCTGGTCTGATTTTCTTTTCAGTATGGGACTGCCTCGCGGAGCGGTCTCCATTGCCCAGTTCTCTCCTGTCAGTGGAGGAGCAGACTGCTTGCTCAGCTCTGCTCTGTTAAATAACCGCAGGGAAGAAATGGCAAAAAAATGTAAATCTGTGCAAAGGGAATGGCTCAGGGCAGAATCTGTGCTGAGACAGGATTATAGATAAAAGGTGTTGTACAATGGACAGATGAGTAAGCATTTCTGTAATTACCTGCAGAGAAAAGCTCAGTTGCGACTGCCAGGAATGCATCTGACACGATGCTTTCAGAAGTGACGGAGATATTCAGTTGTTTGGCAATATTCCTGTAGACGTTCGGTCTGATGTACTCTAATTCATCACCTTAATAAAAAAAATGACATTGAAATTAGATTTAATAAACAACCACACAAGTACTTGAATCACAAAGCACAGAAAGCTACAGGTGTAAAGCATATAAATGGGATTAGATTAGACAGATACAATGGTTGGGATGGACATTGTGAGTTGAAGGAGCTGTTTTGCTGCTAAATGCCATGATTCTAAATTAGATGACACGGAATATTGTTTAAAGGGCTAGAGGAGCTGGTAATAAATACTCCGATTATTAGGAACAATTTTATTCAGTGATGCAAGTTTATAATAATGTACTTTGCGGATTCCTTCAAACGGAAACAAAGAGAAAAAAAAGTGTGTGTATTAATATACAGGTCAAAGCATGTTGACCCAATAATGTGTCGTGCAAGCCACCTTCACCAGAAACTAAACTCAGATATCCAGGTCTTGAGGCAGAAAAGCTGCCATGCCTGTGTCAGATTTTTGAGAAGGTTACATAATATTTTTTTAATGGGATGTGGGTGTTGTTGACTGCATGTATTACCCAACCCTGATCACCGTTGAGTCACCATATCTATTATGGTGAAGACACTCTGACATTGTACTATGAGGGAACTCCAGCACCTCAAGCCAGTGAGGTTGAAGGGCTGGTACTATACTTCTAAGTCAGGACAGTGTGTGAATTGGGAGGAGGGTTATGTACTGTCCTGGCATGGGTCATCCTGACAAAGAAGCCTTGCCAAGTTACTGAGGTAACTTTTAGAGGTGTTGTGAATTTTAATGGCGTGCCAGACAAGCAGGATCCTTAGTGCTGGATGGTGGGAGGCTCTTTGTTAAAGGTATTAAACAACTCCTGACTTGTGCCACTTAGATGCACACAAGATTTATGCAACACCTTCTCTTGGAGCCACAGAGTTCTGCTATCCTTATTGGGTCTCCCATGAGCAAAGACAGCAAAAGCTCCATCCAAACATAGCAGAGTCTCAGTAGACAAGGAGGGTCTCGAGAGGGATGTAGCACCACAGCTCCAGGGATTCAAACTGGAGCGACTTAAAACAAAGAGTGGACTCTATGAACCACTTTAAATTGTAGAAGAGAATGACAAGCACAGAAAGATGATTTATTAACCTGTTTAAGAATTTTATTCCATCTATCATCAGCAATCTGACAATTTAGGTCATCCTCCCAAGCTTTTTTTATTTTATCTAAAAAGTCTTGTCTAGAATCAATCAACAAGTTATAGATACCAATAATAGAACCATTAACAAAACGATTCTCCACTTTGAAATAAATGCAACTCTGCTGATGCCTCTTTAATTCATATGTTTTGGTTTTGCCCTAAAATTGAAAAGTTTTGGCAGGAAGTTTTTCATACCTTCACACAACCTTTTAGGGTCCAATTTGACCCAAATCCCCTTACTGCCTTGTTTGGTATTATTGCAAATGAAGATATAACTTTAAATACTCCTAACCTACAGGTTTTAGTTTTTACCTCTTTTAGCAAGGAGAGCAATCTTGCTTAAATGGAAGGAGTCTACCCCTCCTACACATCTTCAATGGCTACGTGATATTATGTCTTATTTAAATTTAGAGAAGATCCGCTGCTCAGTCCTAAATTCGAAACAATCTTTTTATGATATCTGGGGACCTTTCCTAAATTACTTTTCCAATTTATAAAGTTTAACAGTGCACAGACTTTTATGTATATTTCTATCTTCTCTTCTTAAGTGAATGCTTTTTTTTCTAATCATCCATTTTCATCCATCAGCTTTTTTCTTTGGTAGTTGGTAGAGGGTTGACTTTTTTTTATTAAAAAAATTTATTTTATGATGTATGACCTATCTTTAAATTTTTGATTACAGAGTGGTATACCTTTATGTGATATGCTATAACATTTTGATCAATTTTATTACAATATATGAACGTACACAAGTTATGTTGAGATGTATCTATGTGTTGCACTCTGTAAATCTTGTTTTTTTTCTTCTGAATAAAAATATTGTAAAAAGAAAAGAAAGAAAAAACAAAGAGTGGGAAATCAAAACAGGCAAGCACAGCAGAGCCCAATGCAAACCACAAGAACTCTGTACAAACTAAGGAGTCTTAATATAGACAATAGCATCTATTACAAACCAAAGGGCTCGAAAAAACAATGTGGGGATCCCATACAAACAGTAGAGACCCATTCTAAACAGCAGCAACTCTAAAATCTATTGGAACTCGGCAAATGTAGGCGGGGTAATACAAACAACAGGAACCCAGATCAAATGATAGGGATGTGATACAAATGGTGAGGATTTCATGGAAACAGGATGGACACAAATCAAACAATACATATGTAACACAAAGAAGAGTAATTTAATAAATCTGCAAAAAAATTGAAAAAACAGTAGTAATTCAATACAGCAGAAACAAATACTTTTATTTACCAAATTACATGACCTCAGTATGTCTGCGAGCTTTGCAGACAATGGAACGCTGTTTATAGCATGGTCACTGTGATACAGGGAATGTCACAGGCAAACGGCACACTGCAGCAACGTTATCAGGGCAGATAAACTTCATTGTGATGCTGGTTTCATGATCAATGTTGGTTAAACTACTGGGAATGTCCACTGAATGCAACTTCATATGAAAGTGATGTTAGAATCGAGAGATTAATCCATTGAGCCTAGCCTCTTGAATTTAGGAGAGTAACATACAAAACTCGCATAGGATTTGACAGTGCATATGCAGGGATGCTTCCAAGGTCAGGAGATAGAACCATAGAACCATAGAACATTACAGCACAGAAACAGGCCTTTTGGCCCTTCTTGGCTGTGCCAAACCATTTTTCTGCCTAGTCCCACTGACCTGCACCTAGATCATATCCCTCCAAACCCCTCTCATCCATGTACCTGTCCAAGTTTTTCTTCAATGTTAAAAGTGAGCCCGCATTTACCACTTCATCTGGCAGCTCCTTCCACATTCCTACCACTCTCTGTATGAAGAACCCCCCCCAACGTTCCCTTTAAACTTTTCCCCCTGCACCCTTAACCCATGTCCTCTGGGTTTTTTCTCCCCTAGCCTCAGTGGAAAAAGCCTGCTTGCATTCACTCTATCTATACCCATCATAATTTTATATATCTCTATCAAGTCTCCCTTCATTCTTCTATGCTCCAGGGAATGAAGTCCTAACCTATTCAACCTTTCTCTGCAACTCAGTTTCTCAAGTCCCGGCATCATCCTTGTAAACCCTCTGCACTCTTTCAACCTTATTAATAACCTTCCTATAATTCGGTGACCAAAACTGCACACAATACTCCAAATTCGGCCTCACCAATGCCTTATACAACCTCACCATAACATTCCAAAGTCAACTCTTATACTCAATACTTTGATTTATAAAGGCCAATGTACCAAAAGCTCTCTTTACTACCCTATCTACCTGTGACGCCACTTTTAGGGAATTTTGTACCTGTATTCCCAGATCCCTCTGGTCTATTGCACTCCTCAGTGTCCTACCATTTACCTTGTATGTTCTACCTTGGTTCGTCCTTCCAAAGTGCAATACCTCACACTTGCCTGTATCTGCCATTTTTCAGCCCATTTTTCCAACTGGTCCAAATCCCTCTGCAAGCTTTGAAAACCTTCCTCACTGTCCACTACACCTCCAATCTTTGTATCATCAGCAAATTTGCTGATCCAATTTACCACATTATCATCCAGATCATTGATATAGATGACAAATAACAATGGACCCAGCACTGATCCCTGTGGCACACCACTAGTCACAGGCCTCCACTCAGAGAAGCAATCCTCCACTACCACTCTCTAGCTTCTCCCATTGAGCCAATGTCTAATCCAATTTACTACCTCTCCATGTATACCTAGCAACTGAATCTTCCTAACTAAGCTCCCATGTGGGACCTTGGCTCAGATTATTGCACCTTGGCTCAGAGTTTCAAACTAAGGAGTTGGCCATTCAGATTTAAAAAGGAATTCTTCAAATTGGAGAGTAAATATTAAAATTCTCCACACATTGGGCTTGTGAAGGTTCAGCTGCTGAGTACGTTCGAGACAGCGATTAATAGATTTTTGCATAGTAAGAAATAAAAAGACACAGTATGGAGTCATTGGAAATAACAATCAACAGCGCACTGACGAAGTCTCCTTGTATAATGACAAAAGCACTTGCAAGTTAATTGCTAAGATCAGAGAACATCTCAACCAGCCAGATATGAAATTAGTGTAGAAACATGGCCTGAGGTGAACAATCTGCCATATTTCTCATGTAGTGGATCAACTGGAAATGCAATGGAGAGTGGAGCAATCCTCAGTTTTGAAGTCAAGTTCAGATCCAGGTAGGAATAGCATTTGAAAGAGCTGCAGAGATGAGCTGGCTTTGCACGTTTCCAGGCAGAAGGTGGAGGAGAGGCTACTGACAGGCAGTTAACAAAATGACAAAATAGATCATTTGAAGGGGCCATTATCAAGAGGGGCAGTCTTGAATGAATTAATACTGAGGCTTTGGCAGGAGGGGGGCAGAAGTGTATATTGTTTTAATCAGATCTGTCTTTGATTACAGATGTGCTGCCTCACCAGCAGTCTTAAAGCCCTTGACAAAGTTCAAGTTCAAGCACTGAGATTATGTTGTGATGCAATCAAATCATCCCCAATTTTGGCGTTACTAGTAGAAATGGGCAAAGTACCCTAATATCTATGCAGGTTACAGTTAGCAGTGGTTTATTGGGTTAGTGTAAGAGGACATAAAGCTGGTCATCCAATATTGGCAACAACAGTAGTGTTGAGAGCACTGCATTCGTAAGGTCTTATGAATAGACACAAAATCTTGGGTTGTTTAATGTGAAATATGGTCCCAATGTACCTTTTCTGCCACTTCTCCATGGCTTTTCCCTTTGTCTGTGGTTGATTTAAGCCTTCAGGAAAAGATCAAGGTGAAGAATGATTGATTATCAATGGCAAGGCTTACAGCTTCTTACATATCTACACAAATGGTCCAAAAGATCCAGTAATAGGTCATACAGGTGTTTCTGTTTCTGATCCAGAGTTTCACTGACTGTTAAGACAGACTCTCAGACAAGTATCAGTGTTCACACCTGAGACATCATTTTAGCCTTGGAATGGGTCGAAAAGCAAGCCCTGATTGTGTACTGCTGTGTACCAACTCATTCTAGGGTTTGACATTTATTTAAAATTGGAGGTCAGATATTTTTGTGATTGGACTACATCTGTTGAGGCTGCAGGATCTAAATTTGTGTATCCAATTCTTATGTGTCCCTGCCCGTGTTGGGATTGAAGGAAATAAGGTAGAAGCGAATATGAATGAAATTGCAACAACTAAACAGAAACCAGCCTGGCTGAACAAACTGTGTTACCGCTGTGGCAGGGGCTCACATACACCAGACCAGTGCAGGGTTAAAAGCAAAACTTGCAGGAAATGCAACAAAGAAGGACACGTACAAAGAGCATGTCGGGCAGACAAAAATAAATGAACTGCACAGAAAAGAGAAAAATATTAAAAAGTCAAGTTGCAGTTTCAAAAAGAGCACTAAATTGCATTGCTGTTGATGAAAAATCTGATAATGATAAGAGTGACACAGGATTGTGTAGCCTTGAGATTTACAATGTGAAACTAACAATAGACGAGTAATATGACTTTACATCTGAAGTGAACAGCAAATTAATTAAACTGGAATTGGACTCTGGCTCGACTGTGTCAGTCATTCCACAAAATGAGTTTGAGTGGCATTTCAAAGATAATGAACTGAAGCCTGCAGTTATCTAACTAACTAACTAACATCCTGTGGGATGACATTCGTAACAGTGAAATACAACAACCAACAAGCCACATTGGGCTTGTATGTGGTAAAAACAGGAGGTTCAGCTTTCTGGGGTTGTGCGTGGCTGAGACAACTACAACTTGATTGGAGATCCATCCACCATTTGCATGTCTCATCCCCTACCACAGAGTCAACTGAAAGTGAATTAAGAAAGGTACTGGTTGCCACAGCAGTGTTCAGGGATGGCACTGGAAAACTCAAACATATCCAGGGTAAAATAGTGTTAAATGACAATGCCATACCCATGTTTTACAAAGCCTGTCTGGTTCCTTATACCATCTGTGATAAAGTAGCCAGTGAGCTAGATCACAGGGAGGTTGAAGGAATTCTTTCCAAGGTTGAGTGGAGCCCGTGAGCAATGCCGGTGGTCCCAGTAGCCAGGAAGAATGGGTCTGTCAGGATCTGTGGTAATTTCAAGGTCAGTACTGAAAGTAGATCAATACCCTCTGCCCAGGAGGGAGGATATCTCTGCAAACCTCTCTGGAGGGAAACACTTCAGCAAAGTGGACTTGGCTGAGGCCTACCTACAGATGGAGACAGAAGAAGAGTCCGAAGTGTTTCTCACCATAAACACTCACAAATGGCTTTATCATTATAATGGGCTTATTTTTGAAATAACATCTGCACCTGTCCTCTGGCAGAAAGCTATGGACCAGGTGTTACCAGGCTGTCCAGTGTTACCTGGATGACATCATTGTTGCTGGTGAGGATGACAGGGAACATCTCCAAATCTCACAACAGTGTTAGAAAGATAAGAAGATTATGGGCTCAGAGCACAATGCAACAAGTGTGAACATTGGTGTCCAAGGATTACACCAGTCTCCTGAGAAAATTCAAGGAGTGCTGGATGCCCCAAGGTCAAAGGGCATGACACAGTTGTGGTTCTTTTTTAGGATTTCACAATTATTATAACAAGTTCCTGCCAAACCTCACGCAGTATGATCCAATCCATCCAGTAAACCTTGCCGTGCACTGCTCAGGATGCCAACACATCCAGAAGGAAGCCAGATCTGTCAGAACCATTTCCTGCAGTCTCTATGACCACCATGGAGGAGGCCCCAGAACCTGAGATTGTTTCAGCTGCCAAGGAGAGCGATGCCCACACCCCCTTGTCAGGAAAGATGTTATCCCACACGAGTAAGAAGTCCTCCACAGCGATTAAATGTTGAGGCTTGAATAGAGCAATGCTGTGGATGTCTATATGTTATTTGTACTATATAGTATACTGTGTATATAGTTGGGATACATTCTCTATTGAGTTGGACTTTATTGCTAAGCAAGGAGGAAAGTTGTGTATTTTACATTTTAGTCATATTTGAGTAAACTTCTATATATATTTTTTCATTAAGCGTTTTTGTTTGTTTTTTGTTTAGATAATTCATTACAAGTTATATGTAAAAATTATCACGTAATACACACTCATACATCATGACATTATCATGAGATACAAGCTCATCTTGCTTAAAGTAAGAACAAACTAAGACCCATTCTCCTGAACTCTTGTGTTTTTCTTGCAATTAGTTTGATGTTTTGGAGTTTACAAAACAGAAGAGTTACCTCCGAGTTACCTCCTAAGTACCAGGATCAAGGATGTTCTGGAGCGGCTGCAGAACGTTGTCAAAGGGGAATGTGTGGTGCACACTTGCACCAATGACATAGATATAAAAATTAATAAAGTCATTTGTAGTTGAATATAGAGCATTAGCAAAGAACCTAAAAAAATCAGGACTTCAGGGTTAGTAATCCCTGGTAGTGTTGGTAGAAATAAAAAGACAGCTCGTGTCCTACGGAGCTTGTACAGAGGGCAGGGATATAAGATCCTGATTCAATGGGATCTCTTCTGTGGCAGGGGTGACCTGAACAAGGCAGACAGGTTGCATGTGAACTGGTATCGTAGCTGGGAGATTTGCTGGTGTTACTAGCAAGAGTGTGGGAGCCTCAGCAGTGGCTGCTGAGAAATCAGGGGATAATACTGTAGCCAATGACAGCATGTTTATTTATCAGGATGGACAGGAACAGAAAAATCATTCTTTTAAACTGCATTTACTTCAATGCAGGAGGCTTGATGGGTAAGACATGACATGGATTGGTGGTGGAGCCCAGAATATCACGTTCATAGCAGAAACGTAGCCGAGGGAAGGGCAGGACTGGCAGCTCACTGTTCTAGGAGACAGGCGTAAGAGAGGAGGGGGAGTTGCCTTCTCGATGTAAGCAGACAGAACAATGGACTTTAGTAGAAATCCTTGAGGCATCATCCAGTGAGGTCATATGGGTCAAACTTAGAAACAAGAAAGGGAACTTAGAAACACTCTGATGGGATTACATCATAGCAATGCCTCCCCTCTCCCCATCAGTCAGCAGGAAATGGAGGAGCAGATATGTAGAGAGATTGCAGCTAGTTGTAAACATAACAGGGTAGTTATTAGTAGGAAATTCTAACATCCCTGATATTGACTGGACTGACCACAGTGTAAGAAGCTTGGATGGAGTGAAATTTGTCAAACATGTCCAAGAAAACTTCCTTTATGAATATGTTGAATGTGTGCAACACTCGATCTCCTCCTGAGAATGAGTTAAGGCCAATGACAGAAGAGTCTGTCATCGAGCATTTTAAATCCAGTGACCATAATTCTATTAGTTTTAAAACAGTAACAGAGAAGGATACGGCCAGTTTACAGGTAAGGTCCTGAACTGGGGCACAGCAAATTTTGGAGCCTTTAGGTGGGATTTTGCAATGGTTGATTGGGTGAAATTGTTTGCAGAGAAAGGCCAAATGGGAGGTTTTTTAAAGTGTAATGTCAACAGTTCAGGGCCTGCATGTTTCTGTTTGGGTGCAGGGCGAGGTTGGCAGGTTTCGGGAACCCTGGCTTCTGAAAAATATTGAGGCTTTGTTCGATAAAGAGAGGGAGGTATACTCTACCATAAGCAACTGGGAATTAATAATTCTCCGGATGATTACAAGTGTAGGAATTCATTTCAAAGAGAAACTTGGAGGGCAAGAAGAGAAATGAGAGGGATCTGACAGGCAAGGTAAGGCAAAAGATCCAGGAGATTCTATAGGTACTATATATTAAGAGTTAAAGGGTGGCAAGGGAGGAGGGAATAAGTCTTTTTAAAGATCAGCCGGCTGTCTCATTCGCATATGCAATCTCAGTGTTGTTTATGGTGACATACATGTACTTTGATTATAAAATTCACTTTGAACTTTCCATGTGGATTTCAATGAATATTTCTCTTCAGCTTTTTTTTACTGCACAGGAATCTACGGAAGCTAAGAAAGCAGGGGGAATGAAGCCACATACAAATTAGCAAGGATAAGGTACAGGAGGCCTTAAAGTGCATTAAAGCGGGCAAATGTCCAGGCCATGACCTGGTGCATACTCGGGCCTT
Organism: Hemitrygon akajei; assembly: GCF_048418815.1. Classification (NCBI taxonomy): domain Eukaryota; kingdom Metazoa; phylum Chordata; class Chondrichthyes; order Myliobatiformes; family Dasyatidae; genus Hemitrygon; species Hemitrygon akajei. Next base: position 112,123,013 of record NC_133126.1, read on the forward strand.
GTGGGAAGCTGAAGAAATAATTGTGGAGTTTTTTCCCTTCATCTCCAGCCACAGGAAAGGTTCTGGAAAACTGGAAAATGGCTAAAGTGGTACCATTATTCAAAGCCCAAAGTAAATTTATTATCAAAGTGTATATACAGTATGTTACCATATATAGTCTTGAGATCTTGTGGGCATACTCAATAAATCTAATGCCCTTCCCTTGGACAACATCGGTGACGTGGAGAGGGGAGACTTGCAGCTTGGGCAACTGCCGGTCTTCCATTAAAAAAAAACACCTTGCCCAGGCTTGCGCCCTGGAAACTTTCCAAGGTGCAAATCCATGGTCCATCGAGACTAACGGAGGCCTACCTACTCAATAAATCCAATAACCATAATAGAATCAATGAAAGACCACACCAACAAGGCAGATAACCAGTGTGCAAAAGACAACAAACTGTGCAAATACAAAAAGAAAGAAGAAATAATAAATAAATAAACAAGCAATACGTATTGAAGAAAATGAGATCTTCGCAAGCTCCTAAGGAAGTAGAGGCACTGATCAGTTGATGTGGGCTGTGAAATGGCAAATGGATTTCAATCCAGATAAAATCCAATGAGGTACTGCATTTTGGGAGATGAAACCAAGGTAGGAGATCTAGGCCTCATATGCAGCCAGTGATCATTAATGGAGAATGTGTGGAGCAGGTTAAGACCTACAAGTATCTGGGAGTACAGTTAGACGAGAAGCTAGACTGGACTGCCAACACAGATGCCTTGTGCAGGAAGGCACAGAGTCGAATGTACTTCCTAAGAAGGTTGGCGTCATTCAATGTCTGTAGTGAGATGCTGAAGATGTTCTATAGGTCAGTTGTGGAGAGCGCCCTCTTCTTTGTGGTGGCGTGTTGGGGAGGAAGCATTAAGAAGAGGGACGCCTCACGTCTTAATAAGCTGGTAAGGAAGGCGGGCTCTGTCGTGGGCAAAGTACTGGAGAGTTTAACATCGGTAGCTGAGCGAAGGGCGCTGAGTAGGCTACGGTCAATTATGGATAACTCTGAACATCCTCTACATAGCACCATCCAGAGACAGAGAAGCAGTTTCAGCGACAGGTTACTATCGATGCAATGCTCCTCAGACAGGATGAAGAGGTCAATACTCCCCAATGCCATTAGGCTTTACAATTCTACCGCCAGGACTTAAGAACTTTTTAAAGCTATTATTAATGCTTTTTGAGATGGTGATTTAGATGCATATCATATTTTTTTTACTGAGTTAAGTATTGTATGTAATTAGTTTTGCTACAACAAGTGTATGGGACATTGGAAAAAAGTTGAATTTCCCCATGGGGATGAATAAAGTATCTATCTATCTATCTATCTATCTATCTATCAGAACTTGTACAGTGAATGGTGGGCCTTTGGGAGTGCTGTGGGACACAGAGACACCCAGGAGTACAAGTGCAGTGTCACAGATCGATAGGATATGATATAGAAGTGTTTGGTGTGGTGGCATAAGAGATTGATGAGGCTGCACTTGGAGTATGTGTACAGGTTTGTCCACCCTGTTACAGGAAAGATGCTATTAAACTACAAAGAGTGCAAAAGAGATTTACCAGGATGCTGCCTGGACTTGAGGGTCTGAGTTACGAAGAGGTTGCATAGACTAGGCATTTATTCCCTGGAATATAGGAGATAGATGGGTGACCTGAAAGGGGTATACAAGGTCACGAGGGGCACAGAAAGCACATAGCGCCCCTTCCCTGGGGAAATAGACTAAAAACAAGGGGCCATTGGTTTAAGATCAGAGGCAGGAAGTTGAAAGGAAACATCAGGGCAGTTTCTTCACTCAAAAGGCTGGTGAGTATTTGGAATGAATTGCCAGTAACAGTGTTTGAGTCAGGCACATCAGTAACATTAAAAGCCTTCTAGATAAGTACATAGATAGGAGAGGTTCAGAGGGCTATGGTTCAAATGCAGACAGGTCACTGGGCAACACAGTCAGCATGGACAAATGGGGCTGAATGGCCTAAGTGTAACTCAGTGAAGTACCACAGTATCCAGTCTAGAACGACACAGCAGGGGAGAAATATTTTTACTAAAAACCTGAGACTCAGCCAATGAGAATGTGATAATCCTTAATCATAGCCTGACCAATCAGAATGCAGTAATGTACCAGTGGTTCAGATGCTGCAGGACCTATAGTTTCATGGAGAGGCTCCTGTTACAACATTCAAACACATAATATCTGCAAAAGGATCAGCAAGGTACTGTGGTGAGAAAGGGCTTCACTTTTGATGTAATAGTGCAGGAAATGAAACAACACTTTTCTTGTATGTCCACATCAGGTGGTGTTTTAGCCTCAGATTAGTTGCTCCCTAATCGCTCCCTAATTAGTTGCCAGTTTATTTTCATGCATCCTCAAAATTCTATTAAATATTTCCCTTTCATAAAATTTTTGAATCTGCCTAAATAATTATATGAGTCACTGTGACTAAACCCAATCTTTTTGCCAGCTCATCTAGCAGTGGTCAGTAGATCAGTGAGTGTTGAAACTCATCAGTCCAAACTAGAAGGTGTGATAAGGAAGCAAGAAGTTGGTGAGAGGACGTCGCCGGGCTGGGGGAAAAGTAGCAGATGCAACGGTGCGTAAAATTCTGAAGTGATTGACAGCCCTCAACAGAATGAACAATGACATAAAATTATCAGCAAAGTTTCAAAGAGAGGTGGAACAATCTATGAGTAAATATGCAAAGAGCTTTAAAAATAGCAGAAAATAAGGTCACAACTGACTTCTATCTCCCCACTACTTTCCAGCATGAACTTCCTATTCCTCCATTTTCTCAATAACTAAAAACCTATCAATCAATCAACTTCCTTATCCTGTTCTGTAGTTTCTTTGATGTGCATGGACATCTAGATTTGGTACTTAAAGGTTGCCTCAAAGTACAGAATACTGAGAGGTGATCTAACATAAGATCATAAAGACATTTAGATAGCCTGGAAGGAGTCTAACCATTGTTTTTAGAGAATGGTTCAAGGATCAGCGAGCACAGATTTAAAATGGTGGGAAGCAGATGTAAGGGTGTGAGTTTCAGCTCTTTTAGGCAGAGTGGCACTGGTCTGGATTGCAAGAATGGTTGAATCAATCAGGTTTTCAGAACTGAACTGCATAGAAGTTGGAGTGAAAATAATTAGTAGAGTTAAAAACAAGTATGGACTTGACAGGCCTTCAGCTGTGCCATACTGATTTTTGACTCTCTCTGTTCACATAGAAAAACCGGAGGAAGATGAGTTTAAAATATCTGAGGATTTACTTGCCAATGAATTGTGTTATACTAAGTTTTGGTCAAACCTTGTTGTCAGTGTGTACCACCAGTACACATGTGTATTGCAGTTATTGTTAAGATTAATTCAACAGTGTCTCCCAGGCCAACAACATCTGCCGCTGAAAAAGGACTAGAGCAGCAGGTGCATGGGAATCCTGCCTCCTCCGACTCTCCTCAGAGTCACACACCATCCTAACTTGGAACGACATCACCAGGCGTTACATCCTTGCTGGGTCGAAATCTACCATTTCCTCACCCTACAGTTCAAGGGTATAGTTCACCACCACCGTGTCAAAGGGTGTAGTTCACCACCACCACCATGTCAAAGGGTATAGTTCACCACCACCGTGTCAAAGGGTATAGTTCACCACCACCGTGTCAAAGGGTGTAGTTCACCACCACCATGTCAAAGGGTATAGTTCACCACCACTGTGTCAAAGGGTATAGTTCACCACCACCATGTCAAGGTGTATAGTTCACCACCACTGTGTCAAAGGGTATAGTTCACCACCATCGTGTCAAAGTGTATAGTTCACCACCACCGTGTCAAAGTGTATAGTTCACCACCACATCAAAGTGTATAGTTCACCACCACCGTGTCAAAGTGTATAGTTCACCACCACCATGTCAAGGTGTATAGTTCACCACCACTGTGTCAAAGGGTATAGTTCACCACCACCATGTCAAAGGGTATAGTTCACCACCACTGTGTCAAAGTGTATAGTTCACCACCACTGTGTAAAAGTGTATAGTTCACCACCACCGTGTCAAAGGGTATAGTTCACCACCACCATGTCAAAGGGTATAGTTCACCACCACCATGTCAAAGTGTATAGTTCACCACCACTGTGTAAAAGTGTATAGTTCACCACCACCGTGTCAAAGGGTATAGTTCACCACCACCATGTCAAAGGGTGTAGTTCACCACCACCGTGTCAAAGGGTATAGTTCACCACCACTGTGTCAAAGGGTGTAGTTCACCACCACCATGTCAAAGTGTATAGTTCACCACCACCGTGTCAAAGTGTATAGTTCACCACCACTGTGTCAAAGGCAACCAGGAACTGACAATAAATGCTACCTCTGACAAATCCACAATTTTTTGGAAAAGACTTTAAATCAAAGCTCAATTGGCCTGACAGGCTCATGATAGTTCATGATAATATCATAGGAGCTTTCCTCAGTGATTCACCTCTGTAAATTCAAACGAGTTGGTCTGTGGGACCTTGCTACATATGAATTGGTAATTCTTTTATTTATTTATTGAGATACAGAGCAGAGAAGGCCTTTCAGCCCTTCGAGCCGTGCCGCCCAGCATCCCCTCGATTTAATCCTAGCCTAATCACAGGACAATTTGCAATGACCAATCATCCTGCCAACCGGTGCGCTTTTGGACTGTGGGAGGAAACTGAGAGAACATACGGACAGCTGCAGGAATTGAAAGGTAATGTAAAGCATTGTGCTGACTGCTACACTACCCTGATGCCTTAATCTCTGACATTACGATAATGGCCACACTCTTCAAAATGCTTTAGGGGTTGGGATATTATGAGTTTGTAAATTACACTATATAAATGCAAATCTGTCTTTGAACAGATGTATTGTGAACAAAAGGATCAATAAAGCAGGACATCACTGATAGAAAATAAAATCAAACAGGGGCAATAAAAACCTCCCATTTTGACCTTTCATTGATTTCAGATTTCAGCTCTCCCTTCCCCCTTGCTTGTTGGAAGCTGCTGCTTCAAATACTCCAAAACAAAACTAACTTCTGAGTCTCTGCATTTTTGGCACACAAAGCACATACTTGTATGAGTTCTATTGCTTAAGAGACAGCTGTAATATTCTATAATAGACTCCAGTCATCAGAGTGATGTATTGGCTGGGGATTTTTGGGATGACTCTTAGATCTGCAAAAGTGAGTAATGGTAAGTCAATAATATTTCATATTTCAATCCAGTGTCGACAGCCACCTGCACACTCAAAGCACTCTCTTCTCCATTGCCTTTGTCCACATTTCCTGTTGTCGCAGAAAGCACGGAAAATCAAGGAACCCTCCCCTCCTGGGCACCCCCTCTTCAACCCCTTCCATCAGCAGAAGATTCAAGATATTGAGAACACACACCAGGTTCAAGGTCAGCTTCCTTCCTGTAGTATTAGAACTTTGAACAGAACTCTTACACGATAAAGATGAAACCTTGATCTCTCAATTTGCTTTATTATGGCCCTTGTGCCTTCTTTGTCTATTTCACTGAGCTACCTTTGAAACTCGAGGGGAACCAATATCCTTGCAGCAGGTTTGCTACAGCTCTTGGAGAGGGTTTAAATTAATTTGGCAAGGAGGTGGGAACTGGACTCACAGGGCTGTTGGCTTACAAGTGGGGCAGCGTGTAGTGAGATTGTCAGGAAGCACAGGCAGGTGATTTGGCAAAAATGCAGTCAGTGGGACGAGTTGCAGTGAAAATTGAAAAAGTTGACGGATACACGACTAAGTTGTTATATTTGAGTGCAACAGTATAAAGTAGATGATCTTGTAGCTCAGTTAGAGATTGGCAGGTATGATGTTGTGGACATCACTGAGTCATGGCTGAAAGAAGATCATAGTTGTGAGCTTAGTGTCCATGGATACACATCGTATCAAATGGTCAGGCAGGTAGGCAAGGGGATGTCATGGCTCTGTTGCTAAAAAATAAAATGAAATCCTTAAAAAGAGGTCACATAGGATTAGAAGATACAGAATCCTTGTGGGTAGAGTTAATAAACTATAAGGCTAAATAGACCCTGATTGGATTATATACAGGCCCCCAAACAGTGGCCAGGATGTGGACTACAATTTACAACGGGAGACTGAAAAGGCTTGCTCAGCAGGCAATGTTACGATAGTCATAGATAGATAGATAGATAGATAGATACTTTATTCATCCCCATGGGGAAATTCAACTTTTTTTCCAATGTCCCATACACTTGTTGTAGCAAAACTAATTACATACAATACTTAACTCAGTATAAAATATGATATGCATCTAAATCACTATCTCAAAAAGCATTAATAATAGCTTTTAAAAAGTTCTTAAGTCCTGGCGGTAGAATTGTAAAGCCTAATGGCATTGGGGAGTATTGACCTCTTCATCCTGTCTGAGGAGCATTGCATCGATAGTAACCTGTCGCTGAAACTGCTTCTCTGTCTCTGGATGGTGCTATGTAGAGGATGTTCAGAGTTATCCATAATTGACCGTAGCCTACTCAGCGCCCTTCGCTCAGCTACCGATGTTAAACCCTCCAGTACTTTGCCCACGACAGAGCCCGCCTTCCTTACCAGCTTATTAAGACGTGAGGCGTCCCTCTTCTTAATGCTTCCTCCCCAACACGCCACCACAAAGAAGAGGGCGCTCTCCACAACTGACCTATAGAACATCTTCAGCATCTCACTACAGACATTGAATGACGCCAACCTTCTTAGGAAGTACAGTCGACTCTGTGCCTTCCTGCACAAGGCATCTGGAGTCATGGAGGATTTCAATGTGCAGGTAGATTGGGAAAATCAGATTAGTGCTGGATCCCAAGAGAGAGTACTTGTAGAATGCCTACAAGATGACTTTTTAGTGCAGCTTGTGGTTGAGCCTACTAGGGGATTAGTTATTCTGGATTGGGTGTTATGTAGTGAACCAGATTTGATTAGGAAGCTTAAGG